>NC_091632.1:36516635-37141635 GCF_027580195.1 Bos mutus | reverse complement strand
CGGCACCAGGCCGGGCCCATGGGGGGATGTCAGATGAAGAACACTCTGTGTCTGCTCTCAGTGGCCAGATGGCTGAACCAGCGCCCAGGGGCCCAGTCACACCTCCTTACTCTCACCTCACTGTTTGCAGCCATTGTCGGCTGTGGAGGACTGTCCAGAGTGGGCTGAGCTGGCCAGGAAGGCTTCCTGGAAGAGGTGTTACCCGGAGCCTTGGAGGATGAGAAGGAAGGAAGAGGGAAACACTTCTGGTCTCCTGGTACCTTTGAGAACCTGGTGAGGCCATCTTTACTTTCCTCATCTAGATGAGAGGGTTAAGGTGAGTGTCCTGTGACTGAGGTCTCCCAGCTGCCCTCGGATAGCAGAGTTCCTGCCCATCCCCCAGGGTTCCTGACACCCCCCGGGACGAGGTTAGATGTGTTTAGACGTCATAGATGTTGGGCATCCTCTGTGCCTCCACCGTCTCCACAGGGTCAGGCAGGCATCTCCCAGGGCTGCTCTCCATCTGCAGAGGTCACCTCTGTCACCCAGAAGGGATGCTGCGGTAGAGCTGGGGGACAGGGAAGAAAGTCTTCTCAAGACCACACTGAAACTCCAGCAGACTGGCTTTTCTGCCTGAAGTTAGCGGACTAAGATCAGGGGACTCACCATGAGTGGATGAAGAGGGAGGGCATGCCGTGCTCCTGAGAATTAGATTCCCCTAAAAGAGACTTCGACAAAACCCCTTACAATGGGACCCCTCACGTCAGCCTTGAGCAAGACGGAAAATGCTTCTTCAGTGTCCTTGGTCAGGACTCAGAGTTTTTGCAGTAGTCAGGTACCTGATTCCCACGCTGGCCAGAGCCCCTTGGCACCCCCATCACTGTCTCTATAGGCCCCCACAGGTGGGTCAGGGACTGCTGAGTGCAGAAGGGTCCCCCATCCCAGATGCAGGGGCTTTCAGGACCCCTCAGTGCTCTCCGGAGTACCTAACTGGTGTCAGAAACAGTCCAAACTTCAGTAAAGACTTGATTCTAAAGGACATTACAAGAGGTGTGGGGCAGGGTCGCTATTGCAGTGGGGGGAGGGCCCTCCTGTAATTGGAGGAGGGGGCTATTACAATCCCTGGAAGGGATGGGAGGCAAGAGACATGGGATAAAGGGCTAAAGGTTGGAGGTCACGTGATAGGACCACAGACCAGAGACTCTCCCCCTACCCTCAGGTCAGGAGGACCCGTCGCTCCATCAGGCCAGATATGGACCTGGGTCTAGGGGTCATGGTAAGGAGAGAAGCTTACTTAAGCTCCATTCACAAGCTCTGTGTTCCTGTCGATCAGTGGGGACAAAACAGTTCAGCTGATCATTGGTGGGGCCAAGGATGGGATTTTAGGAGGAAAGGTCTGTGCCTGGCTTCACTCTCAGTAAACAGAGAGAAGTCCCTCTAGTCATGTGGGGAAGTGTCTTAGCAGTAAGCCATTGCCAAGAGCATGAAAGAGTCGGTGTGGGTCTTTGACAGTCAGTTTACCAAATCCTGGGTTCGGGAAAAATTCAACATTGACATCGGCCTGTGATGCAGACTGGAAAGTCCTTCCTGGCCCTGAGCTCAACTCAAACCCAGCAGTTTCCGCATGCCCGTGAACAGATGAGACCAGGCTTTTCAAGGAAGGAAAATGCAGCCTCCAAACTCCCAGGGGCCGGCCAAGGCTTGTGCATCTTCCTGAGTGAGGAGAGCTCAGAGACTCTCACGTGCTCAGAGTTTGGAGGGGATGTCCCAGAAGACTCCAGTCTTCACCACCCCACCCCCACCCCCACAAGCCCTCCCTGATGTGGCCAGCTCTGGCATCTCCACCTTGAGAACATGCATTGTCATCGAAGCATCCAGTGTACCTGCCAACTCTTGCTCATGGGTCCATGTGCTGCTAACAGTGGGTGGGGTGTGCACTTCTATAGGACCACCCACTTCCTGTGAATGCCGAGCAACAGACGCAGGAAGGAGCAGACTTGGGCAAGTCCATGACTATGAACCGCAGCCCTGTCCCGAGTGCCCACAGCTGGCTCTGCTCTTTTCAGGGAGAAAGAGAAGAAGTGTGGAGATTCCCAGTGTCAGCGTCCCCCTCAGCTGCCTTTTCTCGGAGACAGTCACCCCAGTAAATGGTCTCAAGTTCCTCTGAGGGAAGACCGGGTGAGCCCCTCCTGAGTACACGGCCACTTGGAGCCTCCTTCTTCAGAACCTGGCCTTGCCTGCATCCATGGTTCTGGTAGAAGAACTGGTTTGGCTCTGGAACCGTGCCAGGGGCTCCAGTTAGGTAGCTGACCTCAGCCTTCTCCTCACCCGTCTTTGATCCTGTGTGATTATACACATGAACCTTCTCCTCATTGGCTGCCCCAGCATCATGCCCTGGAGCACCATGATCCATAGGCCACTGCCCTGGGTGCTGGCTGATTTGGACCCCGCCAGCATTCTGCACTTGCTGCCCACTGGGTAGCTTGCTGCTGGCAGATGAGCGCTGCCCTGTGGCCTTTGCTGCTCTGGGATCCCACCATCTACTGCTGGGCCCACTGTCCCTTCTCTGCTCCAGGGGTCTGAGCCCTGCACCACCGTGACCCCAGTCAGGGCCTCTGGTCAGTTTGCCAGAAGTGGAGTCCGGGCTGGGTTTGGGGCCATGATCGAGGGGATTGGACAGGGCAGGGGAGGGGCTGAGGGCGAGGGGCTGGAGGGGCACCACCCTGACCCCACAGGAGCCCTGGGTCTGGGTTATGCTGGTCCTACCTTGCGGCGATAGGGGCTTGCACCACCTCCAGACTGAGGGCAGTGGGGGTGGGTGTGACCTGCCACAGTTAAGGTGGCTCCATCCACGGGGATCAATTCTCCAAAACAGGGGGCAGCCTGGGGATGGGGTGCCCCCCGTAATGGGACATGAATAGCGTCGACTACAGAAACGTGTCTTTCTCTGCCAGCTTCTCACAGGATCCTGGGGAGCTATGATCACCTCCCGGTCTGAGGGCCAAGCAGACCTCTGCTGAGGACAGCATCCGGCTACCTCCAGCTGCTTCCCAGGGCCAGCACATCGCACGGCAATCACCACAGCCCTGGTGCTGAACCCTGTCACTTCCCACATAGGGCCATCGGAGACAGAGGCCAGGTGCCAGCTGGTGGATCCGAGGAGGTAACAAACAGGATTGATTTGTTTAATCTAACGCTGGGACTTCTCACAGCGGGAAGGATGCTGGTCCATTTATCAGGATTAGACTGCTCCCGGCAGACGAGCTGTCCAAGCCTCACCTTTCTTCTGTTGGAGGGTTATGTTATTAAAGACAGGCCTCTGGACGGAGAGCTCACCGAAAGAAAAAAATGTGTGTCTTTGTCAAAGAGCGTCTTGGATTACAGCCAGGCCTTCCTTGCAAACAAGGGTCTTAGATGGGGTCATGTCCCTCCCCTTCCCCTGCCCTCTTCACGTTCCCAGTTTTATAAAGTGTTTGGGGAATAAAGCCACCCTCTGACCGGCTTCCTTGTCCTGCTCAGTCTGTGGGCCAGAGCTCCTGTGGGGGCGTCCACAGCAATTGTCCTTCACCATCCGGATAAACCACAAGAGGATGGTGTCACGGAGCCTCACATGTGGAGGGAGAGCTTCCAGAAGCCATTGGGTTAGGATTCGGGGGCGGTTCAGGGGAAGGACACTGTATCAACAACCTTTGCACCCAAGGGACAGCAAGGCCCTGGACACTGTCCCCAGAGGTGCTTCTCACCTGAGCTCCAAGTCAAGGTTGGGTGCCCTCGACCCACTGCTTAGCTTCCCTGGGCTGCAGAAACAGATTCCCATAAACTGCAGGCTCAAAATAGTAGAATTGTCTTCTCCACAATCCAGGAAACGAGAAGCCCCAAATGAAGGTGCCACTGGGGGCTCAGAGGGAAGGTCTGTCCAGGCGTCTATCAGGGTCTTTGGTGCCCCCTGAACTGTAGACGCATCACCCCAATCTCTGTCTCCATCTACACATGTCGCTGTCCTCCACACACGTGTGTCCTCCTCTTTCCTATAGGGAAGCTCCCATGGGCCCTGAACCACCCTAAACCAGTATGACCTCATCTCATCCTTACCTTAGTCTCCTCTGCAAATGAGGTCCCAGGACTGAGGCTCCAGCTGGACATGAATCTTGGGGATACACCTGTCACCTGCTGCACCCACTGTATTAGCCAGGGCTCCCCAGAGAAATGCCATACAGAGACCAGATGTATATATGGAAGGAGAGACAGAATGAGATTTATCACGAGCAGTTGACTAGGTGGTCATGAAAGCTGACAAAGAAGCCAGGACCTGCGGTCCACAGGCTGGAGTTCCAGGAAAACTAGGGGTGGCACGACTGCATCCAAAGGCCGGAGAACAGGGGGGCTCAGGGCAGGAGACTGGTGTCCCAGCCCCGCAGTCAGGCAGGAGGGGCGAGTTCTTCCTCCCCCTGCCTTTTGGTTCTGTTCAGATCCACAGCAGGTTGGGCGGGGGCCCCCTCACCCTGGGAGGGCCGACCGCTCCATTAGTCCACTCATTTAAACACTAACCTCACCTGCAAACACCCTTTCAGATGCAGCCGGAATAATATTCAGGCAAATATCTGGACACCCTAGCCTGTCAACTTGATGCGTGACATTGCCCACAGATGGCAGAGGCCCTGGCTCTCCCTGAAGCAGCCTCTTCCTGCCCGCTCCCCAGGCTCCTTCTCCTGAACCACCGTCACTCTCCTCTCCTTCCCCTGCTCCTCCTACACCTACTTCTCAGGACGGACACCATCTCCCTGGGTGGATGTGCTTCATCCCGCAAGTCCTTCCAAGTCTCCTAGCCCCAGACCCTGGGTGAGGGACCCTTCCAGATGGGCTCCTCCTGTCCTGCTGCCTGGCCAGCTCTGGTCACCCACCCTGAGCTCCCATCCTGTCTTTGCCCTCCTGCCCAGCCCCAACTCATCACGTGGGCCCCGGAGCCTCTGCAGAGGTGGAGTTGATGTTCCCAGGCATGTACCAGCCTACGGTGGGTCTGGAGCCCCTCTTCCTGTGGGGATGGGGGTCCAGGAAGTTCTCCCAGGATCAGGGTGGAGGATGAAAGGAGAGAGGGAGGGTGTGCTGCCCAGCTCAGAGAACCATGGTTCTCCCCTGCACATGGACCCAAATGGAAAATTTAGATTAATTGAAGGCAAAGCCAGAAGGAAGCTTGTGGGCCTCGACCCAGACTCCCCAGGGTCACAGGTCACACCGCTGTCACACCAGGGCTGGTCTATGGCCCATGGTCCCAGAAGACCCAGGAGGCCCCGAGGTGGGTCAAAAGCAGACCTGGCCCCTCCTGGCCTGTCTTCCCTGAGTAAACCCCTGAGTCCCAGGACTTCATTCCCAAGAAGTCTCAGGCTCCTCCCCTCTTCCCATCTCGTGGTCCAGCCTCAGCTTCTGCAGAGCAAGCCAGCGGGCCCTGCTGTCCTTGGGCTCAGAGGAGCCAGGCTAAAGGGCCTCTGTGGCATCGACCCTCACCAGATGGCACATTTTCTCTAGGCCTTTGTTTGTGTTTCAATGCATTGTCCCTCCTGGAGGCCTGGATTTAAAAGAATGAGTTTAAACAGGATCTAAAATAATTGAAATATGCTCTAGGTACCTGGAGCAGTGGGCGGGAGCTGGTCCAGGGCCCAACTGCCCACACGTGGAGGCGGAACCAGCTCTGGCCCTTGGTAGCTTTGCAGGGCGGGGCAGGGTGGGGGAGCCACGTCTCTGAGCCACTTTCTTATGTAACAAGCTGGTGGTATTAGCGTCCTCCTCACAGGGTTGTATGAAGATTAAACAAGTTAATGTTATAAACTGTTAGGAACCATGTCTGATGTATAATAAAGGCCCTCTTAGTGTGTGTGAATAAATAAGTGCTTCGTTTCAGGCCTCTGGTTTCAGGCGATCCTATCTGCTATCATGGTGAAGCTGTAATCGCATCCCAGGGGACGCACAGCCCCTCCCAGCCTCTCCCAGCCAGCATCCCTGATTCCCCCAGCATTATGATGCTTAACTAGACACATCCTGTCAGCCTGGGCATAAAGAGCTGCCCATGGCATTTAGGAAGAGAAAATAAATGGTTCCTTTCTGTCTCTCTCTCTGTCTGAAGTCCCTGTGTCCCCAGGAGATGAGACACTGACGCATTTTCACAATAGCTTTCCTGGGACTCGATGCAGGAAGATAAATACAAACAGCGTTCATTTGTCTGGAAGAGCTGGCAGTCAGGGGAGCTCTGGCTCCCAGGAAGGAACAGAGACCTTGCTCCTCGGGGTGAAGGTTTGGAGCCGCTGGCACCACACTGCCTCCTGGGAGCAGTCCCTGTACCTAGGCCCCCTCCCCACTTGAGCCCCACTCCTGCCATCTTCTGAATCCGGGCAGGGTCACCCAAGCTGCATGCCCAGTTGGTTGTCAACTTCTACTTCCCAAAGCTGCCATCCTGTCCCTGATTCCTGGTGACCACTTTGTGCAGGAAAGCACCTGCTCAGCACAGAGGCAGACGCAGGACTGGACGGACACGGAGATCCAGGTGGGGGAACAGGCAGAAATAAATGGGAAGTTAACGACCTCAGAAGGTATAAGTAACACTTCTAGCTGCTCACCTGAGAAGATGTCCATTAGGTGGTAGATCACTACAGTAGGGAGTCAGGCGATATGGACACTAACCGCTATGGTTTCCTGATGTGGAAAATAAAAGTGATACTGGCCGCTACATCACAGGGTTGTTCTGAGGATTAAATGAGTTAACACACAAATGCCTGGAGAGAACAGTATTAGGCATATAGCACTATCGTTACCATCTTCATCGCTACCACCTCCATCATCACCACCATCACCTTCACCACCATCTTCCCCATCCTCAGCATCATCACCATTAATATCACTGCCACCATCAACATCAACATTATCATAATTATTAGCCCTAGAAGGTAGAAATTGAGCTGGGCTCTAAAAGATGGCTTCTATGAGATAGGAGAGGAGGAAGGAGCAGGCCAGGCAGGTAGAATGAGAGAGGTAAGGAGGAGATTGGGAAAGCAAAGGATCCTGGAGCCAGTTCCAATGACAGGCCAGCAGCAGAGTGTGGTAGCAAAGGTAGGTTGGGGTCAGATGTCAGCAGCCAGCAGCCTCAAGAGGGCCTGGAGCCTCCCTACCCTCCTGCTCCTCCCTGACTCCTGGCTTTGCCCTTCTTTTCCTTGGATCCAAATGTTGCACCTGTGCTTGGACAGTGACCCCCCTAGTCCATCTCTAGTGCCCACCTCAGCTTCTAGAGATGTGCATGGACATAACAGCAGAAGCCCAAGCATGCTGCCCCAGAGTCAGTCTCCTCGGGCCACCCAAGTATGCCCTCCCTTTACAGAAACGTCTCCCACCCCTGCCCCCAGCAACTTTCTGCCTAGCCTTCTTGGCTTAATGGAGAGGCATCCTGGGTTTCTTCTTAGAGGCTGATTAAAAAGTCCTCCAGGGCTGGGACTGAAAATGGTGTGATAATTAGCTGGCAGGCTGCAGTGGCCAGGCCTCCAGCTCTGGACGGTTGTAATCGGAATAATGTGGGGGTTGATTTGTTCTCCTCAAAATGTACTATTATTGTTAGATTTCCCACTGGCCGGCTTTGGCAATAGTCATTTATGTCTCCTTCCCACCTGGGGGGGACTTCTGATCCTTCTGTGGGAAGGGACGTGGCGTCTCCTGGCTGAGCTGCAAATGCCTTATTACGGCTCTCAGCTGCACACTTGGTCTTTCTTCTCACTCTGGGTCACATTTCATTTTGGCTTAAATAATGAAAGCAGCAGACCAGAGATTAGAGCCGTTAAATGATTTTTTGCTCCCAGGAAACAGATGCCTGTCCAAGATAGAGACTCAGTGACAGCTCAGTGGACTCTGTGCATGTGGTCAGTGGACTCTGTGCATGTGGAACTGGAAGAAATGGACTGAACTGGGGGTGGACGTGGCTTGGAGACTTTGAGAAGTGGACTTGAAGTCTGAGAGATCAGAGCTACACGGGCGGGGAGATTGGCCCTGTGCACTGGCGTGTTCTAGCAGCACAAAGCGGGTGCTGGTGGTCTCTCACCTACGTCCAGGGTGAGCTCTGTCCAGAGGCAGGCAAGGGATCCCAGGGATGGGGACAGAGGCCTTTGGCCTTTGTGGGATGACAGGAAGGATCCTTGGCCCCTCATGTTTATTAAGTGCTTTTTCATATGTCTTCACTGGCCCTCCCACCACTTGGAAATTCACTGGAGCCCCTCTGCTGCCCCTATCATGCAGATGAGGAAAAGATGAGATTCGTGACTCAACCCAGATGTCCAAGCCTCCCACAGCCACTCGGATGGGAGCCCTGTGCCTTTCTGTCTTACTACCAATCCTCGCTGACCCTTCCTCTTCCAAAGAGGGAACCAGGAGTCCAGAGCAGTTGATGACAAGCCCTAGGTTAGGGCTTGTCAGTAGGAGAAAACTTGGACATTCTCTGCATTTTGTTCAGTTGTTGTTCAGTCACTCAGTCATGTCTGACTCTTTGTGACCCCATGGATTGCAAGACATCAAGCTTCCCTGTCTATCACTATCTCTTGGAGTTTGATCAGACTCATGACCATTGAGTCGATGATGCCATCCAGCCATGTCATCTTCTATCGCACCCTTCTCCTCCTGTCCTCAATCTTTCTCAGCATCTGGGTCTTTTCCAATGAGCACACTCTTTGCATCACGTGGCCAGAGTATTGGAGCTTCAGCTTAAGCATCAGTCCTTCCAATGAATATTTAGGATTGATTTCATTTAGGATGGACTAGTTTGATCTCCTTGCTGTCCAAGGGACTCTCAAGTCTTCTCCAACACCAGCATTCAAATTGTTCGGCATTCAGCTTTCTTTATGGTCCACCTCTCACATCTGTACATGACTATCGGAAGGACTTAACTTTGGTTCCTCATGGGCAGAGGGATCGGCTCACCAGGACGAATGGTAGTGAATCCAGAGTCATCCTGAACTCTCTGAGCCTCCATTTCCTAATCTGTAAAGTGGGAGTAATGATGTTGGCCTTGCAGGGAGAGTGGAGAGTGTACGTGGAAGCCCCTAAGCTGTGGTTACAACTCTGATCACAGAGGAGCAAAGGCCAGCCACAGCCAAGGCACTCCCTGCTCACCTCTTCCTCACTGGGACAAGGCCTCTGAGCAGCTCAGGATCACAAGGGCTGGAGGATGTAAGGAAAGTTGTGCCATAAGAGTGGGCTCTTCTGGTGTGGGGGCTGGGCAGAAAAGGAATCACACTCTGCTGGCACTCCCCAGAGACAGGACACTTCTCCTGGTGACTTGCAGACCTTGTATGGAGAAAATAAGCATCTTCATGGGCTCAGAGGATGTGACATGAAGCCGACTGCAAATCCCACTGTGTTAAGTCACTTCAGTCACGTCTGACTGTTTGCAGCCCTGTGGACTGTAGTCTGCCGGGCTCCTCTGTCCATGGGATTCTCAAGACAAGAAGATTGGACTGGGTTGCCATTCCCTTCTCTGAGATATCTCCCCAACTCAGGGATCAAACCTGAGTCTCCTGCATTGCATGCAGATTCTTTCCCACTGAGCCACTTGGGAAGCCCACATCCCACTAAGCAGACTGAAATTGGTGAGTGGCTCACAGCAGGCTGGCACCTTGGGCCAGAGCCAGCTGAACAGACAGTTGTGCCTTAAGGAGCTGAAAATGTGCCTGCTTCAGCCACACAGGGAGTCCTGACTCATGTAGGCCATAGTCCCTGGGGGCCACAAGGAAAAGGAAGTCATGTCTACCCACCAGGCTGGCCTGCACAGAGGTTTTATCTCCCTTCCTCCTTCCCCTCCCCTGCCAACATGAAAATTGCTAGATTCCAATCCCCTTGCGGGCTTCCCAGGTGGCACTAGTGGTAAAGAATTTGCCTGCCAATGCTGGAGACATAAGAGGCATGGGTTAAATCCCTGGGTCAGGATCCCTGGGAGGAGGGCATGGAGACCACTTCAGTATTCTTGCCTGGAGAATCCCATGGACAGAGGAGCCTGTCAGGCTACAGTCCATAGAGTCACAAAGAGTCAGACATGACTGAAGCGACTTAGCACTGATGCACACAATCCCCTTGTAAGCAGTTCCTTGCCTTACTCATTCCTCAGCTTCCTTTAAGATGGCCTCTAAAGGCTCTGAACCATATCTTGCCTGCAGATTTGCTCCACTGGCTTGATGTCTCTGGATGGATGTCCCTTTCCAGCCCAGGCCCTGTGGACACAGAGTTGGTTCTGGTGTTCAGTGGTTCCATCCCAGACAACCTTGAACAGCCAAGAACAGAGCATTTGGATACCATGGTTGGCTTGTTGGGAGTTCTGTTGGTGGGGTGTTCTCTGGTATTGTGACTGAAGCCCATTCCAGGGTGTCAGGCTACGCTGGTTCAACCCTCATCGTGCTGTTTTGTGCCTATGGCTTTGGGCAAGTTGCTTCACCTTGTGAAGGCTTAGTTTTCTGACTTGTGAATAACATGCTTCCTGAGAGGGCTCACACACTTTATCATCTGTCACTCCGCACTCCAACCCCTGTGGCCTGGATTCCATCCTCACCATTCTGTTGATCTTGAGCTTGCCAAGGTCACCTAGGCTGCTGATAATTTCAGTGAACACTTTATAATCCTATTTTACTTTCAGCACACTTTCCCACTCCTGCCTTCCTTAAACTCCTAGTTCTCTCAGCTTCCAGAAGCCAACATTCTCCTTCCTTCCCCCACACCCCATCGGTGAGTTTCTTACAACCTGGGTTAGTCAGTTAAGGCTACATGACAAAGCACCATGGGCTGGGTGGTTTAAACAACAGAAAGTTGTTCATCACAGTTCTGGAGGCCAGAAGTCCAGGATCAACTTTCCTGGTGAGGACTCTGATTCAGTTCCTAGTGAGAGGTCTCCATGGCTTAGTTCCTGGTAAGGATTCTAATTTAGTTCTTGGTGAGGCCTCTCTTCCTGATTTAGTTCCTGGCAAGGACTCTGGTTTGCAGGTGGTGACCTTGCCTTATCCTCACATGGCCTTTCTTTGGTGCCTGCATATGGAGAGAGAGCGCTCTCTGAGGTCTCTACTTATAAGGACACTAATCCTATAGGATCAGGGCCCCACCTTGTGACCTTATTTAACCTTAATTACTTTCTTAGAGGTTCCATCTCCAAATACAACCTCTCTGGAGGTTACAGCTTCAGCATAAGAATTCTCAGGGGACATAGTCCATAGCACCACCCCTAAGATGGATGTTCCACGGGTGCTGGCCCTTGACTCTCTTCTTCTCTGTCCTCTGTCCCCCCAGTGCTGCCCAGTGGAACTCTCAGTTATGATGGAAACATTCCAGACAACATTACTCTGAGCATTAGAAATATGGCCAGCTTGACGCAGGGCCTGAGCGCATCATGCAGTTGTAAATATTTTCCATGTAAATGGCCATGGGTGACTGGGGGCTACGGTTCCATACAGGGTAGCACTACACTCTCTCCTCACACAGTCCCAGCCTGGATTGGGCAAGCCACAGGCTGTGGCTCTCGCATCCCCACCTCTAGCCCTGACCCCTCGTCTGTGGTCCTGGTACATCTATGTCAGCCTCACTTGCCACTCCCATTAGGAGAGTTCACAGCATCTCAAATATCACCTGTCTCAGAACTCTCTACCGTCCTGAAAACCTCATCCTGGTAAAATGTCTCCATGACCCACACAGTCCTTCATCAGAGACCTAGAAGTGAACCCCAATACCTCTTCATTTGGATGACCTCCATGTCCTGCTGAATGAACCTCCATTACATACCTTGAGCCTGCCTGCTTCCTGCCACCTCCCTGCCTCCACCTCTGGCTTTCTCCACCACACACGTGCTCTCCTCACAGATCTCCCTCCTCCTCTAAGCTGGGTTCCCACAGCATCTCCTTGAAGTCCTCCTCATCTAACACATCTCTGGCCTCCACTTCCTCACCCAGCTTCCCTCTTCATCTAGTCCCTGTCTGCACTTTCCCCATCCCAGTTCCTCAGGAGCCCCTCTCTACCCTCCACAGCCACTCCTGACCTCCTCAACTCCCCTCTCCCTCCAGGATCCCTGGGGAGACAGTGGGAGGGCAGAGAGCACAGGCGCAGAGCTGAGCTGTGCGATGCCAAGCATGCTGGCCCTCCACCCCCATTACTGGACAATGGGAATAATTATAGTGCCTCCTGACAAGGACGATTAAATTTAATGATGATTACACGAGTTAACTCGCGAACACAGCCTGGGATAAAGTAAACCTCTGAAAACACTGGCCATTATGAACCAGCAGTTCCCACCCTAAGTCTGGGCTGGCATCCCACTCTAGGCTTCCATGGGTAGCCCGTCCCACTGAACCCCTAAACACACTTCTCACCCCTCATCATTCTTACCCACCTCCCAGCTGGGCTGGGAGCTCAGGACCCTCATTTCCCCCCTCTAGCTGAATCCAAGGAGGAGATGGCACCCAACTAATGTCACTGAAGAAATTTGTGTTAACCCCTCAAGCGTTTTGCTGTTTTCACCACTAAAAAGAGATTCGAAGATGCTTCTGTGTTGTAGTAAAACAAGCACAATGTGGAAATAAAGGAAGACACCCACCCCCGACATGAGAGCAAGCAAAGGCCATTTATTCAGAGCTCAATGTGGCAAGGGTGTCCGACACTGTCCTGCATTTGCCTGAGACACCCCCAAACAGACAGGAGTGGGGGAGCTTCATGTTGGAAAAGGGAGGTCCAGGTGTGTTCTGATGGGGGCCAAGGGCCTGGGGGAGCTTGAGGCACTAACCAGAATGGGGTTCCCCAAAGGATTGGTTGGGGGCACACCTGGCTTTCTCTGGCTGGTCCTGAGTTGGGAGCAGAGATAGAAATTAAGCTGTTATTCATCAAATGTTGGCCGTTTGGTGACACTTGTTACAGAAGTTACGGTTTGCCCTCGTGTATTATTACCAGAGATAATAATCCAGCTTCCTACGAATCTGACTCTTGGCAGCTTCCTGGGCTAATCCCTGTGCACAAGGACTGGCTTCCTGGGCTGGTTGCTGTAGGTCATGGGTCAAAGTTCTCCTTTTAAATACGGTCTGCTGCTAAGTCACTTCAGTCGTGTCTTGACTCTGTGCGACCCCATAGACAGCAGCCCACCAGACTCCCCCGTCCCTGGGATTCTCCAGGCAAGAACACTGGAGTGGGTTGCCATTTCCTTCTCCAATGCAGGAAAGTGAAAAGTAAAAGTGAAGTCTCTCAGTCGTGTCCGACTCCTAGCGACCCCATGGACTGCAGCCTACCAGGCTCCTCCGTCCATGGGATTTTCCAGGCAAGAGTACTGGAGTGGGGTGCCATTGCCCTCTGACTACTACCATTTACACAGACAGCCTCTCAACAGAGAGAGACATCGAGCGTGGCCCTCCAGCCTGCTCCAACAGCCTCCCCTTCTCCATGCACGGCCACCATGGGCAGTCGGATGTGTCCTTGTAGATGTGTTCCTAGGAATATGCTGTCTGCTTCTGTGTGCCCTGCAGCTGTAACATGTACGTGCATCATGCATGTGCATTTGTGCTGGAGCTCAGGTTGTTCAGAGACTACAGTTCCAGCATGGACATCACAAAGGCCACCCTGAGCTGTTTCTCAGTGGTGCTGAGAGTGGAGTCTGCAGGGGTCACTTGTGAGCAGTGGGGACACCTTTCTGAGGAGGGTGAGATGGGGAGGAGGGAAGCCACAAAGTAAGACCCTGTCCCACAAGCTTGGGCTCCTCCACAGGGTACTTCCTGATGACCCACCGAGAAGAAATTTCATTTTCCTCTTAATAGGGAATAATGATTGAGACCCAACTCCCACTCTGTTTTTAAATTTATCCTGAAAAGAGTATTAGAAATGAAACATTAATGGAACGTGAAAAATGAACTCTGCATTCAGCTCCCATTTACCAAATTGCTCAAGCTCATTGCAGGGAAGGGAGAGGGAGTAGAATGATGCCCAGAAACTTAGCATGGCTACCCTGTGCGCATGGCTGGCCACCGCAAAGACAAACAGATAAATATTTTATGTACTTCAATTTTGTCATCTGCAGGCTTGATGTTCTAAGTCAGTTTTTGTTTTCTTTTCCTAATCATAAATGTTAAAATTATGTTTTTCTCCCTACCAAAAACAAAGTTCTGGTTTCTGTTCTGTGGCTTTTCCCTTGAACCCATAAATACAAAAATGTTGTAACTGTGACTGCTCATTTCCCACCCTCCTGTAATGCTCAGGGGTCTCCAGATAATACCATATATATGTGTATATATACATATATATGATATGCTGTGCTAAGTGACGTCAGTCATATCTAACTCTGTGATCCTATGGACTGTAGCCCACCGGGCTCCTCTGTCCATGGGATTCACCAGGCAAGAATACTGGAGTGGGTTGCCATGCCCTCCTCCAGGGGATCTTCCTTACCCAGGGATCAAACCTGCGTTTCTTATTGTCACCACCCCCCCAGAAGCACTTTCTCCTGCATTGTCAAGCGGGTTCTTTACCACTAGTGCCACTTGAGAAGCGTATACACACACACACACACACACACACACCTAACTTATTATGAGGGATAGGCTTATGCATTTGTGGAGGCTGACATCCTAAAACCAGTCGTCAGCAAGCTGGGGACCCAAGATAGCCAATGGTTCCAGTTCAAGCCTGAAGACAGGAAAAAGTTACTGTCCCTGTTCAATGGCAGCCAGCAAGAGGAGTTTCCCCTTCCTCGAAGGAGGGCAGACTTTAGAGCTATTCAGGCCTTCAGCTGATTGGGTGTGGCCCACCACATTGGGGAAAGCAATCTGCTGTACTGAGTCTACTGATTCCAGTGTTTGTCTCATCCAGAAACACCTTCCCAGACCATTCAGAATCATGTTTGACTCAGTGTCTGGGCCCCTGCAGCCCAGTTGAGTCAATACATCAAATTAACAGTCATACATCTCCTTTGTCTTATGTTTCTTTTTGCTTCACTTGCCTTATCCTCAGGCTGGTTCTACTGGAAATACAGTTCTTATTGATTTGTTTTTTTTTCTAAATGGACCTTGTAGACTTTTGCAACATGCAGCCTGGTTTTCCTGACTCATTTTTATGTTTTCTCCCTTGTCATCATTCCCTCCACTTCCTCCACCCCATTTCCTTCCTTAGATGATTCTTCAGAACACGTTATGCAACTTCACAAAAAGCCCACCACTCTTTTATCCACCGCCTCCCATCTTCCCCTTGACATCCTGGCTTTTCACAGTTCAGAAGTGACTTGAGGCCCCTGTCTGTAAAGACACAGAGCCGCAGCTTCCTGCTAATATAAAATTAGACTGCTGGAGACAGCAGCCCCCCGCTGCTCCTATCCCAAGGTGAGAATTTGGCAGAGACCCAGATAAGCCCAAATGGAACCTCGGGGAGGCTCAATGCCATATTTCACCGAAACTGCCCATCAAAACAGCTGTCTTCCTCTAGCCCTTTGTTCTGCTGCGCTTGGCAGAAGACCTGCACAGCCATAACACCTTCCTTTTCTATTGTACATTTCAAAAGTAATCATTGAGAAAGTGATGAAGAAGCAGTATTAAAAGAATTTTAAAGATATGAGAATGGTGTGAAATCCCACTGCCCTAGCGCAGCTGCTATTTTTACTTGGAGTAATAAGGTCTTCATTTAAAAGCTCCGCATTAGCGAAATGCATACTCTCTAAAGGAAGATGAGATGTGTGTGCAGCTGAGCAGAGTATATTCAGGTCCCCAGTAACCACAATGCTCACCTAGGCAGAATTTCCCTAGGGCCCCAGGAAATGGACACTCTGCGCAGAGGGGCAGCTGGCTTAGGGTCTTCCAACACGAAGGACAATGCAGCTGTGGGTCATGCTGTTTTCTTCCCGGGGCTCAAAGTGGATCATTTTGGGAAGGGATTTCCAGGAATATTGGAAGTGCAGGGGGCTGCCATCTTGCCCAACAAGGAGCAGAAGCTCAGGCCCCTCTGTAGACTACTCGCAGTTGCAGGTTGTCCTGAGTGTTTACACCATGGCAAGGAGCCCTTCCTCTGGACCCTCAGCCAACGTCCTGGGCTCCATCCCTACATAGCTGCTCATGTACCCTGTCTCCAGACCCAAACTCAGAGATGAAAAGAAAGAAAAGGAGAAGAAAGATAGTGCTAAGTTGTGTCCAACTCTTGCAATCCCATGAACTGTAGTCTGCCAGGCTTCTCTGTCCATGGAATTCTCCAGGCAAGAACACTGAAGTGAACTGCCATTTTCTTCTCCAGGGGAACTTCCCAACCCAGGAACTGAACCCAGATCTCTTGCATTGCAGGCAGATGCTTTACTGACTGAGCTACATGAGAAGCCCAAACTCACAGATGGAGCTTTCCCAATTCTAGCCTGCTGTCAACTGGGACCAGTCTAACCTCTTCAACATCCTCTGATTGGCCTACCTGCTCCCCGTCTCCCATCACCTCTCACTTGGATTCTGGCAGACCTTCCTGACTGTTGTTTCTTGACACTTTCTCTGACCACCCAACATTCAAACTGGAGTTATACAACCCTGATGGAATCCCCAGCCTTCTACCCCTTCCTCTATGGAGTAAATGGCAGGTGGCACTCACACCAGGAGCTGCTCCAGGTGTATGCTTGGGCTCTACACGCAAATGAAACAGGCAGAAGTCACGTGGACAATCCAGTCCCAGGCCCCTCACATGCACCAGAGCATACACTCAGATACATCAGATCTAGATAATCTCTGACACTGGACCAATGCCCCACCACCCCTGGAACCTGGTTTCCTCAGCTGAGTTCACCTCCTGTCCCTGCTTCTGCAGTGTCTCCATCCTGCTGTGATGACCCTGAACCATGTGCTCTCCCTGCACACCAGGCTTCTGCTGTCACTGAACCTTTGCCAAAGCTCTTATTCCCCTGGAATTCCCCCCAGAAACTCTCCCAGGTCAGCTCAGAAGTCAAGAAAGACAAGTGAGGATGGGCCAGCTGATATGAGGAGGGTGAAGGATGTTGGAAGGCAGGATGCCTATCTTAACTGTAACATGAGAGCAGCACTCTCACTATGGGAATGAAAAAGATAATCATACTTCAAACGTATATATCACCCTCCTTTTAAGAAGGGCAAAGTCGGTGAGAAAACCATCCACAGGCAGTAAAATAATGGAGGAAAGGTTATTGAAGGCCCTGGTGTCATAAATGTTCGTCTTCAGCGAAATAGATTAACACGGCAGTATTATCATCACAGCTAACTCTCTGTTCACTTGAGGAATGATTGATCAACTCCTGTTGGGCCCCAGGAGTTTTTTTTTTGGGGGGGGGGCGGAGGCAGGGGGCATTCCTGGGTTTGGTCTTCCTCCAACTCAGCCCCTGACTTCTGTCATCCCCTCCCCTCCTTTTCATGACACTTCTCTAATTCTATTCACTGTCTAACTGGAAACACCCTCAGCAAACACTTTTGAAAACAAGAAACTCTGGCCTTCCTCTGATTAGATCATTTGCAACTGGGTCAAATTGGGAAATAACTATTTTTACATGCCTCATTGTTATCCTTTCCTTGAAAAATTGTTAAGGGAACTCATACCTTGGTGGTGAAGGGCAACCTTTATTCCCCCTCTAAATCTATCACAATCCACCTTGCTAAAAATAGAGGAGAAAGTGGAGAGACTTAAACACTCACTTCTCTAGCTCAGGTAACTAATATTTGCAGCAAGATGAATGCAGGGAGCGGCAGGCAGGGCTCACAGCGTCTTTCACCTTGGACCGCCCTACACGTTCCTCCTCCTCCGAGTCCAGTCACCCAAGCCCCTTACCAAGACCACCCTTGGAATTTACCCTCTGACAACCTTTCTGCTCCATCTTCCAAGATAGGCATTTCCTGGGTATTTCACATTCTGTCTTTATCTGATGAGTATGTCCTAAACGTTGCTTAATATTTGGATATCAGATCCACAATCACATACTGGGAAATCTATCCAAAGGAAGAATTTAAGCAAGTGTTACACAAGTGGGCACACACAAATGAAAAGGTCCAGCCCTGACAAAGCTAACAGGCTGATTGGCAAGGCCAAACCATTCCAAAACGCTCCAGCATTCCCGCAGCAGAGGCCTGGATGGGGCCAGGGCACCCTCATCCCTCCTGGAAGGGCACCCCTAGCAGGAAGGCCAGAGGTAGCTCCCTTCTGGAGAATTCCTCTGAGCCATGCGGTCCCAGGTGATGTTCTGTTGTTTGTGATGGGAAGCAGAGGGAGGGGGGTGGGGTTTGAGATCTGGAAGCAGGAGGCAGAAAGGCAGCACGTGCGGGCAGTAGGGCCACTGGGTGGTGGAGATGTGCCTGACAGTCTCCCCGGGGTCTGATCCCATGGTCATTGCTGGGCTCCTCTCACTGGGTCAAAGGCTCTTGGGGCCGGTGGTTGGTCTGTTTCACTCATCATTATGCTCTGTGCCCAGAACAGTGCCCAAGACAAAAATGACGTTCAGTGAAGAGA
The DNA here is from genome assembly GCF_027580195.1 of Bos mutus. Classification (NCBI taxonomy): domain Eukaryota; kingdom Metazoa; phylum Chordata; class Mammalia; order Artiodactyla; family Bovidae; genus Bos; species Bos mutus. The sequence continues at coordinate 37,123,191 of NC_091632.1, read as the reverse complement.
CCTTGAATGAATGAATGCCCGCCAAAGGTGGTCAGTGAGCCTGGGGTACAGAATGGATGATACCAGCACTGACCTTTGTCCTAAATCCTTAAAACACAACTCTCTGTTCCAGGGGCTCCTGGAGCAGGAAGAGGGTCCCTTCGTCATTTCTGGTTGGGGAGGGCATGAGCAGGGGTGACCTGGTGGAGGTGGTGGGTTGGCAGATCCTGATGTGTGAATCACCAGCCAGTGCTGCTCGCATCTCAGGGCCCTGTGTCCACCGAGGAGCCTATGTCTTCTCTGCCTTTCCTTCTTGCTCTCTGAAACCCCCTCCCCTGGTAGGAGGTGATGGTGTGGGGTGATGGTTGGCGACTAGGGTGGGCGAATCCTTGCATGGGTCCCTATGCCTGGTCCTTTTCTCAGGTTATGACTGTCCATTATTTTCTCTTTCTCTGGCCGCTGTCCGGTGAACACCTAGGGACCGCCCCCAAAAAGCACGAGGAGGGTCTGGCTCAGGCAGGAAGTGTCAACCTCAAGAAAGGCTTCCAAGGGAGTGGTCCTTAGGATCTGACCCTCAGGCAGCACTGTGCCCAGAGCCCTGAGAAAGGGGAAGTGTAGTACTGGACACTGTCCTCTCCCCTGCACCCACCTCCAGGGAGGCTGCTCTCCATAGCTGCAGGGCATTTCAGCAGTCCTGCCTCTAAGACCAGGGGTCCACATCATCTCCATCATCCTAAGGAACAGGAGAAATGAGAGAGAGTGTACTCCTTCAAAGAAAAGCAAATAAATAAATACTGGAAAAACAGTTCAGACAGACGTGTCATGCTTCTAGACTCAGTAAAGGTTGGTGCAGGAGAGGCAAAGATGTACCAACCTGGTCCCAACCTTCTGGGTGCTCCCAGGAGTCAGAGAGAGGATGTCTACACTGCCCAGCCACCCCTACCACTGCACCAGCCCACCCCCTGTACCAGCTCCTCCCCCTGCACAGCCTCACCCCTGCACCAGCCCTACCCCCTGTACCAGCCCTAATCCCTACATAAGTCCTGCTCCCCCTGCACCACCTTCACCACCCCCTGCACCAGCCCCACCTCCTTACCAGCCCCGCCCCCCAACCCCAGCCCTGCCCCCTACACCAGCCCCGCCCCCCCACCAGCCTCTCCCTCTCTGCACCAGCCCTGCTCCTTCTGCACCTCCCTCATCTCCTCCTGCATCAGCCCCCTGTTTCTGGCCTCTGGGGTCAGTTGCAGCCTATGGATAGGAAACAAGTGTTGGGTTTTGTTTTTCTCTATGCTGGGGCTTCAAGTGGCCAGTAAATAAACCCTTTTCCTTACCAAGAGTTTGAATGAAGTCAGTTGAGAGAGACAAAGAAATCAGTCAGTTATTATCAGCAGTAAAAGCTGGAAGAGGAGTGGGCTGTTGGCCACAGTGAGGCGCCACCAGCTCTACGGGGTGACGGACCCCTCACCGATCCCCACCAGCACCCCAAGCACAGTGAACAGAAGCCTAGGGCACACCCTGCGGACCAGGCCTTTGTCGGTGAGAGGAGGAAGTGCTCCCTTCTCCTTCCCCGTCCAGGGCAGGGGAGTGAAACCCCTCATTTCTGCAGTACAGAGAAGCAGAGGAGATGCCCTCTTCACACACACACAAACACACACATACACACACGAGAGGCCCGGGCACTGTAGGAAGCCCTGACCTTGTGGCCAACAGGAAACCTTCCCTGAGCCCCCAGTTCTCCTTGGTGGCTCTGCAGTAATGTAAGTCCTTCCAGACTCATACCTCTTCCCCATAGACTGTGAGCTCCATGGGAGAAGCACCTTTCTGCCTCCCACCCATAGCAGCCCCAGAACCCAGTGCAGTGGTGGGTCCTCTAAGATGGGTGACTTCCCCAGGGCCTGGAACTCGCCAGCATTAGCACTGAAAGTCCCAGGTCCCAGGAAACCTCTCATTCCCCAGACCCATAGTGTCCCTAACATGGTCAGTGAATGCTCACTGGTTGGGTGAGTTCATGGCTTACAGGATCGTGACCCTACTCCCTGGCTAAGAAAAAACAAGAGCAGAAAACTCACCTGTACAGGTGCATGGGTGACGACTCAAGTCCCAACAGGCACAGGCTCTCCTTTCACCAGATAGTAGGATGGGGTGGTGGAGGAGTAATTTCCCCAAATATGGTTGAGTTATTAGAGGGGCAGTTTGTGCGGTGGAATGGGGCATGCAGACCAAAGCCCCGAGATTTCAGAAAAGCCCCTGGGAAATTAACACCATCCATCCCTCATTCTCAGAGGATGGGAGAATAGTCACAGAGAAGGGTGGTATGGAAATGTCAACACTGAATTTCCTGAAACTCAGAGTCTACATGCAGTGTTGATTACTAGACCAGCCTGGACACGCAGAATTCTTTCTAATTCAGTTTCAGGAAGTTGATTTGCCTGAATGAGAAGCTCCCTAAAATTTCAGGAGGCCAAACAAAGGGAATTTCCATGAAAAGTAAGGCAAATGAGCATTTTCGAGCAGTAGTGGGCATTTGTGGGTACCCATGGCACAGTCAGGGCTTCCCTGGTGGCTCACATGGTAAAGAATCCACCTGCAATGTTGAGTCCCGGGTTTCATTGCTGGGTCTGGAACATCCCCTGGAGAAGGGAATGGCTACCCACTCCAGTATTCTCGCCTGGGAAATCCATGGACAGAGGAGCCTAGAGGGCTACAGTTCATGGGATCACAAAGAGTCAGACAAGGTTGAGTGACTAACAGTTTCACTTTCACTTTTCATTGCAGAGTGGACAAGGCAGAGGCTGGGGACAGGCGGGGCCCCATGGGGACGCTGAGGAAATCTGGGCCTCAGTCTCAGATCTCAGAGATCTGTGATGACACATCATGGGAAAAGCCACACAGAAGAGATGACTTTCCTGAATGTGTCAGGAGCAAAAGCACAACCGTAGAAGGTGGGGGCAGGGGGGTGAGCACAGCACACAGCCCCACACGGTCAGGGGACGCCATCACCCAGAAAGGCCCTTCAGGATGACGTGGGTTTGTGTTGGATGGAAAGTAAGGAAGAGCAAAGTGAAAGAGACTGATTTTCTGCTGGTGCCGAAGCTGGAGGAGGGGATGAGGAGGAAGGTTAAGGTAGTGGCGGGAACAACACACAGGGCAGAAGGTGAGCATGGGTTTCTGGTCCCTCTTGACCCCACTCCCTCTGCCCCACCCTCAGATTCAGGTGTGTCCCCCACACGTGCAGCTGACCAGGAGCAAAGCTCAGACATGGCTGGTGGGCCTGCTGATTGTGGTTCAGTCGCTCAGTCTTATCCGATTCTTTGTGACCCCATGGACTGTAACCCGCCAGGCTCCTCTGTCCGTGGGATTCTCCAGACAAGAATACTGGAGTGGGTTGTCATTCCCTTCTCCAGGAGATCTTTCTGACCTAGAGACTGAACCCAGATCTCCTACTTTGGCAGGCAGATTTGTTACCACTGAGCCACTGGGGAACCCCATGCCTGCTGATTACCACCCTCTAAAACCCACCACCTTGGGCTTCCCTGGTGGCTCAAACAGTAAAGAATCTGCCTGCAATGCAGGAGACCTGAGTTCAATCCCTGGGTCAGGAATATCCCCTGGAGAAGGGAATGGCTACCCACTCCAGTATTCTTGCCTGGAGAATCCCTATGGACAGAGGAGTCTGGTGGGCTACAGTCCAGTTCAGTTCAGTCGCTCAGTCATGTCCAACTCTTTGCGACCCCATGGACTGCAGAACACCAGGCTTCCCTATCCATCACCAACACCTGGAGTTTGCTCAAACTCGTGTCCATTGAGTCTGTGATGCCATCCAACCATCTCATCCTCTGTCATCCCCTTCTCCTCCTGCCTTCAATCTTTCCCAGCATCAGGGTCTTTTCCAATGAGTCAGTTCTTTGCATCAGGTGGCCAAAGTATTGGCGTTTCAGTTTCAGCATCAGTCCTTCCAACGAATATTCAGGACTGATTTCCTTTAGGACTGACTAGTTTGATCTCCTTGCAGTCCAAGGGACTCTCAAGAGTCTTCTCCAGCACCACAGTTCAAAAGCATCAGTTCTTTGGTGCTCAGCTTTTTCTATGGTCCAACACTCACATCCATACATGACTACTGGAAACACCATAGCTTTGACTGTCTGGACCTTTGTTGGTAAAGCAATGTCTCTCTGCTTTTTAATATGCTGTGTTGGTTTGTCACGGCTTTTCTGGCCCCATCACTTCATGGCAAATAGATGGGGAAACAGTGGAAACAGTGTCAGACTTTATTTTTGGGGGGCTCCAAAATCACTTCAGATGGTGTTTGCAGCCATGAAATTAAAAGACGCTTACTCCTTGGAAGGAAAGTTATGACCAACTTAGATAGCATATTAAAAAGCAGAAACATTACTTTGCCAACAAAGGTCCGTCTAGTTAAGGCTATGGTTTCTCCAGTAGTCATGTATGGATGTGAGAGTTGGACTGTGAAGAAAGCTGAGTGCCGAAGAATTGATGCTTTTGAACTGTGGTGTTGGAGAAGACTCTTGGGAGTCCCTTGGACTGCAAGGAGATGCAACCAGTCCATCCTAAAGGAGGTCAGTCCTGGGTGTTCATTGGAAGGACTGATGCTAAATTGAAACTCCAATACTTTGGCCACCTCATGCGAAGTGTTGACTCATTGAAAAAGACCCTGATGCTGGGAGGGATTGGGGGCAGGAGGAGAAGGGGACGACAGAGGATAAGATGGCTGGATGGCATCACCGACTCAATAGACATGGGTTTGAGTGAACTCCGGGAGTTGGTAATGGACAGGGAGGCCTGGTGTGCTGTGATTCATGGGGTCACAAAGAGTCGGACTCGACTGAGCAACTGAACTGAACTGAAATCCAATATGAGTTCATCTTGAGATCCTTAGCTAATAATATCTTTAAAGATCCTATTTCCTATCAGGTACCATTCTAAGGGTCTGGGTAAATGTTACTTGGGTGGGGTCAAAATTCAACCCACTCAGGGCCCCCAACACTGTGGACCCCACACCTCTCGTCCTCACAATTTCTCCTCTTTTGCCTCATCAACTTCTCCCTCCCCACAGGGTCACCCCACCTGACTGCAAGCCTGCCACAAAGCCTGGACCTAAGACGGCCATCACAGAGTTACAGAAAACCCTGAAAGTGTGCCCCCACTTGCCCCAGCTCCCTCCCTCCCCTGGGCAGCAAAGTCCCCACTTCCCCTGTTCTCCCTTCCCTGTCTACAGCTCCAGCCCTCCCCTTCCCAGGCCCACATCCCTGTTGCACCACCAAAAGGCCCTGAGCAGACTCCTCAGACACCTACACGTTGTCAACTCCTTTTTCTGCTTTCTCTCCACCGCTAGACACAATTCGACACAGTTGAAAGGCTGAACATATTAATACACGTGATGGTCAGAGCACTTTTAAAAACTGAACTCTGACCACCAGCCCTGCAGCAGCCAGCCCAGCAACCCAGCCACAAACTCTGCAGCCACTGGGCCACGACAGTCAGGACTCAGTTGAGGACTGCAGCTTGCCAACCTCTCACTCGCTCTCCCAATTCAAGGCCAAGCAGCATGCTCCCCAAAGTGGTCAATGGGCCCCCACTCCTGTGTGGCCACCTCCGGCTCCCTGGATGACATTGTGCATCTCCTGGGCTGTTCCCCTTGTGAGGCTCTCCCCTTCCCTTGGGGCTCTGCAAATGCTGACCTTTGCCGAGGAAGCTCTGAGAAAACACCCTCTGTCTGTTCTCGCTGAGTAGTCTTCCCAGTATTTCCACAGGATCCATTCAGGTTTCCTTCATAAAATGATTCTTTCTTCCAGGATGCAAACCCACGTACCTGTCTTCCCCTTAACTTGCCTGGTGCCTCCGTGACATCTCCTTTGCTGAGTCCTGCTCACCTTCCCCTCATCGCAAGCCTCAGAATCCAGCTATCATCTCCCTACGCATTTTCTACTTTGAGTTCTCACCCACGAATTCACATGCCACCCACCATCTGCTGTTTCTGTCCATCCAGCCTGACCTGCCCTGAACTGCAGATACGTACAGCTTCTGCCATCCCCAACCCAAGGCGCGTGCATCTGAACGTCTGACAGAAGTCTTGAACCTAGCGTGTCATTGCTGTTGTTCAGTCGCTCAGTCATGTCCAACTCTTTGTGACCCCATGGACTACAGCATGCCAGGCTTCTCTGTCCTTCACTGTCTCCCAGAGTTTGCTCAAACTCATGTCCATTGAGTCAGTGATGCCATCCAACCATCTCATCCTCTGTCACTGTTTTCTCCTGCCCTCAATCTTTCCCAGCATCAGGGTCTTTTCCAATGAGTTGGCTCTTCGCATCAGGTAGCCAAATTATTGGAGCTTCAGCATCAGCCTTTCCAATGAATATTAGGGTTAATTTTCTTTAGGATTGTCTGGCTTGATTTCCTTGCTGTCCAAGGGACTCTCAAGAGTCTTCTCAAGCACCAAAGTCTGAAAGCATCAATTCTTTGGTGCTCAGTCTTCTTTATGGTCCAGCTCTCACATCCATACATGACTACTGTAGTAATGCTGCATAAGAAATGACCCCCAACTGAGGGGCTCATGGCACTCTGTGTGCATTCCCACACTCATGTCTTCCTGGGCTGACTGGTTTGACTGGATCAGATGGGTGGATAGACACCACACTACAGGCTAGGTGTTTGTCCCAACAAGGTATGTTTGTCCCAAGGCCCGGGCTGTGACAGAGGGTCTCTGTGGGGTATCTAGCACACAAGAGGCCAAACTGCACAACTTGCTTAAGCCATCAGCTAGCATCACACCAACCATATCTCTTTAGCCAGAACAAGCCTCATGGCCAAGCCCAGGTAATAAGTCAGAGAGGGTCCTCAATGCACAGCCAGGGGAAGAGAAGCAAATATTTGCCAAAGAGTAATTCACAGAGCAAAGACATAATGATTGGTAAACTGTCTACATGCCCAGAAGATAGGATTGTACTGCATGTATGTAAATATATGTAAAATACAAAGCCATATACAAATTATCAAATTTAACAAGTGAATTCAGCAAAGTTGCTGGACACAAGATTAAAACACAAAGTAAATGACATGTCTATGAACTTACAACCAACAACTGGAAAATGAAATTAAAATACCCTCTGTAATAATAGCATTAAACTTAACAAAAGATGTGTGGGACTTGTACATTTACAACCGCCAAACGTTGCTGAGAGAAATTACAGATGGTCTAAATGAATGGAGAGAGATTGTGGTTGGGAAGTGTTCATATTTCTAAGCAATCAATCTGCCCCCAATTTATCTGTGAATCCAATGTTATTCCAATCAGAATCCCAGCAGGTGCTTTGGTAGAAATTGGCAAGCTGGTTTCAAGTTTTATTTGTAAATTTTAGGAGGCCGGGAACAAATAGCCAATTTACTCTTAAAAAGAGAATAAAGTTGGAGGGTTTATTCTACCTTATTTCAAGATGTACTGAAAAGTGACAGTAGTTAAGACAGTGAGGTACTCGCAAAAGACTAGACAAATAGAACAAAGCAGTGACTCCAGAAGTGCGCACATGCACGTGTGTGTGTAGGTGGGAACTTCCCTGGTAGTCCAGGGACTAAGACTCAGCTCCCAGTGCAGGGGGCCCGGGTCTGATCCCTAGTCAGGGAACTGGATCCCACATACCACAACTAAAGGATCCATGTGCCCCATGGCACTGAGACCCGGTGCAGCCAAACAAATAATCATATATAAATATGCGTCTGTAGATGAATGTATATGAAACACGTGTGTGTGTAACTCTGCATGTACATGTATGTATATGTAGATATTTGTGTGTATGTGTGTGTAGATGTGTGAGAGTGAGTAAATGTTAGTTGTTCAGTTGTTGCGACCCTGTGGACTGTAGCCCGCCAGGCTCCTCTGTCCATGGGATTTTCCAGGCAAGAATACTGGAGTGGGTTGCCATTTCCTTCTCCAGTGGATCTTCTCAACCCAAGGATTGAACCCACGTCTCCACATCACACAGACTCTTTACTGTCTGAGCCTCCAGGGAAGCCTGCATGCAGATGTGTAAGTATTAACTAATTGTAAAAGACACCAACTCAGCTTAAACGACAAAAGAAAATGTTTTCCACAAATGGTACCGAAATAACTAGATATCCACAAGAAAACAAAAAACCACTGACCGCTACCTTACACGACACACAAAACTTAATTTCAGATGGATCGTAAACTTAAATTTGAAAGCCCAAGTTATGAAACTTCTAGAAGAAAATGTAGGAGAGGGTTTTTATGGTCTTGGGGTACACAAAGGTCCCTTAGGGCTCACCATTACACTATCCATTACCAAAACCTAATAACTTTGATCTTTGTTCTACGTGTAGGCCTCTTTTCCATCAAAGGACTCTACTAAGAAAATGGAAATATGAGCCACACTGAGAGAAAATGCTTCCAATACATATGTCGGAGGAAGAACTCACACGCAGTGTTTACAAAGGATGCCCACAGATCTGTAAAAACTGATATAATCCACCGCCCCACCCCCGCCCCCCGCCATGAGGAAGAGACAGGAGTCAACCATGTGAACAAGAAGCACGGGAAAAGTTGCTCCAGATCACCAGCCACTTGTGCAACTACAATCACAATGAGAACCCTGCACACCAAGGCCATTCGGAATGGCCAGAATCAGCAAGCCTGTCAGAGCCTCTCACCGAAGCTGCAAACACCAAGCAGGCAACCCAGACACAGAGCTCTCGCCACCACAATCTCACCTAGACTTGGGCTGCTTTCTGTTTATCGGTGTAAATCCCATGACAACCAAGGGCTTCCTTGGTGACTCAGTCAGTAAATCTGCCTGCAATGTTGGTTTGATCCCTGGGTCAGGAAAATCTGCTGGAGAAGGGAATGGCAACCCACTCCATGGGTTGCCCATATTCTATGTCCTGGAAAATCCCATGGACAGAGGTGCCTGACGGTTTATAGTTCATGGGGTCCCAAAGAGTTGGACATGACAGAACGACTAACATTTTCATGACAACTAGGGAAGGTCACCATTATTATCCCATTCTAAGGGGAGGACAACCGACTCGACAACGTTGAGTGAATAGGGAGGGAGGAGGTAAACCAGGGTGGTGGGAGGCAAAGCCCACCCTTTCCTTAATACCTCCAGGCAGAACTTCAGCCTAGAATGCCCAGGCTTTTAGCTGACTAGCTCCTGGCTACCACCCCCAGCACCATGGGGCCCAGGCCCGTAGATCCAAACAGGAAAAATGTCATCAGTTCTGAGGTAGCAGCAAGAACCCAAGATTCCCAAGACAGAGAAGACTACTTCCTGTGTGGCCATGTTGCAAACCCACAGCTTCCAAGTACCAGACGAAGCTCTTGGGTGAAGCACTTGTCTCCAGAACCACTGATCACCTGAATGTTGGGAATTACAGCTCACTCCCAGGCTCTGTGAGTTTAACTCCCCCTCCAGCAAACCTGTGCCAGGGGGACACACACTCAAGTGTCCCCTCGATGAATGAGTGACCATAGGCATAATGTTCCTGGTGGCTGGCTGTCCGACCCACTCTGGCCTTGGGCAGGCCACCTGCTCTGAGATCCACACCATGGCAGGCAGCCTCCTGTCATCCCCTGGGGCTGAACCAGAGCGATCTGGAGAGGGGCCGCCAGGAGTCCCCTGAAGCAGGGGAGTTCCAGAAAGGGGCCAGCAGCTGGCCCCCACAGCAGTCTATTGAGAGGGAATGGTCTGACAGCCTCAGAGGCCCAAGGGACACTTCTGCCCCTCATCCATGCTGACTCTGACACACAGGCCCCTTGGGACATGTGGGGACAGGGGACAGTGTCACAAGTGCTCAAGGCATCTCTGAATCTCAGCTTGGCCACAATAGGATGACAGCACTGGATGGACCTTGACCGGGAGTCTGTCAATTAAGAGAAAAGGCAATATTTGTGGGGGGGCAGTGATGTGCGGTAGAAGTTTCTGGGTTGATGAACCTGTTCTATGATGTGGCCATTGATCGTGTGATGTGTAACTAATGTGGCCATAATGCTGAAGCTGAAGCTCCAATAATTTGTCCACCTGATGCAAAGAGCCACTTCACTGGAAAAGACCCTGGTGCCAGGAAAGATTGAAAGCAGGAGGAGAAGGGGCGACAGAGGATGAGAAGGTTGGGTGGCATTACCGACTCAATGGACATGAGTTGGAGCAAGCTCTGGGAGTTAGTGAAGACAGGGGAGCCTGGCTTGCTGCAGTCCATGGGGATGCAAAGAGTCAGATATGACTAAGTGACCGAACAACATAGCAAAGTTAACTTTTAGCATAATTTCATTAATCTGATTTTAGATTTGGGCGGCTGTGGGTATCCACTGGCCACCATGTAGGACTACATACCCTGGACCCTGGAGCATTCGCCCTGGACCCTTAGCCCATCCCTTCCCTGCTGAGGGCCCTGACTCTGCCAGAGCTTTTTGTCCTACCCGCTTGGGGAGAATCTGGCTGGTTTTGAGGACCTTCAGTGACAAGAACCAGCTCTAGACCCCTAGGGGGTGTCTCATGGCCTGAGTTCCAAACCTCTTAGAAAGGAAGTGGAGCCCAGTGTCCTGTGGGGGCAGGGACATGGCCCCAGTGACAGGGATGCTCTAGAGAGTCTGCCCTCCCGCCCAGCCCCCATCCATGGCACTGTGCAGGCTGGGAACCCAGAGCCCCAGAGGGACTGAGATGGCCCAGGGATTTTGCTTAAAGTGAGGAGTAAATGCAGACCCGATTCTCCCTGAGCCCTCCCAGTCAAGGTTGAGACAGTGCTTATGGTCCTCAGAGATGGACCTTTCAAACAAGCTCCACGGGGGCAAGCAGCCTGAGGACCTAGCACAGCCTCTGAGCAGGCCCTATCCTGGTCCCCATGTTCACTGAGGCTGCAGTATCTCCTCCTCCAATGGCAGCTGCCCTGACATTTCTTTTCCTCCAGCATCTCTCAGCTCGTCCCAGACAGCAGGCAGCTGGAGCTGGCATGTGACTCTTTCAACGTCTCAATCTCAGTTCTGCCTTGAGCTGAAGTTCCATCTCTGAGGAAGAAGAGATCAAAGTGGCTTCTCCAGGACCCCCCTCCCTTGTCGCTGAGGCCTGGGGTGTGGACAGCCTTCCATACGCAGAGGAGGTAGCACCCAGCCTCCCTGTGGCGACCACATGGGCTTCCAGTGACCTGCTGGGCTTGAAACATGGTCCCATCTGCCCCCCAAGGGGACAACGCTGGAGAAAGACAGCAGTGCAAGAGATGCCTGGATAGGTTTTCCTTTCCAGATCGGAATCTACCTGGAGGTGCAGGAGAGAAGACAGCATTAAAGGTCATTGAAAATTTGAGTTGATAAAGGGACCCCTAAAGATGGGGCCCACTCCCTGCTGCAGCCCCACAGCTGGTGGGAGACATGCGGATGGTCACAGAAAGAACTGAAGTGACTTCCTATGCATGCACTGTGCTTGGTCATGTCCAATTCTTTGCGGCCCCATGGACTGTAGCCCATCAGGCTCCTCTGTCCATGGGATTCCTCAGGCAAGAATACTGAAGTGGATTGCCATTTCCTACCCCAGGGGATCTTCCTGACCCAGGGATCAAATCAGTGTCTCTTGCATCTCCTGCATTGGCAGGTGGATTCTTTACCACTAGCACCACCTGGGAAGCCAAAAACAGCCAAGAGTGTTGGGAGCAAAAGCAGGGGCTGCCCACACCCCTGCACTCAACTACCAGAGAGGGGGGCAAACCACCCAAGCCATCCCTCCGGCCAGACCCATCGACACACCCCTACCCTCACCCCATAAAAGGAACCAGCTCTTCCCTTCTCAGGGAGCCAGCAAGGAATCTCTTACTTGTTCTCACTCCCCCTGCTGTAGCAGGGGCCCCAGTAAAGCCTGGATTTCCTTTCTGGCCTCTGATCAATTTCTATTCAGTTCAGTTGCTCAGTCGTGTTCAACTCTTTGCGACCCCACGGACTGCAGCACACCAGGCTTCCCCATCCATCACCAACTCCCGGAGTTTACTCAAACTCACGTCCATTGAGTCAGTGATGCCATCCAACCATCTCATCCTCTGTTGTCCCCTTCTCCTCCTGCCCTCAATCTTTCCCAGCATCAGGGTCTTTTCCAATGAGTCAGTTCTTCACATCAGGTGGCCAAAGTATTGGAGTTTCAGTTTCGGCATCAGTCCTTCCAATGAATATTCAGGACTGATTTCCTTTAGGATAGACTGGTTGGATCACCTTGCAGTCCAAGGGACTCCCAAGAGTCTTCTCCAACACCACCGTTCAAAAGCATCAATTCTTCGGTGCTTAGCTTTCTTTATAGTCCAATTCATGACTACTGGAAAAACCATAGCTTTGACTAGACAGTCCTTTGTTGGCAAAATAATTTCTCTGCTTTTTAATATGCTGTCTAGGTTGGTCATAACTTTTGTTCCAAGGAGCAAGCGTCTTTTAATTTCATGGCTGCAGTCACCATCTGCAGTGATTTGAGAGCCAAAAAAATAAAGTCTGTCACGGTTTCCACTGTTTCCCCATCTATTTCCCATGAAGTGATGGGACCAGATGCCATGATCTTAGTTTTCTGAACGTTGAGTTTTAAGCCAACTTTTTCACTCTCCTCTTTCACTTTCATCAAGAAGCTCTTTAGTTCTTCTTTGCTTTCTGCCAAAAAGGTGGTGTCATATCTGCATATCTGAGGTTATTGATATTTCTCCCAGCAATCTTGATTCCAACTTGTGCTTCATCCAACCTGGCATTTCCCATGGTGTACTCTGCATATAAGTTAAATAAGCAGGGTGACAATATACAGCCTTGACGTATACCTTTTCCTATTTGGAACCAGTCTGTTGTTCCATGTCCAGTTCTAACTGTTGCTTCCTGATCTGCATACAGATTTCTAAAGACGCAGGTCAGGTATTCCCATCTCTTGAAGAATTTTTCACAGTTTGTTGTGATCCACACAGTCAAAGGCTTTGGCATAGTCAATAAAGCAGAAGTAGATGTTTTTCTGGAGCTCTCTTGCTTTTTCAATGATCCAATGGATGTTGGCAATTTGATCTCCGCTTCCTCTGCCTTTTCTAAATCCAGCTTGAACATCTGGAAGTTCATGGTTCATGTACTGCTGAAACCTGGCTTGGGGGCCAAAAACCCTGGTTGGTAACAGCCACACCCATGTGGGGCTGAGCATGCACCAGTAGGAGGTAACAGCGGGTGGGGGACCTGATGCTTTAGGTAAAGTCCTTCTAGATCAGGGAATCTTAATTCCTAGTAGGGAGTTGTTGGATGGACCTTGGATGTTCCACAAAGCCCCTAAAATCTTTGCAAACTTGGTTACTCTGTGCAGTTTGGAAGGAACAAAGTCCTTTGGTCAGAACTTCAGAGACCTTGGTGAGTTTCTAGCACAGGGGAACTTGAAGCCCCTCCCTCCCAGGGTGAGGGACTCCTCCCGAGGGGCCTGAGTGAGGCCCCATCCCAGGGAGGGAGTGCTGGGCCTCTTGGCCAGCCCTAGGGGAAACTCAAGGGCTGTGAGCTCTCTGCCTGTGCTCAGGCCAGTCCCCACCCGGAAAGACCTCAGAGGCCTGTGCAGAATATTTGCAGCTCTGGAGAAGAGGGCTGGGCATACCCCAGCTCAGCAAACTCAGAAAAACCAAACCCATACACCCCAACACACCACACCCATGCACCCTGCCCTCATCACCTGGGAGTCCAGCCCTGTGCAGACGTGGAGGGAAACCCAGTCTTCCATTCTGGGCACTGATGCCAATGGGCTAAGCACCGAGGTAAGGGGAGAATGTTTAAGTGTTGAGCTAATGACGTGTGCCAGCCACTCCTTCCCAAAGAAGGCTGGAAGACAAATAATGAACTCAGGATGAAAACTGTGTTCATGGATCTCTAATTGTGATGCTGAGGTAGCTTGCAAAAGGGAAGGAGAGAGAGAGAGAGAGAGAGAGAGAGAAAGGTCAGTAAGAATTAATGGAACATGAGAAGCCGGCAAAGCCTGCGCATGGAAAACAAGTCAAGGTGGCAGCCCTCAGATTAAATGGAAACCTGGTGGAAACAGATGAGGAGGGAAGAGCAGGCATGTACGTGCCAGGGAAATAAATGCCATGCCAGTCACACACAGACAGCCTCCCCCGTCATACACAGCCTCCCCAGCCATACACAGCCTCCCCAGTCACACAGACAGCCTCCCCAGTCACACAGACAGCCTCCCCAGTCACACACAGCCTCCCCAGCCACACACACCATCCCCAGTCACACACAGCCTCCCCAGCCACACACACCATCCCCAGTCACACAGACAGCCTCCCCAGTCACACAGACAGCCTCCCCAGCCACACACACCATCCCCAGTCACACACAGCCTCCCCAGTCACACACACCATCCCCAGTCACACAGACAGCCTCCCCAGTCACACACAGCCTCCCCAGTCACACAGACAGCCTCCCCAGTCACACACAGCCTCCTCAACCACGCACAGCCTCCCCAGTCACACACACCATCCCCAGTCACACAGACAGCCTCCCCAGTCACACACAGCCTCCCCAGTCACACACAGCCTCCCCAGTCACACACACCATCCCCAGTCACACAGACAGCCTCCCCAGTCACACACAGCCTCCCCAGCCACACACAGCCTCCCCAGTCACACACACCATCCCCAGTCACACAGACAGCCTCCCCAGTCACACACACCATCCCCAGTCACACAGACAGCCTCCCCAGTCACACACAGCCTCCCCAGCCACACACAGCCTCCCCAGCCACACACAGCCTCCCCAGTCACAAAGACAGCCTCCCCAGCCACACACAGCCTCCACAGTCACAAAGACAGCCTCCCCAGCCACACACAGACAGCCTCCCCAGTCACACACAGCCTCCCCAGCCACACACACCATCCCCAGTCACACAGACAGCCTCCCCAGTCACACAGACAGCCTCTCCAGTCACACACAGCCTCCCCAGCCACACATAGCCTCCCCAGTCACACACACCATCCCCAGTCACACAGACAGCCTCCCCAGTCACACACAGCCTCCCCAGTCACACAGACAGCCTCCCCAGTCACACACAGCCTCCCCAGCCACACACACCATCCCCAGTCACACAGACAGCCTCCCCAGTCACACAGACAGCCTCCCCAGTCACACAGACAGCCTCCCCAGTCACACACAGCCTCCCCAGTCACACACAGCCTCCCCAGTCACACACACCATCCCCAGTCACACAGACAGCCTCCCCAGTCACACACAGCCTCCCCAGTCACACACACCATCCCCAGTCACACAGACAGCCTCCCCAGTCACACACACCCATCCCCAGTCACACAGACAGCCTCCCCAGTCACACACAGCCTCCCCAGCCACACACAGCCTCCCCAGTCACACACACCATCCCCAGTCACAAAGACAGCCTCCCCAGCCACACACAGCCTCCCCAGTCACACACACCATCCACAGTCACACAGACAGCCTCCCCAGTCACACACACCATCCCCAGTCACACAGAGAGCCTCCCCAGTCACACACAGCCTCCCCAGCCACACACAGCCTCCCCAGTCACACACACCATCCCCAGTCACAAAGACAGCCTCCCCAGCCACACACAGCCTCCACAGTCACAAAGACAGCCTCCCCAGCCACACACAGACAGCCTCCCCAGTCACACACAGCCTCCCCAGCCACACACAGCCTCCCCAGCCACACACACCATCCCCAGTCACAAAGACAGCCTCCCCAGCCACACACAGACAGCCTCCCCAGTCACACACAGCCTCCCCAGCCACACACAGCCTCCACAGTCACAAAGACAGCCTCCTCCGCCACACACAGACAGCCTCCCCAGCCACGCCACAGCCTCGGTGGCTGGTGGACCATGTCCACCACGTTACCTTCTGCAAAGAGCAGAGGGATGCTCTACTCCCTGGCTACTGCCAGCAGTAGCTGAACCCCACAGCAGGTGCTGAAGTCTCCCCCAGCTTGTGAAGGGCAGCAGTATGGGACCCCCCAACATAAGCCACTTTGGCAGAGGAATTATTTTGAGCTGAAAGTAACAGAAAAAGCACATACAAGAAAAGCTCTGTTTCCTCCCCCCATTTACCTAAAAGTAGGACAGAAATTTGTGAAGATGTCCCCCTCTCCCCAGCCCGAAAGGACAGATGTTAACCCCTGGAGGCAACACTGGACCCCAACCAGCCCAGAGGAATCCACACGACAAGCCTTACTCTTTGGCCCTTGGTTCCCACTAGGTCCTCTCTATATTTGCCCTCAGATCACTTGCTGCCTTAGAAGCTCAAAGACTAGTCGCCTGTCACTTCTCTAGGGATCTATCACTCTCTTGTTAAATGCTGTGAGGATACATCACTCACTTATCACCAGAATATTTACCTGGCACCTTCTGGGGGCCCAACCGGGGGGTCAGAATCTGGAGGGACAGCCCGAGAGAGAGTCCAGGCCCCTGAGATGTCCCAACTAGTAGAAGAAGTGGGGACTTCATCAGCATTTGCTGGTCTGGGTGAGAAAGCCACAGGACAGGAGGGGCCAAAAGCACTGGGAATAGCAATGGACTTGCTTCCAGAGGGTTCTTGGGACGGAGCAGCCAGGCCCTGGGCAGAAAGGAGCGCGGCGCAGAGGAGACCGGCTACAGGTAGGCTGGTGTCCTTCGAACTGGCCCACCTCGAGCCCCCGTGTGTCTGTTTGTCCGGTTGGCATCCACAGGACTGGAAGTCCACATGGGCAGGGGTGCAGTTTGTACAGGCTTCCCTTGCTCGTGGCTGCCACTCAGAAGCAGGAGGAAGGGGAGCTGGTTCCCACCTACCAGGTGCTGGCGAGCCTCCCAATGTCAGTGGAAGCTCCCTGGGGCCGAGATGCTGTCTCCATGACCCACATCATCCTCAGTGGTCCCCACAGCCCCCAGCACTCCCTCCAGAGACCCCGCCCCTTCCTGGCATTACCTTGGCAAGGTGGCATCTGAAGGGAGGTAGGGAGGAGGTCCAGGCCATGGCTCTGGCTCTGGGCCCCCAAGCACGGTGGGCCTCCATTTCCCTTCATCCTTCCTGGCCAACTTAGCGCATGGGCTTCAAAGGGCAGCTGGCAGTTTCCACGGCAGAGGACGCCGGTTTTTGTTGTTGTTGTTCAGTTGCTAAGTCATGTCTGTCTGACTCTTTGTGACTCCTTGAACTGCAGCACGTCAGGCTTCCCTGTCCTTCACCATCTCTGGGAGTTTGCTCAAACTCATGTCCATTGAGTCGGTGATGCCATCCAACCATCTTGTCCTCTGTTGTCCCCTTCGCCTCCTGCCTTCAACCTTTCCCAGCATCAGGGTCTTTTCCAGTGAGTCAGTTCTTCACATCAGGTTGCCAAAGTATTAGAGTTTCAGCTTCAGTATCAGTCCTTCCAATGAATATTCAGGGTTGACTTCCTCTAGGATTGACTGGTTTGATCTCCTTGCAGTCCAAGGGACTCTCAAGAATCTTCTCCAACATCACAGTTCAAAAGCATCAGTTGAGAACACTGGTTAGGACTCTGATTATTAGTGAGACATTCTCCTCTGGGTCCTGAGACCCAATACTTGAGGGGCAAACAAGAGGGCACTTTCAGGAATGCAAATGTACATTTGGGGTCTGAGAAACACCACTCCTCACACCGGCCTGATGCAGCCAAGTTCCCAAAAGGCCTCAAAAGGAAAAGCTGTATTTCCTCTAAAAGCAACCATTTGGTCGAAGAGAGGTCAGTCTCCATTTGCATCACTGTGGACATCTATGAGTTGAATTGAACCCATGGCGCTGCGGTCCCTGGGTCACCACCTGCCCCCCACCATCATACCCCCGTTCCCCTGTGAACAGGTTTGCAGTGTCCAGACAGGGTCTGGCCTTGAGCTCAGGGCTGGCAATTCATTGGTGACCAAATCTTTGTGACCCTATGGACTATAGTCTACCAGGCTCCTCTGTCCAAGGAATTTTCCAGGCAAGAATACTAGAGTGTGTTGCCATTTCCTCCTCCAGGGGATCCTTTGGACCCAGAGGTGGAACCCAAGTCTCTTTCATCTCCTGCATGGGCAAGAGTGGATTCTTTGGCACTGTGCCACCTGGGAAGCCCAAGGGGAAAGGAAAGGAAGATAAATTAGGAATTCGGAATTAGCTGATACAAACTATATAAAATGGATAAACAAGGTCCTACTATAGCAAAGGAAACTATATTCATTATCTTGTAATAACTTGTAATGAAAAAAAAACCTAGCCAATCCTGTGTCTGTGTATCCTGACTCATCCTTCCTTTTTGCAGAAACCACAGTAAAGACTCCTGCCCACATTCCCCTCCCTGCCCCCAACCCCTGTCTGACTCTGTTGCTGCTCCAAGTGGCCTCCTGTGGCACACCTCCCGTTTCTGGATCTGTGAGTATAAACTTCTTCCTTCCTGACATGTGTCCTACCACACCTGGTTAGAACAAAGCCCAGTTTCCATTATAACACACCCACCCCGACCTCCCCACCCATAGCCCTGGATGCAGACACCTTGCAGGACAGTCCGGGTGAACCACCGGAAAGGCTTCTCTGTGGGCTCCAGGAGGAGGGGGGATGGAATCAGGCTGCACTGCCTGGGGCCGGAGCCGGGACCAGCTCCACTCTGACTGAGTTCCTCCATCCCCCCTCCTCTCCCCCCTCCGCCACCCAACTCTGAGACATAAACTTCAGAGGCAGCTGGAATAACAGCAAAACTGTAATGACTTGTTTACGACTGTTTGTTCCTGTCAGACTCCTGAATTTTTTTCTTTTAATTTCCAGAAGACACTAATTCAAAATCGAAGCCCCAAGCAAAAAGGTTTATCAGAATAGATGGAGAATAAAATATGTTGACATATGTGTTGCCTCTTTCTCCTTCGCATCCCCCCTGGGCCTTTAGGCAGGGAAAACATAAGTGGGAGAGAAACGCCTCTGGGCTTGCCCAGCTCATGGGAAGACAAGGTGTGACCCTCGCTCCCTGCCAGGTCAGCCCCCCAGCCACTAATCAGGCCCTGGACCAGGGGCTGGCAGCCAGCTTCCCACCCTTGCTGAGTCCCCAGCCAAGGGTCAGACAATCTTTGCCAGATAAGGAGACTTCACTGAGCACCTAGGATGATCTGGCAGGTGCTGGTGGCCTGGGAGGAGCCTACAACTCTGTATCTTCCTTGGAACAGTCCCACCTCAGCCCTGACCCTCCACAACTGCAAAGCCAGAAGATTTGCATTTTCAGAGACTGCTTCCAATAGTTGCAGGCATTTAGCAGAGCAGGATTGTTATCCAAGTGTATTTTATCATTGCTCTTCTGAAAAGACAATCACCTGGAAAGCATGCAAGCTAAAAAAAAAAAATCAATGGATGTATTTATCACCTCTTGGAGCTTTCATTGTGGAAACAAACTCCCCGGAGATAAGAAGGCGAGATTCATTTAACACTGGACGGGGCTGCCTTCACCCCCCAGCCCATCTGAATTGGATGCTGGAAATCTTTGGAAATAATGAGTCCGATCTGGCATTTTGGAATAGACTTAGACACCTAATTACAGGTTTTATTTTTTTCCCCCTGACAGCCACTTAGAATGTTGCCTTTAGCTCATGTCCCCATAAAATTCTCAGTAGGGCAAGTGCGTTACTTTTATTGGGGGAAATTTTTGCTCAGTAACATAATTATCTCTGTGTAGAGGCAGATCCCGCATGAAAGTACTGTCTAATTCCAAGGAGTTTCAGGCAGCTCCCTCCCCCGCCATGTCCTTTGGAGGGGGTGGGGGGGACTAGGTGGTCCAGGCCCAGGAAGACACAGAAGCTGCATCCCCACTCCTTTTATCCCCGTCCCTGTCATTAAAAAAGTCATGACTACCCCCCACCCCACTGTTCTGTCCCTCACTGCCCAGGGAGCAGTGGAAATACCTTGAGTCGGGTCAGTTGTAGAGAACTCAGCATAAAGTTCCCACTGAAGCATCTCCTGTGGCCACACCAGTGAGGCCACCACAGCCACAAGCCCAAAGACTCCCCCTGCAACTGGGGTTCTGTATCTGACAGCCCAAGGCAGTCGTCCTGAGAAGGAGCCTCTGAGTGAATTCAGAAGGCAGCTGCCTGCAAGCTACAGGGGGGCTCACCCTGCACCCCAGGGCATGGAGGCCACTTGAAAGGGCACTCCCTCCAGAAGCCATCTTCTCCACCTTCCCCACGGCATCCTCGCTGCGCCCCACCCCCC
This sequence comes from Bos mutus, assembly GCF_027580195.1. Taxonomy (NCBI): domain Eukaryota; kingdom Metazoa; phylum Chordata; class Mammalia; order Artiodactyla; family Bovidae; genus Bos; species Bos mutus. The sequence continues at coordinate 37,103,016 of NC_091632.1, read as the reverse complement.
ACCCCCCGCCGCATCGGCGTCCTTGCCACATCCCCACCATGCCCTCGGACTTCTGCCCTGCTCTGCCCCTCCCCTGTGCTCCTCCGGACCAGCCCCTTGAAGTGGCACCCGCCACAGTGGGGCAGGAGCCCACCCCTCTCACGGGCTGCTGTCCCAGCAGGTTGACCCTTCATGTCACCGTGTCTGGCACTGTCGTCCTGAGCACAGCGTCTCGACTCAACTTCACACCTCCTGAGATCTACCGTGTGACCCCACTCATGTTTCCAACCGAGAGCTTGATGACTCCATGCAAGGTCTCTGACAGCACAGAATGAACGTGTGTTCCTGGTCCGCTTATCCCCAACCCTAAGCTCTTCCTGCCCCCACCCTGCGACCCCACCTCAGGTGGTGGCAGCTGCATCCTCCAGCTGTCCAGCCTGGAAGTTGGCTGTGACCTCTGACACCTCCTCTCCCACAGCCCCAGTGCTGCTGCTTCCACTCATGACAATCGCAGACCCACCCCTCTGCCTCCAGGCCTCCCCTTCATCCAGGTACCGCCACCTGGTGCCCAGATGACTGCCAGACCCTCTTGTTTGGACCCCCAATACTATACTCCCACCTGTTAACCCACTTTCCACCCAGAATCTTCTTAAAGCAACTCACATCTACCCTCTCAGCTTAGCTACCTCTAGTAGCTCTCATTGTAGGAACTGGGCCTCAGTGCTCTCTGCAGCCCACAGGACCTGAGGGCCTGGCAGGCTGCCTGTGACATGTCACCAGGTGAACCCCAAATCCTCCGCTCACTGACCTCTGTCCACCCATCCAGGGCCTGATGTGTATCACTGAGACAGGAAGGCATGGCCCTGCCCACCCTTTCCCCTGACCGGCTCCAGCTCTTTCTGATCTCAGCACCTCAGAGAGCCTCCTGTCCCTCCCTCTCTAAAAATGACCATCATCCCCTCCTCCCCACTGTTTGTTGCCTCTCCAGTATTCCCCACACTTGAAGTAATTATCTATTTACTTGTTTATTTTCAGGTCCTTCCATGACAATATAGGTTCAGTGAAGACAGAGATGCTATCTTGTTTATAACAGGCCTACAGTTCCCAGAAGAGCATCTCTACGTGAGAATTCATGAGGTGGATGGATGGATGGATGGAAGTAGGGATAAATGGATGGATGGATGGTAGATAGATGGAAGGATGGATGGCTGCCTGGATGGATAAGTAAATGGGTAGATGGATGGATGGATGGATGAATGAATGGGTAGATGGTGGCTGTCTAGGTTGGTAAGTGGATGGATGGCTGCCTGATGGATAAGTGGATGGGTGGTTGGGTGAGTGGATGGATGGATGGATGGGTAGACGGATGGCTATCTGGATGGGTAAGTGGATGGGCGGGTGGATGGATGAAGGAATGGATGGACAAGGGGTGGATGGATCACTGGGTAGATGGAGGAAGGGAAGAGCAATAAGAAGAGCTAACTCTGCTTCGTGCTTACTTTACACCACGGGTCAGACTCAGAGCTTCACATCTCTCTTTACAAACACCTTAAAAAGTAGATGCTATCGTGAGCTCATTTTACATTTGAGGAGCTCAGAGAAGTGAGATGTTCCTGGGGTCTCAGGTCTCATTTATTGATGAAGTGTTTAGGCCACAGAGGAGTTTGGTAGATTTTGATTTTCATTCCCTGGCCCTGGCCCAGGGATACCACCCAGGTGGCTTCTTTGAGGGGCATTGCCATTATCGGATTTGCTGTGAAATGGAGGTGGGAGGGGAGGCTGCCATGGAGGGAAGGGTCACTTCTGACCCCCATCTTCACTTAGAAACCTCCTTTAATCAATAAACAGCAACACCAAGGCAAGGGCTGGCACTCAAGGTAAGAGGTGGACCTCAGGGCAAAGAGCCACCCCTACTGGTCAGAGGCTGAAGGGCATGAGTCAGGGGCTCCAGGAGTGAGGGCTCCAGGAGCAGGGATAAATGCTCCAAGAGCAAGGGCAGCTGTGAGGACATGAGGCCCCAAGCTGGTCTGGGAACCAAGACACAAGGGGTCTGAGGCAGAGCCATCCCTGCAGGATGATGGGGGCAGATACAAACCAAGATCAATCCTCCTGCCCTGCTCCCAGACCAGGGCACAGACTCCTCCTCTTTATGTGGGACATGTGTGTTTATAGCATCACAGTCCCACATCCGAGGGTGTGTGTGGGACTGTCCTGATTCTAAAACCAAAAGTCCCACACCCCAGACACCCCCTCAGTGATGGGCAAACCAGAACAGTTGGTCACCCTGCCAGGTCCCCATACAGAGGACATACAGGTCCCAAAGACACCAGCAAGAGAGTGGGACCACCCTGGAGGACCACCCTGGCCCCTGCCCTGGGAAAAGTGCTTGATAGCCTCTGCACCTCTGGGTGGCCCATGAGTCCTGCCCTGATGGCCATCACCTGAGTCCCTGGAGGCTGAGGAGGGGTGCTCCGCAGTTTCCCTTGTGCTGATAGTGGCGGTTTTCTTTTCATCATTGGGAGTATCTCTTCATGGTCTCTGAAGCCACTGGTCTCGTGTGAAACCCTGAGCTGGTCCCCCAGGCTACAGAGTCCAGGAAGGCAGCCCTGAGCAGGGCTGACAGCTCAGGACACTGGCCCCAACCAGTCATGGGGTTGCAGCTCTTCAGTTCCTCGTGGAAACCTGCTAACAGGCACCCTCAATGTGTCCTTTTTATCAGCAGTTATTATGTGGCTTCTGCCAGCAGGGTGATAGTGCCTAATTTTTCCTATTATCTTGTCATTTAGTCCTGGGAGAAGAAAGATCAAAATGTCAGATTTAGAAAGCCATTTTCACAATCACTTGGGGATATCAGGCCGGATGATGGAGAGTGAAAAGTCCCACCCACTCAGCCCCTCGTCAGGCATCTTCAGGAACCCGGGGTTGAATTTCACGGAGGGACGGGGGTGATGTCATTCCACCTTTCTGATTCTGGCCTTGAAGGAAAATCAACAACTTTCATGCATGTCAGGTGCCAGGTCAAGAAGAGTTTGAACATCTACCAAAAAATAAACATTTTCTCTTCTGCTCTTGATGTATTTCTAGTGTTCATCCTTTGACCACACAGCTTTCAGCAATTGGCCCCATGATCGCCTCTTGTGTGTTCCCAGGAACATTCCACCCAAATGCCCCCAACCTTGGTGTGGAGGCCATGTCCTAGGTTCTCCTGACAATTAAGTCATCGTCTTCTGCAGGAACCTGGTTCTCAAAGGGCCCTTGTCATCTACGCCTTGGAGGAGATTGTCAGTCTCCTACCTGTGGACACTAGGAAGCCATCGTGAATAGGTGCCCAGCTGAATCCCTGGGGCATCCTACACTGAGGTCCAGAGAGGTCAAGCAGCCTGACCGAGGCCACACAGTTTAGAAGCCTCAGAGGCAGATTCCCGAAAGTGTCTGCATCCGGAGCCCACGTGCTTGACCATGGCTCTCCCTAAAGGGCCTGAAACACAGTCAGTGCCCAGTGAGACTTTTTTTAAGCACTGGGGCAGAAACAAACAAGAGGTTGCATTTAGGGAGTGTCTCATGTGAAACTTTCCATCTTTCCCATTTCCACTCATTGCACAAATGAGTAAGGTGAGGGCAGTACAACAGAAAACAGCTGGAGAAATAACAATATATTCAACCACAAGCCAATTAACTAAAAGACAAGCTCTGCAAAGCTTTTCAAACAATGTTACATCACTCAAAGTCACTCAGCAAGATGATAAGTCAATAACTGAAGCACATTATTTTAAGGAAGAGATTAGCCTTTCCAATGGATCTAATCCTGGGACTTTATCTAGGGATATTTGGGGACCACATTTTGAAGACATCAAGGCAACTACAGAATAAAATAAATTATGCAGTCGTTTTGTTTGGTACACAGTTGATCTTAAGAAACATCTTTCATATGCTAATTAATGCTTATCTGTAAATGGGAATATTGATCTTTAAGGGTGGCATAAGAATGAAAAAAATCATACAGGAAATAAACTAAAGTGTTTTTTAGTTTTAAAGTGTTCATTTCCTTGCTCAATCACTAAGTCGTGTCCCACTGTTAGTGACCCCATGGACTGCAGCATGCCAGGCTTCCCTATCCTTCACTATCTCAGAGTTTGCTAAAACTGATGTCCACTGAGTCAGCAATGCCATCCAACCATCTCATCCTCTGTCTCCCCTTCTCCTCCTGCCCTCAGTTTTTCCCAACATCATGGTCTTTTTCAGTGAGTTGACTCTTCACATCAGGTGGCCAAAGTATTGGAGCTTCAGCTTCAGCAGCAGTCCTTCCAATGAATATTCATAGTTGATTTCCTTTAGGATTGACTGGTTTGATCTCCTTGCAGTCCAAGGGACTCTAAAGACAAGATTGATCAAGAAACCAAAGTTCTGCAAGAACTAGAACAGAGCAGGATGGAAGTTAGAGTTAGGAGGGATCACAGGGATGTCTTATTTTATGTTCTGAGCTAAAAAGAGTCGGACACAACTTATCAACTGAACAGCAACAGTAATTCAACTGCTTACTGGATAGGCAACTGGAGAAACAAACATGAATCTTAAAATACCTGGTTTTAGACCTCTCTGGTGGTCCAGTGGTTAAGAACCTGCCTGCCACTGCAGGGCAGACCATCCCTGGTCCAGGAAGGTACCACAAGTCATGGGAGAACTAAGCCCGAGTGATCCAACTACTGAAGCCCGCACACCCTAGAGCCCGTGCTCCACAACAAGAGAAATCACTGCAGGGAGAAACCTGTGCACTGCAACTAGAGAAAGCTCACATGCGGCAATGAAGCTTCAGTGCAGGAAAAAAAAAATCCTGCCTTTGAGACTCCTCTAGGGCACCAGAGGAGGCAAAGGTAAGCAGCAGGTGGCTGAGTCAGGGCACCTGCAAGAAGCGGGGAGATGATCACCTTTGCAGCTCAAGGGGCAGCAAGAGGGAGGAGGGGTCTGAGCTGAGGAGTCTAAGCCCTGGGCTGAAAACAAAATCACTGGGCAGAGAAGAGGCATACAGTGCTGGCTGAGAGTCTGAGCTGCAGCAGAGCTCAGCACACCCTATCAATGGGGCGAGGGTGGAGGGGGGTGGGGCTGGTAGGATTGGAGCTGGCAGGACAGTCATTTATTTGTGACCCCAACAACCGTGTGAGAGAGAAGAAAAATCTTCCAGCTCGTAGACATTTTTCATGATTGCATATTTAGCTAATCTTACTTACATGCTTGGCTAGAATGATCATTTTAGCTGACTGATGTTTTCTGTCACAGAGAATAATTACTCTACCCTTGATAGGGCTTTCGTGGAAAATCCATGTTCTACAAAACTATGTCATGTGAGACAATCTGCAGGGTCCCCAAGAGGGCGGGCTCCTGTGTGGGTTCAGACCCCTCATGCCCACCTTAAGTCTCAACCTCTGTCTCTATGCTTGTTAAACATCAAAATGAAATAACTATGCCATGTTTGCATCTTTTCAGGAGAGAATAGCGTGGTCACTAAATATTCTAGATAAATACTAATAAGAATAATTACAGCTGTCATTTTTCAGTATGTACGAAAAGCCAGGACTGCATTACGGTATTTTTCTATGCATGTAAACACATGCCTTCTGTATACATGCATCTATGTATGTAAACACATTCATTTCATATAAAGTAAATGAACTATGATTCCCATTTCGTAGTCATCAAAGGGCAAGTTGTTGAACCTCGCAAAGTTCTAATATCACACAGCTGAGAAGCAGCAAGAACAAAACGCACACCTGCATAAGACCGATGACAGAGCCAGGACACGCACTGCCAGCTGAGTGCATATTTGTAGGACTATTCCAGAAGAGTATGTGCCTGAACCTATTACAGCTAAACATGCTCTTCCCCTGGGACCCAGGGGCTCTGTGCCTTGATAAATACCTAAGAAAAATAAGCACCTGTATCCTCCAAAAGAAATGTACCAGCATGTTCATAACATCTTTATCACAATAACAAAAAGCTGGAAATAACTCAAACATCCAATAATAAAAGGACAGATAAATAATCATAGTATATTTGTATAGTGGAATCTACAGAACAATGAAGAAGAACTAGGCACCATGACATGCAAAAATATGAGTGAATTTCATGCACATAATTTGACCAAAGAAGCAATATTGCAAGATGCAGTTAATGATATTTTAAACTAGGCAGAAGTATCTTACAGAGCAAGACGTCAAGAACGGGGTTACTCTGGGGGATAATGATGGGAACAGGCATGAGGAAGGTTTCTGGGGTTCAGGCGATGCCCCATACCTTGGTCTTAGTGGTGGTGACATGAGTATACTCCCTTTGGAAGAATTCAAGAATTTAGGATTCACACAATTCACTGTATTTATGTTGTACTCTAATTTAACATAAACATTTACAAACAAAGCAAAGCAAAACAAAAACTGATCCTGAAACTTAACAGTTTCTAATACAAAAGGCCCTCTGGGTTTCCATGAGGCCATCATCAACTCGATGGTTTACACGCGTCCTTCATTCAGCAAAGGTTTATCGGGGGCTACAGTATGTCAGCCACGTGCTAGGTGCTTCAGTGCAGTATTGACTTCTGACTTTCATGGGGATTAATATCTTACAGCCATGCTCTGTCTGGAAGGTATAAGAGATCAGACTGAACTTCTCTTGATTTCAGAGCATACTTGGGATAAATTTATCTACTTATCATGAAAATAGCATGTGATTTTAAATTTTTTAACTGAATCTTCTACTTGGAGGCTTTGACATTCAAAAATTTCTTCTATGTAGACAAAATGTGAAAGTGTTAGTTGCTCAGTCGTGTCTGACTCTTTGTGACCCCACAGACTGTAGCCCTTCAGGCTCCTCTGTCCATGGAATCCTCCAGGCAAGAGTACTGGAGTGGGTGGCCATTCCCTTCTCCAGGGGATTTTCCTGAACCAGGTCTCCTGCGTTGCAGGGAGATTTTTTACCATCTGAGCCACCAGGGGAGCCCATGTAAACAGAACTCCACCAAAATATACTCAGCACTTAAAAAAGTCATCATCATCACCATCATCAGCATCATCATCACCACCATCAAGATCATGATCATAACTGTCCTCATTACTATCATCACAGCTGTCACCATCATCATACGCATTGTCATCACCATCACCATCATCACCATAAACTTTATCATCACCACCGTCACTATCACCATCATCTTCATCACCACCATTACCATCCCCACCCTTAACATCATCTTCATCTTCATTCTCACCATTATCATCATAGTAAAATTACATAGTAAATTAGAGAAATGTGCTTTGTTTCATTTCCCAGAGGATCCCTGCAGGTTTAGGTTCCCGACACAATAGTGGGAGCTGGTTCAATAACTTCTTCCCTTGCATCAGTTCCCTATACCCTTTCCATATAAATGATTTGCATTTGAATCATCATCTCAGAATCTGCTTCTGAGAAAAGCCTAAACAGAGAGAGTCTTCCTAGGGTGGTTGTGAGGATTAAATGAGGTAAACCAAATAAAATCAAGCTCATAGGAAGTAGTCAGTAAATCTTATGTATCGTTGGTCTCAAGAAGTAGTTGAGTTCCTGACTTAGGGGAAATGGGTTGTTACAAGAGAATTGATGGCTTCATCAATTCTCACAGAAGACTTGGAGATACTTTCCCATATAATATCTGACCTGTTTTCTCAGTGAATTCATCACCTCCTGCCTCAGTCTAGGGTCCCTGGAAGATAGGGTCTGGTCTTACTCATTTTGTATTCTAAGCATTTATCAAGGATGCTTATTCAATGGTAGCCAGAATATTTGCCTTTTGCAACAGCTTCAGCCTGCACTTCCCAGATATAAGGGAAGAGGGTCTGGACCTGAGGGATGTTGACCTGGTCATGTGGTCCCACCCATTACTCCTCACATCTAAAATGACAATCACAATAATAACAACCCCATGAAGTCGTGGGCTTCCTTGGTGGCTCAGATGGTAAAGAATCTACCTGCACTGCAGGTGACTCGGATTCAGTCCCTGGGTTGGAAAGATCCCCTGCAGAAGGAAATGGCAACCTGCCCCAGTATTCTTGCCTGGAGAATTCCATGGACAGAGGAGCCTGGCGGGCTACAGTCCATAGGGTTGCAAAGAGTTGGACAAGACTGAGCAACTGACATTTTGATGCAGTTGCCATGGGGAAAAGTGAAACAATACTGTTAACATGCTTAACACAGAGCCAATGACTATGAGAGAGCCAAAGTAAGCTCTTAATGTTTGCTTTGATTAGCTTTTATTGTAAGTCCCTTAATTCTGCAGCAACCACACCATTTGAATATGGCATTCCTATCGCTAACCTTTAGATTCCCGCCAAGACCAAGAGGAACGTGTGCAAACAGAGATGGAGACTTCATCCCACATTCCCTCTGGTCCAAACTTGAAAGCAGCAGTCAGTGACAACCTACTGGATTTATAGTGCTTTCTTCTTGGCAACTACATCAGCATTCGGATGCTGGTCCCTAGTGTTTTGTTTTGTTTTTTTTTAATTGAAAACACCAAGTTAACAATCGGTGTCTGTGATTCAGTACGTAACAAATGAATAAAACTTGCTGGCCCTGATTTCCCTCTACTGCTCCTTTCCCTGGGGTGCTATTGCTCCAGCAAGAATATAGAAAGCCTGGGGCAGAGGATAGGGAACAGAATGGTGTGTGACAGAGCCTTCTCCCTTAGTAAATACCAAAGGGCAAAACTCCCCAGAGAGAGAAGAGCTTGGGAAGAGGAGGCCTTCAGGCTGGAGGATCCTCTGGGGACAGGCCCAGTGCTCAGGAGAACGCAGCCATAGGCTGAGCTCAAGGAATATTTGTTGTCTGAATGACCTGATGAATTAATGCCATTTTCTAGGCAAGAAGGGACCCCTTGTATAGATATGACCCTCTCTCTTTATACCCAGGGAGAAAATACAGAATAGAAGCTTTGGAATAAAACACTAATGTCCAGAGTTACCACTCACTGGTTCTGTGATCTTAGGCTTCTTATCTACCTCCTTGAACTTGACTTTCTTGCTTGAAAAACATGATTAATAATATCCAATAGATGGGATTAACAGGAAGAGTCACCATGGAAGTACTTGGGACTTCATTCAGCTGCAAATAACAGGGAACCTGCTTATAGTGGCTGAAACTGTGAGGGGGTTAAAAATTTTTTTCTTTTTTCTTTCCTTAATATATATATTTTATTGGAGCATAGTTGACTTACAATGTTTCAGGTCAAGCACAGCAAGGTGATTCAGTTATACATATACATATATAATATTTTTGAAATTATTTTCCATTATAGGTTATTATAAGATATTGACTATAATTCCCTGTGGCAGGTTCCAGCATCCTCCTGTTCAATGGATGTTCAACAGCTAGTTGTGATTTTGGTGCTCTTGCAAGAGGAGATAAGCGCCCATCCTTCTATTCCACCATCTTGAACTGAAAGCCCAGGGGGTTAAACTTAACATATGCAACAGGGTGGGAAATCCTGAACTTGTGGGCCCATCCGTGGTGATCAAAGATGAAGGTTCTTCCCTCTTCTGCTCTACCATCATTACTATGGCTTTTATGCTTATTGCCCCAGAGTGGCTGCTATGCCTCCAGCCATCACTTCCAGGCAGGAGTAAAAGGGGAGGTTGAAGGGGTGAAGGACAAAGAGCCTTCTTCCAGCAAGGCTTTGATTTGTGTTTGGGAAGGGCCACTCTCTGCAATAACTTCATTTGGATCTCATTGACCATAGCTGGGTCTCATGGCTATAGTTCCCATTAGGCATGTGTCACATCAAACAAACTCGATAAGGAGCCACATGTGACCCTTCATGGTATATGGGAGGTACCAGATGTTAACCTAAGCTAATGTTATCATATCCCCTCCCAGATCACCATTCTGCACACACAATGTGTGTGTGTGTCAGTCATATTATATGTGCACGCTCAGTCACTAAGTTGTGTCCAACTCTGTGACCCCATGGACTGTAGCCCGCCAGGCTCTGTCCATAGGATTTTCCAGGTAAGAATACTGTAGCAGTTGCCATTTCCTTCTTGAAGGGATCTTCCCGGCCCAGGGATAGAACCCAGGTCTCCTACATTGCAGGAAGATTCTTTACCTCTGAGCCACCTGGGAAGCCCGTGTGCCATATTATAGTCATAGAAATGTCCCTCACAGGATGCTTGGACATCTTGCAGATTGCTCTACTATATTAAGGAGTTGAAATATGAGACTATTTCACCCAATACCAATTGCTCCTTTTTCTGAAATCCTATTTCATGTGAGTTCATTTTAAATCAACCAGCAAACATTTATGGAGACTTTCCTGCATCAGGTATTAACCTGGAGTGGCTGTAGTTCCTAAGAAGGATAAGACAGGAATTCTTGGCACCAAAGGATCTGCCATCTAGTGGGGAGGTGGTGATTGAGGTTAATAGAATCTCTGCCAATAGTGGTCATTAGATGAGCTTCTGTAGTAAAAATCAAGGAAGCAAGATTGCTTGGGGGCCATTTGTAAGACTGGATATACCAGTCACTGCTCAAATGCTATTAATTCTCTGTTATGTCCACATCTTTCTCTCTTAAGCACACAAAATTTAGACAGAGTGGGACAAGAAGAGACAGAAAATGAGAGCAAGAAAGACAAAGGAAACTGTGCTCTCTGTAAAATACATGTAACTGTTGAATTTAGCTCCTGGAAGTTTAATTACCAATAGCTCGTGTGTCTGGCAGCTCCATGGAGAAGGTGTTGAAAGCAGTGGATGGATCATAAGCCATCGCCTATGTTTGTAATTCTCAGAGCCTTCTGGTAGACCTCGTCTCTCTCTTCTCTCTCTCTTCTCTCTCTCTTCTCTCTCTCTCTCTCTCTGTGGATTCTAGGAGTCATTTTTTCTTGAATATTCCTACACATAGAAAATGCATCTGCAGTGAGCTCCCACTTTTATTCTGATATCAATTCACTGCACTTCCAACACCCTCCTGTCTCTGGCCCTCCCTGGACCTGCAGAGGATCTGAGGGGCTGGGGATCTAGGTGGAGGGAAGTAGCAGCCTGATCTGATAAGGTATTTATGGCCCTAATTCCTGCAGGTGGAAGGAAAGACAATGCTGAGTGCATGCCTGGAAGAGTTTAGAAGCTGTGACTCATCCAGGGTCTGGAACCCATTTCATCCTCCATATTGGTCATCCAGGAAGCAGAGAAGACCCCATCCAGGCAGAGGTAGGCCCTAAGAAAAGACTATGAAGCTCAAGTGGCAGGCAGGTGTCCAGACCAGAATCCACATCCCTGCTCCGTGATGCACCCATCCAGAAGCAAGGAAGACAAACCCAAACCCCAAAGAGATGGCCGAGGCCAAGAAGGGGAGGCCCTTCACCATCCACCCTGGATCCCTGTGCCCACCTGCACACCCACTCTCATCCCACAGCCTTACAAACCCAGAAAGTAAATGTGAGCTGGCCAACCACCTTGTCCCCAGGCCCACATCAGCTCACTTGGCTGCTGTCCAGCTCACCTTCTAGATGGTAAATCTCCATCATTGCCTGCTCAGAGTAGAGAACCCTGGGGTGTAGCATGCTGGTCTCCATTGCCTCTTAGATCCATGTACCTCCTCTGTGAAATAGGTCAGCCCCAGTGCCATCCCCAAGCTCCATGCAGGACACAAGGTACAAGAATGGGTCCAGCCCTCAAGAAACTCAGGTGCTATATGAGCAAAGGCAAGTTACAGATGAATTATAGATCACAGCCTGTCATTGTTACTCTACACAAAAACGGAACAGTGGACCTAACCCTGGACTAGGGTTCACATCTTACCTCTGCCACTTATCTGGTGGACCCTGCAGGAGTGACCCATCACCCCCAGTCCTCATCCTTCACTTGGGAATAACAGAAATGCTCAGACAAATGTTTGGAACAATATATGAGATCACTGTGTAAAAGGCTCTGGGTTGCTCAGTGAAAGGGCTGCCCTGACTGTCTTATCATGCTCAACAATGAAATACAGTTTGAGTTGTGATGCCTCTCTTGTAAACTTCTGTTAACCTTGACTCCTCTAATGCTGTCTCACTCCAGCTACTGTGTGTATTTCTACCAGCCGTAGAAATTCCGTTGCACTTTACTTCTTCAGTTGAAAAAATAAAAACATGACAATCATCAAGGTAGTCATTAACATTTATTCAGGGCTTGCTTATGTCAACGAGCAAACAACCTATTATTTTTATGCTACACATTACACATGGCAAAGCCACCATGACCTTTCCTGTAGGACTTCCCTGCTTCACTACTTTCTAACCGAGGAACACAGGCTGTTACTGTGCATGACTCTGGAATCAGATCTTCTGGGTTTGAATTCAACCCATTTCTAGCTGGGTGTCATTGGACAATCACTGCATCTCTGTGACCTTGGTTTCCTTGTTGGCAGAATGGGGATGAGAACAGGATAGCTCGGAGGTTTTGGAGAATAATTCTAATTGTGGTGGACATGCCCAAGAGTGACCTTATTGGTTCCTGCTCCCAATATCCATGCTTTTGTGTAAACCCCACCCCTTAAATATGGATGGGACTTAAGACTTGTTTCTATTATAATAAATGTGATTTGCTCAGTCGTTCAGTCATGTTCAGCTCTTTGCAACCCCATGGACTGTAGCTCACCAGACTCCTCTGTCCATGGAATTTTTCAGGCAAGAATACTGGAGCTGTTTGCCATTTCCTACTCCAGGGCATCTTCCCAACCCAGAGATGGAACCTGCATCTCTTGTGCCTCCTACATTGACAGGTAGATTCTGTACACTGAGTCACCTGGGAAGCCTGTTTCTAATAAATAGGAAACAGCTAAGATGAAGGAACTTTGCAGATGTAAGTAAGGTCTCTAGTCAGTTAAATTTAATTAATCAAAAGAGAGATCACCCTGCGCAGTCCTGGCCTAATCAGGTGATAGGCAGGAGCCCTCCCTGAAGTCAGAACATTCAGCAACAGGCTCTTCTCCTGGCCACAAAGAAGAAAGTCACCTTGAGTCCTACAACCACAAGGGAATGAATTCAACCAATTCTATCAACCAGCTTAGGAAATGTAAATGCAGTTTCTTCCCCAGTCAGGCCCCTGATGAGAATACATCCTACCTGATATCTTGACTTGCAGCCTCATGAGATCTTGAGCAGAGAACCAAGTTAAGCCATGTTCTGGACTCTTGACCACAGAAGCACTGAGATAATAAATGGATAATGCTTTAAGCCACCAAATGTGGTTCTGGTTATGGAGCAATAGAAAGCTAATGTTGAAATCCAGGTAGGATGCTGAGCATGGCGTCTAAATGTAGCTGGGCTATAGCTACTGTTAATAACTGTCACATGATTAGGTGGGTGATGCCTCTAAGGCACTGTTGCCTCCTGCTTCATCCAGCTGTCCCAGCCTGGGGACCAGACATCATGTGGTGGTGTAGGACCAACCAGTGCTCTTCTCACAGTGCTGGAGGGGGCTTGCAGGCCACACCAAGGGACGGAATCTGGCCAACAGTCTCCAAAGTTTTCACTTTCCCATGTCAGGGTAACCTGAGCCTGACCAGGCCTGAGTTTTTCAATAAGCCCAGACTTTTTGGCCTGCTTCTCCAGCCTAATTGGTTTTGAGCAGAATAAGGAGTGTTTTGAACTCTATGATGTTGGCTGCTGGACACCCATGTCCCAGGGTTTGACATAATCCCAATCTCAGAAATAGATGTTCTCCATCTTTTCACAGTCTCAGAGCCTCTTGATTGTTGTTCAGTTGTTAAGCCATGTCTGACTCTTTGCAACCCCATGGACTCCAGCACAACAGGCTCTCCTGTCCTTCATCATTTCCCAGAGTTTTCTCAAACTCATGTCCATTAAAGTGATGATGCCATCTAACCATCTCATCCTCTGTTGCCCCCTTCTCCTTATGCCTTCAATCTTTCCCAGCAAGTGGGTCTTTCCCAATGAGTCACCTCTTCACATCAGGTAGCCAAAATATAGGAGCTTCAGCAGCAGTTCTTCCAACGAACATTCAGGGTTTGATATCCTTTAGGTTGGATTGGTTTGATCTCCTTGCTGTGCAAGGGACTTTCAAGAGTCTTCTCCAGCACCACAGTGTAAAGGCATCAATTCAGAGCTTCTTGATAATCACACCCAAATCTGCAGGCATCCAAGCCTGAACTTCAGCAGCTAAATTATTCAGAACAATATAACACCTAATCAAGCAACCTGATGCTAATGACTCCCCCAATCTCTACCCTCCTCCCCAAAAAGTCTCTACCGGGTATCAACAAAAGATACACGTTTATCAACTTTTAAGTTGTTTTCTCATTAAAATGTCTTTAATGCCTATTAAAATGCATGTTACAGATGCATGTTCCCCATAGTAATTGAGAGAATTGATGCAACTTTCTTATTCTAAGAGATTTTCAGGATCTCTTTGGAAATTATTTTTCACTCCTTTAGGATTTTACAGCTGCTTTTCTCATTATCTACCACATAAAACTTGGTTCCAATGAAGTTGCCTGGAGGAAAATTAGTTCAGGCAGAGTTTCTGCCCAAGTTCTGTGGTGAAACCCAACTTCCCAACTTCAGATGCAGACACAGAGGCCTGGTGTGCTTGTCTGGATCCACCCCTGAGGGGTGGGAATTTGGGTCAAATAGAGGGAGACACATGACCCTGTGTGCTACAGATGAGTTCAAAACTGCCAAGACTGCCCTGAAATCTTTCCCCACATATGGCAACAGTGGCAAAAACATCACCAGATCTCACCCTAAACCTTCCTAAAAATCCCTAGTGTAGAAAGTGACATCTGTATTTCTACACTGATAAGTGTTTTTCAACATCAGCAAAGGTCTCTGATAAGTACTTTTTGCTTTGTGTTTGTTTTCACCAAAATCAGCCCTTGTTTCCTGAAAAGACCAAGTGATAGGAGATGCCCTTTGCAAAGTTAGTGCACTCCACTGCCCTCCCTGCAATCTAGGTTTGCATGACAGGAAGGGTGTTTGTCTTCCTCTCTCTCTTTCTTTTTGGAAGGGGGGAGTTGTTGCTCAAATTTACAACTGTAGGAACAGGGTTTGGTGTTCCATGAATTACTTGTTACGAATCAGTATACAAGTTTGGAATCATTCAGTAGAGTCTGAGAGAATGACCAAAGTATAGGCAAATATTCACGATGTTGTTCTTGTTGTTCAGTCATTAAGTCATGTCTGACTCTTTATGACCCCATGGACTGCAACACACCAGGCTCCTCTGTCCTTCAGTATCTCCTAGAGTTTGTTCAAATTCATGTCCAATTCACCATAGGACTAGCAAAGAAGAGGCTGGAAATTGCTGGAAAGCAAATCAGCTCAAGTATGGTCCTTCCATCAGTTCTGTGACTCTAGAAGCAGCTGGAGGGACTTGGAGCCTCTCTGCTTCCATCAAGGAAACCAAAGCTGCAGCTTGAGGCTTGTGCATAGCCCCTAGGATGGTAAAGGCTCTGAATTCCTGTAGTACTGAAAACAGCCCCATTATTAACTCAACATTTATCAAGCAATTCTATATGCACATCCCTGAGTCAGGACGTGTGGGCGACAAAAAGATGTGTGTGGCAGAGTCCCCTGACTCATTCACTCATTAGGTCACTCATTCATTTGTCATTCACTTACTGAGTGCCTGTGATGTACTGGCCCTTCCCCAGAGCCCCACTTCTCTGAGATACGTCCCAGATGGAATGCCCTGACTTTTCATCCATTAGCTACATTTCTTTTCCCCTTGCCTTAGAGCCCTGGTTTGTTCCAGCAGCAGGGACTTCTCAATCTGAGTAGAATAGAGTGAGCTCTTGCCTCTTTCTGGGCCCTGGATCTCCCTTTCCAAGATCCTTCAAGGCACAGACACCAAACCCTGTTCCTACAGTTGTAAATTTGAGCAACAACCCCCCACCGCCAAAAAAAAAAAGAGAGAGAGAGACAAACACCCTTCCTGTCATGCAAACCTAGATTGCAGGGAGGGCAGTGGAGTGCACTAACTTTGCAAAGGGCATCTCCTATCACTTGGTCTTTTCAGGAAACAAGGGCTGATTTTGGTGAAAACAAACAAAAAGCAAAAAGTACTTATCAGAGACCTTTGCTGATGTCGAAAAACACTTATCAGATTTTACGATCTCTCTGCTATGAGACTGCAGACCCTGGAACCCTGTGGGTAAAGGAGGGTGAGCTCAGACTTGAAATTAAGCAAATTTTACCTTCTGAGTCTGGGGAAGAAATCTTTTTTCATACTAGGAAGTGTTAGGTGATGAAGGAAACTTGTCAAGATAAATAAGAACATGGACCACACCAGAGTGGCCTCAGTTTTTAGGGGGGCTCTCTTGGTGCTGAGCTTAAACCCTGACTTCTCTCCTTCCCAACTCCCCACTATGGCCCACAAAGTTTAAATCCTGTTCTGTAAATGAGGACAAGCCTCCGAGCTACAAAAGATTTAAAGGTTTGGACCAAAGCAAAACGTTTTTCCTGCTTCCTTTTGGGTTAGCTTTCCTTTGCTCAGGGAGGGGAAAAGAATGGGCTTAGTCAGGAGCCTGACATAGGACAAGATTTTCTTATAGATTTCCAATAATCTCCGGGTCTCATTTGTGCCAGCAGCAACGAGGTGGCACTCGGAAAATCACATTTGATGATGACCTTGCGAAAAAGCTGGACCTGGTCAGCCTGACATCTTTCTTCTTCCTGGCCCTCCCAACATCACCTCCTGCCTTCCCACTCAGAGCCTTCTTGGGAGAGCAGACACAGTGCAGTGTGCTCACCAATCAGTCTACAGCAGATTTCAGTTTGGTTGTTGTTCAGTTGCTCAGTCGTGTCCGGCTTTGTGACCGCATGGACAGCATTGTATCAGGCTTCCCTGTCCTTCACTATCTCCTGAAGTTTGCTCAAATTTATGTCCATCGCGTCAATGATACCATCTAACCATCACATCCTCTGCCACCCCCTTCTTCTCCCTCCTCCTCCTCCTGCCTTCAATCTTTCCCAACATCAGTTTGGACACACCACTTAAAGTCCTCAAATAAGAATCAGAAGAAAGCCAGCTATTTGCAATGGGACATGAGGGATGTACAATGGATGCTGCCCCCTCACACGCTGGAATCTCACTGTGTTTTTTCTAAATCCAGATTTTCTATATGCTGCATCCCAGGAGGTGACCTGTTAGAGAGGCAATCTTCCTGGCAAGTTCATCCTGAGAAATGGAGCTGTCATGAATGGGACCCGTGATTGTCAATTCTAAAGTGACCAAGTGGCAGCTGCCATGTCTCTGATAATGAGTGAGAAACTCTGTCCTGGGAGCTCCAGGCGAAAGCTGCATCAGTGTCCCAAGGATACAATTGCCTTTGTGGGGCCGGTGAAAGGGCCCTTCCTTTGCTCTCTCTGGAAACTCACCAGACTCTCCAGTGCCTTCACTTTTACTCACAGAAGCATCCATACACATTTGATAATGAATACTTATCAGTGGCATACAAAATGTCTTAGTAAATCCCAGGCTGCCTTAACAAAATATCACACTCTGGAGGACTTAAACAGCACACCTTTATTTTCTCATGTGTTTATTTTCTCTCTAATTTAGTTCTAGAGGCTGTAATGCCAGCATAGTCAGGTTCTGGTGAGGACCCACGTGGTGGCTTGTAGAAAGCCACCTTCTTGCTGTGTGCGCATATGAAAGAGAGAAAGCTCTCTGGTGTCTCTTACAAGGGCACTAATACCATCATGAGCCATCTCCCTCCTCACACACCAAGATCATACATTTGGGAAGTAGATGTCAACTGCAAATTGGTGCTTGCCAAAGGCATTGGCCATCTGCCTCTGTGCAGACTGAACCCTGTGATGCTGCAGCTGCCAAACTTCAACATCCCTTCAAGGGAGTTCAGGGTGAAGAGTGAGGCACTGTGTTCAGTCGTTCAGTCGTGTCTGACTCTTTGTGACCCCATGGACTGCAGCACGCCAGGCTTCCCTGTCCTTCACCATCTCCTGGAGTTTGCTAAAACATCCGTGGAGTTGGTGATGCCATCCAACCATCTTATCCTCTCTTGCCCCCTTCTCCACTTGCCTTCGGTCTTTAAGAGCATCACTGTCTCTTTTCCAGTGAGTCTGCTCTTCCAATCAGGTGGCCAAAGGATTGCACCTTCAGCTTTAGCATGAATATTCAGGGTTGACTTCCTTTAGAACTGACTGGTTTGATCTCATTGCTGTCCAAGGGACCCTCAAGAGTCTTCTCAAGCACCACAGTTCGAAAGCATCAATTCTTCAGCATCAGCCTTCTTTACGGTCCAACTCTCACATCCATACATGACTACTGGAAAAACCATAGCTTTGACTATAGGGACATTTGTTGGCAAAATAATGTCCCTGCTTTTTAATACACTGTCTAGGTTTGTCATAGATTTTCTTTCAAGTTGCAAGAGTCTTTTAATTTCGTGGCCGCAGTCATCATCTGTGGTGATTTTGGAGACCAAGAAAATAAAGTCTGTCACTGTTGTCATTGTTTCCCCACCTATTTGCCATGAAGTGATGGGACCAAATGCCATGATCTTCATTTTTTGAATGCTGAATTTTAAGCCAGCTCTTTCACTCTCCTCTTTCACCTTCATCAAGAGGCTCTTTAGTTCCTCTTTGCTTTCTGCCATAAGGGTAGTGTCATCTGCCTAATATGAGGTTATTGATATTTCTTTCGGCAATCTTCATTCCAGTTTGTGCTTCATTCAGCCTGGCATTTCACCTGATGCACTCTGCATATAAGTTAAATAATCAGAGTAACAATATACAGTCTTGATGTACTCCTTTCCCAATTTTGAACCAGTCTGTTGTTCCATGTCCCGTTCTAACTGTTGCTTCTTGACCTACATACAGATTTCTCAGGAGGCAGGTAAGGTGATCTGGTATTCCCCTCTCTTGAAGAATTTTCCACAGTTTGCTGTGACCCACATGGTCAAAGGTTTTAGAGTAGTCAAAAAAGCAGAAGTAGATATTTTTCTGGAACTCTCTTGCTTTTTCAATGATCCAGTGGATGTTGGTAATTTGATCTCTGCTTCATCTGTCTTTTCTAAATACAGCATGAACATCTGGAAGTTCTCAGTTCACATACTGTTGAAGTCTGACTTAGAGAATTTTGAGCATTATCTTTGCTAGCATGTGAGATGAGTGCAATTGTGTGGTAGTTTGAGCATTCTTTGGCATTGCCTTTCTTTGGGATTGGAATGAAAACTGACTTTCTCCAGTCCTGTGGCACTGCTGAGTTTTCCAAATCTGCTGGCATATTGAGTGCAGCATTTTCACAACATCTTTTAGTACTTGAAATAGCTCAATTGGAATTCCATCACCTCCACTAGCTTTGTTCATAGTGATGCTTCCTAAGGCCCACTTGACTTCACATTCCAGGATGTCTGGCTCTAGGTCAGTGATCACACCATCGTGATTATCTGGGTCATGAAGATCTTTTTGTATAGTTCTTCTGTGTGTTCTTGCCACCTCTTCTTAATATCTTCTGCATCTGTTAGGTCCATACCGTTTCTGGCCTTTATTGTGCCCATCTTTGCATGAAATGTTCCCTTGGTATTGCTGATTTTCTTGAAGAGATCTCTAGTCTTTCCCATTCTATTGTTTTCCTCTATTTCTTTGCATTGTTCACTTAGGAAGGCTTCTTATCTCTCCTTGCTATTCTCTGGAACTCTGCATTCAGATGAGTGTATCTTTCCTTTGCCTTTAGCTTCTCTTCTTTTCTCAGCTATTTGTAAGGCTGCCTCAGGCAACCATTTTGCATTTTTGCATTTCTTTTTCTTGAGTATGGTTTTGATTACCACCTCCTGTGTAATGTTATGAACCCGTGTCCATAGTTCTTCAGGCTCTCTGTCAGATCTGATCCCTTGAATCTATTTGTCACTTCCACCATGTGTCCTAGGGAAAAGGTAGAACAGGTCTTTAGATATGTTCAGGAACCGATTTCATGATCCCAATCCTTGCATCTCCTCATAACTAGAAAAGTGCTAAATCCCTTCATGGTGACATCAGCTCCTTGTAACTCACAGAAAACACTTAATGAGATAAATGCTTGATTACATTGAACTCCTCCTTTACCAAAATCTTATATATTGACCTTCCCCACCCTACCCCCCACCTCTTTGGAGCAATCTCTCAGAGCTATCTGAGGTGCTGTCTCCCAGGCTACAGTCCTGATTTTGCTCCCAAATAAAACTTAATTTGCAACTGTTATGCTGTGCATCTTTTTTTAATCAATATAAGACTTCAACTTATGAAACTGAGAGGATACAAATATTCAGTCCTTAAAACACTCTTACCATATGCCATCCCTCTGCCAAAACTTAAATATTCATCATCTCTTTGGATTCTCACACCATTCTATAGTACATTATGGCTCTCTCCATCTTAAAGATGAAAAATAGAAGATACTGGTGGTAAGGAACTAGCCCCAGGCTACACAACTAGTAAGTGGCAAATAGATTCAAATGCAAGTCAGTCTGGCTCAAGGATTAGGCTTCTAAACACAGCATTCCTAAAGTCCCTTGAAGCCAGCAGGTTTCTTAAAGCTTCAGAACTTGGAGAGTATTTAAACAGAGTGGTTTTCAAGTATGCTTTAGCCAATACCAATTTTATAATATCTCTTACTTGAAATGTTCATATGTAAAAGAACAAAGAAAAAAAATTCCAATTTGCTGTGATGGAAGCAGGGATTCAGGCCATAAATTGCCAGCACTTTTCACTTTCTCATGTTGTCCTTCCCAACCCTTCCCCTTCAAGCCTCATCCCATTCCTGGCAGAACTGGAGGCATAGTTTCTCATCACCCAAGAGGTTAAAGACAAGATTAATTTAAAAGTTGAGCAAACAAGAGAAATGACCCTTACACAGAAAACAACAATAAATTTAGCCAAAACAAAAACCTACTTCAAGTCTCTAGAAAGTAAACAAAGGTGGGAAGGAAGCCTAAACCTGGAACAAGGAATCAGCACATGAAGAGTGCCCCATCTTTGTGTTGCTTCCATCAAGATTCAGTGCAGCTGAATCTCTGATAGAAAACCCACCATCTCTCTGCCCAGGAAAAGAGAGTCACAAGGTCGCTGATGCTGGTGAGTGAGAAGGGAAACTCGTAAAGGCTGGAGCAAAAGGGGGAAGTCCAGGCTCTGCATGTAAACTCTGCCCAAGTCTTTGAATGACCTGAAATGCTCCATTCATGCTGCAGACTGCAACCGACCCAATTAAAAATGAAAACAGCAGCAATAGAACCCACAAAGAAATGAGCTGAGACCAGAGCTGTCACCACCTGTAGATGAGACAGAGTTTGTGGTTTGATTCTATCTGAATTACTTTTCTGCTGAAACAAAGAAATAATACTTCATGGAAAAACATAACCGAAACCACAGTCTCCACACACAGTAATCACAACATCCAGGATGCTATCCAAAATTATTCAGTATGCAAGAAACCATGAGAGTGGGACTCATTCTCATGTAAAAAGAGAACCAACCACCATCATGACCCAAATGCTGAAATTAACAAAGTCTACAACACAGCCATTCTAACAAGGCTGCAGGAGGGAAAGGAATAAGTGAAAAGATATTATAGGAACTCTCAGGAGAGAAATTTAAATGTTAAAACAAATCAAATGGAAACTTTAGAGCTAAAAATTAGGATATCTGAAATTATGGGCTTCATAATGGGTTTAATAGCAGAATAGATCAATTTAAAAAATTAGATTTCTCACACAATGTTAGGTGGTAAAACACGAATTGCAAACCAATGAAACAGTAGGATATCATCGTGTTAAACATTCTAAGCATAAAAACAATGTTATACATTGTGTTTAAAAGGAAAGTCAATGAACCTGAAAATAGATCAATAGAAATTATCCAATCTAAAGAATAAAGAGAAAAACATTAGAAAAGAAATGAATTGAATCTCTGGGACTGACTTTAAAATATAAGCAATTCTAGAGGAGACATGAGAAAGAATGAATAGAAAAAAACATTTGAAAAAGAAAAAAAAAAAACATTTGAAGTAATAATGGCCCACAACTTCCCAAACTGGTGAAAGATGTAAATATACAATTTAAAGAAGTTCAGCAAACCACAAATAGTATAATGCCAAAAATATGTGCCTAGTTTCATAATTTTTTTAAAAAAAGAATATGAAGCAGAAATCCTAAAAGCAATCAGATAAATAGGTCACATACACAGAAAAAATAATTTGAATTATTCAAGACTTCTCACCAGAAACTACTTGACCATTTGACTGACAGTGAAACAGCACCTTTAAAATCCTAAAGGATGAAAACACTATCAACAGAGGATCCTATACACAGAATAAATTTCAAAACTGAAGGGGAAATAAAGACATTTTAAGAAACCCACAGAATTCATTGTCAGCACACATGAGCTACAAAAATACTGAAGAAAGTTGTCAAACTGAAGGAAGTCAAAATGATGCCAGAGAGAAATTTGCATCTTCAGAAAACAAAAAAGAGGATAATGAGTAGTAAATATTTGAGTACGTATAAAAGACTGACATGCATGCTAAGCTGCTTCAGTCGTGTCCAACTCTTTGAAACCCCACGGACTGTAGCCCATCAGGCTGCTCTATCCATGGGATTCTCCAGGCAAGAATACTGGAGTGGGTTGCCATTTCCTTCTCCAGGGATCCTCCCAACCCAGGGATCAAACCCATGCCTCATTGTCTCCTGCATTGGAAGGTGGGTTCTTTACTACTAGCTCCACTATGTCTTCCTCTAAATTTTGTTAAAATACATATGATTATTTAGGCAAAAATCATAACAATTGTCTTGTGAAGTTATAAACTCACTTCATATATTCCAACATATGTAGATGTGTGCACACAACTGTTACAGCATAAGGGTGGTCAGGAGAGTTAAATGCATCTACAAAGTTGCAAGGTTTCCACATCACACGTGAACTCATTCAGTATCAACTTTAAGTAGACTGTTAAACCTAAGGATGTTTATTCTAACCCTTAAAGCAACAACTTTCTGCCATAAGGGTGGTGTCATCTGCATATCTGAGGTTATTGATATTTCTCCCGGCAATCTTGATTCCAGCTTGTGCTTCTTCCAGCCCAGTGTTTCTCATGATGTACTCTGCATATGAGTTAAATAAGCAGGGTGACAATATACAGCCTTGATGTACTCCTTTTCCTATTTGGAACCAGTCTGTTGTTCCAGGTCCAGTTCTAACTGTTGCTTCCTAACCTGCATACAGGTTTCTCAAGAGGCAGGTCAGGTGGTCTGGTATTCCCATCCCTTCAGAATTTTCCACAATTTATTGTGATGCACACAGTCAAATGTGGCAGAAAGCCCCTTATGGCAGAAAGTGAAGAGGAACTAAAGAGCCTCTTGATGAAAGTGAAAGAGGAGAGTGAAAAAGTTGGCTTAAAGCTCAACACTCAGAAAACTAAGATCATGGCATCCAGTCCCATCACTTCATGGCAAATAAGTGGGGAAACAGTGGAAACAGTGGCTGACTTTATTTTGGGGGGCTCCCAAATCACAGCAGATGGTGATTGCAGCCATGAAATTAAAAGATGCTTACTCCTTGGAAGGAAAGTTATGACCAACCTAGACAGTATATTAAAAAGCAGAGACATTACTTTAACAACAAAAGTCCATCTAGTCAAGGCTATGGTTTTTCCAGTAGCCATGTATGGATGTGAGAGTTGGACTATAAAGAAAGCTGAGTGCCGAGGAAGTGATGCTTTTGAACTGTGGTGTTAACAGAAGACTCTTGAGAGTCCCTTGGACTGCAAGGAGATCCAACCAGTCCATTCTAAAGGAAATCAACCCTGAATATTCATTGGAAGGATTGATGCTGAAGCTCCAATACTTTGGTCACTTGACGCAAAGAGCCAACTCATTGGGAAAGACCCTGATACTGGGGAAGATTGAAGGCAGGAGGAAAAGGGGATGACAGAGGATGAGATGGTTGGATGGCATTGCCAACTCAATGGACACAAATTTGTGCAAACTCTGGGAGATGGAGAAGGACAGGGAAGCCTAGCAGGGCTGCAGTCCATGTGGTTGCAGAGTCGGACACAAAGTTAGTGACTGAACAACAACAACCCCAAGTAGGCCCTCTTGCTCTTTGCAGTTACTCTGCATCATCGATGAACTGCTGGCTGATTACCCAGGAGTCAACAATTAGGACAGAGAGCTATCTCATTTACAAAACCCCCAAGAACACAAGTGTGGAGCAGGGCTTTAAACAACAGGAAGGAAAGAAGGAAGGAGGGAAAGAAGGAGGGGCAGAGGAGGAAAGGAGAAACATGGGGGAACCACATTTGGAAAAGGACACTCCAGGTGAGAACAGGCAAGGCAACAGGAGAGCAGCAACCGACCAGGGGAGGAACCGCCCCATGGCCTTGTGCTCTCCAGGCCCATTGCTCAGAGTTCTGGGCCCCTTCCATCTGCCTGGTCTGTGCCCCGCATTAGGCCTTCCCTGCCCATCCTCAGCACTAAGACAGCTTAATTCCCAATCTCCTGATAGCCATTTACCCATGCACTGTCCATCATGCTCCTGACCACAGCTGCTCTGCAGCAAGACCCCCTCCACACCTCACAGGGTGCAGTCTTGGGCAGGGTCCCCTGGCCAAAGGTAAAAGTTCAGAAGCCCAGGGATGTTTGGCCCATTTGTTACACAAGGGCAAGTCTGGGAGTGTGAACCGCTGACACCTCTCCTTCACCAGGTCCAAATAGCCTGGATCGGGGTTTCACAGCTTCAACTGAATACTGTCAAGTAAATTACAGAAAGCAATGCTTGGGGACTTCCTTGGCAGTCCAGTGATTAACAATCCTCCTTCCAATGCAGGGGACGTGGGTTTGATCCCTGGTCGGGGAACTAAGATCCCACATGCCACGGAGCAGCTAAGCCAGAACACCGTAACTGCTGAGCCCTCACACCACTACTGGAGGGTCTATGAGCCCCAATGAAAGATCTCTCATACCTGATGCAGCCAAATAAATAAGTAACTCATTAAAGAAAGAAAGAAAGAAATGCTTTGCAGAGCAGGTGTTAAAAGCAAAATCTTGAAAATTCCAAGAAGAAATACAGAATAAAAATGTCATTTAGAAATGTCTAGAAAGGTCTCAACTGGGGTTGCTCCTGAGGAAGAGGGTCAGGATTGGGAGGGGCAAGGTGATCATATTTCTCTGGTTGGAATTTATGACAAAAAATGAATTCATGTGATGGTTAAATTTCCTTTTAATATTTAGGTTAGTTTGGAAGAGAGGAGCTGATGAAAAGAAGCCAAGGCAAAGGTGATCCCCATGGTCCTGGGCTGACCGTCAAGAAGTGTTCATGGGATGTGGAGATTGACCCTGGTTCTGGGACCATCCACCCCACACCCCACCTAGAGCCCAGGTTAAGAGGCACAGGGTATGAAGTCAACTGCGGAGCAATGTCACCATCCCCAAGAGGGAAGCTGGGTGGTGGAGGGTCCCTGGGAGCTGATGGACATTTGGGGAAGTTTTCAGCCTTCCCACCTGAAGACAGAGCCCTACAAACTCTTCTGTTGTCAAGACTGGAAAGATGTGGAAGAGTCAGCTCTCCTCCCCCTGGGTGTTGGGGACACATGCAGAGTGGGCAGGGGGCTTCATGGTGGGCATGATTCCCTTCCCCCCAGCACTCCGGCAGCCCCAGAGAAGAAAGCCCCTCAACTCCCAGTCATGGGATTAGAAGGTATTAACCCTGTCTCCAAAGTTTCACCAGGACCACTGTCAGCTGATCTAGGTCCAGCCTTATGGCAAGAGAGACTGATTCGGGGATGGTCATGGGATCCATCCCAAGGTGACCTCCAAGGGGCCTGCCTGCAGGCTAATTAATGGGAAAGGAAAGACCCTCTGGCTTCTACAGGCAACACTGGAAGAATCTGTTTCGTGTGATTCTCATGAACCTGAGAGGGGAAAGGTATAGCTCCAAGGGCTGCCTGAGAATGAGGCCATCCCTGAGGGCAGAGGCCACAACAGTGAGCCTGACCCAGCCTGGCCAGAAGCAGGAGCCGTCCTGGGGTTCTCTGCTCTTCAGGCCAGTACCGCCTTGATTCTTTAACCCAGAGAAAGCGAGCTGGGTTTTCAGCACTGTGCCCCAAAAAAAGAGCCCCAGGTAAAGCCTGTGTCCAAACAAGAATGCACCTGGGTGGTACGAGGAAAAGTCCATTAAGGATCCCACACGTCGGGGGGTTGTCACATCTCTGTCACATCACACACATCAGCTTCTTGATGACACTGGGAAGCTGGTTGGGGCGAATGAATACCCCACTCCCTGCTCCCTGGGTGTCTCTTGGAGGACTAGGCGCTTTCTCATTACCCTGTTACGTTTCCATGGAAAATAAAACTCATGATGGATTTTGCATTTGCTCCCCAGCTTCCCACTAAAAGAAAACATAGATGGTTCAGTTAATTTGGGTTGTGTCTCAATAATGGAAATAACTGAATCGGGCCCAGGCCCTGGAGACCCCAATGACCTTAACAGCCCAACAAGCTGCTTGATTGAAAATAATAAATCAACCAGCAAGTGGCTGGACCCACAGCCAATTTCCACACAATCAATACGGAGCACCATGGACAGAGCATAGTTCTCATCATCCTGGAACCAACACTTTTACTCGAGGAAAATGTCCAAGAGAGCGCTGGCCCAGCCATGATGGAGCAAATAACCTCCTATCCCGGACAAAGACTTGGGGGGACCCGAGGCTTTTCGACAAAAAATGCTTTGTTTGCAGACGTGGCTGAGGTCTGGGGATGCAGCCTGGCTCTGCTTTTATTCATTCATCCCTTTGACTCTTGCTGTTTTCCTTTTGGCCTTTTCCCGCTTTATTTGAAAAATCTGAGGTGGGAGAATAAAGAAGGGAAAGCAGATATTGGCTCCATCAGATGGCCTCTATAACTGCAGCTTCAAGGTCAGGCAGATGCTGCCATGGCTGTCTGTCTGGGCAAAAGGATGACCAGGCATCCTGAGCAGAGACCAGCTGGGAGACAAAGCCTCCCCCACCCTTCTCAGAGTGGTCTTTGGAAGGAATATGGCTTCAAGGCTTCTGTGATGGAATATTGCTACATTAATTCAGTCTTTGAGTTCTGTTATTGAGGGAAGAGAAGCACAGCAGATAAACACAGACACAACAAAGCGATGGGTAGGATGAGAGTGGCTCAGCAGTAAAGAATCCACCTGCAAATCAGGAGTCACAGGAGATGTAGGTTCAATCCTCGGTCAGAAAGATCCCCTGGAGTAGGTAATGGCAAGCCACTCCAGTATTCTTGCCTGGAGAATCCCATGGACAGAGGAGCCTGGCAGACTACAGTCCACGGGGTCGCAAAGAGTCAGACATGACTGAGGCACTTAGCAACACACATGCATCTCCAGGGGCAGAGTGGCGCTGGGGCTGGCAGGGAGGGCTAGGCTGGTGGGTGAGTTTCTAGAATGTTCTCTCTGCTGCAGAGAAGGCTCCAGCATCTCTGTCTGTCCCTCTAAGATGCAGGCTCCTCTCCAGCAGACCCCTCACCCAGCAGCCTCCCCTCCCATGGCCACCTAGTGTGACTCTTAGGCCTGACTCTCTGTTCCCTGGGCCTGGCCAGTTGACTGCACATCGTCACATCCCAGGACCAGGAGACCTTCGGGGACTGAGGGTGAGCTTTAGGTCTTACATCACTCAGGGTGCGTGGTATTGAATGGTCCTTGATGAAGTGAGACACTTGCTCCTGATTAGCCACATGCCCAGCCCCAGTGAAGGAGGCCGAGGACAAAACCAGCCTCCTGACCATGTGTTCTCCCCAGTGGGTCCATGAGCTGGAAGCTCAGCTCCTCGGGGACCATCTGCACCCTCCCTTCCCAGAAAATGTCCCTGCCCCCAAAACAGCAACTGCCCCTCATTCATGCCTGAAATCCCTGCAGACCCTGAAGGTGATAATTCACCCCTCAGGGTTGGAACATTGAAGAAGGTGACCTTAACCCCAAGGGTGGCCCCCATCCTCACCATAGCTCCTGAGTCGAATCAACATAGAGACTTCTTCCTCTTTCCCAGTTGAGAGGTGCAGGCAGTCAGGGACAAATCCTCCCAAATTTCTGGAGGGAGCATGGGTGCTACATTGCTAGCCCTGGTTGAAGGTCCTCTGTGCCTGGCATGTCACCCCACTTGGTCATCTCGGTCACCCCCAGGAGTGGGCTCCTTATTCATCTCTTTCCTCTGTGTTCCCCAAGCTTGCACCCAAGTCCACAGTCCCAGCCTCCTATGTTTCTAGTTTCCCCCAGGCTTGCCGATGGGAGGGGCCACAATGTCATGGGACAGAGGAAGCCGGGGGTGGGAGCTGTAACTCCTCCACTTCACACGTGACAACATTGATGCTCAGAGAGATGTGTGAGTTACAGGTGAGGCAGAGGTGAAGTGCTCACCCCTTGCTGCCCAACGGATCCCCGACTCAGGGCCACCTGCCCCTTGGAGAAGGACAGCCAGCATCTCCCAAGCACATTGCAATTGTTCAGCTACTGGTTTGCAGGAACCAGCTCTTCTGAACATTTCTGCTTCATGTTCTTCCTGAAAACCATGAGAGAAAGTAAGAGAAGCATCACTTTGTAAGAAGAAAAGGGACAGCTCCTCAACACAGGAAGCGCTGTTCCATTCCTGGGTCCGGGGTCCCAGACTGGTGGTCTAGCACCCTCGTCCCTTCTCAACTAGAAACATCAGAGGCAGAGGGACCAGGGGGTCCAGAATGAGCCCTAAGGTCAGGCAGAGTTCACGGGCATCCTTCAGAGAGGCATCCTGGGAAGGTGGTGTGGGCATCTCTGCAGATCTTCTTGTAAGGATTCAAGCCCTCAGCATCTGGGATGGAGGCTAATGACAGAGAAATAGATCATTTAATTGTTCCCAAGCTGAGGCCGGCAGGCTGGACAGTTCTCCACTAATTGCATTGCAGCCCTGCTCTGCCCTCAGCTTCCCAGAGTAAGAGCTTCCAACACCTTATTTCAGAGAGTTTCCCCTTGGCTGATTAATTATGCAAAAAGATTTGGTTTTTGAATCTTCCAGGTTTGACAGTTTGCGCTAGATAAAATCCTCAAGCTGTGTGCAAATAATTCATATTAAAACATCATAGCCGTTGACTCGGTGGTCAGCTGCTAAACTCAGGCTGGCTGAGTGTCAGAAGTCGACCTTTTTGTCCATGGATGGATGGCAAGGTAATCATTTGATGACAGTAAACTATTTTATTTCTATTAAACCATGATTGGGGGCTTCCCTTGTGGCTCAGGTGGTAACGAATCTACCTGCAAGGTGGGAGACCCAGGTTCAATTCCTGGGTCAGAAAGATCCCCTGGAGAAGAGAATGGCTACCCACTCCAGTATTCTTGCCATGGAGAATTCCATGGACAAATGAGCCTGGCAGGCTACAGTCCATGGGGTTGCAAAGAGTAGGACACAACTGAGCGACTAACACTTTTAGTTTTCAAGCCACGATCATCATGTTTGCTTTTTCTAACAAACGATGAGTTGTGTAGTTGGGGGGTGCACACTGTGATTTTGTAAGGACAGGAGACGCCAGAATGCTATGTGATCTGTGGTTCCAGGACACCATCCGTTTTCTCCTCAGGTACCAGGACGTGTACACAAGGCTACCCAGAGATGGTCATCCTCTATAGATCTGCAATGTTCTCATCCTTGGAAATCAGGTTGGTCCAGACCAGATGGTAGTTTTCAGCGGGGATGGAGGGGGGCAATGTCTGGAGACATTCTTGGCCATCACAATTGGGAGCTAATACTGGCATCGTGTGAGTGGAGACCAGGAATGCTGGGATGCTGCTGGACCTCTCACAATGCCCAGGACAGCCCCCAGGATAAATGGTTGTCTCGTTTGCAACATTAACAAGACCAAGGGAATAAAGTCTGCCTCTGAGTGTTTGTCCTCCATCCATGAATATGCTTAAGGAAGGTGACTTTGGACTCCACCCAAGGATGGGGCTGGTCACCAGGAGAACTGACCCTGTGTTAGAAGCTTGGAAACTTCAGTCCCACCCCTGACCTCTAGGGAGGGGAAAGGAGCTGGAGGTTGAACCAATCACCAGTGGCCAATGATTTAATCAATCACGTCTCTGTAATGACACCTCCATAACAACCCAAAAGGACGTGGCTTGGAGAGCTTCCGAGTTGAACTCACGGAGGTTGGGAAGAGTGGGCACCTGGAGAGTCTTGGGAGCCCCTGCCCTTCCTTCACACCTTGCCCTGTGCATTTGCTTGTTCATCTATTCATCACATCCTTTTATAATAAATCAATAATTAGTAAGTTAACTGGTGTTCTTTGTTTTTTAAGTCTTTATTGCATTTGTTCCAATATTGCTTCTGTTGTTTATGTTCTGGTGTTTTGCCCACAAGGCATGAGAGGTTTTAGCTCCCCAACCAGGGATGGAACCCATGCCCCCTGCATTAGAAGGCAAAGTCCTAACCACTGGACCACCAGAGAAGCCCCAAGCTGGTGTTCTTGAGTTCTGTGAGCAGTTCTATCAAATTAAGTGAACCCAAGATGGTGGTCATGGGAAGATTTGATTTATAGCCAGCCATCAGAAGCACAGGTGATAGCTTGGGTTTGGGGCTGGCATCTGAAGTAGAGGGTAGTCTTTGGGGACTGAGTCCTGCACACGTGGCAACTGATTCATCTCTGCGTAGAGAGTAGTAGAATTGAGTGGGCTTCTCAGAGACACTGATGGCATCCAAGAATCACTTATTGGTGTAGGGAGACCTTCACACACACACACACACACACACACACACACACTGGAATTGGGTTCCTGGACCTTTTTGGAGACCCTGATCCAATAGGACTGGTGTCTTATAAGAAGAGGAGGAGACACTAGAGCTTTCTCTCCACCCACACACAGAAAAGCCATGATAGCCCACAGCGAGAAGACAGTCATCTACAAGCCAGAAAGCAGGCCCTCACCAGACCCTGAATCTGCCCATACCTTAGTCTTGGACTTGTGGCCTGTGGAACTGGAAGAAGATCAATGTCCGTTGTTCAAGCTGCACAGGTCGTTGGAATTTTGTCATGGTAACTGGGCAAACTCACACCACCCCCCAACCTGTTTCTCATTTTCTTCCCCATCTCATCAAACTTCATCCCAGCCACCCATTGACATGGGCCCCAAACTTTGCATCCCACACCCCCTTCTCTATTTGTCCACCTTTCTCCACTTTTCTCCTTATCTATTAGCAACCTGTCAAGTATCCATCCATCCATCTCTGAATATGTCCATCTATGCATAATATCAATCTATTATCTGTCTGTCAATCTGTGCATCTATCATCTATTTGTCACAATTATCAACCTATTGTTTATCTGTCTATTTATCTGTCTATTTATCTCTCTATCTATCCACTGATCTATCTGTCAATGCATCTGTCTATCCTCAGTAGTTCAGGAGTAAAGAACCCACCTGCCAATGCAAGAGATGCCAAAGATGCAGGTTCGACCCCTGGGTCAGGAAGATCCCCTGGAGGAGGAAATGACAACCCACTCCAGTATGCTTGCCTGGAGAATCCTATGGACAGGAGGCCTGGCAGGCTATAGTCCATGGCATCACAGAGTTGGACACGAGCACGGATGTACAAGCATCTATCTACTGGATTGGTCAAAAAGTTCACTCAATTTTTTTCCATAAGATGTTACAGAAAAACCCTTACAAAGTTACTTTTTGGCCAACCCAATATCTGTGTATATACCTTTCTACCATCTATCTGAGTACTCATGCATATCTCAAACACACCTACACACACAATCTCAGCAAATCCTGTTGACTCCACCTTCAAACAGTTCCCCGATCACTCACTTTCTCGTGACTTGCACCAGTTCCCTCCAAGTCTGCCATATGCCTTCTGGTTTGCACAGGAGCCTCCTGCCTGATTTCTGCACATCTGCACGGTCCCCTCACAGTCCTGACACCACAGCCAGAATGACCTTCTAAGACAAAAGGCAATGTTTTCCCATCTTGGCTCAAAGCCTGTGAACAGTCTTCTGCTTGCTCGGAATCACCTTCAGCATCCACACAGAGAAATTCCAGACCCCATTCCTGCTCCCACCTCTTCTTAAGTTCACCCCTCCCCTTTCTTTCTCTGCCCTGCCTCTTGTCCTGGGACCTGCTGCCCCAGGGCCTCTGCATTTTCTGGTTCCTTTCCTGAAATGCCTCTCCCAGGTGGGTCGTCTGCATGGTCCCTCCCTTGCGCACTGCAGGCAACCTCACCACCAGTCCCAGTGTAAGACCCCACCTCTCTGTGCCCTTACCCTGCTTTCTCTCCCTGCGTGGTCACTGTCACCATACAACAAACAAGACTAAGAAGAAGTCTCGTTGAGGTTGGAGTGAAGTGAAGCCACTCACACATCATCAGTCAGTGGGCACCCACCTTGTTATTTGGAGAAATATGGGAATAGTTTTCAAATTAAACATGATGCACTGTTTAACCCAACAGCTTCCCTGATGGCTCAGCGGTAAACAATCTGCCTGCCAATGCAAGAGACGCAGGTTTGATCCCTGGGTCGGGAAGATCCCCTGGAGAAAGAAATGGCAACCCACTCCAGTATTCTTGGCTGGAGAAATCCATGGACAGAGGAGCCTGGCAGGCTAGGGTCCTTGGGGTCGCAAAGAGTTGGACATGACTGAGTGATTAAACACCCA
Organism: Bos mutus; assembly: GCF_027580195.1. Lineage (NCBI taxonomy): Eukaryota > Metazoa > Chordata > Mammalia > Artiodactyla > Bovidae > Bos > Bos mutus. The sequence continues at coordinate 37,070,369 of NC_091632.1, read as the reverse complement.
CAACAATAACCGTTTAACCCACCACTGTGTCTACCACAGAGAAACTCTGAAAGCATGTGAACAGAAACACACACAAAATTTTTATTAATACCAAAACTTGAGGAAAATACCAAGGTGCATCAGTAGACTGAAGGGACTAGGACGTGGGCACACCACTCACCTGGCAAGAGGGCACAGGTGTGCAGGGGCCAGCATCCCTCAAGACTCCTCACGAAGGTGGAAAGCTTCATGCAGAGAGGCCCACAGAGCATCTGAAAGTCACCAAACCTCACCTCTGGGATGGTGAGACTCACCTGACATCTTCCCATGGCAAAGTCCTACAGACCAGGGTCAAATATGCAAACAGACGTGTCAATTCACAGCTGGGCTCTCCACAGGGGAGGGAAACCCTGGAGGCTGAAATAGAAGTCCTGACAAACAGAGCTGGAAGCATCTAGGCCGAGGCCACAGCCCCTGGCTGGAGCGAGGTGGCCATCTGTGTGTGTGCTTGTGTGTCTGCACACATCTGTGCACATGTACATTTGTGTGTCTCTAGGCTTGTGTGTCTATATCTGTGTCTGTGTGTTTGTCTGGACGTGTGCATCTGTGCATGTTTGTAACTGTATGTGTCTGTGTATGTGTATGTGTCTGTGTGTATATCTGTGTGTCCCACTGCTTATGCATGAACGTGTCTGGGCCTGGTGTACCTGCAGTCCAGGGAGGGACCCCAGTGTGGTCTCTGCACCCCACCCAAGGCAAGAAGGAGGCCACAGACCCCACAGGCAAGGAGCCCGCCCCACGGCGGGGACTGTGGGAGAAATATATGGCCCCAATTAAACTGATAGATCACACTTCAATGTAAACCAACATCAACTACCAACCACCAAAATTTAAAATTCAGCAGATGGGTTTAAAAGCCAAAGGACAAAACGGGTGGCTGGAGGGGAGACCTAGGAATGCACTCACAGAGCACAAGGAGGTTTAAAAATAAAATTTTATGAAGGAGCCATTAAGAGACATGGGATTAGAGTGAAAAAGGCCCGACAGATGTCAAAGTTTAGCAGAAGGAGGCTGAGGGGGAGGGACTATTAGAGAAAGTAGCAGCAGTGAATTTTCCAGAATGGATGGAAGAATTAACTCCTCAGATTTAGAGGGTTTGGATCCCAAGAAGTATAAATAAATATAAAACCTGTCCAGATGTGTTATAATGCAACTGCACAATACCACAAAGACGAAAAGACACTGACCAAGTCGATAAGAGAGAAAAGACAGACTTCCTGGAAAAGGAGCCACGTTTAGACCTACAGCCACTCCTCAGCAGAACAACAGACCCAGATGAAACCAGCCATGTCTTTATATGATGGAACAGACTTTTCTGAAAGTAAGAAATTGAATCCAAAAGAACGCATTTAATGCCCAAAAGCAGGCAAGCAGTGCATGCATGCTTAGTCGCTAAGTCGTGTCCGACTCTGTGCAACCCCATGGACTGTAGCCCACCAGGCGCCTCTGTCCATGGAATTCTGCAGGCAAGAATACTGGAGTGGGTTGCCATTTCCCTCTCCGGGGGATCTTCCTGACCCAAATGTCTAGCCCACATCACCTGCTTGACAGGTGGATGCTTTACCACTGCACCCCCAGCACTTCTGGTAACCCTACCTTTTTAAAAGAACTTTTGTCCCCTCATCTCCTGTTATTTCTATTCCAGAACATTGAAAATTCATTTTATCTGCTCAATCCACACTCATTGTCAAAGTTCAATAGACACTGGTGATGATGATGATGGTGATAAATGGAAAAACTGCTATTCACCTTATAATCACTGTCTCACTTAAGTCTAGGAGTCAACAGAAGTTTAACACATTGGATGCTTGCACAAGTGACGCAGCTCAAACCCGGCCCTGTGGCTCTGGGCCACACACCCTGGGTTTTAAACCCGTCCAGTCTATTTCCAACCAAGCCATTTCTAGCCCCGAGAAATGCCCAGACAACCATGCCCTACAGCACATCCCCGCCAGAGTCAGCTGTCATAGGAACGGCAAGCATCATTCTGGGGACAGAGAGCCAGCCTTGCCCACTGCCAAGAACTTACACCAGGAGAGAGTCACTATGGGTCTTATGGGAAGGCATCTTCAGAACTCTGGTTTGAGGTCTTCCCCAACCAGCACCTTCTTCTGTTGCAGCTGCCAAGATCAATTCATTTACACGTTTTTCTCTCAAAGCTTACTCAGCCCCATTCCATGCACTGGCCTCCAGCTGCAATGAGTATATCGAGTCCTGGGACCCCTGTGGGCCCACCTGCCTGGAATCCTGAGCCTCCCTGCCTCAGCTCCATGTTTCCCCATCTTGGGAATCCATTCCTGGAACCCATGTCTTTCCCTTTAGTTTCTAAGCTGAGAACTCCCTGGATGTGTTGTCAAAGCTTTGCACTTTTCTTGGCCCCCAGGTATGGCTGCTGCTGCCTCAGGCCACTACAGGGAAATCTCTTCCAATAGCACCCCTGTTCTCAAGGCTGCTCCCCACCAATCACTCCCCCGTCAGAACCCCCATTTGGGCTTGAAACAAACTCATCCTATGAAATCCCTGTTCCCTGAGACCCACAGGAGCTCGTAGAAAGCCCAAAGGATTTCTAAAAAGAGAGGAAGTTTAGCCATTGGGACTGACTGGGTAGTTCTGTTCATTCATCTCACAGCCACTGGCTCAGTCCTCTGATGAGAGTGTATCTGTCTCCCATCATCAACCAGCTGGGTGTCTAAGCAGGAAGGTAGATATCCACGCAGGTAGATTGTGATACACAGGTAAGGCAGCAATGTGGAATACTGGTAGGCTCGTGGGCTCACTTTCATTCTTAGCATCAAGGTCAGTTCCTGGTGGCAGAGAAGAATGCCAAGGTCACCAGGATGAACAATGACCAAGGAAGACGATGGGCTCAAATGTGGAGTCAGTTTTAGAAGAGCAGGTGGGGAAGAATTGAAAGCACAGAGGACACTGCAGGAGAGGACCAACCAGCCCTTCCTGGCCAGCATCCCTCCCTCCCTTCCACTATCTCTCTTCCCTGCCAGCATCTCTCCTTTCCCTACCAGCATCCCTCTCCTGGACCGAAAGTACCTTAGTACATAGTTTCCCACTATTTGCTGCCTTGGGAGTTGTTGAAGATGATTCCATAGTGAAATGGGTTTTGGCAATTCTTCTTCCTACTGCCTCCCCCATTCAAGAAACTCACATGCACACTGCATGCTGAAGACTCTGAGCAACCTTGCAGCAAAGAGTCTGGTGCAACTTTGTTACACGCAGCCACTCCTTGAACTTCATGCATCCCGGAAATATTTATTGAGTGCAGACTGTGTGCCAGGCAATGTTATGGGACCTGGGGCGGGGGAGGGCAGCAATGAACCCCTGCCCACTTCCCCGGGCCTGTTTTCTAGGAAGGAGACACACAGTCAGCCGTGATGCTCACTGTAGAAAAATCAAAGAAGTCAAGCACTGCTGGACCTTCCCCCCTGGTGTGTGGACATGCTCACAGGAGCAGAGCTGAGTGAAGTGAGGGCAGGGCCATGGAACATCTAGACTATGTCCCAGGAGGCGGGCAGCAGCGGGGCTGGACCCTGAGCCACAGCAAGAGGACAGTGGGGCTGGAGCATGGGAGCAGGAGGTGGGTAAGAAATCAGATTGAACAAGAAGTAAGACCAGGAGACGAGTGGGGTCTGAATGTGGGGGCTTCTGCCTCAGCAGGGACTTTCATTCCCCAGATTCAAGTTCACTGACAATGACAGAGCCCCAGGGGATCCTGAGTGAGCAAGACCAGCAACAAATCTGTCTTAGTGGAGCCTTCATGCTGCAGAGGGCATGTCCTTGCTCTGGAACCCGAGACTCTTCTATTGAGTTCGCCGTAAAGCCTCCAGGTGTGTTTTTCCACCGCGGATACCTCTGCTGTCCAGGGCCTTCAGGTCATGTGGCCCACATGGCAAACTGCTGGTACCACCTCTGGACCCACTCTGGGTACCACTCAAAGCTGGTGAGCTCTGCCTTACTCATCCAAAGGGAGGATACTGGCAGACTACAGTCTGTGGGGTCGCACAGAGTCAGACACAATTGAGCGCACATATAGACACATTACAACTTTAAGGGTGTCTCTCATCCCCCAGGATATCGTGCTGTTTTAATTTATTTTGGTTTTGACTCTTGACCAGAGAAGGCTGGTGTTCTAGAGACATCCTCTCTATAATAGCTCTGACCCTAAAAGACCATGGAGCAAGCTGGGGATTTAACCAACGTTAAAGGTTCCAGTCATAAGCTGCAGAGTCAGAGAAATGACCACCGAGTAGGTCCTTGAGCCTAGTAAGGAGTATCATTGGGCGGGGGGAGGTGTTCTTAGGAACAATTTCTGTAAGGGAGTGAAGAAACAGAATCAAACTACATGGTTGCAACACTAACCAGCCTCCACCCTATCTCTCATTGAAACACCCTATTTTTAGCTGCTTTAACAATTATGTTGGGTGACAGTCGAGCCTCACTGGCCTGGGAACAATTCCATCACCTTGGTGACTTTGCACATCTCTGGCCCAATCCACGACTTGATGATCAGATAGACATCCTCTCAAATAACAGCCTCGTTTCTGCTGTTTCCAAGTTTCCGGGGTCACCTTTACCAGAGCCTCCCAGAAGCCCTTATCTGCTGACGGTGGTAGAGAAGAGAAGCGAGTCCTGTGAATAAACACAGGGTGACTGGTGTGGAACAGCATGTTTGGGGCGCAGAGACCAGCTCCCCCACCCAGGCCTCCTTCAGAACTCTCTTGCAGTCCATCTGTTTGTTCTTCAGGGCTCCCCAGCTGCAGTCACTGCCTCGGCCAAATCCAGATCAGAGCAATTAGCTGGATAATTGCTCTAATGAGAGCATGGAATGAATTGCCAGGACTATCTCACCCTGGCAGAATTAAATGGGTAAACTGCTGTCTGTGGCTCTCTGGGGCTCTGGCAGCTTCCTCTGTGATATCCATGGGCTGTTTGCCAAGGTTTGATCCTTTGACACTAGAAGAACTAATGGAAAAATACGGTGTAGGATTTTACTATATGGTTATGAGTTTGGGGAATGGCAACAATCAAGACAAGAATAAAATATGGAGTAGAGATTACAAGCACAGATTTTAGTGTCAGACTGCCTGAAATGGAATCTTGTACTACTTAGAATGGCAAAGGCATGACTGAGTTACTAATCTTCCATAAATAGTGTCTACCTCGTTGGGATGACTTGGGGATTAAATAAGAAATACATAAAATAGCTTTGAAGGGTTCCCAGCACAGATGCATGCCCAGGAAATGTTAGCCTAAAATGCAACAAAATTATTCCTTCATTAATTAATATAAGTAATTGATTTTCAAGAAAAGTATTAAGACTTCTAAGGGTCAAAAACATTGCAAAGGTCTTGGAGATAACTGGCCATGGTGCCTGCCCCATGCTTCAGTCAATATAGGTGAGCGGGCTGGTCAGTGATTGCCATTCAGAACAGAAAAAGTGCCATGACAGAGGGAGATATTGGATGCCAGGAGAACACAGGAAAGGAGAACTATACTAGGACAAGGGTCTGGTCTTCATGTCGAGCAGTAAATATGAAATTTTTGAAGATTTACAGAAAGAAAAATGCATGATCAGACCTGGAAGGATGTGCATAAAATTAACTACAAGCAGTGTATCCTGTATGATCCCTTTTTGTAAAAAAAAAAAAAAAAAAGAAAGAAAAAAAATATGTATATACCCACACATATAACTATTCCCTTCTCCAGGGGATCTTTCCAACCCAGGGATCAAACCCAGGTCTCTCTCATTACAGGCAGATTCTTTACCCTCTGAGCCACCAGAGAAACCCAAGAAAACTGGAGTGGGTAGCCTATCTCGTCTTCTGGGAATCTTTCTGATCCAGGGATCAAACTGGGGTCTTCTGTATTGCAGGTGCATTCTTTACCAGTGGAGCCACCAGGGAAGCCCAAGGAGGGTGAATACAAGTAGAGAACAGCAGAATCATGAGTTAAGCAGAGCACTCAGAGGACGGGGAAGCTGAGGCAGATCAAGTGTGTGGACCACAGGACCAAAAGCGCTGTACCAAAATGGAGTCCCCAAATCTGCACAGGCATCTCCCCGAGTGTCTTACTGGGCATGGAGCCTCATGTGCACAGGATGAAACCTCATGAAGTCAGACAAAGGAAAACTGGACAACACGTAGTTCACACGTAAGACTGGGAAATGTTGGATCCAGTGAGCCAAAGTGAAGAGCCCTTGTTTTGAACACATAGCAGAAAATGCAGAAGGACCACACTCTAGGGGTAGGAATAAATTAATAAAGACCCAAAGTAAAAGCTAATCTAGAACCTCCCTTTAAAAAATCTAAACACAAGCCTTGAAAGGATGGAGCTCATCCTCAAGATCCTTAACAGGCTTCCAGAACAAAGCCCAGGCCTCTTCTTTGAAAATTCAACAAAATCCAGAACTCAACTATGTAAAATTCACAAAGTTCAACAACCAATCCAAAATTACCCGTTAGACTAAGAAGCAAAAAATGAGATCACAGTCAAGGAAAATATTAGTCATTAGAAACAGACCCAGGAATGACACAGATTTTGAAATCATCTGCCAAGTACTTTCAAACAGCTGTTATTAATATGTGGGAGGATTCAAAAGAAAATATGAACATAATGAAGAGAAAATAGGAGGATATAAAATAAAGAGTTCTATGAAAACCTACAAGACCTCCTAGAACTAACACCCAAAAAAGATGTCCTTTTCATTATAGGGGACTGGAATGCAAAAATAGGAAGTCAAGAGATACCGGGAGTAACAGACAAATTTGGCCTTGGAGTATACAATGAAGCAGGGCAAAGGCTAACAGAGTTTTGCGAATAGAATGCACCGGTCATAGCAAACACCCTCTTCAAACAACACAAGAGAAGACTCTACACATAGATATCACCAGATGGTCAATACTGAAAGTAGATTGATTATATTCTTTGCAGCCAAAGATGGAGAAGCTCTATATAGTCAACAGAAACAAGACCGGGAGCTGACTGAGGCTCAGATCATGAGCTTCTTATTGCCAAATTCAGACTTAAACTGAAGAAAGTAGGGAAAACCACTAGAGCATCCAGGTATGACCTAAATCAAATCCCTTATGATTATACAGTAGAAGTGACAAATAAATTCAAGGGGTTAGATCTGATAGACTGAGTGCCTAAAGAACTACGGACAGAGGTTCATACATTGTACAGGAGGCAGGGATCAAGACCATCCCCAAGAAAAAGAAATGCAAAAAGGCAAAATGTTTGTCTGAGGAGGCCTTACAAATAGCTGAGAAAAGAAGAGAAGCTAAAGGCAAAGGAGAAAAGGAAAGATATACTCATTTGAATGTGGAGTCCCAAAGAATAGGAAGGAGAGATAAGAAAGCCCTCCTCAGTGATCAATGCAAAGAAATAGAGGAAAGCAACAGAATGGGAAAGACTAGAGATCTCTTCAAAAAAATTAGAGGTACCAAGGGAACATTTCATGCAAAAATGGGCACAATAAAGGCCAGAAATGGTATGGATCTAACAGATGCAGAAGATATTAAGAAGAGGTGGCAAGAATACACAGAAGAACTGTACAAAAATAATCTTCATGACCCAGATAACCACAATGGTGTAATCACTCACCTAGAGCCAGACATCCTGGAATGTGAAGTCAAGGGGGCCTTGGAAAGCATCACTACAAACAAAGCTAGTGGATGTGATGGAATTCCAGTTGACCTATTTCAAATCCTAAAAGATGATGTTGTGAAAGTGCTGCACTCAATATGCCAGCAAATTTAGAAAACTCAGAAGTGGCCAGAGGACTGAAAAGGTCATTTTTCATCCCAATCCCAAAGAAAGACAATGCCAAAGAATGCTCAAACTACCACACAATTGCACTCATCTCACATGCTAGCAAAGTAACGCTCAAAATTCTCCAAGTCAGGCTTCAACAGTATGTGAACCATGAACTTCCAGATGTCCAAGCTGGTTTTAGAAAAGGCAGAGGAACAAGAAATCAAATTGCCAACATCCTTTGAATCATTGAAAAAGCGAGAGAGTTTCAGAAAACTATATACTTCTGCTTCATTGACTATGCCAAAGCCTTTGACTCTGTGGATTACAACAAACTGTGGAAAATTCTTCAAGAGATGGGAATACCAGACCACCTTATCTGCCTCCTGAGAAATCTGTATGCAGGTCAAGAAGCAACAGTTAGAACTGGACATGGAACAACAGACTGGTTCAAAATTGGGGAAATAATACATCAAGGCTGTATATTGTCATCTTACTCATTTAACTTATATGCAGAATACATAGTGCGAAATGCTGAGCTGGATGGAGCCCAAGCTGGAATCAAGATTGCTGGGAGCCAGATACGTAGATGACAGCACCCTTATGGCAGAAAGCAAAGAAGAACTAAAGAGCCTCTTGATGAAAGTGAAAGAGGAGAGTGAAAAAGTTGGCTTAATACTCAACATGCAGAAAACCAAGATCATGGCATCCAGTCCCATCTCTTCGTGGCAAATAGATGGGGAAACAATGGAAACAGTGACAGACTTTATTTTTGGGGGCTCCAAAATCACTGCAGATGGTGACTGCAGCCCTGAAATTAAAAGGTGCTTACTCCCTGGAAGAAAAGCTCTGACCAACCTAGACAGCATATTACAAAACAGAGGCATAACCTTGCCAACAAAGGTCCATTTAGTCAAAGCTGTGGTTTTTCCAGTAGTCATGTATGGATGTGAGAGTTAGACTGTGAAGAAAGCTGAGCGCTGAAGAATTGATTCTTTTGAACTGTGGTGTTGGAGAAGACTCTTGAGAGTCCCTTGTACTGAAAGGAGGTCAAACAAGTCCATCCTAAAGGAAATCAGTCCTGAATATTCATTGGAAGGATTGATGCTGAAGCTGAAACTCCAATACTTTGGCCACCTGATGTGAAGAACTGACTCATTGGAAAAGACCCTGATGCTGGGAAAGATTGAAGGCAGGAGAAGGGGATGACACAGGATAAGATGCTTGGATGGCGTCACAGACTTGATGGACATAAGTTTGAGCAAGCTCCGAGAATTGGTGATGGACAGGAAAGCCCGGTGTGCTGCAGTCCATGGGGTCACAAAGACTCATACATGACTGAGAGACTGAACTAACTAACTAAAATAAAGAGAAAAATCTAGGGTTGAAAATGTAATGCATTAAAAAGAAAACACTGTAAAAAAAATGGACTAATTCCTGGAAAAATAATCCTTCAAAACTAAGATTTAAGGTAAGTTTTAGATAAAACATCAAAAAGTTCATGAAAAATTTTGATAAGTTGGAATTTATTAAAATTAAAATACTCACCTCAAAAGGTACTGTTGGAAATGACAAGCCACAAGTGGAAAAAAATTTGCAAAAGACTTATCTGATAAGGAATGTGATCTAAAATGTATAAATTACTCTTAAAAACTCAACAGTAGGAAAATGAACAACCCAGCTTTAAGTTGGGCAGAATATTTGAACAAGAACCTCATCAGAGAAGATATGCACATGGAAAATGAGCACACAAAAATACGCTTAACATTATACATCATAAGGAATTATGGGTTAAAACAACAATGAGATGTCATTACACACCTACCTGACCTGCCTCTTGAGAAACCTATATGCAGGTCAGGAAGCAACAGTTAGAACTGGACATGGAACAACAGACTGCTTCCAAATAGGAAAAGGAGTACATCAAGGCTGTATATTGTCACTCTGCTTATTTAACTTCTATGCAGAGTACATCATGAGAAACGCTGGGCTGGAAGAAGCACAAGTTGGAATCAAGATTGCTGGGAGAAATATCAATAACCTCAGATATGCAGATGACACCACCCTTAGGGCAAAGTGAAGAGGAACTAAAAAGTCTCTTGATGAAAGTGAAAGAGGAGAGTGAAAAAGTTGGCTTAAAACTCAACATTCAGAAAACTAAGATCATGGCATCTGGTCCCATCACTTCATGGCAAATAGATGCAGAAACAGTGGAAACAGTGTCAGACTTTATTTTTGGGGGCTCCAAAATCACTGCAGATGGTGATTGCAGCCATGAAATTAAAAGATGCTTACTCCTTGGAAGGAAAGTTATGACCAACTTAGACAGCATATTAAAAAGCAGAAACATTACTTTGCCAACAAAGGTCCGTCTAGTTAAGGCTATGGTTTCTCCAGTAGTCATGTATGGATGTGAGAGTTGGACTGTGAAGAAAGCTGAATGCCGAAGAATTGATGCTTTTGAACTGTGGTGTTGGAGAAGACTCTTGGGAGTCCCTTGGACTGCAAGGAGATGCAACCAGTCCATCCTAAAGGAGGTCAGTCCTGGGTGTTCATTGGAAGGACTGATGCTAAATTGAAACTCCAATACTTTGGCCACCTCATGGGAAGTGTTGACTCATTGAAAAAGACCCTGATGCTGGGAGGGATTGGGGGCAGGAGGAGAAGGGGACAACAGAGGATGAGATGGCTGGATGGCATCACCGACTCGGTGGACATGAGTTTGAGTAAACTCCGGGAGTTGGTGATAGACAGGGAGGCCTGGTGTGCTGCAATTCATGGGGTTGCAAAGAGTCGGATACGACTGAGCTACTGAACTGACTGACTGACTGAGAGTAGGTAAAAATCTGAAAAACTGATGATACCAAATGCTGAAAGTGAAAGTCGCTCAGTCGTTTCTGACTGTGACTCCATGGACTGTCCATGGAATTGTCCAGGCCAGAATACTGGAGTGGGTAGCCTATCCCTTCTCCATGGGATCTTCCTAACCCAGAATCGAACTGGGGTTTCCTACATTGCAGGCAGATTCTCTACCAACTGAGCTATCAGGGAAGCCAAAATGCTGAAGAGGATGTGTATTAATTTCATAGGGATCCAAAACTCAATATAAGCTAAAATTATAAAAAGTTTTAGGACAAAACATCACAGGAAAAACCTTTTTCAGTTTAGGGTAGGCAAAATTTCTTTTATAAGACAAAAACAAACCACAGATGACAAAAATGATATAATGAACTTTTTCAGATTCAAACTTTTATTCTTCAAAAATACTATTAAGAACATGAAAACACAACTGCAATATGGTGGAGGGGGGATTACAATACTTCCATCTAGAAAAGGACTTGAATTCAAAATCTATATGTTTTACAAATCTTTATGACTCAACATGAGAAGACAACCAAGTTTTTAAAAAGTGGGCTAAAAATTTGAACACTTTACAAAAGTATACACAGGTGCCATATAAGTACATGAAAAGGTCAACTATGTTAGTCATCAAGAAAATGCAAATTCAAACCACGCAACAAAAACACCATCAATAAACTTAAAGAGTTTCATTACCAAGTGTTGGTGTGAATATGCAACAATTCAAACAGAGGTCCTGGCTCACACAAGAGTGCATTGATACAATCACGTTGATACTGTGCTGCGGCGTATTCTTGAAAAGTTGACTATACACTTGCAATATAACCCAAAATTCCACTCCTAGGTATTTATCCAAGAGGAACAATAGTCAATGCTCCAAAAAATGACTTGACATGAATGTTTACAACATCCTCCTTCACAACCCAACTCAAATATCAGGTTGGCCAAAAAGTTCATTCAGCTTACAGAAAAGCCTGAATGAAGTGTTTGGCCAAACCAATACCTGCCAACAAGTGAATGAAAGTAGGGCTTCCCATATGGTATAGTGGTAAAGAAGCCACCTGCCAATGCAGGAGATGAAAGAGATGTGGGTTCAATCCCTGGGTCAGAAGATTCCCTGGAGGTCATAGCAACTCACTCCAGTGTTCTTGCCTGGAGAATCCCACGAACAGAGGAGCCAGGCAGGCTACAGTCCATGGAGTCGCAAAGAGTCAGACATGACTGAAGTGATTTAGCACATTGTTGCAATGCTTCCCAGTTGGCGCTGGTGGTAAAGAACACATCTGCCAATGCAGAAGACTTAAGAGATGCAAGTTCGATCCCTGGGCTGGGAAGATCCACTGGAGTAAGAAATGACAACTCACTCCGGTATTTTTGCCTGCAAAATTCCATGGACAGAGAAGCCTGTTGTGGTACAGCCCGTGGGGTCGCAAAGAGTTGGAACAGACTGCACAACTAACACTTTCACTTTTTTCGTAGTTGGGTATGTAACAAATCCAAAAGAATATACAAACTGTAGAACTAAAAGTGAATTTAGCTAGTTCCTGTATAGAGAGCCAATATGGAAAAGAATCAAAAGGATGGCTATATAAGAACAAGAAACAAACAGAAAATAACTATTTAAGTGATATAATTTACAATGGAATAAAAATACTAGAAATTGGCCTAACACATGATGTGCAAAGATCTCTATAAATCTAAAGAACATTACTGAAAAAACGTAAATAAGTGGTGGCATTTTTATTGTGGTTTGCGGGCCTCAGTAGAGATATGTCAAGTCTATGATTAAGGCATTGAAACATATATAATATCATATATGAAACGAATCGCCAGTCCAGGTTCGATGCATGATACTGGATGCGTGGGGCTGGTGCACTGAGACAACCCAGAGGGATGGTACGGGGAGGGAGGTGGGAGGGAGGTTCAGGATGGGGAACACGTGTATACCCGTGGTGGACTCACGTTGATGTATGGCAAAACCAATACAATATTGTAAAGTAATTAGCCTCCAATTAAAATAAATAAATTTATATTAAAAAAAGAACACTAAATATTGTAAAGATGACAATTCTCAAATGGTCTGTAAATGTACTGTAACAGTAATCACAATCCCAGAAATAGTTGTGAAAATTTAAAACCTAATTCTAAAATTTGCATCAAAATGAGCAAGACTAGCCAAGAAAAATAAAACTGGAATACTTGTCCATCAGATATCAGGGTTTATTCTAAAGCTACAGTAATTAAAGCAGTGGGTGCTGGGTCAAGGACAGACAAACGGACCAATGGAACAGACTAGAGGGTCCAGAAGTGACTGCATATATCCAGTCATTTGATTTAGGACAAAGTTGACAGTGCTTCAGAGAATGATGGTAAAGCATCTGGGGTCAACTGACTGTTCACTTGGAAAGCCACATTTCTTTACCCTTACCTCACACCACTCAATAATCAACCAAACTCCATTTGGACTATAGCTTTAAATATGAAAGGTGAAACAATACAGCATCGGAAAGAAACATTGTATTTTTATCTGACAAAAAGGTGCTCAAAAGCGTCCGATTTTTGCTCTTCAAAGGAGAAAAATATTTGTGATTAATTTAAACTAAATCAATGCAAATACATTTTAATTATTATCCATTATGAAAAAAACAAACAAACAGAAAAAAAGAAAACATAAGAGAACAAATTTAGGACCTTAGGACAGATAAAAATTTCTTTATCTGGTAACTCTTTCTTATCTAGTCTAAGATAAATTAGACTTCATTAAGAACTTCTGTTATCAAAAGACCATCAGAGATGGAAAATCCAAATCACAGAGGAGGGAAATATTTTCTGTACACACATCCGATAAAGACTCATTTCTAGAATACATAAAGAGTTCTCACAAATGAATAAGAAGGCAATCTCATAGAAAAAATGGACAACAGCTTTGAATTGGAGCTTCAGAATGTGGGATGCACATGTGGCCATAACTATATTAAGGTGTTCAAATTCATTCATCATCAGGGAAATATTAATACAAATCAAAACTACACTCAGAGGACTTCCTTGGTGGTCCAGTGGTTAAAAATCCACCTGCCGGTGCAGAGATCATAGGTTTGATCCTTGGTCCAGGAAGATGCCACATGTCACGGAGCACCTAAGCCCCTGTACCACAACCACTGAAGCCTGTGTGCCCTAGAGCCTGTGCTCTGCAGCAAGAGAAGCCGCCGCAATGAGAAGCACAGGCACTGTAATGAAGAGCAGCCCCTGCTCACTGCAACTAGAGAAAGCTGCATCAGCAACAAAGACTCAGCGCAGTCAAAAATAAAAAGTAAATTAAAAACAAGCAGAACTACAGAGGTACTACTGCATGTCTACCAGAATGACTAAAATAAAATGAAATGAAATAAAAGAGAGTATTCTGACTGTGGGTGGAATACCTACAAACCCGGTTCACAGTAGCTACAATAGAATTGGAGGGTACTCTGGAAAATGTGATCTGTCTCTACTGCATAGGAATTCTAGCTCCCTCATCCCCCCGTCCAATGTCCAGTGTGGTCAGGCAGTGCTCCTATGTCTGGCAGCTACACTACCTGGAACAGGAGGTCTGCAGGGCTGCCAGAGCAAAGAGAGGGGTGAGAAAAGAGGTGGAAAGTTCTCAAGGGCCAGGCTCTGCCCTCAGACCACCGAATGCTCAGTCACTGGCCCCAATGTAAGTGTCAGAGAAAATGAGGGCTGGAGACAAGTGGACAGCCACTTGGAGATTTTTTTTTTAATTGATCTCTACTGCATATATTTCACTAAAATAATTTGAGATGAATCAAAAATGTCAATATAAAAAATCAAAACAGGAAGTAATGACTGCATAATTACATGGCAGGAAACATTTTACTGGGTAAATTATAAACCCTGAAGCTACAAAAGAAAACACTCATATTTGGTTATGTAAAAATAAAAATTTTCTGCAGGATGAAACAAGCATCAGAAGCACATTCAAAAGTCAAATGTCAACAGCAAATATTTTAAAAGAAATAAAGGGATAGAGGGAGAGAGGAAGGGAGGGAGTACAGAAGGAAAGAAGGAAGGATAAAGACACACTTCAAATAACAGATTAAATCTAAATTCTTTAATGTATGAAGAGCACCTAAAAATCTGTAACAGAACAACCAACTGCCCAGAGAAATGTACAAAGAATAAGAAATGACCATTCATAAACAAGACAGCACATGTGGTTCTTTTTTTTTTTCCCTGTGTCTATTTAATCTCCAGTCTCATTCAATGGCTGCAGAGTCTTTGATGCACATTTAACAGATCTTTATTGAGTTTCTACTATGTACCAGGCTCTGAGATAGAGAAATTCAGAAATGTTGATTTATTTGATCTAATTGATTGATTTCAAAAACTTATAGCATAATGGACATTCAAAGATTTTATATGGTTTTTCTAACCATTTTTATTGAAGTATAATTAATTTACAATGTTAGTTGCCAAGTACAGCAAAGTGATTCAGTTATACATATATCCATATATATTCTTTTTCAGATTCTTTTCTATTATAGGTTATTATAAGATATTGAGTATAGTTCCCTGTGCTATACAGTAGCTCCTTGTTGTTTTATCAGTTTTTATATATCAGTTCAGTTCAGTTGCTCAGTCGTGTCTGACTCTTTGCGACCCCATGAATTGCAGCACACCAGGCCTCCCTGTCCATCACCAACTCCCGGAGTTTACTCAAACTCATGTCCATTGAGTCGGTGATGCCATCCAGCCATCTCATCCTCTGTTGTCCCCTTCTCCTCCTGCCCCCAATCCCTCCCAGCATCAGGGTCTTTTCCAATGAGTCAACTCTTCCCATGAGGTGGCCAAAGTATTGGAGTTTCAGTTTAGCATCAGTCCTTCCTATGAACACCCAGGACTGATCTCCTTTAGGATGGACTGGTTGCATCTCCTTGCAGTCCAAGGAACTCTCAAAAGTCTTCTCCAACACCACAGTTCAAAGCATCAATTCTTCGGTGCTCAGCTTTCTTCACAGTCCAACTCTCACATCCATACATGACTACTGGAGAAACCATAGCCTTGACTAGACAGACTTTGTTGGCAAAGTAATGTGGTTGGTCATAACTTTCCATCCAAGGAGTAAGCGTTTTTTAATTTCATGGCTGCAGTCACCATCTGCAGTGATTTTGGAGCCCAAAAAAATAAAGTCTGACACTGTTTCCACTGTTTCCCCATCTATTTGCCATGAAGTGATGGGGCCAGATGCCATGATCTTAGTTTTCTGAATGTTGAGCTTTAAGCCAACTTTTTCACTCTTCTTTTTCACTTTCATCAAGAGGCTCTTTAGTTCCTCTTCACTTTGCCCTAATGGTGGTGTCATCTGCATATCTGAGGTTATTGATATTTCTCCCGGCAATCTTGATTCCAGCTTGTGCTTCTTCCAGCCCAGCATTTCTCATGATGTACTCTGCATAGAAGTTAAATAAGCAGGGTGACAATATACAGCCTTGACGTACTCCTTTTCCTATTTGGAAGCAGTCAGCTGTTCCATGTCCAGTTCTAACTGTTGCTTCCTGACCTGCATACAGGTTTCTCAAGAGGCAGTTCAGGTGGTCTTGTATTCCCATCTCTTTCAGAATTTTCCACAGTTTATTGTGATCCACACAGTCAAAGGCTTTGGCATAGTCAATAAATCAGAAATAGATATTTTTCTGGAACTCTCTTGCTTTTTTCCATGATCCAGCGAATGTTGGCAGTTTGATCTCTGGTTCCTCTGCCTTTTCTAAAACCAGCTTGAACATCTGGAAGTTCACGGTTCATGTATTGCTGAAGCCTGGCTTGGAGAATTTTGAGCATTACTTTACTAGCGTGTGAGATGAGTGCAATTGTGTGGTAGTTTGAACATTCTTTGGCATTGCCTTTCTTTGGGATTGGAATGAAAACTGACCTTTTCCAGTCCTGTGGCCACTGCTGAGTTTTCCAAATTTGCTGTCATATTGAATGCAGCACTTTCACAGTATGATCTTTTGGGATTTGAAATAGCTCAACTGGGATTCTATCACCTCCATTAGCTTTGTTCGTAGTGATGCTTTCTAAGGCCCCCTTGACTTCACATTCCAGGATGTCTGGCTCTAGGTCAGTGATCACACCATCATGATTGTCTGGGTCATGAAGATCTTTCTTGTACAGTTCTTCTGTGTATTTTTGCCACCTCTTCTTAATATCTTCTGCTTCTGTTAGGTCCATACTATTTCTGTCCTTAATCGAGCCCATCTTTGCATGAAATGTTCCCTTGGTATCTCTAATTTTCTTGAAGAGATCTCTAGTCTTTCCCATTCTGTTGTTTTCCTCTATTTCTTTGCATTGATTGCTGAGGAAGGCTTTCTTATCTCTTCTTGCTATTCTTTGGAACTCTGCATTCAGATGGGTATATCTTTCCTTTTCTCCTTTATTTCACTTCTCTTCTTTTCACAGCTATTTGTAAGGCCTCCTCAGACCACCATTTTGCTTTTTTGCATTTCTTGTCCATAGGGATGGTCTTGATCCCTATCTCCTGTACAATGTCATGAACCTCCGTCCGTAGTTCATCAGGCACTCTATCAGATCTAGTCCCTTAAATATATTTCTCACTTCCACTGTATAATCATAAGCGATTTGATTTAGGTCATACCTGAATGGTCTAGTGGTTTTCCCTACTTTCATCAATTTAAGTCTGAATTTGGCAATAAGGAGTTCATGATCTGAGCCACAGTCAGCTCCCGGTCTTGGTTTTGCTGACTGTATAGAGCTTCTCCATCTTTGGCTACAAAGAATCTAATCAATCTGATTTTGGTGTTAACCATCTGGTGATGTTCATGTGTAGAGTCTTCTCTTGTGTTGTTGGAAGAGGGTGTTTGCTATGACCAGTGCGTTCTCTTGGCAAAACTCTATTAGCCTTGTGTATATGTTAATCCCAACTTCCTAATTTATCTCTCTGTTCCCCAGGCATCCACTATCCCCTTTGGAAACTGTAAGTTCATTTTCTATGTTTGTGAGTCTATTTGTTTTCTAAATAAGTTCATTTATATCACTTTTTAGATTCCACATATAAGTATTTGTCTTTCTCTTTCTTACTTATTTGACTTAGTACTGGGCTTCCCTGGTAGCTCAGATGGTAAAGAAATCTGCCTGCAATGCAGGAGACCCAGGTTTGATCCCTGGACCAGGAAGACCCCCAGGAGAAGGGAAAGGCAATCCACTCCAATATTCTTGCCTAGAGAATTCCATGGACAGACCATGGGGTCTCAGAGTCAGACATGACTGAGTGACTAACACTTTCACTTTCTTCACTTAGTATGATCATCTCTAGGTCCATCCATGTTACTGCAAAAGCCATTACTTCATTCCTTTTTATGGCTGAGAGGTATTTCATTGAATATATTTGCCACTTCTTCTCTATTCATTCATCTGTCCATGGACACTTAGGTTGCTTCCATGTCTTCAGTTCAGTTCAGTTCAGTTCAGTCGCTCAGTCGTGTCCGACTCTTTGCGACCCCATGAATTGCAGCATGCCAGGCCTCCCTGTCCATCATCAACTCCTGGAGTTCACTCAGACTCACGTCCATCGAGTTGGTGATGCCATCCAGCCATCTCATCCTCTGTCATCCCCTTTTCCTCCTGCCCCCAATCCCTTCCAGCATCAGTCTTTTCCAGTGAGTTAACTCTTCGCATGAGGTGGCCAAAGTACTTACCTCTTGTAAATAGTACTGCTCTGAACATTGTTGTTATTCTGTCATTCAATCATGTTCAACTCTGTGACCCCATGAACTGCAACACACCAGGCTCCCCTGTCCTTCACTGTCTCCCAGAGTTTGCTCAAATTCATGCCCACTGAGTCGGTGATGCTATCTAACTGTTTCATCCTCTGCCACTCACTTCTCCTTTGGCCTTTTTTGATGCTCCTTTTTCAGCATCAGGGTCTTTTCCAATGAGTCAGCTCTTCACATCGGGTGGTCAAAGTATTGAAGCTTCAGGTTCAACATCAGTCCTTCCAATAAATATTCTGGGTTGATTCCCTTTAGGATTGACTGGTTTTATCTCTTTGCAGTCCAAGCAACTCTCAAGGTCTTCTCCAACACCACTATTCAAAAGCATCAATTGTTTGGCACTCAGCCTTCGTTATGGTCCAACTCTCACATCTGTAAATGACTACTAAAAAACCAGAGCTTTGACTATACAGACCTGTGTCAGCAAAGTGATGTCTCTGATTTTTAATAAATTGTCTAGGTGGTTTGTCATAGCTTTCCCTCCAAGGAGCAAGTGTCTTTTAATTTTGTGGCTGCAGTCACCATCTATAGTGATTTTGGAGCCCAGGAAAATAAAATGTCACTTTTCCCCCACTTTTTCCCCTTCTATTTGCCATTAAATGATGGGGCCAGATGCCATGATCTTAGCTTCCTGAATGTTGAGTTCTAAGCCAGTGTTTTCACTCTCCTTTTTCAGACTCATCAGGAGGCACTTTAGTTCTTCACTTTCTGCCACTGAAGTGGTATCATCTGCATACATGAGGTTGTTGATATTTCTCCTGGCAATCTTGATTGCAGCTTGTGATTCATCCAGCCCAGCATTTCTCTGGGCTGCATAGATGTACTCTGCATGGAAGTTAAGTGAGCAGGGTGACAATATACAGCCTTGTCATACTCCTTTCTCAATTTTGAACCAGTCAGTTGTTCCATGTCCAGTTTAAATGTTGCTATGAACATGAATGGAAGGACTGATGCTGAGGCTGAAACTCCAGTCCTTTGGCCACCTCATGGGAAGAGCTGACTCACTGGAAAAGACCCTGATGCTGGGAGGGATTGGGGGCAGGAGGAGAAGGGGACGACAGAGGATGAGATGGCTGGATGGCATCACCGACTCGGTGGCCATGAGTTTGGGTAAACTCTGGGAGTTGGTGATGGACAGGAAGGCCTGGTGTGCTGCGATTTATGGGGTCGCAAAGAGTCAGACACAGCTGAGTGACTGAACTGAACTGATGAACATTAAGTGGTTCTTAAACACAGTGAAGATTTTAGACCTCATTTATAATCAGAGAAATGCAAAAATGAAACTCCTGAGAGGGACATTTTCAGTGATCAGATGGATAAAAGTCAAACACATGAGAGCACAGGATAAAGACGCAGCCCTTCCCAACTCTGCCAGGTATGCCAAGCAAAGTGTGTCCCTCTTCACCTGGGCCATGGGAAGTGCACACACCATTTCAACCAGAAATGACTTCTAGGTGTTTAGTCTTTGGATTTTACTCACTCAAGGGCAGAAGATGTTGTGTGCCCAAGGCTCTTCATTGCAGTATTGTTTGTAATGGCAAAAAAGTTCGGGAAACAACCTTAGTGTCTATCAACAGAGAATGGATTGATGGATTGTGGTACAGCCACACAAAGGACTGCTTGGTCACCATTAAACAAATGATGGGATGATAATAACGTGCATGCTGAGCTACAGAAAGATCACCAGGACCCCGCTGAAGAAGAGCAGGGTGGGACAGAGGGCGGTGACGTACACATGCAGACTGTGTTGGAAGAGAGATTCATGGTCACCCTAACTGCACGCCTGTCCACCCCAACTGCCCAAAGCTCATACCCAAGGACCTGCAAAGAGAACTGCAGGGAACCTGGGACCCAGAGGGAAGCCCAACCCTGCTCTACATGTCCTTTGGATGATTTGTACTTGAATTGTGTGCGTGAAACAAAACAGAACAATTTTTTTTTAAAACCCATTTATCTGGAAGCCACGGACCCTGGCAGCAGCTCTGGACTCTGGTTCCACATGAGAGGTCTGGGCTTGTGTCCTGTTATTAGATTTCTATTTTATCTTTCCACTCAAGGGCCAAAGGCACTTCTCCAAGGCCCCCACGCTTTGAAACTATAGTCAGAGAAACGCTTTTAGTCTCTAGGAGACAGGCCCAAGGGGACCCCGTGACAGAAATGGGCTGGTCTGAAATCTGCCTTCACTCTCAGTCTCCCTCCCCGCCTTCTGACTTGCTTTTTCTCTCTTCCAGCCTGTGAATGCAACTGACCGGGAAAATAGCATCTTCCTCTCCTGTGGCTATTCTTAAACAAAACAAGAATTATGAAGTTGCTGAAACCGATTGTGAGTCTGACCAACCCAGCACAGAGTCTGGTCCATGACACCAAGACTGGAAAGAAGGGTTTAAATCGCTCCCCAGCCTACAGAGTTGGCATGAAGACATTCGAGTATCTTAGAGATGAGCATTTTTCACCAACGTGCTCAACCCAACAAGGATAACATTTTGATGAGAAAGATCATCTGTTTTTATTCTGAGAGACTTTCAAGAATACTATTACAATTCCATAAGCTCTTGGTAATATCTTAGGAGAGCCCATAATACATTTTTGCCATGCTGAGTTTCTATATTAATACACTCAAGTGCTAATCCTTCAGAGGCTTCCAGGAAAACTCGTGCCATCACAGTGAAAACAATTGCTGCGATTTCCATGGAGAGCACAGCTGTCAGGTACAAGAGAACATTTCAAAACATCTCTTCCAACACCTGTGTTTATTTTTAAATGTATATATGTTTTCACTGGGGAAGACAGGAACAGAGAAAAACACATCAGGCAGAGCTGACTTGCAGGGAATTTGAATCAAATTGTTTGACAGTTGCCCACCACACTGAACACGGAAAGCAAATACCAATTAGAAACTAATTATCAGATCAAAATTTGATTATCCACAGGAGCAAGACTACAGAGATGTGAATAACCAGACTCACATGTGAGGACTCATCACAGATCCGGAAAAGTGAGAAGAAACTGGCGATCTTCAGGTGACCTGCACTGGTGCAAGGATAGGAGGACACGGGGCAGATAATGGCAGCTGGGAGCCCATCTGGGCATTTGATTGAAAGTCCCAACAGGGGAGCCACGACGATTCCCTCTTCCCAGGTGGACACGGAGCTTCTTTAGGGCTAGTTCCAGCATCACCTGATGAGGCATCCACAAAGGTCAGCACAGAGATTATAATCGGCTGGGAGCTTGGGCCACATCTTGCAACTTTGCCCTTCTTGTCAGCTGTTATATTTTCATTTAAATTAATGTGGAAAGGGGCTTCCCTGGTGGCCCAGTGATTAAGAATCTGCCTTGCAAAGCAAGATACCAGTTCAATCCCTGGTCCAGGAAGATCTCACGTGCCAAGGAAAAACTAAGCCCTTGTGCCCCAACTCCTGAGCTCATGCTCCACAGCTGGAGAAGCCGCCACAGTGAGAAGCCTGCACCCCACAACCAGAGAGCAGACCCTGCTCGAAGCAACTGGAGAAAGCCCATGTGCAGCAACGAAGACCCAGCACAGCCAAAAAATAAATAAATGTTTTTTAAAATTTGTGCTAAAAGATAATTTGGAGGGAAATCAATTCTAAAATCCCTTTCGTTGACTTGGGAAAGGTGCCAGAGAACACAGGCTTGGGCACCACTCTCCTCCCAATCCATCAAGGGACCTGACCATGGGCACCATGCACAGCCCGACGAGCGAAGATGGGGCAGAAGAGGAGAGACCCCGTACCTCTCCAAACAGCCCACTGGGTCTCATTCCCTTCCTTTCTCTGTCTTAATTCGGGCTCTTTCTTCAGGTAGAGGAGATAGCAAGGACTTGGGTTCAAATCCCAGCCCTGCTGAATGTCTAAACTTCACTGAGCTTAGATTTCCACAGTTGTTAAATGAAAAAAAGTGGGAGGGTGGGTAATAGCTTTACTTTCATTCTTGGTTTTTTAAAATGTATTATGAAATGTCATACATTCAAAAGAGTGTTTGTAACATATGTAAACAGCTAAAAGAACAGTAATACAACAAGCACAGTCTACCCAGCCCCCGACCTGAAGGCGCATCACCCATAATGAGGTCGTCTTGCTCTTTTCTGTCACCTCTGCATACCCCCGAGCCCACACCTTCCTGAATGCTATGTGCCTCCCAAACTGTCTTTTCCTTTTTAAAAAAAGTTTGCACTTATTTATTTTGCTTTTTGACTGCCCTGGGTCTTCATTGCTGCAAGCAGGCTTTCTCTAATTCTGGTGAGTGTGGGGCTACTCACTAGTTGCAGCAGGCAGGCTTCTCGTTGCAGTGGCTTCTCTCATTGCAGAGAACGGGCTCTAGGCACTCGGGCTTCCGTAGTTGTGGTGCTCAGGCTTAGTTGTCCCGCAGAATACGGGATCCTCCCAGACTAGGGATCGAATCCGCATTGGCAGGCGGATTCTTAAGCACTGGACCACCAGGGAAGTCCCCAGCTGTCTTTTCTTCATCCTCTAACACGTATGTTTGAATCCCTAAGCAATTTTAGCTTTGCAGGTTTTTGAACCTCATGTAGTAGACTCTTGCCCTATTCTGTAATTTGCCCTTTATTGGTGAACATCAAGCTTTTAAAATTTTTATTTTGAAATAGTCGCAAACTTACAAAATAGTTGCAAGAGCAGTAAGGATAACTCCCATAGGCACTTAGACCAGATGCCCCAGGTTTTAACATGTTGCCATCGTCACTTTTCCTCATCCTCCCTATGTATGTGTATATGTGTATATATATATATATATTCATTTTTTTCTGAATAGTTTGAAAGTAAGTTGCCCCTTTGCCCTTTAATACTCTGCTATGTGTCTCCTAAGGAAAAGGGTATGCTCTTATATAATCAGAGTCCAGTGATTAAATCCAGAGAACTTAATACGGTTACCTACAACCTCTGTTCCAGTTCTGCTGGTCTTCCCAGGCATGTGCTTTACAGTACTGCACCCTGGTACAGGGCCCAGGTCTGGGCCACATGCTCATCCCTCTTTAGTCTCCATCTCCAGAACAGCTGCTGGGTCTTGCTTAGTTTCTCACGATGCTTACAGTTTTTATGGAGACGGGACAGTGAGCCCAGAGGGCAGACTCCACTGGGCTTGTCCGGTATTTCCCTGTGCTCAGATTCAAGATATGCAGGTAGGCCAGGACCCCACCCACATGACCCTGTGACCCTCTCCAGCTTCACCTCTGCAGGTGTGTGGTGTCCACCTGCCTCCCTCCAGGTGATGCCACCTTGGATGGGGCAAGAATCCTCTGGTGTTCTCCACCATCTCCACTGACTAGAGACTGTTTTCCTTATTCACAGAGAAGCACTTTGAGACCACACACATGCCCTGACTCTCACCAACCCCTCCAACCCCATTTAGAATCCATTGATGACTCTCCCCCAAGCCAATCTTAACCACTATTGATGTGAAATTGTGGCTGTGTTCTCCAACACCCTCCATGTTCATCGCCAGCATTCAACCATGAAGACCCCTCCTTCCCCCTCACTGACCTACATATTTCCTGAACTGTTCGTTTGCCTGTTTATTATCAGCATGGACTTACAGTCCACTGCAGTCCTGATTTCCTTTGATGATCTTATTATCCCAGATTTGGCCAAGGAAAGCACCTATGTCTTTTCAACATCCCCATCATTTTTCATATATATCCCATACTGAAAACTCCAGTCCACCTTCACAGGTTTCCTCATACCTTCCTCACTCTGGGCCTCTTTTTTTTTTTTTCATTCACAGGGGGAGACCCTTTTCACTTCAGACACAGGTTTTCACTTCAAAGCATCCTCTGTTGAACAGGCATTCTGAATTTTAACATGGTCTCATTGATCAATATTCTCCTTTATAGCTACCGTTAATTTTTATACCTTGTTTAAGTAATTCTTCCCTACCCTAAGATCATAGAAATATTTTCTCTTACTGTCTTTTAAAAGTGTCATTGATTTTCCAATAACTTTGAAAACCTAGTTAATTTACAATAGAAAAATTAAGAAAACTGACTGATAAAAAAATCTGTGTAAGTCAATGTCCATTAAAGAAGCAAACAAATTATCAGAAATCTCTTTTCCTCCCTCAAAAGGCACCAAGAAGAGGTGGTTTGTCAGCAATTTTTTAATAAACCAAGGAATGAATTATGCTGAGATTTGAAAAATAAGAAAAATTTTCAGAGACTGAAAAGGAGGGAAAACTACACAATTCACTGTATAAAACTGGTATAAAATTGATGGCAAAGCTTGCAAAGGTGATAAAACAATAGATAAATTTCATGCATAAATATATACATCAAATATTTTTTAAATACATTAGCTGATCAAGTGTCTTGTATCATTTTTAAAAGATTATGTTTCATGACAAGGATATCCCTGGAGATAAGAATGTTTCAACATCCAAAAATTCCTTAATACAGCATTTTCACAAATGAAGAAAGCACAGATGATCATCTCAGTTGATGTACATGCTGAACCTCACTGATAATCAGAAAAAGCATCTAAACACAAGATTGAAATTTTTCCCACTCCTCAGATTAGCAAATGTAGATAAATTGTGAATTTTTTATAAAATGATGTGCTTTGCAGTAGCCGAAATAAGCAAACAAGACCTGAGATGTGTCAATGGAAAAATCTTTTTCAAACCTGATATTGAATTTAAAAATTGTTTCAGGTGATACACCATATCATTTTGTTAAATGTTCAGACACCCAAAAACCTTTTATATTTAATATATACAAAATCAGAAGGCACAATACTCAGTTGGTAAGCATAGGTTCCAATTATATACTTGCCAATAATTAGTTGGTAAGCATAGGTCCCCAGTTCAACTCCTGGGTCAGGAAGGTCCGCTTGAGAAGGGATAGGCTACCCACTCCAGTATTCTTGGGCTTCCCTTGTGGTTCTGCTGGTAAAGAATCTGCTTGCAGTGTGGGCGACCTGGGTTTGATCCCTAGGTTGGAAATATCCCCTGGAGAAGGGAAAGGCTACACACTCCAGTATTCTTGCCTGGAGAATTCCTTGGACTGTATAGTCCATGGGGTTGCAAAGACTCAGACACGACTGAGCGACTTTCAGTTTCTTTCAAGCATGGGTACCACCCGCTAAATTGTGGTGCCTGGTGTCAAAATCTGTTCTCTACACCCATATGCGTGTTTAAAATAATTTTTAATGGGGAACTGAGTTTCAGTTTTGCAGGTTTTAGAGATGGTTGTCGGTGATGGTTACATAACAGTGTGAAGACTTACTGTCACCAAACTGTACACAAATATAGTTAACAACAAAGAAGAATATATGTATATATATCTGAGTCACTTCGCTGTACAGCAGAAATTAACATAACATTGTAAATCAATCATACTTCAATTAAAGTTTTTTAAAGACCCTATTCTAGATTCTGAAGGCCACCTGCACACCTTGGTTTGTGGCCCCACCTCCTTCTTCAACATACA
The DNA here is from genome assembly GCF_027580195.1 of Bos mutus. Taxonomy (NCBI): domain Eukaryota; kingdom Metazoa; phylum Chordata; class Mammalia; order Artiodactyla; family Bovidae; genus Bos; species Bos mutus. Next base: position 37,044,470 of record NC_091632.1, on the reverse strand, counting down.
TCTGTCCAAACTCTGCTTCTGTTGTCACCTCTCCTCAGACTCTAATGCTCCTGCCTCCCTCTTACAAGTACAGCTGTGGTGGTATTGGGCCACCCTGATAATCCAGTATAATCCCCTCACCTCAAGATCTTTAATTTAATCCTATCTGCAAAGTCTCTTTTACCCAGTAAGGTCCGAAGTTTAGGTGGTTACCCTCACCTCCTGCAATCAGAACTAGGTTTCAGGTTCCCTAAATGCTTGTGTCTTTTGGCTTATATGCCTTCTCTGGAAAATACACGAAATCAGTGCCTTCATCCAGATAAGCCACAATATCCACCAACCCGAAATGTCATCAACGTAACAATCATTCGTTTCTCCTGCACAGTCAGCTGCACCTCTCTGGGGCCGCTGTCCTTCTGGGCTGATGCAGTAATACACATGTCCAGAGACACTGTCCAGATCACCTTGGTTGGAAGAGAGGGCTGGAGTTTGGGAACCAGCTACTAAACATGTCTCCCCAAAGCGTCACCTCCACTCACATTTCCTTCGTCAGAGAAAGTCACATGGCCACTCCCAAATTACAGAGGCCAGGAAGCAAAACCTCCCCAGCAGGAGGAAATAGAAGAGAATCAGACTGTGGTGACCGGTATGAACACCTGACAGCCTCGTTCCCGGAGGCCTGACTTGGACGGGAGCTCACATCACAAGTCGGGCACGTGCGTGGTTTCCTCTGCAGCAACAACCACAACGAATTAGGAAAATAAAACTAAAGGTGTAAGGGAGATAAAAAGGGAACTTTAATACCTCTTGCGAGCGTGTTGGTATATCCTAAAAAACACAGAAGTCTGCGTCCTTTGTTATCTGCAGAATAAACAAATCCTTGGGCATCCCTCGCAAGGGCACCTTGATGAGTGCCGTTCTCAGGTGAAGCCGGAGCCGGCAAGACCCAATTCATCTTTGGGATTGTCACAGGCTGTGCAGACAAGGACGGCAGCTGGCCCCCCGATCTCCTTGGAGGACATCCACCCACAGCCCCTCCAGGAGGTTTGTAAGATCATTAAATGATTCAGTGTGGGAGACTTCAAGGCCGGATTCTCAATCTTTTAATCTCTGTGGAAAGTTGCATTTTTTATTTTCCTTCACTGACTCCAGGTGTTGAGAAATAATCCACACATACACAAAATGCACATATTGAAAATATCAGCACATTTCCCCACATCTTGCTCATCAGTGGTATGGATAAACAAGCAATGCCTCAGACCAGCCTGAGAGCACGTTACCTTCCACATCCCTGTGCCCTCTGCCCTTTTCACAAGGGTGACATGAATGTGACACAGTCCACAGCTCACTGCCCTTGACACTGAGGGTCCCAGGACTCCAGGTGTGACATGTCTGTAGAGCATCACTACCTGAGATGTGCATCGATCTACTCTTTTCATCCTCAGAACAGCCCTTAGACAGGTGCTGCCACTGTATCTATCTTAAGGAAGAAACTGGGGGCTACAGAGGTTGAGTAACTCATCCAAGGTGATTGTTACAGATAGGATCAAGATCCCCCCAAAATGTGCTACGTCCTAACCCTCAGGGCCTCAGGATGTAACCTTAGAAGAAAATAGGATCCTTTTGGATGGAATCAGTTAGAATGTGGTCATTGTTTTTATTCAGTTGCTCAGTCATGTCCTACTGTTTGTGACCCCATGGACTGCAGCACACCAGGCTTCCCTGTCCTTCACTATCTCCCAGAGTTTGCTCAAACTCATATCCATTGAGTTGGTGATGCCATCCAACCATCTTGTCCTCTGTTGTCCCCTTCACTTCCTGCCTTCAACCTTTCCCAGCATCAGGGCCTTTTCTAATGAGTCAGCTCTTCCCATCAGGTGGCCAAAGTATTGCAGCTTCAGCCTCAGCATCAGTCCTTCCAGTGAATATTCAGGGTTGATTTCCTTTAAGATTGACTGGTTTGATCTCTGTGCTGTCCAAGGGACTCTCAAGATTCTTCTCCAATAATCTATAAGAGAAAAAGAATCTGAAAAATAATAGATAGATATATATGTGTAACCAAATCGCTTTGCTGTTGACCAGAAACTAACACATTATTGTAAATCAACTATGCTGTGCTGTGCTTAGTCACTCAGTCATGTCTGAGTCTTTGCGACCTCATGGACTGCAGCCCACCAGGCTCCTCTGTCCATAGGAATTCTCCAGGCAAGAATACTGGAGTGGGTTGCATGCCCTCCTCCAGGCGATCTTCCCAACCCAGGAATTGAACCAGGGTCTCCTGCATTACAGGCGGATTCTTTACCAGCTAAGCTACCAGGGAAGCCCCATAAATCAACTACATTCCCATACAAAATAAAAATTTTTTAATGAAATCTGAAACTCTGAAAGGCATCCTGAGGTCAGCTTCCAGCTTCCAGTGCTGAGGTCAATGGTCTCAGCACAAACGAACCCCTGGTATATTCACATGAGCATCTCAGGTGCAGTTTAACCAGATCCAGAGCCAGTCCCTCACCCCCTGGCCAGGTGCAGACTGTGGGTCTGTGTTATGCAGAGATTCAGACACTCCATCCCCTGAGGCCTCGCCATGGCTCAAGGGTCTGGAGTAACAGCACAGAAAGCAGTCTGCCCAGCTGTGCAAGCTCCCTGAGTGAAATTGACCAGAACACAAAGCAGTTTCTGTGGACTCTGGTCCCCACTGCCCGTATCCATGCACCGTTTTCAGCTTAAATACAACAGATCAACACACGCAGGCATGAACTTTAAATGGCATTCCTCAGCAACTAGACTTCCTGTATTACGTGATCACCTGAGAAATATGCAAATACAAAGTGTTTCCACTGCTGTGTTCACGTTATGCTCTCTGAGCTCCGTAAACCCAGCCACGGCTTAGAGAATTCTCTCCAACACAAGCTTTCTGCAAACACCCTAGCTCGTAATTAATTAGAACAAGGCTACGGCTCCTCTGTGTGGTGTCTTGCCTTTGATGTGGCATTTCCAAACAATCATCCTTCAGGAGAAAAATATCCAGCAACTGGCCGAGAAGATTAAACTCCTTTACCTCTGAAGGATAACAGGCCAGGCATGACATGTGGACTCAGACTGGAATGGCTGCAAATGGGCCCCAAGTAATGCTTTCCAGATGGACTGTCCACCCAGCCCTGAGCCAGGCAGCAGTCTCATTGCTGGAACTACTTGTCCTGAAAGGACAGGCTTGAATCAGAAACCTCAGAGATGCCAAAGCAGGTACAGTTGAAAGACAGTAAATAAAGTTGCATAGACGTAACCCATTAAAAAGAGACGCTGCAGCAGGAAGGACAAGGTGGAAGCACAGAGATGCCTCTGGATTTTAATAGGTCGTGTTCATTCGCCAGGGCTATCGTAACAAAGGGCTACAAATGGGGTGATTGAAACATTAGAAATTCGCTGTGGGACTCCCCTGGTGGTCCACTGGTTAAGAATCTGCCTGGGCTCAGGCCCTGGTTGAGGAGATAAGGTCCCACATACCACGGATCAACATGAGTTGTGCTCATGGGGCACAACTAAGACCTGATGCAGCCAAACAAACAAATAAAAGAGAGAAAGAAATTCACTGTCTCCTGCTTCTGGAGACAAGTACAGAATCAAGGTGTCAACAGGGAGCAACCAGCCATGCTCCCTCGGAAGGTGCTAGGGAGCTGTGCCAGGCCTTTCACTGTGGCTCACCCTTCTCCAGTAGGATCTCATTCAACTAATTACATCTGAATGACCCTATTTCCAAATAAGGTTGAAACCAAGCAGGACCTTTGTCTCTTGTTTATAGAAAAACCTTAGCCTCCTAGGCTTTCCCCACGTTCCAAAGAGCAGATTTAATCCTAGAGGTGAAAAAATGCAGAAAGAATGGGAAATAATCAAGCAAGACAAAATAATAATGCTTTAGCCACTCAACAAAAGTCAAGGACCTTCAGTTCCTCCTCAAGGACTCTAGATAATATCCTGAGCCATGGCCTTTGAGCTGTTTTGCAGATATTGAAACCCCCACCATATGAAAGAAGTTAACTGCATGCTGCCCACAAACAAGTAGACCCCAGACTGGTTGTAACCAGAAGGTAGATGATGTTGAGTCCAGATTACCTCACCACCCACCAATCAAGAGTATCCACAAACTAATCATGTACCCTGAGACCCTCTCCCTCAGCCTGCCTTTAAGATCTTTTCTCTGATAAAAATAAAAATGAAAATAAAACATGGGACCAAATTAAATGTAAAAACTATTACACAACAAAGGAAATCATAAACAAAATGAAAAGGCAACCCTCAGAATGGGAGAAAGTATTTGCAAATGACAAACTGACAAGGGATTAAACTCCCAGAATACACAAAGAGCTCATGCAGCTCAATATAGAAAAAAATTAAAAATTGGCAGAAAACCTAATAGACATTTCTCCAAAGAAGACATATAGACAGCTGAAAGGCCCCAGGAAGAGGTGCTCAACATTCCTAATTGTTGTTGTTCAGTTACTCAGTCACGTCTGACTCTTTGCGACCCCATGGACTGCAGCACATCAAGCTTCCCTGTCCTTCACTATCTCCCAGAGTCTGCTCAAACTCATGTCCAGTCGGTGATGCCATCCAACCATCTCATCCTCTGTAGTCCCCTTCCCCTCCTGCCTTCATCTTTACCAGCATCAGGGTCTTTTACAATGAGTCAGATCTTCACATCAGGTGGCCAAAGTATTGGAGCTTCAGCATCTATCCTTCCAATGAATACTCAGGACTGATTTCCTTTAGGATTGACTGGTTTGATCTCCTTGCAGTTCAAGGGACTCTCAAGAGTCTTCTCCAACACCACAGTTCAAAAGCATCAATTCTTCGGCCTCAGCCTTCTTTATGGTCCAACTCTCACATCCATTCAAGACTACTGGAAAAACCATAGCTTTGACTATAAGGACCTTATTCAGCAAAGTAATGTCTCTGCTTTTTAATATGCTGTCTAGGTTGGTCATAGCTTTTCTTCCAAGGAGCAAGCGTCTTTTAATTTCATGGCTGCAGTCACCATCTGCAGTGATTTTGAAGCCCAAGAAAATAATCTCTGTCACTGTTTCCATCATTTCCCTATCTACTTGCCATGAAGTGATGGGATCAGATGCCATGATCTTCTGTTTTGAAAGTTGAGTTTTAAGCCAGGTTTTTCACTCTCCTCTTTTACCTTCATAAAGAGGCTGTTTAGTTCCTCTTTGCTTTCTGCCATAAGGGTGGTGTCATCTGTATATTTAAGGTTATTGATATTTCTCCCGACAGTCTTGATTCCAGCTTGTGCTTCATCCAGCCCAGCATTTCGCATGATGTACTCTGCATATAAGTTAATTAAGCAGGGGACAATACACAGCCTTGCTGTACTCCTTTCCCAATTTGGAACCAGTCTGTTGTTCCATGTCCAGTTCTAACTGTTGCTTTTTGACCTGTATACAAGTTTCTCAGGAGGCAGGTCAGGTGGTCTGGTATTCCCATCTCTTGAAGAATTTTCCATAGTTTATTGTGATTCACACAGTCAAAGGCTTTGGCATAGTCAATAAAGCAGAAATAGATACTTTTCTGGAATTCTCTTACTTTTTTGATGATCTAGAGGATGCTGGCAATTTGATCTCTGGTTCCTCTGCCTTTTCTAAAACCAGCTTGAACAGCAGGAAGTTCACGGTTCACGTATTCCTGAAGCCCGGCTTGGAGAACTCTGAGCATTCCTTTACTACCATGTGAGGTGAGTGCAATTGTGCAGTAGTCTGAGCATTCTTTGGCATTGCCTTTCTTTGGGATTGGAATGAAAACTGACCTTCTCCAGTCCTGTCGCCACTGCTGAGTTTTCCAAATCTGCTGGCATATTGAGTACAGCACTTTCACAGCATCATCTTTTAGGATTTGAAATAGGTCAACTGGAATTCCATCACCTCCACTAGCTTTGTTCGTATTGATGCTTCCTAAGGCCCCCTTGACTTCACATTCCAGGATGTCTGGCTCTAGGTGAGTGATCACACCATAATAATTATCTGGGTTGTGAAGATCTTTTTTGTACAGTTCTCCTGTGTATTCTTGCCACCTCTTTTTAATATCTTCTGCTTCTGTTAGGTCCATAGCATTTCTATCCTTTATTGAGCCCATTTTTGCATGAAGTATTCCCTTGGTATCTCTAATTTTCTTGAAGAGATCTCTAGTCTTTCCCTTCTATTGTTTTCCTCTATTTCTTTGCACTGATCACTGAAGAAGGTTTTCTATCTGGGGGTTAGGCCTTCAACAAACCAATTTGGGAGGAACATGATTCAACCAATAACACGGATGGAAGGGTTATTTTCAGTCTCATCCAAGGACGTATAGCAGGGGTCCCTAACCTCCAGGGTTTAATGCCTGATGATCTGAGGCGGCGCTGATGCAATAATAATAAACATAAAGTTCACAATAAGTGTAATGCACTTGAATCACCCCAAAACCTTCCTCCCACTCCATATCATGGAAAAATTGTCCTTTAGGAAACTCATCCCTGATGCCAAAAAGGTTGGGGACTACTGCCTTACCCAACCACTAGGAGAAAACCCCTTGCCTCCCCTCATGCCAGGTGATTTGCACACTGTATCTGGTGAGGCTAAGGAAAATCAGATCAGCTTGAATTGGCTTGAATTCACAAATCCATTGAACACCCCAGGAACTCTTTCCAAGAGTAAGAAAAGTAAATATTTGGCAGGTGGACCAGTGGTCAATGAGTTAGAGTGATTTCAGGGCAGGACAGGGTGAGGAAGGAGGCTCCCCACTGCCCAGAAGCCGCCTTCTCCCAGGGTCAGGCACATGCAGGACCAACACCTGCTCAGACATGAGAAGCATCTCCTCACATTCTGCCCCTGAGGTGCCTCATTCGCCTCGCCTGGTCCTTAGCCCACTGCCCGTAGTTACCGGACTAGGACCTGGTTCCAGCTTTTTCTAGGACCTGCATCAGATCCCAACTCAAGTCTCCATCAAAAGCAAACAAACCAAACCCTCCAATTCAGCTCTGGAAGATGGCTCACACATTCCTGCAATATGAAATATAAAAATGTAATTGCTAGTGTGGAAGACCCAATAAAGGCGCTTGACTAGTGTGGGAATGTTTCATTTCTTTCTAATTTGTTGTAAGCCAGCCTCAGCAAAGAGATCACAAAGCTTTTCTTCTCCCTCGTACAGGCTTTGATTTAAATCCAGCCCTCAAAAGACCTGAGGCAATGAAGAAAACTACAGAGTGGGCAAAAGTTACTTTCCATGTATAATTGGAGAAAATTGAATGGATCTTGTTCTGCAGGCCTGTTATTAAAAAGTTTTCCCCAGAAACTTCTTGCAAACAAGTTTGAGAGAAAGCCAACTTCTAAGTGCTGGGGTGCCTGTGTCCCTAGAGGGGGGCAGCGTAACTTGGCAAATAAAAATGTTTACAGGACGCTTTAGTTTTATATGAAATAACAACATTGATTTAGGGAACAAACACTAAAGTTTTCTTTAGTTCCTGGCAACTCTCCTCTTTAATCACAGGAAGCAAACAAGGAGAGCCCTGCATTGCTGTAACGGAGAATAATCAGTAGAAGACGTGTGACTCAGATGAGTGTCTGCAGTCAGCTTAAAAGGGAACTTAGCTGTGTTTACAGGTATGCACTGAGGCTGCTCCAGTGCAATTACACCATGGCCGGGAGATTCGTGGAAAACCACCCCCTCCAAAATGGTCAGGCATAAATCCACTTGAGGACACACCCAGGCAACCACAACCCAGTGGGATCTTGCCTTAAAAATAGTCAGTGGGGGGACTTCCCTGGTGGTCCAAGGGCTAAAACTCCACACTCCCAATGCAGGGGACCCGGGTTCAATCCCTGGACAGGGAACTAGATCCCACATGCCACAACTAAGAGCTTGCAAGCTACAACTAAAGATCCCACGTGCTGCAACTAAGACTCAGTGCAGCCACATAAATAAATATATATTTGGAAAATAGTCAACACGATGCCAAAATCCACAAGAAGAGCTATGTGAGAACAGAACTGTTTCCCCAAAGAACTTCCTGCAGCAGGACCCCAACTCAGGAGACTTTAGAGTCCAAGCTGTTCCTCTGATGCTCAACAGAGAAGGGAGGGTGAGGCTCAGAAAAGGGTGGGGGAAGGGGCCACAGTGAGGCTCCAGAACCAGCAAGCAGTTCAGCCAGGATGGCCCTGCAGCCTCCTCAGTTGGCCTGGCCAGCCGGAGTCTGCACACCACGGGTGTAAAAAGATGTGCAGGGTCACACTCCCCCGAGGGAGTGTCCAGCTCAACAGGGGACAGTCGTGCGTGCCACCACCTACAATAAAGGTGGCGCTATGGTGTTCAGGAACAGGAAACAGGAGCGGGCAGGCTTCTGTGGGCTTCAGAAGAAGGTGAGTCTGTCAAGGGCCTCCTCAGACCAAAAGATGGCCAGGGGAAGGCTGAGAGGTCTGGGAACACACTGCCAAGGTTTGCAGAAGGCAAACCACTCCCTCTGTGGATGGAAAATCAAAACAGGGTCAGTGTTGCTAAAAGAGCCCCCCCAGGCAGAGCCCCTGAAAGGGACACCGCCTGGGTGGAGTTGGACTTGCTGACCTGACCTGGATAATCGAGAACATCTGCCAGAAACTCGGGACAGTCCACGTCCCTGTCAGACCCCCGACCCTGAGACAGCGTGTGACTCAATGAAGACAAATATTTTCTGACCAGCACCAGTCATGACCCTCTGTCTGCATAAGCCCCTGACTCTTTCTCTTCCTTGAAATGCTCTTTCCAGGTTACCCGACTCTGTTTCCCCAACTGCAATTCTTAAGATACTCAAGTAAACTTTATCTTCTTTGCAGCCTCTTACATCATCATCATCATCATCATCATCATCATTATTATTATTCTTTTGGTTGACAACTAATAGAGCACAAGGGTTAGATCTAAAGGAATAGATCCCACGTGGAGTTAGGTTTGTTCTCTGTTACAGTTGTTCTGTGCTGCTGGGGCTGAAAGATAGAAGTGCAGAGGCTGCAGTGTAGGAACATGTGTGCACTGAGGCCGGCCACTCCTGCCAACTCACAACAGCCCCATAAACACAACCTTCTGGGGCTGCCGGGGCACCTGCAGGGAAGCCAATCGATCTGCCCAAGGAACAATGTCTCCGGTCGGTCTCCATCACATTGACTCATTGGTTTCCTTCATGGCACCATCTCCACCTGCACTGACCCCCCCTTGCCTGTCACCTGTCTCCTCCACAAGGATGCCCCCTCCCCCAGGACCCAGGCCTCACCTGCCGGGGTCTGGCTCAGCATCTGGAGGAGAGGCCTGGCTGACCCCACCCTGAGATCTCCATGGCACCCCTTCGTCTGATCTCACGGCGTGAAGCTCCTCCTCATTTCCACATAACACAAAGGTTATGGAAGGCGAGAAAGCACAGATGCTAACTGATGGAGAAGCAGCCCAGCTGACTCCTCGAGGATCTGAGGCTGTAGTGCTCAGTGATCCCCAGCCTCCTGGTTTTGCCTTTGGGAGACCGTACCCCTGGCCAGGGACTATGGGCAGCCTCTAGGACCTGAGGGCGGCCACCAGCTCCCAGCCAGCAAGAAGCCAGGGCCTTACACGTGCCGCCACCAGGAAATGCGTCCTAACAGTGACTGAGGAACTTGGGTGCAGATTCATCCCCCATCCATCCTTCAGATGGATCCTTCATCCTTCAGACACAGCCCAGCCAACAGGGTGATGGCAGCCTCACGTGGAACACCTAGCAGAGGGCCCAGCTAAGCCGTGCCTGAGCCCCTGACCAACAGAAGCTGAGAGAGAACACATGGGTGTGTCATTTTAAACAGCTAAATGTGTGGCCATCTGTTACAGTGCAATGAAAACTAATACAAAAACCCACAGACCCAAAACGCTAAGGCCACAGCTGGCCATAGGCCTGGGCAGGAAGGCTAGTGTGTGAATGACACGTGAAGGCTCCGGAGCCAGGGCTGGGTTGCATAAGCAAACAAGGGATGACAGCCCCAGAAAACAGGCCCTGAGGGAGCTCCTCAGACCCCCACTCATTCACTTATTCCACCTACTCTCGCTGGGGTTGGCTCAGAGATCGGCCAATGAACAAGGCAGACACGGCACTCCCTAGGGAAGTCATCATCAACGGACGGCCCTTCTTTAAGAAACTTGAGTGGTAGCCTCCCTCACATTCCAAGGCTGAGCTTCATCCAGGCCTGACACCTGCTTAGTTTTCTGTGGCAACCCACTCCGGTATTCTTGCCTGGAAAATCCCAGGGGCAGAGGAGCCTGGTGGGCTACAGTCCACAGGCTCACACAGAGTCGGACACGACTGGGTGACAGCACAGACAAGTGCGGGTGGTGGGGTGAACTACGCTTAGCATGCGTCTGCTAGACGGAACAGGAGGGGCGCAGAGACTTTCTGCCTACGGCTTGCTTTCCTGGTATTGTTTCAGGAACATCTGCTCTCTGGGGCCCCCTTTTCACCACCATCTTCTGCGCCCCTCGGTCGCTCCTCTGCCACCAAACATTTGAAGAAGGGAAGAGAGACAGGGAAGAAAAGGTAGAAACAGCCACGGCACTGGCGGTGCTCCTGCTGACGTTCCCATGTGAAATTTCTCCGAGAAGCGGTGAGTTCTCCATTATAACAAAGGCTTTCTGATTATCTGTAATATCCCAGAGATTTCTTTGGAACATTAGGTCAAAGCTACTCCGCAGTTTCATATAAACCCACTGATTAGGGGAATATACCCAAGATCTAGGATATGATGATGACTATGATTTACTGACAGATGTAACCACAGACGACCTCGAGGATGGGGGGAAAATACATAGGGGTTTTTTTACAGCTGAAGGCAAGTACGTTTCCAAAGGAGAACAAGGGCACCAAGTGGAGTGAAAAGAGGTTTTGAGAAGCAAGAGAAGCAGGCAGTAAAAAAAAAAAAAAGCCTAGATGCTCAAGATGCTTTCAGAAGCCTCCTCCAGGTGCAGCAGGAGAGGCAGGCAAATCCGGATGATGCTGATAAGGTGAAAGCGACTTCTTGCAGACAAGAGGGGGCAAGAGGCCCCCCCAAGCCTACAGCCACACCCCTCCAGATCAGCGTGCCTGTCCTGACTGAGGGACCCAGTCACACAGCAGTGGAAATGAACATCTACCAAAATCCATCAATTTTGAGCATGAGCCACCCAATCTCTTTGCTTGTTGTTGGTGTTAGTCGCTAAGTTGTGTTCAATTCTTTGTGACCCCATGGACTCTAGCCCACATGGCTCCTCTGTCCATGGGACTTTTCAGGCAAGAATACTAGGGGGAGGGGGTTGCCATTTCTTTCTCCAGGGGATCTTCCTGGACCAGGGATTGAATCTGTGTCTCCTGCGTTGGCAGGTGGATTCTTTATCACTGAGCCACCAGGGAAGCCCTCTCCTTGCTTGGCCCTGCAATAAACCTTTCTGTGCTTCAAAAAAGGAAGGAAGAAAGAAAGAAAGCAAAGGTGAGGGGGAAAGAGCCAGGGAGGTAGGGAGGGATGAAAAAAGAAAGAAGGAAACTAAGAAAAATATATGTTTGAAAAAGTGGTTAAAAAAAAAAAAAAGGAAATCCACCAAGTGGACAGGGTCCCACGTGGCCTCTCCAGATAGTGTCCCCACAGAAACCCTCCTGAGCAGATTCCCCCAGAAGGATGTGCCCTCTCGGTGACTCTAGACTGTGAATGCCTTTCTAAGAAGCCCGGTTGAACACACTTCTTCCGAGATCATTTCGCTCTGTACAGGCCTGGGCCTGGAGGTATGTGATGCTGCTTCTATCTGATGCTGACACCACTGGTTGCAAAGGAAAGGGGGAAGGGCCACGCCCTTTGACCCAGGGGTGGCAGAGAGTGAGGTCCCCAGAAACTCCTTCTCAAACACTCCAGAGCACAGAGCTCACTCCTGTGAGATGCCAGTGCCGCGCCAAGGAAACTTCACCTGCTTCAAGACCATCGCCTGCAGTTCTGACACCTGAGTGACATTTTGAGGTTGTTTAAAGGAGAAGTTACAAATAGAAACAATTTGGGCTTCTTGACACCCGTGAAATGATTGGTGCTTTTGCAATTATTTATGGGAAACTGGGAGATCATTTGCCAACTATTTTCTTGGAGATGGCTGACAGTCAAATGAAATGAGAGCTTTGCGACTTGTTTTTCTCCCCTCCCCTTTCTTTTTCCTTTTCCTTTCATTAAATCACTAGTTCAGGATAGCCAGGACTAAGTGTGATGAGACATGAAAGCTTCCAGTTGGGAGGAACTTGCCTTTTTTATGGTTTGGAGTAAAACCACAGAGGATGGATGGAGAGCAGCCTTGTGACACTCATGGCAGAGCTGGTGGGTCCACCTCACTTCATCTCTGCCCTTCGCTCCCTCAACCACAGCCTTTGCCTGTCAAGGTCGCCCTCCAGGCAGGAGTCTCTGACATGGGTCACTTTACCCACATGTGTGACTTCAGTCTATGGGCCCTTTCACCACCAGGCTGTCACTCATGGAAGGTCCTCATGAAAATGGTGGGCTTTCCAGGTGGGCATCGCAGCCCCTGCCAACCAACCACAGCCTGGAGCACCCAGCACCAAATAAACACATGCCAGAGAGGGCCTGACCAGCAAAGAGGACCATGAGGCTGGGTGAGGGAGAGGGCTGGGTGGGAAGAGGGGCCTACCCCTCTGAGCTCTGTTCTGAACAGCCTTAAAGTCAGAGCAGTTTCCTCAGGCTGGGATGTCAAGGATGATGGCGGTCAGGTATCTTCTACCTGAGAGTTGCATTCCAAAATGTCTGTGGTGCGGCATGAACTGATGTCTGACGCCAAACCTGCAACTGATAAGGAGGAAAAAAGGTTGAAGGACAGACATTCCCCAACTTCAAAACTTCCCACAAAGTTACATTAATCAAGGCAGTGTGGTACAGGCATAAGGACCAACATACAGATCAATGGAATAGAATCCAGAGTCCAGAAATAACCCTTTACACTGACGGTCAATTGATTTCAACAAGGGTGCCAACACCATTCAATGGGGAAAGGGCAAGCTTTTCAACAATGCTGGGGTAACTGGATGTCCACATGCACAATAAAAATTTCCCCCTACCTCACGTCACAATACACAAATTAACTTGCATCAGAGACCTACATGTCAGAACCAAAACACTCATTCTCTTAGAAGAAAACAGAGAAGTAAACCTCACAACTTGGGTCAGGAAGTGACTTCTCAGATACGACACCAAAAGCACAAGAGACAAAAGGGAAAACGAGGTAAATTCGATCTCATTTGTATTTATATTTCACAGGACACACTATCCAGAGGGTTAAAAGACAAACCAGAGAACGGGGGAAATATTTGCACAAGCTGTATCTGATACAGGACTTTTATCCAGGTACGTACAGAACCCAACTCAACAAAGAAAAGATACCACTTAGAAAACAGGCAGTCTTTGAGTAGGTATGTCTCTGAAGAAGATACACAAATGGCCGATTAGCACAAGATGGTCCACTCCATTAGCCATTAATAAAAATGCGAGTTAAAGCCATATCATACCTAAGCACGGGTACCTGACAAAGGCTGTAGGTGCAGGGGACTCAGCTTTCAAAGCCCTACTAGCTGGTCACCCCAGTGAAAGGTAAATGGGCCGGGCACAGGTCACAGGGGCATCAGCCTCCAAGATCAGAACTAATGATGACCATCACCCTCTGTGGAACTAAAGGGGGTGTGGGTGATCCCATGTGGTGCCCCTCTGCCCCCAAGGATGGGCAGCAGGCATTTCAGGACAGAGCCCTGATGGGGCTCAAGAGTCTGCCTCTGCCCCCTGCTTGACTTTGGCCAGCTCTGTCCCTCCCTGGGCTGAGGCCAATTATCTGTGAAAGACAGACAGTCTTGGACGAGGTGACCTGGGGTCCCTTCCAGCTCATACACCCTCATTCTGCACTCACTGCTGCTCTTGGTGACTCAAAGCCGTCACTTGCAGCCTGCAAAGCGGTCGTCCCGAAGTCCCCAATGGCAAAGCACAGCTAATTAAAGGCTAGTGGTGTCAAGACACTGCAAACCTGAGACACACATGGGTTATTTTTGAAAAAGTCCATCTCTCCTGACTCACAAGAGCTTCCTGCCAGAATGTCAGGACAGTCACAAAACCACCCTCCCTGAAGCCCCAGAGCTGGGCAAGACCTTCCAGCTTGGTCCTAAGGCTGCTCTCTGGAGCGCACAGGCTTCCAGACCAGGTGAGGATGAACAGCAGCTGCCTGACCCCGGGAAATAAGCCATCAGCTAAGTTCTCACACTCAGAGACCCACCCACACAGTGGAGTCCTGCCCCAAGGCCACAGACAGAGAACCCAGAAGCAAGGCCACCTTCGAGCTGACTGAGCTTCTTGGTGGTGCTTTCACCGTTCAGCCATGTCTGACTCTTGTGACCCATGGACTGTAGCCTGCCAGGTTCCTCTGCCCATGGCATTCTCCAGGCAAGAATACTAGAGTGGATTGCCATTTCCTTCTGCAGGGGATCTTCCTGACCCAGGGCTCGAATCTGGGTCTCCTGCTTGGCGTAGATTCTTTACCACTGAGCCACTTAGGAAGGCGGAGCCCCTGTGTAACCATTGCCAAAAGTCCCCTGATAATCACCTGTAGGCTTCCTCATCTCAAATTAGGCAAGAAAGCCCACCCCAGTAGAACCTTATAGTGCCCTAACCAATCACCTAATGCCAACCTTCCACCAGGAATTTTTCTTTGTCTTGAGGCTATCAAAATTGGCTACTAACCCACAGAAAGCATTGACATTCCCAGGCCTGTCAGGAGGTCAGCTCACTGTGCTTGCAGAGCCCTCATCATCTCTGTTCTGTTAATAAACTCACTCCTCTCTGCAATACTCTGTGTCTGGAAATTCTTTTCCAAGCCGAGTTCAGACTGCCTTAACACACACATCCATCACCCCTCAAGTCAAAACCACTTCCCAGCACACAAGTGCCTGATATTGACTTCATCCACCCTGCCAAGAGCTGTCCAACACATCAGCGTCTGGAAGAAGGGGCAGAGAGACTGAGGTTGGGCACCCCCAGCTCACCGGCCATCTGACCGACGCTCCCTACCAAGCTTTCAATCCCAAGCTTTCAATCCTTGAGATGAAAAGATCAAAGCCATTTTTACATCATTCCAGTGCACAGAAAAGAGTCTTTTTATCAGCCACACCCACCTGCCTATTTGCATTCATTTCTATTCCATAAACTCATTTATGTTGAAAAAACTTCTCAGGAGATAGTGGAGGACAGGAAAGCCTGGCATGTTGCAGTCGCAAGGAGTCGGACGTGACTTAGTGACTGAACAACAACAAAATCTGTTCCGCAGGTGTTCCATGGAGAACCCAGTGGAAGAAGGATGCCAGCCAGGTGACTCGCTTCTGAATGGTGCTGTGTCTTCTTGCTCTCAGCTTGTCAGCAAGACGAGTTCTCTGAGTGGGATCGTTGGCCGCCTCCAGCAATACTACAGTCCATTTGAGACATCTTTTATTGATTTCCCTTTCCTACGCTCCACTGTTCCACCAGGACACCTGAAGCTAATACCTCATCTGATGTGAGACCACAAACTCCAGAGGGGCCCCGCACTCCCCAGGAGGGAGGACCGTGATCAAAGGAAAGAGAAGGGCCATTTCTTAACTTTAAGAGCATCACCCTCCTGAGACTTCCCTGGAAGTCCAGTGGTTAAGACTGTGCCGCCAAAGCAGGGAGCATGGGTTCTATCCTTGGTCAGAGAACTAAGATTTCACATGCCTTGTGGCCAAAATAAAATAAAATTTTTAAAAAAAAAAAAGAGCATCACCCTCCTATTCAGCTGAATTCAACCAGCTGTTGCTTACCCAGGTCCTGGCACATGCATGGAGGCAGTTAAAACGACTCAACTCCAAAAGGACACAAAGAGAGGGAATTAGGTCTCTGTTAGTGGCCCCAGGGAAGGCATCTGCTAATCACACAGCTTGGATCTGTACTCTGGGTGCACAGCTTGGCAAGTATGCCTGAGGATGGCCGTACACCCTGGCAGGGGACCACTCTGTCCCAAACCAAAGAAGGGGCATTTCCTGGAGGCAGGCTCATCAGAGGAGGAGGAGGTGGTGCCAGGGTCCAGCCCCGGTGGATCCAGGGAATTCGAAGCGGGGACGGCTTCAGCGAGGATCAGGAAACAATTGCTTAATTAAACGTTAATTAAGGATATAAAGGGTGGTTAAATAAGGATAGCTCAGTGAGAAAATTTAGTGGAGAAAAGAGGCTGAATAACTTGGTTTACGTGGAAAGCTAATAAAATTCCAAAATAAGGAATTTGAGTCACCTACGTAGGCCGCAGGCGTCCTCCCGTTCTCCCGAAGGAGAGGAGACACTAAGGCCTCCCCGGTCAGATCTTAGAAGCCCAGGCAAAACTAGTAGGCTTGACGAGCCTCACCGCCCCAGATGGGAATTCAGCCAGAAGGTGAGAGAAAGAACGACATGGGGAGACCAAGCTTCGGTGAACAAGGCCCGCACTTTATTTTCCAAAGTAGTTTTTATACCTTAAGTTGTGCATAGAGGATAATGGGGGAAGGGGTAAAGTCAGCAGTAAGACATGCTTTCTTCCTGCAAACTTATCATATGCAAAAGTTTAGGTGATTTACATCATCTTCTGGCCTGGAGGCCTGTCAACATTTTAAGATCCTTTTTTCAGAAAACTTATTTTTCTCTAAAGGTGATTATTCTAAAGTCAGGCGCCACCGTCCGAAAGCATTAGATAAAGTTGCATTCCTATAGGGCAAAGGTGTGGTGGGCTATAACAAGAAAAGAATTAACTCAAGGGTCCATGGTTACAAACATTAAAGCTACTACTTACATTCCTATACACCAATTATATTAATCAATACACTGCCAGGGACACAGTAGGTAAGGGATATGGAAACTTAGCAGCAAACATTGGCCCAACAAGTGAAAAATCCTTCACCAATACAATTTCTAATCAATCTTTTAACTGCTCAAAGGAATCTGTATTCAGACAGTTTAGAACATCTCATGCCTCTCACGGTTGTGAACTAAAACACTCTTGTCATGCCCAGGAACTTTATTAACTGGAGCTGTAATTTAACTCTTTTTCAAACAGAGGTGGTGGGGGACAGACCCCGTAAAGTCAGAGGTGTAGGTGAGACCACAAAGCAGTAAAGTAGGCAGACTCTGGTTTTGGGGGTAGATGCTTGAGAATTTCCAGGGGGACTCCTGAGGCTGGATCCCGCCTTTGCGTATGCCAAGCCTCCTTCCTCATGACCTTTGCCACAGGCAGAGTTCCTCATGCTGGCTCCTGGCAAGGTGGCTGTGGGAGTCCTTTGGTTCCCTCCATGACATTTCCAAGGCTCAATCATTTGCAGAGTGAAAGGAAGGTGCAGGTCCCACCCATAATAACTGCATTCCCATTGTGTGCCAGGAACATAATAAATCATCTGATTGCATTTTCACAGAAGCCCAGAGAAGGAGGTCTCCCCAGGTAAATGGGGGTAAACAGGGGGCTTTTCCCATGTCTGCTTCTCCCCAATTGTCTCAGCTCAAAATACTTGACGTGCCAAGGTGGCCTATATTAAGGACACCTATTCTGCTTGTTGTTGCTGTTCAGTCGCTCAGTCATGTCCAACTCTTTGCGACCCCATGGACTGCAGTACGCCAAGCTTCTGTCCTTCACTATCTCTCGGAGTTTGCTCAAATTCATGTCCATTGAGTTGGTGATGCCATCCAACCATCTCATTCTCTGTCATCCCCTTCTCCTCCTGCCTTCAATCTTTCCCAGCCTGAGGGCCTTTTCCAATGAGTTGGTACCTTCACCAATATCTGGTAAAGGATGTATTCCACCATCCAGTGAGAAAAACAGATGGCCTCCATCCACTGAGACAACAGGAGCAGAGATGGGAAGAGGAGGTGGGCTAGGAGCCATGGAGGGGCGGTGGGGGTTGGGGGGCACCTGAGTGGACCCAGTGGGAAGAGGGTGCAGACTGGTGATGTCCAAGTGATGACCTGGGGGTGGGGGTGGGGTAGAATAAAGTATTGGTTTAGAGACATAAGTTAAACTTCAAGTTTAACTCAAAGTTTAGTTTAGGGGCAAGTTGGGTTCAGGGCCTGCAGGCCATCAGGTGGGTAGTGTAGAGAAAGACATCAGCATCTGATAAAGAACAGAAACCCTCCCAGGTGCCCAGCCCTGCACCAGCCCATCCATGTGTGATCGTGTGAGCATGGGTGAAACAGGACACTCAGTACGTGGCACCTACGAACTCTGACTTCTGTCTGCGTTTATTTCTCCATGGAGGTTAAGGGCCCAAGAGAACATAATGTAATTCTATTTCCCATGCAGCTCCCAGGTGTGCTTCCCAGTCTTTCCCAGAGAAATCATCGCCTACCAGTTCAGGCAGGTAGAAAAGTTTGCTGAAAAGCCTAAAAGCCTCCATCTCAGCCTTCAACTCAGAAACTTCCAGCAGATGAGCAGAGATGGAGACAGGCAGGAGGAGCAGAGGAGGAGGTGGCTGGGAGGGGTCAGAAGGGATCGGGAGGTCCCGTTTGTCTCCTTGAGCTGCTCTCTGCTTTGAAAAGTGAAAGAATGGCTCCCAAAGCGCAAACTCCTGCTCTGGAGAACAGAAAGCTGAGAAGGCTGGTGATACCCTTATGTTGGATAACTGATACATGAGAAAAAACAGCAATTCGATCCACCCCAAGATTCCTGGCTCCCAATCCACGCCGTCACCACTGCAGATCTGCAGAGCTGCAGGGACTAAGAGGCAAAGGTTCTTGAAATTCACTGCCTCGAAGCAAGCCCCTCTGCCATTTGGCGTGTTTCCAGAGAGTCGCGTGGTCCCCACCTCAGTTGTCAGTGCCCGACCCCTACCGCTCCACGTTGGCAAATGATTAAAAAATGGGCCAAATTATCACCGATACGACATGCATCAGGAAAACAAATTAAGTCTAACATTTGTGCAGTGACAGCTGACCTTTGCATGATGAAAATGAACGGCTGCAAAATGAGCCATATTAAAGACATTTAACTTAATGGAGGGAGTGATCACCGAAGCCTGGACAAGTTTTTGGAGAAATCGGTCCTGGCAAACCCAAAGGAGAGACACAGTAATTCACACCCACAGCCTATTTGCCACCTGCTGGCCTGAAGAGCGGCCACTGGCTGGGGAGAAGGTTGAGGGCACTGACTTCCTGACCCACGGAAACGGGATAACCTCTGGGCACTGTTGAACAGACTCACCCTCAGCCCCCAAACATCAGCCTCCTCTCCCAGCTGCTTGTGTGGAATTTGAAGTACAGGGCCTTTAGCTTGGTCCTCCTAAGATGGTCCCTTAATTATGCAGGACAGTCCCCAGAGCTCCAGGAACAGAAGTAGCCCTTAGGGCCACCCCCCTTCCCAGCAAAGATGGAGAGAATGATGCCCCCTGGCATCCGTGTAGCTGCAGTGCTCCCCAGGAGCTCAGAGCACTTTGTAGACCAACATCTTCATCTTCACCAAGCCACCTCCTCCCCAGAGCCTTTCAGCGGGAACTTCGGCAGAGCTGCAGGGACTAAGAGGCAAAGGTTCTTGAAGCTCACTGCCTCGAAGCAAGCCCCTCTGCCATTTGGCGTGTTTCCAGACAGTTGCGTGGTCCCCACCTCAGTTGTCAGTGCCCCGACAATGAGGAGCACATGTGGATGAGAGGAACACATTTGGGACCCTTTCCAAGAAGTTGCTCCTGAGTCTCCTGTGCATGGATCCCTGGGCAGGTTCTGCTCTTGAGAAACATACACAACAGTGTGCAGCTGTGCCCTCAAGACACCCTTGCTGGGCATGCAGGGAAAGCGGCTGACAGTCAGGGCTCCCTGAGGATCAGACGTTCTTGTGACAGCATCTCCTTTGCTGTGTTGCCTGGTCATTCAGGGGCTGCCCTTTGCTTGTGAAATTGACTGTTATCAAAGATTTGACCCTTGATGATGCTGTTGATGCTGCTGATGGTGATGGTGATGACATTGATGGTAATAATGGTGATGATAATGATGATGATAAAGAGGAGGAAGAGGCACAGTAATGGCTAAAACCTGTTGAGGACTTACTATGAATACAAACTATGATTTTGCATCTGCCCCAGGAGGTAAGGGCTTGTTAAAGGCTGTACCCACCCCCCCACTGCCAAAGAGATATTGAAGCTCTAACCCCCAGCGCTTGTGACTGTGACCTTGTTGGGAAACAGGATCATTGTAGTTAAAGATGAGGTCACTGGGTAGCCCTAATCCAACATGACCACCGGAAAAACCATAGCCTTGACTAGACTGACCTTTGTTGCCAAAGTAATATCTCTGCTGGAGCTGACTTATTGGAAAAGACCCTGATGCTGGGAGGGATTGGGGGCAGGAGAAGGGGATGACAGAGGATGAGATGGCTGAATGGCATCACCGACTCGATGGACGTGAGTCTGAGTGAACTCCGGGAGTTGGTGATGGACAGGGAGGCCTGGCGTGCTGCGATTCATGGGGTCACAAAGAGTCGGACACGACTGAGCAACTGAACTGAACTGAATCCAACATGATTGGCATCCTCACAAGAAGAGGAGAGAGATACACTAAGACAAGACAGCCATGTGAACACAAAGGAAGAGGTTTAAATGGACCTGTTATCCACAGCTCAGGGACTTAGAGTTTTGTTTTGTGTTTTTACACGTGAGTACGGATTTGGCAGTATGTGTCTCCTGCACTCTCTAAGCTTACATGGTGGCCAGGATCATAGACATTTTTGCCTCAGGGTGTCCTGGTGGCTCCAGAACCAACAGATAATAACTGGGCTTGTTGGACCTGTCTGTTCCCTGGCTCCCAAAGCCCCTTGCCACCTGCTACTCTTACAGGAGGCAGTGTGCTGAGTGGCAGCTCTCACCTGGGAGTGGAGCCATGGCCAGGTAAGGCTCTCTCTACAGAGGAGACAGCAAGACATTTAATCCCATCAGATGGACCAGGAGCAACCTGGCTGATTACCCCCAAAGGGGATTTACTCTGTAAGTAAAACTTTTAAAGAAAAAATATGACACAAAACTTAAGCCTAAGGAGAGCCTATCTGTGACCTTAATAGTTTCTGTAATTTGAAGAATGACATGCACAATTGAGTTTTTCTAACCAATCTGATTTCTGCCAAAGCTTTGATTATTATTGTTTACTTTTGATAAAAAGGACTTAAAAGTGTGATAGGAATTTTCCTGCCTTATTCATGTCGGTGGCATGTGGCCTGAGGACCACGGTGCTAGAAAGGGCGACCAGGCCGTGCACCCAGTTGATTGGGACCTATAAATGTGTGTGCCCAGGACCCTCTGCTCTTCTCCGCCTGTACTCACTCGCACTCTTCCCAGGCCACCACGTCCAGCCTCCTCTGGAAGCCTCCCCGGCCAGCCCGGGCAGAGCTCTGTTTACACTGGCAGCCACCGTCGGGCTCTGTGTCATCGTCCCCACTGCTCAGCACTCCCCCTGCATCTGTCACTTCACGTCCTGGGACTGGCACAAGTGGGCCTACGTGAAACAATGAATGGATGAATCAGAAAGTCCCCAAGGATGCCAGACTTCCTTTGCTTTCTTTGTGGGACACAGCCCTGAGCTGAGTGGGTGCAGCCCTCTGACATCCCAGAGAATCTGTTTCTGTCTCCAGCAAGCTCTTCTCATGTGGCTACTTGTCCTGGAGACGGTGGATAAATATCTGCCTCTTCAGGAGAACACGTGTTCCTTGGACAAAAAGACTGTGTCTGAGTAATAATTTATTTTTCTCTCCATAAAATGCCACTCAGATAGCAGGTGGTCCAATCATTTTGTTAAGTGAACAGGGTGTAGCCACAGAGGCATTTTCGTTCTCTGACTGCACTGAGGTTAGCTTGACACTCATGGGAAGCAGAGGGCACAGGTCTGGTTCTACATGCCGAGGCAGTGGGAGGCGGCTGCTATTGAGTATAAAGAGCCAAAAGGACCTTCTTTTCAATACTATTTCCCCATTTTACTTCTCCCAAAGCCTTCCTCACTATTGTGAGGGTGATGATGATGATAATAGTGATGATAATGATGGTAACATTGGTGATGGTGACAATGATGGTGATGATGGTGGTGATGGTGGTGATGATGGTGGTGATGGTGGTGATGGTGGTGATGGTGGTGATGGTGGTGATGGTGGTGATGATGGTGGTGATGGTGGTGATAGTGATTACGGTGATGAAGAGGATGATGACGTTGATGATGATAAAAAGGAGGAAGAGGCACCATAATGGCTGAAACCTGTTGAACACTTACTATGAACACAGACTATGATTTTGCATCTGCCAACTTTACTTGTCTACCCAGCAGCCCCAGGAAGTAAGGGCTTGTTAAAGGTTGAACTGTGCCCCGCCCCCACTCCAAAAGACATACTGAAGCTCGAACCTCCAGCACCTGTGAATGTGACCTTGTCTAGAAACAGGGTCATTGCAGGTGTAACCAGTTAAAGACAAGGTCATTGGGTGGCCCAAGTCCAACACAACTGGTGTCCTCATAAAAGGAGGAGAGAGACACACAGAGACAGACAGCCACGTGACCACAGAGAAAGAGATTGAAATGGAGCTAATCATGAGCCAAGGAATACCCAAGGGCCCCCAGAAGCAGCTTCTGAGTGAGCACAACCAGGCTAACACCTTGACTTTAGTCACGAGGCAGTGGGAGGTGGCTGCTATTGAGTGTCTGGACTTTAGTCTGGACTTTTAGTCTCCAGAACTGTGAGAGAATCAACTTCTGTTGGTTTAAGCCTGTGGTACTTGGTCACAGGAGCCCCAGGAAACTAATATGAGGCTGCTATCATCTCAGTCTTATTGATAAATAAACTGAGGCTCAGAGAGGTTAAGCACGTTCCCCAAGGTCACAGAGCTCATAGGTTGAAGCACAAATGCAGAAATGCACTGAGATGGAGAAAGCTATACACCTGCCACTCCATGAATTGCCTGTCATGCTTTCTGGTTTCCAAATTTTGTCCTATGTAGGTGGAAACTATTCTGAAATAAATGATGCACTTCTCTGCCTCCCTAACTCAGGAAAATAATTGGGCCTTTTTTCGAATGAGTAAAGTTCTCTGTGAACATACATGCACTGGCTTGGTTACAGAAAGTGCAGTCTGGAGGCTGCTGTTAAATCTTTTCCCACTGTGGTGTCAGGCTGACATCCGCCATGTCTCACAGTGTCTGCCACTAACAGGCTCTTTGATGATTCACTCTCAGGTCTATGACAAACCGAAAGCCAGCTCACAGGGATTTTCAGTAATTATGTGTTTAAAAAATTCATTATAGTAAGAGAAATGATAACACCTAACATTTATATGACGTTGACTGCTGCACTTTACATTCATTAGCTCATCTGATCCAAACAACAACCCTAGCAGACAGGTGTCATCACCATCATCACCATTATCATCACTTACATCCTCACCATCACCATCATCGCTACCACCACCATCATCGTTGTCAGCCTTCCCATTTTACTGATGAGTAACCCCAGGTCTGGAGAGGTGGAGTGATTTGTTCAGGGGAACAGTTATGGGCTGAATTATGCCCCCTCCCATTTATATGCTGAAGTCCTAATTCCCAGTGCTTCGATTGTAACCGTATATGGAGATAGGGTCTTTAAGGAGGCTGTTGTTGTTCAGTCACTCAATTGTGTCTGATTCTTCGTGACCCCATGGACCACAGGATGCCAGGCTTCCCTGTCCTTCACCATCTCCCAGAGCTTGCTCAAACTCAGGTCCAGTGAGTCTGTGATGTCATCCAACCATCTTGTCCTCAGTCATTATGGTTAAACAAAGTCTTTGGGGTGGGCCTTGCTCCCACCTGACTGGTGTCCTTATAAGAAGAGGACATTTGGCCCACAAAGAGAGATCAAGAGTGCACCCGCACAGAGGGAAGGCCATGTGGGGACAGGGGAGGAGACTGCCATCTACACGCCAAGGAGAGAGGTCTTGGCGTGTCAACCCTGCTGACACCCCGATCGTGGCCATCCAGCCTCCAGAACTGTGAGAGAATAAATGTCGTTACTTAAACCACCCACCCTGTGGTATTTTGTTGTATGGCAGCCCCAGGAAATGAATACAAAGACCCAGCCAGCCAGCCAGGGCAAAAACCAAACCAAAAACCAAAATGATACCCGGAAAGGGTGATAAAGAAGCCACTTTGATTCTTGAATTACAGCACAGAAGGAAGTGGCTTCTTGACAAAGGAGCCAGTCAGGCACACGTGTGGCCTGGGAGGAATGGACCAACCTCCTGAGGACCCGGGAGACAGCGCAGTGGCCACCTCATGTGCTCATTCAGCCACCTCCCCACTGGGATCCCCTGTGACCTCCAGTCACTGCCTCGGTAACCTTGAAGGCTGCACAATAAGCAGCCTTGCCCAGGTTTCGCCGTCACTGAGACAACAGTTCTGGAAAGTGACTTGCCCACATCCAAGCAGCCAGAGAGGCTTCCCAGGTGGTGCGAGTGGTAAAGAACCCGCCTGCCAATGCAGGAGGCATAAGAGATGCAGATTGCGTCCCTGGGTCATGAAGATCCCCTGGAGGAGGACATAGCAACCCACTCCAGTATTCTTGCTGGAAGAATCCCCATGGACAGAGGAGCCTGGCGGCCTACAGCCCATGGGGTCGCAACGAGTCGGACACGACTGAGCGTCAGAGTAGCAGCAAACAGCCATAGCGGCAGGGCTGAGGCCGGGACCCAGAGGAAAGCTTGGGAGCAGCCCACACACCAACAACCCAGCAGATCTGCAGGGAGGACAGAATAAGGGCCTTGTGCACCGAGAGGAGTGGGCAGAGGTGCTTGGAAGACAGCGTTAACAGAGGCGCTGTGGCAGATGGAGGAAGAGGACAGAGGACTCGTCCCAGAACAGGAAAGGGAAACGCAGAGCTGGCCCTTGCAGTCCTCCAGCCCCGGGCCCCGCCAGGCCAGCTTCTGCAGCCAAGACGAAGCCACCACCTTCAGCAGGCCTTACCCTGTTGCCACCTTGCCTCATTGAACTTGACCGCAGAGCCCACTGAGTGTGTCCTTGACACTAGCTGTTCCTTGAACAACAGCAAGTATATGATGCCCCTGGTGTGATGCCACTGTTCTAGTGGCGGGCAGGCCGGGGACAGCCTGGCTTCATTCTAAGGCTGCAGTTAACGTGTGTGGACAGAGGTGGAGCAGAAGCTGGTGGCCTTCCATTGGGGCTGTGTGGAGTGGACGGCAGAACCAGGGAGTCTGGGACCTTGGGAGGAGAGAAGGACTTTGACCAGGGTCTGAGTGGCTATGGCGAGGCAGGGCTGCGCTGGCCGGACGTGACTGCCCACTGGCAGAAAGCAGGGCCCCATGTCGGCTGAGCCAAAACAGGCATCACCAAAAGACAGCCAGGTGGGGCAGGGGGAGAGGGCTTAGAACTAGAGGGCACCCGGGGCGGGGCCAGAATGGTACAGTCAAGCTGAATTGGACAGATGCCATGGGCAGTGGTAGCCAGGGCAGCAGCAAGGGCAGACAGCCCCTGGGAGGGGACCAGGGCGGGGAATGCCAGGCCGCTGACATTGGGCACTCCGGGAAGCTTTGGGGAGGGGCAGGGCTGGTCCATAGGGTGCCTGTCCTCTAGGAAAAGAACACCCACCTCTGGGCAGACACAGTCTCTGCCAGAACCTGGAGCTGAGTGAGGGCAGTGAGGGCTCGGATTATCCAGGTAATCCCCTGGGAAGGGCTTCCTCATGCAGACACAAGCAGAGTTTTCAAGGGCTAGCCGAGAGGGTGTGAGCATTGGCCCAGAGCTGCGGCCGGCACAGCAAGGTCCTCCCAGTGCAGAGAAAGCGCTGAGGGGAAAGAAAGCCACCATAGCAGGAGGGGAGGGGGGCACCCAAGAGTGCCAACAACTGAAATCCTGAGACTCCACTGTGCCCAGAGCTCTCTGCTTACCCCTTCACTGCTGCCCCCGCTGGGCCAGCACGACTCATCCTGGCGGTCCCTCAGTGATGTGTCACCAACCTACGAGACTCGGGGTGCAGAGTCCAAGGAGGCCCGGCCGTGTTGGGTCAGGCCCATCCCAATGGAGTCACTGCTGGAGTCACTGCTACCCAGCTCAGCACCCGCTCCTCACCCTGCAGGGCCCCGAGGTCTCCCCGATTCCTGGCTCCCTGTGCACTTCCCAGTGTTTCCATGATGCTAGTGTGATGGGGGGAGGGTGCCACGGCTTCCAGCAGATGCCCTACAGAGGGGGGCTGAGTCCCAGGAGGATCTCAAGGGGAGCCCTTCTAGACCTGGTGCTGACACAGGCCATCTGCTCTCAGAAGGAGTTCTTAGCCATAAATAATTCAACCAGAAATTCCAGGAAAACACGGGCTTTTGTTGACTCTTCCTTACCCTGCTGCTAATCTGTCTTTAAACTTATTAAAGATAAAACATTGACACCTGCAGGAACTTGGCGGTTCGTGATGTTCTGGCCCCCGGGGGCTGGCAGGCGGTGGGGCTCCTCGAGGCATCTTCCATCCATCTGGAGATCTTGCCTGGTGAAGGTGAGGCGGGGAAGGAAGAGCACGTCGTTTGTCAGGAACATGGATGTAACCGAGACAACAGCCGGGGAGACCTCGCAGTTTCAGTGAGAAGAGGGGAGGGTGTGGGGGCTGTTCCCATGACATCTGGAAGGTTGTTTGTTCTTTTCTCCAACGAAATGTAGTGACAGAATGAGTCTGGGTTTCATCTCAGGCACAAATTTTCAAAAGTTTCTAGACACAGGAAATGTAGCTAAGTTAATGGACGTTCCAGAGAAGGAAGTAGAGGGTGCTGGTGAGAGAAGTCTTGGGCCTCAGTGGGTCAGGGTATTTTCAAACTGAGTGGGCAGTGCTTGCCACGCCCTGAGCCCACCTCCGTCCGCCTCTGGGAGGCAGTGGGCTCAGGTCCCCTCTGGGATGCGCTGCAATGCCGAGGATGAATGAGGCCAGAGCTAGGAGACGATCCGGGTGGGGCCAGGACCCAAGGAAGCCAAGGGACAAAAGCTGGTTTGTCCTGGGAACTGACAGGACAGCAGCATCTCAGGAACTCGGGTCAAGGAGGCGGCTCCTCAGGGGTCCCAGATTGGCCCAAGGTCTGCAGACAGGAGTCGGGGTGGGGAGAGCTGGAGAAGGGTGCAAATGATGTCCCATGTGCTGACACTGAGGATCAAGCTCTGGGCTTCTGAAGCTGGAGCAGCCGGAGAGAAGGGAGGCGGGGATACGAGGGGCGGGGCCTGTGGGCGGGGCTTAAGGAGCAGGGTCTTAATGGGCGGGCTCTGTGGGTGGTCGGAGCTTGTGGGTGGAGCTGGTGGGCGGGGCCATCTACGGGGCAGGATGTTTAGGTCACGCTGGGGCTTACGACTGGTTCCTGCAAACACTGGGGTCACTGAAGGGAGTTAAGCAGGGATGTGACGTAGTTAAATGTGTCCTTCTGAAAGCTCCCTGTGGCTTCAGTGTAAGCAGTGAATGGGAGGAGATTGGGAGGAGGTTAGTAGGAGTCATGGACAAGGCATTGGTGTTGAAGAAGACTCTTAAGATGATGCTGAAGCTGAAACTCCAATACTTTGGCCACCTGTTGCAAAGAGCTGACTCATTTGAAAAGACCCTGATGCTGGGAAAGATTGAGGGCAGGAGGAGAAGGGGACGACAGAGGATGAGATGGTTGGATGGCATCACCTACTCAATGGACATGAGTTTGGGTAGACTCCAGGAGTTGGTAATGGACAGGGAGGCCTAGAGTGCTGCAGTCTATGGGGTCTCAAAGAGTCGGACATGACTGAGCGACTGAACTGAACTGATGGACAAGGCATCACCAACTCAGTGGACGTGAACTTGGGCAAAGTCCAGGAGATGGCGAGGGACAGTGAGGCCTGGCGTGCTGCAAGTCCATAGCGTCGACTTGGAGACTGAACAACAGCAAATGGGGGAGGTGGGGTGCGGGGAGGGACAGCTAAGTGAGAATGCAGCATGAGGGTGAAGAGAAGTGAATGTATCTGGAACTTGTTGGAGACAATCCCCAGAGTGTTTGGGGCAGGAAGGCTGGGATCCAGAAGGCCCCAGAGTTATGGGCGGTTCCTGGAGCTGGGGGCCCTGGGGAGGGCCAGGTAAGCAGAAAAATCTGAGCAGAACAGTGTGGACAAGTCCCATCTCTGGTTCCTGGGGATCCCCAAGTAGGCGTGACTGGTGGGTAGCTACATGGCCTCCAGGAGTTGGCAGAGAAAGTCGGCAAGAGGCAGTTCATGTGGGAGGAGGGGGACGGTGTAGGTTTAAATCTGTGTGGCAGGAGCCTAGCTGTTCTGTGATGTTTCTAAAAATGGTGGGTGGATAGAGGCAGAGCTCAAATTCTCTGACATTAGTGTCAGCTTCTTAGAAGGGATAGGAGGGGTGGGGTGGGGTGGGGAGGAGGCATGGGTGCTGGAAGGTGCAAAAGCCCTAAGAGATGCCAGGAGATGCCAGGCAAGGCTGCAGGAAGCAGAGGCCGTCAGGACCCCAAAGCCATTTACTTTCCTGTGAAGACAAGTGACAGCCCTTCATGTTTTGCTCTTCTCTGTAGAAACTCAGGAGTGTGTCTGCACAGCGCACACACCCTCCCTCTGCCTGTCTGAAGGTGAGGAGGGGAAATAGTGCAAAAGAAAAGAGACAGTTTTGCATCTCTTGCTTCAAGGAAAGTGATGGAGGAGCCCTTGCCCACTGTCCTAATGGTCCCCTGTTTCACTCACAGCATCTCCAGACACCACCTCTGGAGCCATGGGAGCACCTCTAGTTTATTTTTATGTCTGAAGCCTTTTCTTTGTGGTTTAG
Source organism: Bos mutus (assembly GCF_027580195.1). Classification (NCBI taxonomy): domain Eukaryota; kingdom Metazoa; phylum Chordata; class Mammalia; order Artiodactyla; family Bovidae; genus Bos; species Bos mutus. Next base: position 37,015,686 of record NC_091632.1, on the reverse strand, counting down.
CAGACGACTGGACCCAGAGCAGGGAGTAAAATAGGACTTCTGAGGGGAGGTAACCCTGGCACCTGCCCGGGTGCCCACAATTCTGGGTCTGTTTGTGAGCTAAGTGGCCGGGTCTCTGGGTTGCCTTTGGACGGGATGATATTTTCAGCCTGAAAATCATAATGCTGCTCCAAAATGTGGTGGAAAATAAAAAACCCAAACCTGGGTTCATTTGTCCTGTTAGTGACACAGTTAGTGGAAAAGCAGGGGCCGGGGATGAGGTCAGAGGCTGGGCCTGGAGGCGATGCCCAGAGCCCAGGCCAAGGTCAGCACCTGGAGAGCCGCCCTCACAGGGCAGCCTCGAGGGCGGGGGCTCCCCTCCACTGTGATCCCCTGCAGCTTCAACTGCCCCCCAGTACGATGCCCCTGGTGCTGGGCAGAAAGTGAAAGGGCAGCTGCCCCCATGGCACGCTTCAGCCAGCTTCTACCTGGACACTCCAGCGACAGAGTGTCGCTGGACTCACCCACTAAAGAAGTTGTTAATTTCCAGTAGTTCAAAGAGTTAAAAAATTCATCCTCTGATGAGCTGAAGAGAGGACAAAGTTATTCGTCATCAGTATCAGTTCTGAGGTGTGTAGTACAATGCCCCTACACAGCCTGGTCGCAGAGTTGTCCTGCCCAGGCAACAGATGAGAAAAGTGAGGCTGAGAGACAACACTGGCAATTGACCTTGGCTCCAGAGCTAAACACTTTGAGACTCACAACTCGGTGTCATCATCCCCATTTTACAGATGAAGAAGTTGAGGCTAGAAGGGCAACCCCAGTGCACAGCCCCATCAGCACAAAGGCAGGACTCTGGCTCAGATCGGTAAGGTCTGGGGCTGCTCTGCAGGCAGTCTCAACATTCCCAGCCTCAGCGTTAGTGCCGTTCCCCTTCCAGCCAGTCAAGTATAGAGACAGTCAGCATGCTCATCTGCCTCCGCTCTTTGCTGGGCTAATGTTCTGGGCTCACTCCCCTCCCATTTCAATGGCAGGGTCTGGCTCAAAGGCTCCCAGGTAGGGGTGGGGTGGGGGAGAAAGAGAGATAGCGATGGGGGACAGTGGTGCTTGTGTGACGCGATCCTCATCCTGATTCTTTCAGAAGCTGGGAGGCAGCTCATGCGTCCAGAACTGAGACGCAGCACTGATGGAGTGACGCCGTTTTTTTCACCACACCGTATCTCTAACCAGCCCCTCCTTAGACTCCTCGAAGCTGCCCAGAGACTAGGCAGCCAGACAGCAGCTCCACCCACAAAACCCAGAACCAAGTTAATGAGCCAGACTCTGCCCTCAGAGTGAAGTTCACTGTCAGTAAGCATTATCTCAAGCATGCCTGAAAGACATGTGACCGTGTACATACATATGAATCTATAACTTAGGGCCCGCTCTGCAGCATAGTAGAGAGAAAAAATAGATATAAAGACATATATAGATATGCCATTGCTGTTTAGTCCCTAAATCGTGTCCAGCTCTTTTGTGACCCCATGTACTGCCTCACACCAGGCTCCTCTGTCCATGGGATTCCACAGGCAAGAATACTGGAGTGGGTTGACATTCCCTTCTCCAGGGGATCTCCCAACCCAGAGATCGAACCCAAGTCTCCAGCATTGACAGGTAGATTCTTCACCACTGAGCTACCAGGGATGCCCATATATAGGTATAGATGAGGAAATGGACATTATAGATACAGATACAGGTGTGGACAGAGACATGCAGACCATCTCTGCAGCCCACTCACTGCAGCCTTCTGGAAGGTGGAAATGGGAAGCATTCCCTCCTCTGCAGCTCGCCACAACACCTCTGTCCCCACAACATGGCAGACAGACCTACAAGGTGGTAAAAGACAAGGACCCAGAGCCCAAGGTCCTGACATGCCTCCTACCCACAGCATCTCTCTCCCAGATGCATCATTCCATCTTGCAGGCTGGGAAACAAAGTGCAGGACATTCCGAGATGGCTCCTGGCAGAAGTCCAGTTCCCTGGCTTGTTCCCCAGAAGTTCTTTGTCAGTTACAAGTGACCTTGGCTCCCAGAGGTCACCATGGAGGCCAGCGGGGCCCTAGGAGCTGCCCAGGTCTAGACTCAACTGAGGTTCTGTGGGTCTGTTCTGCTCCCCCTGGGGTACCCCAGCCCCCAGGATCCAGACACAACGCCACAGGGCAGGGGAGGAGGGGGATCCCTGCCCCAAAAGAGGCTCCCCTGGAGGGTCTGGGCTGTTTGGGGGGAAGCATGTATTTAATCACCCTGTGATTGTGGGGGCTGTGATGGATAACTTTACAATCAGGTTGGCTAGGCCATGGTGTCCAGTTTGTGCAAACACCAGTCGACTATGAAGGTACCTTTAGATGAAATGAACATGTAACTATGTGACTTTGAGGAAAGCAGATCACCCTCCAGATGTGAGTGGGCCTCACCCAATCAGGTGTAGGGAGACCAGCCAGCCTTCTGGTTGCCTCTGCTCGGCTGCTCCCTAAGCCACCTTTCCTGGTGCCTGCATAGGGAGCCTCTAGGGATTTTGGAAGAAAAAGAAAGAGGTCAGAGAGCATTCATTCCCAGGTCAGAATTGAGGCTGGAGGACCAAGGTGAGAATGGCTTAGCTGCCACCACCTTGGCTCCAAGAGGAGCTCTGGGTGGGGAGTTGGTGGGAGTCATAGAGCATCTCCAAAGCTCTCCCAGGACCCCATCACTACGCCTTGTGGACAGGAGCCAACGTGTCTCAAAAGTACCATTGGCATCAGAGTCTGGGTGTAGGGAGAACAGTCTGCTGAGAAGAGCATTTTTCAGTCTCATCACTGAATCCCACAGGGCCCTGGCAGCTATGTCAGAGGGCGGGTCTGGGGCTCCTCTGACCTGTGGGGCCTCCCAGGGAGGGAGCCTTCCCCTCTTTGCTGCAAGCTCAGCTCAGGTTGTCCTCTGCTCTCAGGCCACTGCTACAGGTGGGCATCCACCTCTCTCCCTGGCAGTAAAATTATCATTTAAAATAAAAAAGGGAATTTAAAATAGAATGCCTATTATTCTGCCCACGCAGCCTTTTTGGGCGACAATCATGAAGAAGCACCTCTGTGGTCACTCACCTTCCCTAAGCCCCACAGGTTTCCTAGTTAAGGTCTGTTGGATCAGCCTTTTGTAAAATATTTAATATTGATACTTCTATGTTTGTGTAAGCCTTCATGCCCACCCTGGTCTTTCCTGGCTCAGGCCTGTGTATGAATTTCTGGTTAAATATACACATCGTACACACAGGCACACTTACATCCCACACAGAGACATGCATCTCTCACATACACACAAACACACACAGGCACAGCACACACGTGGCCCCACCCACATCACACACACACACACACACACAAGGCTCCACTCGCATCACACACACATACGTGCACACCCTTGTTCCAATCCCTCCGAAGACCACCTCCTGTCACTGCCATGCTGTAATATTTCATGAAAAGCAAACAAATTGCATCTCCTTGATTACATCTCCTGATTTCTTAGAAAGCAAAATTGTAGTAATTGGTTTACATTAAGCATCGTGCTATTTGAGAGTGGGAAATTAAATAGAATACCGTTAGTTTGGATTCGTAGGCAAACATAGTTTAATGAGAGCAGCCGCAGACGTTTGGAAACGCTTCTAAACAACATCTTTGCAGGGAAATTGCAGTTTGTATCACTGGCTACAGTGGAAAACTGCTCCAAGGATGGACCTGGGACTCTTCTGGCTGCCCTGTGGGGCATTGGTCTGCTGTAAGGCCAGATGCCCTCTGTCCTCAAAGGGGCACAGCAGAGGTGTGGGTTCTGAAAGTGTGCTCAGCAGGGACCACAGCCCGCTCTTGACCACTGTCCTGGGATGTGGGCTGTGTGCGGTGCTGAGTGTGACCAGCTCCACCTTGAAGGTCACCCAGCCACCTGTCATCAGTGCCAAACCCCAGACTCAGGAGAGCCCTCGGCCAAGGGCCTCGTCCCTGGGTGAAAACTCGGTTTGGATCTTTCACCTGGCTGGGCCGCCCGTCCCCAGCCAGGACCATCGATCATTTTTGCACCCTGTGCCAGGCTGCTCTATGAGGGCTGGGTTTCATGTTTTGTCATCTGCATGTACCAGCCCCTCCTCTGTGTTCTGTGCAAATTGGGAGCCTGATGTGGCTGAAGAAGACACATGTCCCACTGCACCTGCTGCTGGGAGAAGTCCTTCCAAGATAACAGATCCTGTGTCCCCAGGCTCCATCGGCACCTGCCCACCTCGGGACATGAGGCCAGCAGCTCCAGTGACACTGGGTGCCGGGGAAGGGTGGGGGTGGGGCACCAGGTCTAGGCAATGCTCTTCCCCACCTCCAAGGACAGCATCCGCAGGTCCAGGCCTCACCCTGAACAGACGCAAACACACGCCCAATTAAGAAGAGCTCAACCCCGCAGCCCCGGCCCAAGCTTCCCACATGGGTTACTGACCTGATTATCCCCAACCTGGGGCACTACACAGGGAAAATCCTGGCTTCTTCCCTGCCAAAGGGAGATATCAAGTCCTGGTCCTGCCTCTTTCTAGCCCAGTGACCTCAGGCAAGTCCCTGATCCTCCATAGAAGACATGGAGTCAAATCAGATTCCCAGTTCCCTGCTCCTTCTCCTAAAGCGAACTCTGTCTTTTTAAATTCAAGCCACGTCAGTAAATCATACCAGGGATGGTGCTGTGCCGCCTTTGTGGGGAGTTGTTGTTGTTCAGTCGCTCAGTCGTGTCCAACTCTTTGCAACTCCATTGACTATAGCACTCCAGGCTTCCCTGTCCTTCACCATCTCAAACTCAAACTCAGGTCCGTTGAGTCAGTAATACTATCCACCATCTGATTCTCTGTCACCCCCTTCTCCTTTTGCCTTCAATCTTTCCCAGCATCAGTCTTTTCCAATGAGTTGGTGCTTCACATCAGGTGGCCGAAGTATTGGAGCTGCAGCATCAGCAACAGTCCTTCCAATAAATATTCAGGGTTCATTTCCTTTAGGATTGACTAATTTGATCTCCTTGCAGTCCAAGAGACTGTCAAGAGTCTTCTCCAGCACCACAATTCAAAAGCATTAATTCTTCATGTCTCAGCCTTCTTTATGGTCCAACTCTCCCTTCTGTACATAACTCTTGGAAAAACTATAGCTTTGACTATATGGATCTTTGTTGACAAAGTGATGTCTCTGCTTTTTAATATGCTATCTAGCTTGCAGTTAACTTCCTCCACCTGGTGGAGGTTCCAATACTTGTGACATAGCTCAAGGATTTGCCTCGGAATATTAACTATAGCCCTTGAGGAACTAAAGGTCCTTGACTTTGTTTTATGGTTTAACTATTATTATTTTGTCTTGCTTGAATGTTTTACTTTGTTTCTGCATTTTCTCACCTCTCCAATTAAATTTTCTCTTTAGAACTCAGGGAAGACCCAGGAAGTTAAAATTTTCTGCAAGCAAGAGGCAGGTGGAAGACCAGGGCAGGGGGTCTGCCCAGGAAGGCCCACAGTGTCCTGCTCAGTCTCACCAGCACCTTCTGGTCTCATGTGACCACAGACTGAGCTCTGGAGCCCTTGCCCTCAGCAGCCCACCACTGCAAAGATCAACTTGTCCCAGTCTTCCCAGAATTTTACCAGTTTTAACACCAGGTGAACTGAAAAAGTTAGTCCATCTTTTCACGATTCTGGTCAAGGTGGGGACTTCTTCAGTGATGACAGGGACCCCAGGGCAGAGGCAGAACTGACCCCAGCAGGTCCAGCTCAGTCTCCTCAACTGTTAGGTGTGCACCTGGCCAGCAGCTCCTACCTAAGCACAGGGTCCGGCTGCTGCCCCCACACCTGGCTGTTGGCCTGTTGTCCCCTGAGTATCTCTTCTCCCCAGGATGCCCGGCCTCCACTTGGACCTGGTGCCGGGCAACATGGCTGGTTGGTGTAGAATGAGGAAGAGTACAACGTGTCTGGTACGTGATGTGGTGGTGGAGAAGGGAGGATGCTATGCAGCAGCAAGGACCACTTTCTCAGAAAAGGACCGGGGCTGTGAGGGAGGGCTTCCCACTGACCCCCCCCACCCCCGCCACAGCCCTCACTATCCTCTCTCTCTGAGCCTGTCAGGACCAGGTGCAGCAGGAAGGCAGGTGAGGGTCCTCAGCTTCTCCTTCTCACGACACCAAGGACTAAAGCACCCTGCCTGTTCCCAGCTCATTCTCCACCTTCCTTCCTCCCCATCTCTCTCTATTATCTTCTCACCCAAAGTTCTAATTATCTCTTTGTATCTCCTGTGATACGGCAGCTTTAGAAACCCCAAACCACCTCTCTGTCTCTCTACTGTGGGCCTGGCAGTCAGAACAGAAGCCTTAAGAGTGATAAATCTTCTTTATTAAAGATCCTTTGTTTAAGAGAATCGCCCCGCCTTCCGTGTCAGGATGCTGCAGACACACAGAGGAGAAAGGGGCTGACTCACATCACAGAGTGAAATGTCTTAAAACAGCTATTCATTCTTTTATAATGTTAACCGAATAGAAGATATTCTCCACTGTGTTTCTTTCTTCAAGTCATTTTCACCCAATAATAGTGAGTTTCTGTTTAATCTTTGGGGCAGAGTCTCAAAAGTGGCAACCCCTTCATCCTCTCACTCAACGGGTTCATCCAACACCTGGGACAGATGTCAGGTGTCAGGCCATGCACCAGGACTCAGGGTGGCCCTTGCCCTTCCATGAAGCTAAGCTTACACCAGAGTCCAGGGAGGCCCTGGAGGAAGCCAAGCTGAGAAAGCAGTCCCAAGTGGGGCTGCCCTTCTGATCCTGACAGACACAAATGCCCAAGACAAAACTCTAGACAGAAACTTCCGGAATCCAGGGCTCATATTTTCCCTTGCAATGTGTAATTTCTGCCGTAAAGAACTTTTGTTGTTGTAGTCATTGTTGTTCAGTCGCTAAGTCGTGTCCGACTCTTTGCGACCCCGTGGACTGCAGCCTGCCACCTTTCCCTGTCCTTCACTCTCTCCCAGAGTTCGCTCAAATTCATGTCCATTGAGTCCTTCAGGATCAGTCCTTCCAGTGAGTATTAAGGGTTGATTTCCTTTAGAATTGACTGGTTTGACCTATGAGCCATGCTGTGTAGGGCCACCCAAGACAGACAAGTCATAGTGGAGAGTTCTGACAAAATATGGTCCACTGGAGGAGGGAATGGCAAACCACTCCAGTGTTCCTGCCATGAGACCCCATGAACAGTATGAAAAGGTAAATAAATTTATATTTTAAAAAATACGAAAGATCACGTTAGCAATATAAGTTTAGACTCCAAATTCATCGGAGGAACAGACTTGGAGGTTCAATTTTCCAATCAGCCTCACCCCCTCTGCATGGGCTGAGTTCCACTTCTTCCTGTGGCCAGTTAAGCTCCATTCCCCCGTCCCGGTGGTCTTGCTCTCGACAAAGGTCAGAGCCTCAACCATCCAGGCATTTGGACCCAAGACCTCATGCCCTTTTCTGCACAAATATTACAACCCAGGACTCCTGTATCCATCCCTCTCTGACCCTGATGTCTGTCCCTCTCTGACCCCATCCATCCCTCTCTGACCCCAGTGTCCATCCCTCTCTGACCCTGTCTGTCCCTCTCTGACCCCATCTGTCCCTCTCTGACCCTAGTGTCCATCCCTCTCTGATCCCAGTGTCCACCCTTCTCTGACCCCATCTGTCCTTCTCTGACCCCGTCCATCCCTGTCTAACCTCAGGGTCCGCCCCTTCTCTGACCCCTGGCTTCCATCCCTCTCTGACCCCGGCATCCGCCCCTCTCCGACCCCAGCGTCCATCCCTCTCTGACCCCAGCATCCGCCCCTCTCCGACCCCAGCGTCCATCCCTCTCTGACCCCAGCATCTGCCCCTCTCTGACCCTGGCGTCCATCCCTCTCTGACCCCGATGTCTGTCCCTCTCTGACCCCGTCTGTCCCTCTATGACCCCGTCCATCCCTCTCTGACCCCAGCATCCATCCCTCTCTGACCCTGGCGTCCGCCCCTCTCTGACCCTGGCGTCTGCCCCCTCGGACCCCAGGGTCCGCCCTCTCTGACCCTGGCATCCATCCCTCTCTGACCCCAGCATCCATCCCTTTCTGACCCCGGCGTCCTTCTGACCCTGGCGTCTATCCCTCTCTGACCCCAGTGTCCACTCTTCTCTGACCCCGGCATCTGTCCCTCTCTGACCCCAGCAGCCATCCCCCTTTTCCAGACTCACTGCTCTATGGAGGACATCTACAGTTCACACACTTACTCTCCCGGATTATGTTCTGGTCCAAGCCCTTCCTTTTCATTCTGCTGAATCCCTCTGTACATTTTTCAGGTGTTAATATTTCATTGGCTCCTTTATGTTTTAGAAGGAAGCGCTTATGTCATCTCAGGCCACCATTTCCCTGGAATCAGGCATTGTGTTTGTAGAATTCCGAGTGTTTTCACACAGCTGATGTATTTTTCCAATTATAAAAAGCAATGTACTCTCATAATGTTTGGAGAATGGAAAACTCTAAGATGAAGAACAGAGGAATCATTGGAAAGAAAGCTTTAGAAACAGAAAGCATGGCTGCCACTGGTAATACGGTTTTACTTTTGATGGTGACAATTAAGAAAATGGTGGTAAAGAGTCAGAGGTCACTGAAGACACAGTGGCATCTGGTCCCATCACTTCATGGCAAATAGAAGGGGAAAAAGTGGAAGCAGTGACAGATTTTATTTTCTTGGGCTCCAAAATCACTCCAGACAGTGACTACAGCCTTAAATTTAAAAGATACTTGCTTCTTGGAAGGAAAGCTATGACAAACCTAGATAGCTTATCCAAAAGCAGAGACATCACTTTGCCAACAAAAGCCTGTTTAATCAGTCAGAGCTGTGGTTTTTCCAGTAGTCATGTACAGATGGGAGAGTTGGACCATTAAGAAAGCTGAGCACCAAAGAATTAATGTTTTTGAATTGCAGTGCTGGAGAAGACTCTTGAGAGTCCTTTGGAAAGCAAGGAGATCAAACCAGTCAATCCTAAAGGAAATCATTCCTGAATATTCATTGGAAGGACGGATACTGAAGCTGAAACTCCAATACTTTGGCCACCTGATACAAAGAATAGACTCATTAGAAAAGACCCTGATGCTGGAAAAGATTGAAGGCAGGAGGAGAAGGGGATGACAAAGGATAAGATGGTTGGATGGCATCACTGATTCGATGGACATGAGTTTGAGCGAACTCCGGGAGATGGTGATGGACAGGAAAGTCTGGTGTGCTGCAGCCCATGGGGTTGCAAAGAGTCAGACACAACTGAGCGACTGAACTGACTGAAGCTTCAGCCAAATGATAGCTTCAGATCACACCTTCCTAGCACTCTTGGGGAAGGATCTATAACTGTCAAGGTGAGATTTCTTACCTGGATGATGTCTCCAGCACTCAAGACTGCTCCTTCCACTTGAGGGGACCAGAAACTTTGATAAACTGTGATTCTGAGTTGCAAAATTATTAGTAACTGTTCGGCTTCCATTGAAAAAGGAGTTTTTATTTTAATTTATTTTGTAATGAAAGCTTGTAACAGTACTGTACCATAAACACAAACAGCACAATCTTATAAAATTTTCATCTTTATCTATTTTGGGGAGAAACAGTCCTGTCTGCCTAATTGAAGCATCTGTCATTCTGACATTAAATAGTGCGTCCTTGGTCCTTTTACTATATTGTGGTGCATTTTTCACACACTGTTAAATTGAAATAACGCTGCTTGCTTGGAGATAAAGAGAGATAATAGGTATTTTATAATGAAGGGGAAGGAGGTTCATCTGGAATCAGAGCTGAGAATTGCTTTATCTCTTTCCTGGGGTTTGCTGCCCTAAAGGGAGCTGCGGCTCGTCACATGTCTCAAGGCTCTAATAAGAGAAAAATCAAATGAGAAACATTTAGACAAGCATTAGAAATGCGATTGCCGACAGTCAGTCTTGTGTGCATCCTGGGACCTGCTTTATGAGCAACTCAGATGGGTGGGGACTTGGCCTGGCGACCCACACACCTTTTCAGTGTTGAAAACTGAATCCCACTGACTGTTTTTTAATAGGAAATATCTCTCCCAGAGCATCCCAGTCTTTGTTTATTAATCTATGAACATGTTTCAAAATATTTGACCCAATTCACTCTGTTTTGCAATTGGCTACCTAAATAAACAGCTTCCATAAAATCATAGACTTTCAGTGGTTGAAATAACTCAGAGTCATTTACTTGAAGCATCTCACTGAGGTGAAGGTACCCCCTGCAGCCACCCTACAGAGCCATCCTCCTTCCAGGACTTGGACCCTTCCAGGGTTAAGAGCTTGATTGAGATCTACTGACTTTGAATCTTGACTCCTTTGTGTTGCTAGGCAAGTTCCTCTCTGTGCTTCAGCTTCCTTGTCTGTGAAATAAGAATTATAACAGCACCTAATAATAGTCAGTAGTAGTACAAACATTTCTTTCATTATTTACCCAGGTAGCTATTCTTTATTTAATTTGTGAGAGTTATAATTGATGAAACCTGTCTGTGCCTACTACCAAGCCAGGAAATGCATCATGAAAGTCGTAATAATAGATGATGGTGGTGATCATGATAGTGATGCTGATGTTAAGGATGATGGTGAGGACAGTGATGGTGATGGTGGTATTGATGGTGATGATAATGGTGGTGGTGGTGGTGGTGATGATAGCGATGATGTTGATGGTGTTGACGGTGATAATAATGGTGATATGATGCTGATGGTGGTGGTGGTGGTGATAATGACGGTGGTGCTGATGATGGTGGTCATGATGGTGTTATGATGGTGATGGCATCTTGTAAGGTAGGGATAACTATTATAAATGAGAAAACTGGCATTTACATTTATTAATAACTAGCCCAAGTCCACCCACCTGGATGAGGCCTGTTGGGATTCAGACCTAGGCAACCAAGCCATTGAACAGCTTTACACAAGTTCTTCTTACAGTAATCACACCAAGTGCCCTTCCTCCTCCCTGAGTGACTGAGGGCAGCAGCCTGAGAGCCAGCTCGGGCCTACCTTGGCATCTCAATGACAGGAGACTAGATTCAAGGACAGCCTGACTGCCAATGCTTGCACTCAACGCCGTCTTGCTCTTGTTCAGTCTCTAAGTCATGGCTGACTCTTTGTGACCCCATGGACTGCAGCATGCCAGGCTTCCCTGTCCTTCACCATCTCCTGGAGTTTGCTCATACTCAAGTCCATTGAGCTGGTGATGCTATCCAACAAACTCATCTTCTGCCATCCCCTTCTCCTTCTGCTTTAAATCTTTCTCAGCATCAGGGTCTTTTCCATTGAGCCCACTCTTCACATCAGGTAGACAAAGTATTGGAGTTTCAGCTTTAGCATCAGTCCTTCCAATGAATATTGAAGGTTGATTCCTGTTAGAATTGACTGATTTGATCTTGAAGTCCAAGGGACTCTCAAGAGTCTTCTCCAACACCACAGTTCAAAAGCATCAGTTCTTCAGTGCTCAGCTTTCTTTATGGTCCAACTCTCATATCCAAACATGATTACTGGAAAAACCATAGCTTTGACTAGAGGGACCTTTGTCAGCAAAGTAATGTCTCTGCATTTTAGTATGCTGTCTAGGTTGGTCATAGCTTTTCTTCCAAGGATCAAGCATCTTTTAATTTCATGTCTGCAGTCACCATCTGCAGTTTTGGAGCCCAAGAAAATAAAGTCTCTCACTGTTTCCATTGTTTCCCCATCTATTTGCCATGAAGTGATGGGACTGGATGTCATGATCTTAGTTTTCTGAGTTGTAAGCTTACTTTTTCACTCTTCTCTTTCACTCTCATCAAGAGGCTCTTCAGTTCCTCTTCACTTTCTGCCATAAGGTGGTGTCATCTGCCTATCGGAGGTTTTTGGTATTTTTCCTGGCATTCTTGATTCCAGCTTGTGCTTCATCCAGCCCAGCATTTCTCATGATGTACTCTGTATATAAGTTAAATAAGCAGGGTGACAATATACAGCCCTGACATATTCCTTTCCTGATTTGGAACCAGTCTGTTGTTCCATGTCTGGTTCTAACTGTTGCTTTTTGACCTGCATACATGTTTCTCAGGAAGCAGGTTAGGTGGTCTGGCATTCACATCTCCTGAAGAATTTTCCACGGTTTGTTGTAATCCACACAGTCAAAGGCTTTAGCGTAGTCAATGAAGCAGAAGTAGATGTTTTTCTGGAACTCTCTTGCTTTTTCTATAATCCAACAGTTGTTGGCAATTTGATCTCTGGTTCCTCTGCCTTTTCTAATTACAGCTTGGGCATCCGGAAGTTCTCAGTTCACGTACTGTTGAAGTCTTGCTTGGAGAATGTTGAGTATTACTTTGCTAGTGTGTGAGATGATTGCAATTGTGTGGTAGTTTGAACATTCTTCGGCAAGAGAAAAACCATAGAGTTACTCAAATAGAACAACAGAGCCAATGGCCATTTCCCAATCTACACTCTGTAGAAAAAGGTTTACTTTGAGAAGGAAATGTTCACGTAAAAGAATTGTGAATTGTGTTATATTGTTGATAACACATCCTGAGTGGATGATGTCTCTTGTGTACCCACAGAACTTTGAGCAAAGAAACAGACTGACCCATCATTGATTTGTGGAGTAAGAAGTATCAAGTCACCAATGAGTTATTCTGCTGAGCCTTCCATCCTGTTGTTCCAGGCACTCCCATCCAAACCCACTCACTGACCCGTGAGTCAGCGGGTGGATGTTGCGAGACCTGAGCACTTAGTTTAAGTTTTTAAATTATAGTTTCAAATGCTTAAATTGCACCAACATTTCTCCTAGTCTACTCCCTGATATGCAACAGCCACCTTTATATTCTCTAAAAGGAATAAAATGTAAATTTTTGTGAACTGTGAACCGTGAAAACAGCATCACTGCATCTTGGGTCTAACGGAGAATGAAAGATGGATTTGGCTCGTTTGTCCAGTAACCTGTGGGTAGCAGAGGTTTTCATAAGATAAGTCAGTCCACTCAGTATTTCAGATTAATCACATTAAGTGTATGACCCTAAAGACTCTCTTGCTGGAGGTAAAGACTCTGTGAAAAGAGACTAACGATGACAGCTCCTACCCAGTGTCAAGGCAGTTGGAAGCCAGGCTCAGATGATAAGCCAGGAGGTCTCAATACCAGAAGGCAGGATTCCACTAAGAACTAGGTCTGCTCTATGACTTGAGAAGGTCAGGAGCATGTGAGAAAGTGTGCCCACCCTCGTCCCTGAAAACCTCAGATGTACACATGCTTTGCTGTTCAGTCGCTAAGTTCTGTCTGACTCTTTGCGACCCCATGAACTGCAGCATGCCAGGCTCCCCTATCCACTGTCTCCCAGAGCTTGCTCAAACTCATGTCCATCAAGTCGGTAATGCTAACCAACCACATTGCACACACAAATCTGTGAGGACAGATCTCTGTACACGATCACACTCACAGGCGTACGTATCCCTGGGCCCTCAAGTGCATTGCACACACGTACACATGCGCACTCACACACATGTATATGCGTGTGCATGGCTGCCTTGCTGTTTGTCTGCACCATCCTTTGGCTACAGGAGGCTGCAGTTGCCTCCTTAAAGGGCTCTGCCAGCAGCTCTATCCCCCCTCAGCTGAAGGACCCTGATATGTGCTGAGGGGCCCCATCTGGAGACCCAGGGAAGAAAGACCCCCCCAGAGCCCACTAATTCAGAGCCTCCAGGCTATGGCTCAGAGTGAGGGTAAGGGGCTGCAAACCATGGGAAAACAGCGGGGAGGAGAGTGGGGCCAGTGCCCATATGGTTTCTGCCCAGGAACCTGGTTGTCCGGTGTCCGAATGCGGGCCAATGGTCACCATAGTGTCCCTCTTGTAGGGTGGAGGCTTGGGCCCCTTGTCCTTCTGTGACCTCCTCTCAGCCCAGCATCCAACAGGCAGCTCTGGGCACTGGTGGAATAAGTGAAGCCCCCTGGAGCCTCCTGTGCCCTCCAGACAGGATTTCACCAGGTCCAGGAACAACAGGCTGTGGGGAGAGGGGCACCTGTCTCACATCTCCTCACATCTAGGTGGGCAGAGTCCATGCTTGGAGACAGAGACCAGGCAGCCAGAGACGGGCCAGGCTCCCAGCCTTGCAGAGGCTCCTGGGGCAGCACCTCCCCCTGATGCAAGGCCCTTTAAGCCCCCGAGGTGGGGGCACAGGCCAGTGCATCCATGCCCCACCTGAGCCAGGTGTGTGGGGCCTGGCACCATGGGGATTGGGGCTGAGTGACCTCTGGATGCCCCAATATAGCCCAACTAGTCGAGGGTCTGTGTCTGTCAGAGCAAGGATCTCTGTGAAACCTTGCACACCCAAGGTGTGTGCATGGAACAAGGACCCCTTCCTTCCAAGCTCCTGGAAACACCTTCAACCTTCTGATTTCCACGGTGATATTTTCTCCACCAGATTCTGAGCCCAGTGCCTCGGTAAGGGTGGCAGACAGGAAAAGAACGCATCTGCTTCCATTCCTGGTGGACGATCCAGGGCCCTGCTGGAGCAGGTGGGGGCTCTCTCCCTGTAGGCAGTGGTGTCAGCGTCATGTCTGAGCATGAAAGCTGCAAGCTGGGCTCTCGATTAGGACAGCCTGAGGGGCATTCGAGGTCAACATGGGGTGGAAGAGCACACAGTCCCTCCAATCTCTGAACTGGAGGGAAAACCTCTAGGACCCCAGACCTGGAGACCTATGGTTCCAACTCTCCCATTGACGGGCTATGTAAATGGACAGCAGCCCTTCCATGCAGGAAAAGAAAACTCTGACCCACAACCTACATCAACCAGCCCAGCAGACCAGCCCCTGTGCATAGTGACCAGTCCAGGAAACCTGTACCCAGTGACCAGCCCAAGACGCTGCCGAGAGTCAGAACTTCATAGGAAGTTGGATTATTATCTCTGGTAATAATACAGGAGGCTTTCCTTGTATTGCAGTAACAAGTAACTTGTTGTAACAAGTTACAACAACTTGTTAGCTTTTGTAACAAGTGTCACCAAATAGCCAAGATTTGATTAATAACTAAGAGCTTCCCTAATTTTTGTCTCTGCTCCCAACTCAGGACCAGCCAGAGAAAGCCAGGAGTGCCCCCAACCAATCCTGTGGGGCACCCCCATTCTGGTTAGTGCCTCCAGCTCCCCAGGCCCTTGGCCCCTATCAGAACACACCTGGACTCCCCTTTTCCACCATTAAGCTCCCCCACTTCTCCCCCAAGTCTGGGCTTTCAGTACTAAGGTGGGAGTGTGGCTCTAAGGTGAGAACCTGAAACATGTCTGTGGGACCCAGGGAGCAGGAGGAGGGGAAACATCCATCTCAGTCAGCTGGAGCTGAGTAACAGACATACTGCAGATTTGGAGGCTGGGAAGCCCAAGACCAAGGTGCCAGCTGATCCAGGGTCTGATGGAGGCCCTATTTCTGGTTCAAGATGGCTGTCTTCTCACTGTGTCCTCACATGGAGGAAGGGTATAGGGGATTCTCTGAGGTCCCTTTCATAAGGGCACTAATCCCACTCATGAGGATTCCACCCTCATGACCTAATCACCTCTCAAAGGCCCCACCTCCTAACACCATCACACTGGGGGTTAGGATTCCACCATGAATCCCAACATGACACAAACATTCTGTCCTTAACAGCATCCCTACACAGGGACTGATGGAGTCTGGCCGGGGCCAGTGGCAGGGAGGCTGGTCAGTTGGCCAGGCCAGGCCCAGCCCAGGAGATCCCATCTCTCTGGGACCAGCTTCAGGAAATACTTATGAAAAGGGGCAGTAGGTCACAGGAGGATAGCAGGGGTGGGGCAGAAGGGCCGTGGTATGAGCACCAGGGGGAGAGCTTGGGGAGAAGGTCATGGCAGGCTCTCAGGACTCAAAGAAGAGACAGCCCAGGGTGAGCCACAGTCAGGAGGGAAGGCCCAGTGCAAGGATGGGTCCCTGGAGAGAAGTGTAGCAGAGCCAGGTGCTGGGTGGGGGGGGGGGAGGTGGGGGAGGGTGTGCCAGCTTTCAGCCAGGATGTCAGAAGGAGGAGGAGGGAGGTCAGAGGGTGGAGGTGGAAGGTGAGCGTGAATGAGTCAGCCGGCTGAAACAGGAGTGGGATGGAGAGAGGGTGGGCAGCCTTCTCACTGCATTCTGTAGACTGGAAGCCATCCAACCCCATCTCTCCACAGCACCGTTCGGCGGCCCCTGGAGCCCTTATGTCAGGCCTGGAACACAGCCTGCGCTGGTCCATACCCACCTCTGACTCTGAGGGCCAGGTGGCTTAGGCCACAGTTTGCTC
Source organism: Bos mutus (assembly GCF_027580195.1). Lineage (NCBI taxonomy): Eukaryota > Metazoa > Chordata > Mammalia > Artiodactyla > Bovidae > Bos > Bos mutus. Next base: position 36,999,390 of record NC_091632.1, on the reverse strand, counting down.
AGGGGTCCCCACACTACCTACAACCACCACAATCATAGTAATAATAGAGATTTCCTGGTGTTTCCAAAGTTTGCTTCCTGAGACACGGAGACATCCACGTGAACAGGGTCAGGCAGAAGGCCTGGAACACAGCTACAGTTCGCCCCCATGATGGGTGAGCAGGGCAGAAAGCAGTTTCAAGACCGAAATGGGCTGGGTTGCAATGAGTAGGCATCGTGGCCACCACACACCCACACCCACACTGCTGTAAGCACTTGACACAAATGCAATGACTGAAACTTCTTGAGATGGAATAAATGATAGCTCCCTACCCACTTGGATGTTTGGGAGGCAAGCTGCTTGCACATAAATATCCACAGACCCACAAGCCCCCACAAGGGATGCTGAGCTCCTAGGAAGGAGATACAAGAGGGCAGTGAGCATCCTTGACACTTTGGGAAGCGAAGGAACCCATTTACTCCCTTTCTCATCCCTTCATCCCTTCCATGTTTGTGGAAGGACCATGTATGGCAGGCATGATGCTTATAGTCCAGCAGTGCTGAGACCAAGCAGGTTCTGAGTGAATGATTGCTGGAAATTTCCAGCAGCTCTTCAGGTGGTCGATATAGGCATGATTACTATGATCGTGGTTGTAGGTAGTGTGGGGACCCCACATTTTCCACGTGCTCCCTCCAGTTCTGGAGCAGAATCAAGGGAGGATCTGGGGACTTCCTTGGTGGTCCAGTGGCTAAGACTCCACTCTCCCAATGCAGGGGGCCAGGATCAGTCTCTGGTCAGGGAACTAGGTCCCACGTGCCACCACTAAGACCCCACCTGCCACAGCAAAGATGGAACATCCTGCGTGCGGCAACTGTGACCCAGAGCAGTCAAATATATATTTTTTTAAATGGAGAATCTGATCGGTCAGGACAACAAGACCTTGTGTCCTGTGGCTACGTGGCCACAGCATCCTTCCTGGCAGAGGAAGTGAGGGAGGCAGGTGAAAGTGGGGAAACCAAATGGCCAGATTTCAACAGGTTCCGAGGCCCCTCTTCACCACACTGAGGACATAAAGTCAAGAAAGATAATCTGCTGTTCCAGTCACTGTGTGTGGTTGCTGTAAAGAAGTATTTTAGATTTAAGAAGGAAGCATTTGTCAGCAGTTTTTGGAGCTGCAATTCCCTACTGAGGACTGATTTCATACAACAGATGTGTTTACAATCCCAGGGGTCATAGATCTTAGGTGTTCAGGGACTGAGTCCCCATCTCCTATCTCTTTATTCTTTCAAATAATGTTGATTTCTCACAGAGATGACTTGAATTGGGACCCTTGTGAACAACTGTGTGTATAAATACATTTAAACATCAGGGGAAATGCCGTCAGAACACAGGCTTTGGCATTTGGTCTTGAAAGGATGATCTCTGTGTTACATTGATGGATGGAGTGCTCAGCCTCTTCAGTCATCTCCAACTCTTTGCATCCCCATGGACTGTAGCCTGCCAGGCTTCTCTGTCCATGGGATTCTCCAGGCAAGAATACTAAAGTGGGTTGCCATGCCCTCCCCCAGAGGATCTTCCCCACCCAGGGATTGAACCCACATCTTCTGTATTGCAGGGGGTTCTTTATTGCTGAGCCACCTGGGAAGCCACGCTGATGGACATTGCTTTCTGAAGGAGGCATCTGTTAAATAAACATTGTTTGGATAATCTCATGGTGTCTGGACATAACTGGAGACCCAGAGGATTAGCAGAAAATTAGGCTGAAGAGTCACCTTCCCAGAGAGCAAGCTTCTTAGTAAAGTCTAATAGGTCCTGCCTGAAGGTTTTGGGTGCCTGACAGTGGGAGATGAGAGTCCTTTATCTTAGGGGCAACAGAATAAAGAATAAATGTTCCAGAAACAAGAATGAAATAGGTTTCTTCAGCTCGCAGTCATGGGCAAAGCCTGATGGATGCTTCAATTCAGAATCAACAGAAAAGTTTATTTAGAGACTTGGAAGGGAGTTGGGGAGGGGCAATGGAGATAAACATTCCCCCAGCTGTTTTGCCCTTCTGCTGAGATCTGTAAATAATATTCTGCAATAACAAAACTTATGAACCAACAGTCATATGGAGAGGAGAAAATATTGGCAAATAAAAACACTCGGTGCCCAGAATATAAACTATCATTTCTCCCAAGACTGACAAATGGAAACACTTACCTTGTTCACCATGGGGTACAGCGGCGGGGGATCAGGGGGTGGGGGTGGAAGCATGGGAGCCAGTTCAGCCCCAACCCCGGGTGTCAATCCATTTGTCAGCTGAGCCCTCCACATACGTACACACGAGAGGGGCACCTAATTGCTCATAAAAATGATTTGCTGGGTGTTTCATTTTTTAATAAACTTTGTGGGGGTGGGACAGATACAGGAAGATAAAGTTGGCTTTTTACCTTTCAATTTAATAAGAAAGAAGTTCACGATGAGGAAGGAGAGCCAGAGAAGGGGGGACAAGAGAATAGACAGGAGAGAGCAGGCAGACAAGGCGGCACCATGGGGCATGCTCAGGGTAGCCCCAGCTTGTGCCTCCTTCCATGCTGAAAGCCTCATCTGCTCCCAAGCCCTCTTTCCTGGCTGTGTGTCCATGAACAAGTCCGTTGTGTGGTTGTCTGTCTGTCTGTCTGGCATCCCATGTAGGACGGAGGATGATAATTCCCCTCGAGCACGGCGAGGTGGCAGGCAGGGGAGTTACGGAGTCCCTGTGCCCTGCTCTTCCCATGCCCCCTGAATCACCTAGGGATGCCAAGGCTGGTCCCAAGGCTGGGGGAGGATCTGCAGGCAGGAGCTCCCTCTCTCTTGCTCTCGACTTCTTCCAGAACATCGTGCAATTCAGGCACAAAGCAGGTGCTCAATGAATAGTGCGTCTGGGGGAATGGGGGCCCTTCCCTGGTGGCACTAGTGGTAAAGAGCCTTCCTGCCAATGCAGGAGACATAAGAGTCACAGGTTCGATCCCTGGGCTGGAAAGATCCCCTGGAGGAGAGCATGGCAACTCACTCCAGTATTCCTGCCTGGAGAATCCCATGGACAGAAGAGCCTGGCGGGCCACAGTCCATAGGGTCGCCCAGAGTCAGACACGACTGAAGCGACTTAGCACACATGCGTGCCCAAAGGTAAAGGACACCCGGGAAGGAGCCGGCTCCCTTTTAGGAAAATCACACTCAGAATTAGAAATTAAGTGCAGAATTCCAGGACCTGAAGGCCAGTCAGCCAGCATTTCCCATTATCCCCCAGATGTGGACTGTCCCCACATGTACCCAGGACCCACAAGGGGACCCCAGACCTCCCAGCACCTCCACTGCTACAGGCTTCCCCGAAAGCCTGCCCAGCCCACACGTGTTCCCAAACACAAGCCGCCCTCCATGAGCAATCACCCACTAGGCAAAAATGTCAGCTCCTAAATCAAAGACATACATCACCAGCCGCCCAAATTAACACATTTTATGGAGCCGTAAATGATTTTATGATAAATAGGAGCCAAGGGTCATGAAATCAGGTTACGTTACCGCCTTCCTCCCCTCGGCCTGAATCCCCATTGCTTTCAATCGAGAAGCAATCCTGGGGGCGTGGAATGACATTTAGTTACATTAAACTGCGAGTGAGCCTTTTCTCCTTGCTGTTTTCCTTGCATGAAATGAGGACGAATGCCCCGTCAGCAGCTCTGAAGCCTCACTCAGCTGAGGGAAGGACATGGTTACCCAGGATTGCCGCCAGCTAATCCATGAGGTTCTGGTCCATCTCCAGGAACCCTGGAAGCCACATATGAATGAGCCAGGCAAAGCAGGCAGTGGGGAGCCAAGCCGCCAGCAACACGAGAGGCAACAGTGCCTCAAATCATGGTCCGTGCCCTGAGTGGGCTCAGAAGGCTGGCCAAGTCCTGCTGCGTGCCTGCCCATTGGATGCAGGGGCGCCCCTGGGAGAGCAGGACTGTCCTCCTGGAAAGTGGGGGAGGAGGGGAGAGACAACTAAGGAGCCGTGGTCCCTAGCTGGATGGGCCAGTGCCAGTCCCACCAAGCTGGAGCTGCACTCTGGAGACTGGTGGGCAGCTCAGCTACACTGCTTTCCTGGGATCTGGAGAAGTCATCCAAGTTCATTGCTGAGAAAACCAGTGAAGACTCCACCCCTCAGCTAGACTAGAAGCCTCTAACTTGGGAGATAAGAAAAGGGAACACTTTCTAAAAACCGAGAGAAACTAAATCCAAGTTAAGCGTCTTGGGTGAACAAACGAGTCGTTAAGGACAAAGGAAGTGGGAGTCACGTGACTTACCTGGAAAGGAGAGAGAACATTTCCCTTGTATGCAAATTTCCCCATTAAGAGAAAATACAGCTCCTACTTGGTCCAAAGACCTGGAACAGAATAAGTCTTCTCATCTGTAGATTCTTTCTTTAAAAATTTTAATGAAGTATAATTGATACACAATATTATATGTCATAGGTATACAGTGTAGTGATTCACCGTTTTTTAAATATATACTCCATTTGCAGCTACTATAATATATTGGCTCTGCTGTACATATATCCTTGTAACTTACTTATATATAGCAGTTTGTACCACTTATGCAACCACCCCCATATTGTCCCTCCCCTCTCCCCACTGGTAACCACTAGTTCTCTATATCTGTGAGTCTGATTTTTTTTTTTTCATTATATTCACTAGTTTGTTGTATTTTGTAGTTTCTGCATGTGAGTAATAAGTACTTGTCTTTCTCTGTCTGATTTATTTCACTCAGCATAATGCCCTCCAATTCAATCCATGTTGCTGCAAATGGAACTTTTTTCATTTTTAATGACTGAGTAATATTCCATTGTATATATGGACCACAACTTCTTTATTGACTTATCTGTTGATGGACACTTAGGTTGCTTCCATAACTTGGCTGTTGTGAATAATCTCATGTAGAGTCCTGAACAGTGACTAAGTCAACCACAATCTTTACTCTCCTTCCTGCCTGTGTCCCAAAGCACCCTACCCTGTGTCCCAAAATACCCCCAAAAAACATCTCCTTGGTCAGCCATTCCCAAAAGAACTCTGAGTAATTTGGCTGAAACCCTAATCCTTGCTAATGACATTCCACATTTTGACTGTGCCCCAGACAAGGGGGTACAGTGGCCCCTCTTTCCCAGAGAACAAGGTCAACTGAGATGGGCCAGTCTGGAACATTCAGAAACAGGAAGAAGAAATGAGAATTCCAGGAATCACAGATCAAAACTTAAGCTTGGAAAGAAAAATAATTCTACCCTTTGGAAAATGAATTCAGGTCTTGAATCTCCACTCAAATGCTGTTCCTGGCTTTTCTAGATAACAAGAAAGCATTGTGTCCAGCTGACACCGCTCAGAAAGACAGTTGAAGGAAAGGCAGTGACAAATGTGAGCAAAATCAAGATAAAACAAAAGTTTCTGATAAAGGCCCCAAGCCTGTATCCCCTGTTGATGGTAACAGAGTCCCCTCACTCAGCCATCGATACCCTTGCTGACATCTGCCGCTTGTATAACAACACACTTATCTGAAAATCTGGGGTCCTTTCTCCAGCAGTAACAGATGTGTATACTACATGCTCATCTAAGAAAGTAGCCGGGAAAGGAGACAGAGAGGAGTTGCTGGAAACCTGGGTCCTGAGAGATGCCCTGGAAAATCAGGATGTGTCCTTGATCCCGTTTCCACTGGCGACTCTTAGCTGAGCATCAGAAATTGAGATACAAACACCCATGCTCTAGACAGCACATCCCTCCACTTCTGCCTTTTGCCAGCTCTGCAGGAAAAACAACCACCACCGCCCCCCACTGCAAAATCAAAACAGACCAGTGTGTACACAAAAGACCTTTTCTCTAATTGCTACCACAACACTGCTCAGTTTCCAGAAACCATGGGAGATCAGAAGATGCTGGGAATCAAGAGCCCCTGGGTGGATATGGCCAGGACTCCATCCATGATGCCTGTAGCCAAGGAGACAAGAAGCACCATCGCTCCACATCAACTTCCCCAGCACACCAAGTCTCTCCTGCTCCCGGACCGTGTGGACCATCTGTCGAAAGTGAGAATTCCCCACACCCAGCTTAACTCTTCAGACTCAGAACCTCTGAGTCTAGAAGCTTGCCTGTCAAGGCTCCCAAGTGAATCTTCTGTGAGCCCAGGCTTGAGAACCCTGCCTTTTGGTGTGACTTCCTTATGGTCCGTGCCTGCACTGACACAAATGCTCTGGCACCTTGAGACGCCACGCCCACAGACATCTCCTCTGCCCGCGTCTCTCTGTGCAGGAAATCCGTGGGCTGCGGAGGGAATATCCAGGGTGGCTCTGGCCCTCCTCCTCCAGCTCCTGGAGAAGGTAGCTCCCCTGGGGATGCTCCCCAGCCCCTGACCTCCATCACTGTGTAATGATTCATTTAGGGCTGTGACCCCACCTGACCTACAGCTCTGTGCACTAGGACCTAGCCAGGCTCGTTCACCACCGGATGGCCATGCCTGAGGACACAGCTAGCAACAAGGAGGGGACAAGTGAGAGGTGGGTGGCACATGAATGGATGAAAGTCCAACAGTCTTATTCTCATGGTTCACTCCCTTCTACCTCCTCTGTGGTGATGGTTACCATGTGTCCTGACAGCTACCAGGGCTCTCTTGGACATGGTGCCAAGAGCACCATGTCCCCACCACCACTTGGGGCGTCAGACAGTGAGTGAGGAACTAGAGGGCACCAGCTCCAGAGCCAGCAAGGCTGAGCAGACCCCCAAGAGCCCAAGTCCTCCTGGACCCTTGGGGCACCTAGGAGCCCCCTCTGGGCTGAGCACCTAAGAAGCCCCATTGCAGCATCACGGCAGGGGCGGAGGAATGCACAGGCAGCGTGCCCAAGGCCATTCCCTGGATCCACTCAGCAGTGCAGCACACGTGGCTAAGCATCTCTCCACGGCGCCGGCTCCGAGCACGCACAGGAGAGGGGCCAAACAAGGGTGGCACAGGAGGACTGGCAACCACACCCCAGTGCCATGGGAGCCACAGAGCTCCAGAAAATGATCCAGCCATCCCTTATAGAGCATCACTCTCTGAAAGGTTTCCCTTGAATAGTTCAGGGGCCTTGTCCTGATTATAGATATCACACACAGATGCCTCCTGCCCCTGATCTCCCAGGTGGAGGGCTTGAAACCAAGCAGGACCCTCAGGGGCTCCTGGGCACAAAATCCTTTCTGTGTTCCTCATTTCTCGATTACAGGAAATAGGCTTCATTCACCCTCCACTAAGTCAGACATCACTGAGCACGCGTGCACAAAACCTCCTTGACCTTCCCCGAGTTCCAAAGGGCAGGTTCAGACAGCTGCTAATCAGGGAAGGTAGGAGAGGCAGAGACAAGGGAGGAGCAGTCAAGAAACAGTAGTGCAGCCTTGGGGCAGGTCCTGGTTCCCCCTCAAGGGAAGCACATAACAATATCTTTGAGCTGTTTTGCAGATGTTGAAACCCCCACCAGGTGGGAGAAGTTAACTGTTTGCTGCCCACAAGCACCTAGACCCCAGACCTGTTGGAACCAGTAGGTTGATGATGCTGATTCTGGATTACCTCACCACCAACCAATCAGAAGAACGTCCAGGAGCTGACCATGACCTTTCTAAACCAAGACCATAAAACTCTTCATTATCTCTTCTAGGTTGGGACACACAGTTTTGAGGGCACTAGCCAGCTGTGCTGCAGTCCATGGGGTCTCAAAGAGTCGGACACGATTAAACAACTGAACAAGCCAGCTGTCCCCCTTAGTCTGGAAAAGTGATAAAGCTATTCTTTTCTACTTCACCTGAATTCAGTCTCCAAAATTTGATTCAGTGTCAAGGTACAGTATGAGGCTGGCTTTGGCATCAGGATTGCTCATGAAATGTCACCGTAGATATATACACACACAGAGGCTGAGGGGGAGAATCAGAGAGACACAAGGGGAGAGCTATGTACACGAAAATACAATTGGAACCCAGAGTCATCCGTCAGGAGAAAATCCCCATGAGAAAATGTGTGTCAGTGGAAACTCACATGTTGTCTGCAAAAAGAAGCTCTGCCGCATGGCTAGGAGGGCAGGTCTATGCGTGACAGGGGTGGGAATGGTCCAGGAGACCCTCACGTACAAAGAGGGGCCACTGAGGCCTGGGGGAAGAGGTGTTCCCCAAGCTCACCTTCTCAGAGGCAAAGCTGTGGATTGGCAATGGGCAGGGGAACCTTGTCGGCAGGAGCCACATGGCAGTGGGTCCAGACATCAAGGTCTAAATCAAGCCACCCCGTTCATGCAGCTTAGAGGTGAGCTGGAGAAGTCTTCACACAAGCACAGAAAACTGAAGATGCATAGTGAGTGGCTGCTGAGAGAGCAGGATACAGGGAAGGGCAGAACTCAGAGGGTGCCCGGCGGCAGAGGGTGTGATGGCCAAGGCCAGCACCCCAGCTGGAAGGACTGGGAGGTCCAGGAGCAGCATTTCAGACAGACACAGTGGCCCAGGCTGCGGGAATCTCCACATCGGGAGCCCCTCTCCTTCCAGGCACTTTTACAGCCCCCATGGGCCAGCAGGCCGACGGGCCACAAGCAGAACAAACATGGAGTATCTAGCATCTAACACGAGTGTGAACCCTGCACCAAGAACCACCCACACGTCCCAGGTGGTGAAGCCCCAGCCTGGATCACTGAGTGGCCTCGTGGAGCAGACCCCCCAACCCCACCAAGGACAGAGGGCTCGGTCCCCACAGCACAGCCTGGCCTCAACACAGCAAGGAAAAAAATGGTCTATGTTATTAAGTCTCAACCCTGATTTCTAATATTCTCCGTGATTGAACAGGACCCATGCCTGAAACACCCTGCCTCGAACCAGAGAGGACTGTTTGTCTCAGGAAAAGCACTTGAGTCCTGAACTGAATAAGCTACTTTTTCATAGAACCACATTTACCTGGAAAGGACAGCTAAGAGATGAAGTGCTGGCATTCAGACTCGGGTGCTTGGCAGATGATCTTCAAAATAGATAAAGGGAGCCAATCACTGCAACAGAAACAGAGGAGAGTTTTGTTGCCAAGAACAGGATTCAGACTTTCAAGCAAGAATTAGAATTTTGGGAAACTCATTTCCACCATAGGGAGCTTGACAGTGTTCTGAGACTTCAGGGCTCTTGTGATGAGGTAGGTAGAGATGTTAATGAATGTGATTTCTCAACAATGAAATGCACTGATATGGACAAAACACAGTGAAAGAGTATTTTCCAGATGACCAACGTGCAACTTTACAAAATCACACACGGGGGAACATTTGTTCAAAGAATGGGTTTTGATGCCACAGGAAAGAAAAGTTGTCCATATGGGTTCTGATTACATATTATAATGAAGCTTTAAAAAAATTCCATCCATCTGTTGATGGACATCTAGGCTGCTTCCAGTTCTTGGCTACTGTAAACAGTGCTGCAATGGACATTGGGGTACATGTGTCTTTTTCAATTATGGTTTCCTCAGGGTATATGCCCAGTAATAGCCAATGGGAGGGGCTTCCCAGGTGGTGCTAGTGGTAAAGAACCCACCTGCCAATGCAGGAGAATTAAGAGATGTGGTTTCCATCTCTGGGCCAGGGAGATCCCTGGAGGAGGGCATGTCAATCCACTCCAGTATTCTTGCCTGGAGAATCTCATGGACAGAGGCGCCTGATGGGCTACAGCCTATAGGGCCACAAAGAGTCAGACATGACTGAAGCAACTTAGCGAGCACGCTCACAGCCAGTGGGAATTTGCTGCATGACACAGGGAACCCAAAGCCAGTGCTCCATGACAGCCTAGAAGGCTGGGATGGGGAGGGAGGTTCAAGAGGGAGGGGACATATGTATATCTACAGTTGATTCATGTTGATGTATGGTAGAACCAACACAGTATTACAAAGTAACTAACCTCCAATTAAAACTAAAATAATTTTTTAACTCCACTTATTGACATTTGGTTTAATATCAAAGCAGAATAGCTACTATTATTTGTAGACCGTCTGCAGATCATCTAGAAAAGCTTTTAAAAGACCCCTTGGTTTTTCAACCCCCATGTGTGTGAAGCCACATTGTCTTCATATACAGAGACCTTGTTTTACTGCATGGACTGTGGTTTTTTCAAACTGAAGTTTCCTGGCAACTCAATGTCTATCCACACCATTTTTCCAACAGCATTTGCTCACTTTATGTCTCTATGCAACATTTTGGTTAATTCTAGGTATGTTTCAAACTGTTTCATTTTATAATATCTGTTAAGAGGATCTGTGAGCCATGATCTGTGATGTTACTATTGTAATTGTTTGGGGCACGATGAACCATGACCATATATAATGATGTGTGTGTCCTGCCTGCTCCACTGATCAGTTCTTCCCCCATCTCTCTTCCTCTCCTTGGTCCTCACTATTCCCTGAGACACAATAATATTGAAATTGTGCCAGTTAATAACCCTATAATAGCCTCTAAGTGTTCAAGTGTAAGGAAAAGTCACACGTCTCTCATTTTAAATCGAACGTTAGAAATGATTAAGCTTAGTGAGAAAGGCATGTCAGAAGCTGAGATAGCCTGAAAACTGGGCCTTTTGCACCAGTTAGCTAAGCTGTGGATGCAAAGGAAAAGTTCTTGGAGGAAATTAAAGTGCTGCCTCAGTGAACACACGAATGATAAGCGAGTGAAAGAGCCTTATTGCTGTTATGGAGAAAGTTTGAGCTGTCTGGATAGAAGATGAAGTGTCTCAGTCACTCAGTTGTGTCCAGCCCGCCAGGCTCCTCTGTTCATGGAATTCTCCAGGCAAGAATACTGGAGTGGGTTGCAAATTCCTCCTCCAGGAGATCTTCCCAACCCAGGGACTGAACCTGGGTCTCCCACATTACAGGCAGATTTTTCACCAGCTGAGCCACCAGGGAAGCCCATAGAAGACGAAACCAGCCACGATATTCCCTTAGGCCAAAATCTCATCCAGAGCAAGGCTCTGACTCTCTTCAGTTCTGTAGAGGCTGAGTGAGGTGAGGAAGCTGCAGAAGAAAAGTGTGAAGATGGCAGAGGTTGGTTCATGAGGTTTAAGGAAAGAAGTTGTCTCCACAACATAAAGTGCAAAGTGAAGCAGCAATTGCTGCTGCAGAAGCTGAAGCAAGTTGTCCAGAAGGTCAGGCTCAGGTCATTAATGGAGGTGGCTACATTAAGCAGCAGATTTTCAATGTAAACAGAGCAGCCTTCTATTGGAAGATGCCATCCAGGACTTGTATAGCCCAAGTTGTTGTTCAGTCACTCAGTCGTCTCTGACTCTTTGTGACCCATGACTGCAGCACACCAGGCTTCCCTGTCCTTCACTATCTCCCAGAGTTTGTTCAGACTCACATACATCGAGTAGGTGATGCCATCCAACCATCTCATCCTCTGTCATCCCCTTCTCCTCCTGCCCTCAATCTTTCCCAGCATCAGTCTTTTCCAATGAGTCGGCTCTTCCCATCAGGTGGACAAAGTATTGGCCCTTCAGCTGTTTCATAGCTAGAGAGAGGAAGTCAATGCCTGGCTTCAAAGCTTCAAAGGACAGACTGACTCTCTTGTTAGGGGCTAATGTATGTGGTGACTTGAAGCTGAAACCAATGTTTATTTACTACCTGAATATCCTAGGGCCCTTAATAATGATGCCCAACCCACTCTGCCTGTGCTCTGTAAATGGAACAACAAACCCCAGATGACAGCACATCTTTTGACAGCATAGTTTACTGAATATTTTAAGTCCACTGTTGAGAACTCCTGCTCAAAAAAAAAAAAAAAAATTTGTTTCAAAATATGACTGCTTGTTGATAATACTCCTAGTCGCCCAAGACCTCAGATGGAGTTGAACAATGAGATAGATGAATGTTGTTTTCATGCCTGTGAACACATCAATTTGGCAGCCCATGGATCAAGAAGTTATTTTGACTTTCAAGTCTTATTATTTAAGAAATACATTTTGTAAGGCGATGAGCCTTTTTATGAGGGTGAAAGAGGAGACTGAAAATGCTGGCTTAAAACTCAACTTTCATAAAACTAAGATCATGGCATCCAGTCCCATCACTCCATGGCAAATAAATGGGGGACAAGTGGAAACCGTGACAGATTTTATTTTCTTGAGCTCCAAAGTCACTGTGGATGGAGTCACCATCCACAACCATGACATTAAAAGACGAGATCGGGCGCGTTCAGGGTGGTATGGCCGTAGACTACACAATGGAGTATTACTCAGCCATTAAAAAGAATACATTTGAATCAGTTCTAATGAGGTGGATGAAACTGGAGCCTATTATACAGAGTGAAGTAAGCCAGAAGGAAAAACACCAATACAGTATACTAACGCATATATATGGAATTTAGAAAGATGGTAACGATAACCCTGTATACGAGACAGCAAAAGAGACACTGATGTATAGAACAGTCTTATGGACTCTGTGGGAGAGGGAGAGGGTGGGAAGAAAAAAAATAAATAAATAAAAGACACTTGCTCCTGGGAAGAAAAGCTATGACAAACCTAGATAGCATATTCAAAGGCAGAGACATCACTTTGCCAACAAAGGTCCATATAGTCAAAGCTATGGTTTTTCCAGTAGTCATGTGTGGATGTGAGTTGAACCATAAAGAAAGTTGAGCACCAAGGAATTGATGCTTTTGAACTGTGGTGCTGGAAAAGACTCTAGAGTCCCTTGGACTGCAAGGAGATCAAACCTGTCAATCTTAAAGGAAATCAGTCCTGAATAATCATTGGAAGGACTGATGCCGAAGCTGATGCTCCAATAATTTGGCCCCCTGATGCAAAGAGCTGACTCATTGGAAAAGACCCAGATGCAGGGAAAGATTGAGGGTGGGAGTAGAAGAGGGGATCAGGGGATAAGACGGTTGGGTAGCATCACCAACTCAATGGACTTGAATTAGAGCAGACTCCAGTAGATAGTGGAGGACAGAGAAGCCTGGCATGCTGTAGCCCATGGGGTCAAAGAGAGTCTGGCATGACCGAGTGATTGAACAACAAGTAGCTGCCATAGATGGCAATTCCTCTAATGGATCAGGTTGAAGATAACTGAAAACTTCCTGGAAAGGATTCACCACTCTAGATGCCATTAAGAACATTTGTGATTTGTGGGAAGAGATCAAGATATCAACATTAACAGAAGTTTGGAAGAAGTTGATTCCAACCCTCATGGATGACTTTGAGGGGTTCAAGACTTCAGTGGAGGAAGTAACTACAGATGTGGTGGAGAAAGCAAGAGACACAGAAGCAGGGCCTGAAGATGTAACAGAATTAATGCATCTCAGCATAAAACTTTAATAAATGAGGTGTTGCTTTTTATGAATGAGCAAAGAAAGTAGTTTCTTGAGATAGAATCTACTCCTGGTGATGACGCTATTGTTGTTTCTCAGTCACTCAGTCATGTCCAACTCTTTGTGACCCCATGGACTCCAGCACGCCAGGCTTCCCTGTCCCTCACTCTCTCTCGGAGTTTGCTCAGACTCATGTACATTGAGTTGATGATGTTGTAAAGATTGTTGAAATGACTATAACAGTCCTAGAATATGACATAAACTGAGTTGATAAAGCAGCATCAGAGTTTGAGAGGATTGACTCCAATTTTGAAAGAAGGTCTCCTTTGGGATAAATGCTATCAAACAGCATTGCATGACATGCTTCAGAGAAATTATTCATGAAAGGAAGAGTTAATTGATGAAATAAACTTCATTTTTGCCTTATTTTAAGAAATTACCATGGGCACCTAGCCTTCAGCAACCACTACCCTGGTCAGTCATCAGGTATCAACATCCAGGCAAGAGCCCCCACCAGCTAAAAGATTACAATTCACTGAAAGCTCAAGTGATGGTTAGCATTATGTATGGATGTGAGAGCTGGACCATAAAGAAGGTTGAGCACCAAAGAATCGATGCTTAGAATTGTAGTGCTGGAGAAGACTGTTGAGAGTCCCTTAGACTGAAAGGAGATCAAACCAGTCAATCCTAAAGGAAATCAACACTGAATATTCATTGGAAGGACTGATGCTGAAGCTGAAGCTCCAATACTTGACCACCTGATGTGAAGAGTCAACTCACTGGAAAAGACCTTGATGCTGGGAAAGATTGAAGACAGGAGGAGAAGGGGACAGCAGAGGACAAGATGGTTAGATAGCATTGCCAACTCAATGGACATGAATTTAAGCAAACCCCAGGAGATAATGGAGGCCAGAGGAGCCTGGCATGCTGCAGTTCGTGGGGTCGCAAAGAGCCAGACATGACTTAGCGACTAACAAAACAACAAATTTGATTAAAGTATGTTCTTTTTTATAGGCATAATGCTATTGCACACTTAATAAATTACAGGATAAAGTAAACATAGCTTTCATATGCCCTGGGAAACCAAAAAACTCATGTGATTTGCTTTAAAGGGGTATTTCCCTTGTCACTGTGGTCTGGAGCAGAGTATGCAATGTCTCCCTGGTTTGCCTACATTTCCAACAAAACAACATATTGAGACAGATTAAACATAGAAGCAGTTCTGAGAATTCAGCTGTCTTCTAGTAAACCAAATAAGATGAGATTTTGCTAAAAGGTAAAACAAGGCCACTCTTCTCACCAAGGGAGGGGAGAAGGAATAAATGATTAGCTTTTGAAAATATTTTATTTATGTTAACAAGCTATGGCATTTAATATTGTTATTTTCAAAATAATAACTGCATAAAATTTAAATTCCTTCATTTTCACCCTTAATAAATATAAGTCACTCAGTGTGTCCAACTCTTTGCGACCCCATGAACTGTAGCCCACAGGCTCCTCTGTCCATTGAATTCTCTAGGCAAGAATTCTGGAGTGGGTTGCTATTCCCTTCTCCAGGGAATCTTCCCAACCCAAGGACTGAATGAACCCAGATCTCTTGCATTGCAGGTGGATTCTTCACAGTCTAAGCCACCAGGGATGTCCAAATATCAAATAGATATAACCACGTAATTAGAAGCTCTTTGGGAACCTCCATACTTTCAAGAGTGCAAAGGGTCTCTTTGATTAACTTCCCACATAGTTTCCGATGGCCAGCTCCAACCAGCCTGGGGACTCCACAGGGGGCAGCACCGTGCTTCACCCTCGTGTCTGCGTGGGGTCTACAGTCATGACCAGGTGGATGCTACACAAGTGAACAGAGCACAGTCTCCCTTTGGGTGGGACACTCAGAGATCCTCAGACACAACCTCCAACAAGATCAGTGGGAGTCTTCACCACCCTTTCCTTCTTGGACCCCAGCGGAAGAGGAACAGCACCTCTCCAGACCCACCCCCTCCAGGGTCTCCCGGAGCCTCCAGAACCCCCTCCAGGGTCTCCCAGAGGTGCCCAGCCACAGATAAGCGACCCAGTGGCCATCCACTTCCCAAACATGAGCTGCTAATTGAGATTTCACTGAAACCAATCAGAAATAATCAATGTGCCTTTTAAATTTTTGAAAATAATTAAGAATATTGGACTAACCAGCTACACTGTAGGGTAAGTGGCACTTAATTGGCCTCAAATAATCACAATTAGGTGTGACTGACAGAGCAGTGAGTAGAGGATGAAAGATTTCCCAGCCTGAGCTGCTACAGAGAAAGTCCTCACTGTGGACTGGGGGCTGTGTCTTGTCCGCAGGCCTGGAGTTCCAGAAGCTGACAGTCACTCCGACAGTGGGCAAAGAGTGATTATGACCAGGAAAACAAGGGCCCTGCGCGTTCATGTGCATTCCTAGTTATCTGTCTGTTACCTGCTGCTCCCACAAAAAGGATTGAGGGGGCTCTTTTTACTTTCCTCTTAACATTATTTTATTGACTTCTTTCAGACATAAAGAGATGTGACTTGTGTAAGAAATGGAAAAGCTATAGCTGGCCCTAAGTTCCTCCCTCTCCCCACCCCTGAACACAAGCATCATGGAACAATATCCCTTTCCTGATTCCAAGGATGTTAAGATATGTGCCTTGACCTTCATTGACTCCCTTTGCCACCTCTGCAGGGCAGAGATGTATTAGGGTTAGTATCAGGGTTACACTCAGCAGCCGCTGTAACAAACAGCACCAAGACATCTGTGGCTTTAGTGCAGTGGAATGTATTTCTTGAAAACCAAAGCATAATTCAGGACAAGCAGTGATCCTGATGGCTCTCCCGGCAGGCTCATGTACTGTGCCCATCTCAGGATCCTCCCTTCCGTGCACACCTACGTCCATCAGCCAGACTCCACTGTGGTCTCTGACTTACTGAAAGGAAGGCTGGGAGGTAGAGTTCTACCTGGAAGTGGCCATGGCCTCTTGTCCCCAGTGTTCCTTCCACTCAGAGAAGGCGCAGCATTTATCACAACCTGATACTGAGTTGTGTGTGCATTGCTGGTCTCCTGTGACCCCCATGAAGGAGTGTGGGACCCACACACGTAGGGGCCACAAGGTGTTCTTAGGACACACGTGACACGGCAGGAACTCAGGGAGAGTTTGTTTGAATAAGAAAAGAGGGCCTCACTAGACCAGAGTTTCTCAATCTATTGAGTGTATTAACATTTTTCTAAAAGTTACTTTCTCAAAATTACAAATTTTGTGCATCAAAGAACACTATTAAGAGAATGAAAAGAACCCACAGAATGGGGGAAAATATTCGCAAATCATATTATCTGATAGAGAACTAATGTCTAGCATGTATATAAATATTTAGAGTTCTTAAAATAACAACAAGAAAGCAAACAATCCAGTTCAAAAATGGACAAAGGACACCAAGAGACATTTTTCCAAAGGAGACACACGTGGCCGACAAGCACATGAAAAGATGGTCCATGTTACTG
Organism: Bos mutus; assembly: GCF_027580195.1. NCBI lineage: Eukaryota > Metazoa > Chordata > Mammalia > Artiodactyla > Bovidae > Bos > Bos mutus. Next base: position 36,982,597 of record NC_091632.1, on the reverse strand, counting down.
ATCCTCAGGGAAATACAAATCAAAGGCACAATGAGGCACTACTTCACACCCATCGGGATGGCTCCTACCGAAAAACGAAAATTGCACGTGGTGGTGAGACTGTGGAGAATCCTTGTGTATGATTGGAGGGAAAGTGAAATGGTACAGCTGCTGTGAAAGACAGTACAGGAGTTCCTCAAAAAGTTACAAAAAGAACTGCCAGATAACTAGCAATTCCAGTTCTATAAGTGAAAGCAGAATCTCGGAGGTGTTTGTACACCCATGTTGACAGCAGTGTTATTCGCAATAGCTAAATGTGGAAGCAGCCCCAGTGTCCACCAGCAAATAAGTAAAATGGATAAACAGAATGTGGTCCACCCATGCAATGAATATAGCCTCAAAAAGGCATGAGATTCTGACACCTGCTGTAGCCTGGATGAACCCTGAAAACATGCTACACTTCTCTGGTGGTAGTGTGGATAAAAATGCGGCTGTCAGTGCAGGGGATGCAGGTTCAATCCCTGCTCCAGGAAGACCCCACATGCCGTGGAGCAGCTAAGCCCGTGTACCACAACTCCTGAGCCTGCACTCTAGAGCCCGAGAGCCACAACCACTGAGCCCAAGTGCTGCCACTACTGAAGCACCATTGTGCTCTGCAACAGGAGAAGCCATCGCAATGAGAAGCCCAGACTCCACAACTAGACGGGGCCCCTGCTCACTGCAGCTACAGAAAGCCCACATGCAGCAGGGAAGACCCAGCACAGCCAAAAGCAAGTAAATTAATAAAAACTTTAAAACATGATAAACGAAATAAGCCAGATGCAAAAGGCCGAATGCTGTATGATTCCATTTACATGAGGTCCCCAGAAGAGGTAATTTCATAGACACAGAGAGTAGAGGGTTTGGGGTCCAGGGGCTGCAGAGAGATCTGTATTTAATGAGACAGAGTGTGTGTTTGGGAAGATAAAAATGTTCTGGAAATAGATGGTGGTGATGATTGCCCAGCATTGTAAACGTACTTAATGCCACTGGATTTTGCACTTAAAATGTTTAAAATGGTAAGTTTTATATTATGTACATTTTACCACAAAAAGAGGAAAAATAAAGTTGATTCTTCAGTCAAACCAGAGACCAAATTGCCAACATCCGCTGGATCATCGAAAAAGCAAGAGAGTTCCAGGAAAACATCTATTTCTGCTTTACTGACTGCCAAAGCCTTTGACTGTGTGAATCACAATAAACTGTGGAAAATTCTGAAAGAGATGGGCATACCAGACCACCTGACCTGCCTCTTGAGAAACCTGTATGCAGCTCAGGAAGCATCAGTTAGAACAGGACATGGAACAACAGACTGCTTCCAAATAGGAAAAGGAGTACGTCAAGGCTGTTTATTTAACTTACATGCAGAGTACATCATGAGAAACACTGGGCTGGAAAAAGCACAAGCTGGAATTAAGGTTGCCGGGAGAAATATCAATAACCTCAGATATGCAGATGACACCACCCTTATGTCAGAAAGTGAAGAGGAACTAAAAAGCCTCTTCATGAAAGTGAAAGTGGAGAGTGGAAAAGTTGGCTTAAAGCTCAACATTCAGAAAATGAAGACCATGGCATCCAGTCCCATCACTTCATGGGAAATAGATGGGGAAACAGTGGAAACAGTGTCAGACTTTATTTTTCTGGGCTCGAAAATCACTGAAGATGGTGATTGCAGCCATGAAATTAAAAGATGTTTACTCCTTGGAAGGAAAGTCATAACCAACCTAGACAGCATATTAAAAAGCAGAGACATTATTTTGCCAACAAAGGTCTGTCTAGTCAAGGCTATGGTTTTTCCAGTGGTCATGTATGGATGTGAGAGTTGGACTGTGAAGAAAGCTGAACACTGAAGAATTGATACTTTTGAACTGTGGTGTTGGAGAAGACTCTTAAGAGTCCCTTGGACTGCAAGGAGATCCAACCAGTCCATCGTAAAGGAGACCAGTCCTGGATGTTCATTGGAAGGACTGATGCTGAAGCTGAAACTCCAATACTTTGGCCACCTCATGCGAAGAGTTGACTCATTGGAAAAGACCCTGATGCTGGGAGGGATTGGGGGCAGGAGGAGAAGGGGATGAAAGATGATGAGATGGTTGGATGCCATCACCCACTCAATGGACATGGGTTTGGGTGGACTCTGGTAGCTGGTGATGGACAGGGAGGCCTGGCATACTGCGGTTCATGGGATCGCAGAGTCGGACACGACTGAGTGACTGAACTGAACTGAACTGAACTTCAGTCAAACAGGTCAGAGAGATGCCACATGCCTTCAGCTTCCAGTAGTAAAACAGGAAAAGACCATGAGAAAGAAAACGGCTCAGCTCTGTGTTATCCAGTGCTTCCCCCAAATCACTGGACCGCATCACAGTCTTCATCTTTCCCATTGTGCATGCTTAACACACTGGGGACCTTTCACCTCACACCGCCTCCTAAGTTCCCAGCCCTGGGGAAGAAATTTCTGAAACATCAGAGCTGGTCCTGCACCCCTGGACTTCACAGCTCAAACCAGAAACCGGGACCCAGGAGGCGCAGTAGTCTCCTGGCATGATGTAGGATCACTGTTTTCAATGTTATGAGGATGTTGAGAGGGGTGCACTAGCAATTCTTGCCACCCCACCCAGGCACTAACCACACACAGAGGGGACAGCCCAGTCCCTTGGAACATGGGCCCCCAAATGACATGGAGGCAAGCAGGGACAGGCAGATGGGTAGTATCCACTTCTTCCTCCCAAGTCACTTCACTATACTCTCCTGATCACAGCCCCTGCTAAGCAGCTCCCAGGCAGGACCATGTAGCAGACCTTCAGGGCACACAAGGTCACAGCAGCTCCAGGTCTTGGGAACAAGCCAGGCAGTAGTATCTCAGAGTCTGCTTTGAGAGTGAGGGCAGAGGGCCTAAAAAGAATCGGCCCCCACCCCCTCTACTTGCCAGCCCAACTGAGTCTCCCACAGCAGCCAAAATCAGAATCATCCAGCCCACATAGCCAGCGGTGCCAGTGCCCAGGGCTCCTGTGGTGCCCCTGGCCACCCCAGGAGCAGCGACAAGCTGCCTCCAGCCCTGGCTGCTCTCCGTCCCTCCCAGACAGAAAGCTGGAAGAATGCTCTACCCAAGCCTGGGAGCTTTGGGCTCAGAGTGGGTCAGTGAAGGTCCTGGGCCGGGGGAGTTTCATCAGTCCCAGGAAAGGCTGCAGGAAAGCTGCTCCAGACTGACTCCCATCTCACCTTCCTCCTTATTTGCAAGGTGGGGGCAGCCCTCCTCCCAGGCCCCTTCTGGAAGGCTGATTCTTCAACTCATTTGTTGACCAGAGATAAATGCTATCCCCAATTACTAAAATGAGGGCAGTTATAGTAATATCTATTTAAGAGAGTCTTCTGAAGGCCGAATGGGGCCACCTCTGCCTGGCACACAGTAGGTGCTTTATCCATGTGCCTGAGCAAGACCCCTGACATCACCCTGGGTGCCTATTCCGTTCATGCCCCAAGCCTGGTGCAGAGGTAGTGCTCCCTTGCTCAGTCATGTCTGACTCTTTTGCAACCCCATCAACTGTAGCCCACCAGGCTCCTCTGTCCACAGGATTCTCCAGGCTAGAATACTGGAGTGGGTTGCCATTTCCTCTTCCAGGGGATCTTCCTGACTCAGGGATTGAACCCAGGTCTCCTGCATTGGCAAGTGGACTCTTCACCACTGTGCCATTTGAGAATTTCAGCAAACTGAGACCCATAGTGTGGCTGCCCAGTTTTTCTCTGATGTTGCAGTGCCGCTTTGGTCTGCTCCCTGTCCTGGTTTGCAGCAGAGGCTCAGGTACTTTTTCCCCATTACCGCAGAAGGAACCAATACTCCCTCCAGTATGTGGACCACTTTTCACAAAGGAGAGGCAGAGACCACAGGGCACGCTCCCCTGGACCTTGCGATTTATCAGCTGCTTTTGCTGGTCATCTCACTTGAGCCTCAAGGGCCAGGGCCAGGAGAGCAGCCAGTGTCTCTGCCTACATTTTCCAGATGATGGAGCTGGGTCTCAGAAAGGTTAAATAACTTGCCCAAGGTCACCCAGTTAATTGGGGAGGGCAGAGCCGGCTTCCCAAGCCGGTCCTTTCACCTGGGCCCTTTCCACCCAGCAGTCTCAAGAGCTGCTTCAACCTGGGAGAATGAGAGGAGGTTCTCTGAGTCATTCTCAGCACGTTTTCTTTTCCAAAACACTTCAGGGGGGAGGCACCTGCTCTGGGAAAATAATAATTGACTTCATCAGACTCAAAATGGTGTGTAAGGGCCACACACACATCCCAGGAGGGATTCCAAGGGCTGTTCAAAATGTGCTTCATCAGATCAGGGACTTGGGATAGCTGCTCCATGCAGCTCACCACAATATTGTGACTTCCAAGAATATATATATATAAATATACACACACATACATGTATATGTATATGTTTCCCAGGTGGCTCAGTGGTAAAGAATCCGCCTGCCAGTGCAGGAGACACAGGTTCAATCCCTGGGTTGGGAAGATCCCCTGGAAAAGGAAATGGGAACCTGCTCCAGTATTCTTGCCTGGAGAATTCCATGGACAATGAGCCTGGTGGGTTACAGTCCATGGGGTAGCAAAGAGTGGGACATGACTGAGTGACTGAGCATACACACACATATATGTGGTCATCCGGGTGGCCAACCCAATATACTTTTCTCATATATATTTGGCATTTGTCCATACTTTCTGGCTCACAGCTCTCAAGGCTCTTGGAATTTCCTGAACAAGTAGAGCAGTGGGATAATATTTGGTCTCTCATTCTCAGTCCCTGAAGACCCTTCAGGGAAGGTGACTTTAAACCCCACCCCAGGGTGGGGCTGGTCACCAGGAGAGCCCACACTGTGAATGGAGGGTTGGAACTGTAGTCTCTCCCCTGATCTCCCGAAGAGCTGGAGGTTGAATTAGCCACGTTGGCCAGTGATGTAGTCAGTGATGACTATGTAATGAAACCTCCATAAAAACCGAGAAGGGAAGCTTTTTGCCCCTTTTGTGGAGAGCCTCCAGATAGGGGAGCAGAAGGCGTTCACGTGCCATGGTACTAGGCCCCAAATTCATGAGGACAGAACCTGCTTTGTCTGGGAACGTGCCCTGTGAATCCTTCATCCAGCTGTTGACTTGTACCCTTTAATATCTTTCATAATAAATTGGTTATTAGGTGAGTAAACGGGCTTTCCTGAGTCTGTGAGCCATTTCGGCAAATTAACGAAACCTGAAGAGGGGTCATGGGAACCTCCAGTTTATAGGCGGTCGGTCAGAAGCACAGGTGGCAATCCATGTTCAGAACTGACATCTGATGTGGAGAGTGGTCTTGTGGGGCTCGGCCCTTAACCTGTGGGATTTGATTCTTTCTGGGTGAATAGGGTCGGAATCAAGTCAAATTCTGGGGCACCTGCGGCGTCTGAGAATTGCTTGTTGGTGTGGGGAAGCTGCCACACACACACATGTGCATACACAGAGACATACAGACACATATGTACACAGACATACATACACACAGAGAGACATACATGGATGCACATAAATACCTACACGCATGCCCACACAGATAGATACACATGCAGACACACATGCACACACACACACACGTGCATACACAGAGAGATGTAGACACACATACACACACACAATATACACAGATGCACATATACACACATGCACACACAGGGATACACATGCAGATGCTCACACATGCACACACAGGGACACAGACACACATGCACACATGCATACACACAGAGACACACACGCACACACAGACACATCATGTACACAGAGACACAGAGACACATGCATACGCACAGAGACATGCACATATACACACACATACACACACACGTGAACACACACACACTGAAGGTGTGGGCCCAGGGCCCTTTCACACTCACGCCTGCTCCTGTCTGCTTTTCCAGCCCATTCCATGTTCCTGAGACATCACCAAGGGCAAAGAAGCCTGGAGGTTCCTCGAGGATGCAAGACGCACTGACAGCCTTGAGAAGGCTCCTCCTGCACCCAGCGCCCCCATCTCCCTGCCTTCGATGTGCTCACAGCTCAGGGCAAGTGCAGTCTGGCTGCTCTGAGTCCATCAAGGAGCAGCCTGACGTTTTCATATCACGGATCTGACATCTGGCTTCAGACCGCTGGGTTCTGTCCAAGCAGATTGGCTTCCAGAAACGGCGGGCCCACACCTCCTGCAGAAACGCGTTTCACTGGTGGGAGGAAAGGCGGCCACCAGTGCAAAGCTCGTGGGTCTGGACACCGTCCTGATGAAGTGTGGACTCCTCTCCCACCAGGGCTGTTATCAGGGCTGTTATCAGGCCACCGTCACTCCAGATCCCGCCTCGCCCAAAGCCTTCCTGCCACTGACACCTTGTTAAATGTCTAAAGTAGTGGGAGCAGCTTGAGAGGTTGCCCAGCCAAGGAGCCCCTCCAGGGCCAGGCTTCTCTGAAATGTGTTGATTTCTGTTCCACAGTTCAAGACAACTGTGCTGCTGGTGCTTAGTCGCTCAGTCATGGCCAGCTCTTCACAGCCCCATGGACTGCAGCCCACCAGGCTCTTCTGTCCATAGGGATTCTCCTGGCAAGAATACTGGCGTTAGTTGCCATGCCCTTCTCCAGAGGATCTTCCCAACCCTGGGGTCAAACCCAGGTCTCCTGCATTGCAGGTGGATTCTTTACCAGCTGAGCTCCCAGGGAAGCCCTCAAGACAACTAACCTGGATCATAAAAGCCAGAGTAGGGGCTGTGACGCCAGGTGGGCTTTTCTGGAAAGGACCTCTCTGGTTGGAGAATTAACCACTGATCCTCCCCAAGATGTTTCAAAGAGGAGCCAGTGAGACAGGACAACTCACCCTGATGTGGGATGACTGGGCACAGGCTGGTACCCTCCACGGTGGTAAGAACAGAGTCACGTCCAGGCCCTCCTGGGCCACCTCCAGGCCCACATGCTTATTTCTGGCTTTGGGGAATGCCCTTGTCAGAGAGAGATGGAAGAGGGGATCCCTAAAGGAAGTTTCTGACTCCGGGCCCCATGTACCAGCTCTGGGACTCATCAAGGAGCAGTGACTGATTCAGCGGCAACCTTCCCAAACCCTGGGAGCAGTGAGGCAGGCCTTTGCACATAGAATCAAGCTGATATGAGGTCATGTTGGAATTGGCGGGCCCTAGTCCAGCAACTAGTGTCTCATAAGAAGGGGATCTTGGACACTGACACACAGATCCACACAGAAAAGGAAGGGACAGTGACAGTGGTGGTGGTATCAACAATCCTGGGTCCCCATGGACCACCCATTGCAAACCTCCAAGAAGAAAATTCTAGTCTCTTCATCTGCATCATTCAGGAGCATCTGGTGGGTCCTTTGACTGGCTAAGCGACACTGTATAGGAACTTTCATCTTCATCCTGATCATCAGTATTAATAAACACATTAGCACCAGGATCTGGGAGAGGGGCCCGGGGATCACTCCTCAGAGGAGACCAGCCCTGCCTCGACCCCAGCCTCAAGGCCTCCAAAGCTGGGAGAGGACGCATTTCTGTTGTCTTAAGCTCCCAAGTTTGCGATGTTCTGGAGAAAAGCTAAGCAGAGAGTGAAACCCACAGGGTGGAGCAGGGCCACTACATCCCAGAGAGACAAGCTGGGCCCTCGGACCGGGGGCCATCGGCTACAGTGCTTGCACCTGGACACACCTCTCCTTGGGCAACAAAATATAAAGGAACTACAAGGGACTAAAAACAGCTGCCTGCATGCACAGTTGGGAAAAATTTTGAACAAGGTACAAGAAGACTGAAAGCCCAACTGCCACTTCAGAAAAGCCAGGAGCAAAACCAGGGTGCTGGCACCCCTGGGAGACCCACACACACCCAAGTTCCAAGTCTCCCCTGTGCCTTCCATGCAGAGCTCAGTAAGACCCCTACCACCTCTCCATCTTCCTCTAGGATGCCCTCAAGGCCCCCTCAACACTGACAGCCCCTCTGCTGTGCCCTCAGCCTTATAACCATGGCATTTTACACCTGCGGGGCATCTGGTCTTTTTCTAATTCTTTCTCACTCAAACAATATTCAAGGCTCACATATTCCACGTGCCTGGCAGGTGCCATCTTCATAAGTGTGGGGAGGCCATTGTGAAGGACAAAACTGACTTGGAGGTTCAATCCTGTGCTCCTCTCTTGAAGGATGACACCCAGGGGGCCACACCACCCAGCTCACTGCTTTCCTACTATTGCCAATCAGGGTTCTTGGGCTCCTTAGTCAATAGAAATTGATAAGAGGTCAGACAGGAAACTCAAGCAAGGCTTCATCGGAGCCCCTGCTGCAGCAGGAGGGACAGAGAACACGAAACAGTTTCCCTCTCTGGCTCCCCGAGGGGGTGGAGCTTGTCCCTTACATGGGGGGAGGGTGGAGGTGTGTCCAGGGGTCCAGGCAAGGGGGCGGCTTAGGTGGTTTGCCCACCCCCTTGGTGCTGTAGCTTGAGGTACCCTGCTTTTGCTCCCGGGTCTTCAGAAGCAGCAGCTGGACTTTTTGGTCTCTTTGCATCTTGTCTGTAATTTGCCCCAGCTGTGCATGCACATGGTTATTTTCAGTCCCTCACAGTTTCTTTGTACTCTGCTGCTGGAGGAGATGTGTGTCCAGGTGCAAGCACTGCAGGCAAGGGTCCCAGGCCCCAGCCTGTCTGACTGCCATGCAGCAGCCCAGCCGGACTCTGGTTTCTGTCTCCGCTTAGCTTTTCTCCAGGGAGGAGGGCCTTAAAGTTTCTTGGTTCCTTGAGATGAGCCCATCATCCTCTCTAGGAGTCAATTCCAAGGGGCGCCTTGCGATCCCCCAGGTGGGGTCCCTGGTTCATCTGCCTGTCTCATGGCGTGGAATGTCATTCCTTCATGGTGGATGCGGAGCTTCAGGACTGGGAGTGGGCTTGGGCCAGGGGACAGACACCCTCCTACAGCCCCCGACTGTCACCTCCCCTGGAATCAGAGCAAGAGGGCTCACTTTCCTCAACCCAGCTGGAGAGCTGCAACACTAGGATCAAGGGCAGACATGGAGAATGGCCCTAATTGCGAGGCCCCCAAGCACCTGATAAATCAGGCAGCAGGAAGCCTTCCTCTTAAACCCCTGGTTCAGTGGCGGCCTCGCTGCATCACATAAAGTGAACTTGGAAGGTCTGGTCCTTCCACTTAATCAGCTGTCCCCCCAAGACCAGGGCCTAATCGGACAGTTCTGATCAGAAATTTCAAGACCATCTGGTTTCCAAGACACTGAAAGTCCCTCCAATTATTGAGATGATTTGCGGGCAAGCACAGCAGACCCCAGAGCCTCCTGTTGGGCTCAGGGAATGAGGCAGTCGAGCCACGATAGCCAGGTGTGGACACAGCTAAGTGCCAGCCTCACTCGAGGTGGGTGCAGGGCAAGGGGTCCAGGCCCTGCCTGGGGCTACCCATTTCCTTCCACCACCTTCACTGGTTGCAGAGGCTTCTTGATGCCTGAAAACAGATCAGTGGTTTCCAGCTGACCTCTGACTTGCTCCATCCTCTCCTGTTGTTCATGGCCTAATATTTTCCACCCACAGGGCCCCTCTTCCCTGCCTCCCCCTCTCCTACCCCCATTATGAGCCTTCACATCCATCTCTGTCCTATTTATACAGAAGACTGGACAGAGTTCAGTCTCTCTGGGAGGGAAGCCCCCACCACTGACCTTCCCTCCCCTCCATCCCCTCACCCCCAATAAAACCCTGCTTTCACCTAATCTCTCAGGGTGGTAACCTCATGGTCTGACCAGCACATTCTTTAAAATGTAAATGCATGGTTCAGTCCAGTTGCTCAGTCGTGCACCCTCTGAGCAATCTTCGCAACCCCATGGACTGCAGCACGCCAGGCCTCCCTGTCCATCACCAACTCCCGGAGCTTGTTCAAACTCATGTCCATCGAGTCAGTGATGCCATCTAACCATCTCATCCTCTGTTGTCCCCTTCTCCTCCTTCCTTCAATCTTTTCCAGCATCAGGGTCTTTTCCAATGAGTCAGCTTTTCACATCAGGTGACCAAAGGATTGGATCTTCAGCTTCAGCCTCAGTCCTTCCAGTGAATGTTCAGGGCTGATTTCCTCTAGGATTAACTGATTTGATCTCCTTGTAGTCCAAGGGATTCTCAAGAGTCTTCTCCAACACCACAGTTCAAAAGCATCAGTTCTTCAGCACTCGGCTTTCTTTACAGTCCAACTCTCACATCCATACATGACTACCGGAAAAACCATAGCTTCGGCTAGATGGACCTTTGTCGGCAAAGTCGGTCTCTGCTTTTTAGTATGCTGTCTAGGTTGGTCATAGCTTTTCTTCCAAGGAGCAAGTGTCTTTTAATTTCTTGGCTGAAGTCACCATCTGCAATGATTTTGGAGCCCAAGAAAATAAAGTCTCTCACTGTTTCCATTGTTTCTCCATCTATTTGCCATGGAGTGATGGGACCAGATGCCATGATTTTTTTTGAATGTTGAGTTTTAAGCCTACTTTTTCACTCTCCTCTTTCACTTTCATCAAGATGCTCTTTAGTTTCTCTTCACTTTCTGCCATAAGGGTGGTGTCATCTGCATATCTGAGGTTATTGATATTTCTCCCAGCAATCTTGATTCTAGCTTGTGCTTCATCCCGCCCAGCATGTACTCTGCATATAAGTACATGTACTCTGCATGTACTCTTCATCCAGCCCATGATGTACTGGGCATATGAGTTAAATAATCAGGGTAACAATATACAGCCTTGAAGTACTTCTTTCCCAATTTGGAACCAGTCTGTTGTTCCATATCTGGTTCTAACTGTTGCTTCTTGACCTGCATACAGATTTCTCAGGAGGCAGGTAAATGCACAGCAAAAGCAGAATAGAAGTTCACATTCAGTGGTATATAGCCAAAGTAATGGTCTTTCCAGTAGTCATGTATGTGTACAGATGTGAGACTTGGACCATAAAGAAAACTGAGCATGGAATAATTCATGCTTTCAAACTGTGGTGCTGGAGAAGACTCTTTAGAGTCCCCTAGTTAGCAAGGAGATTAAACTAGTCAACCTTAAAGGGAATCAACCCTGAATATTCACTGGAAGGACTGATGCTAAAGCTGAAGCTCCAATTCTTTGGCCATCTGATGTGAAGAACTGACTCACTGGAAAAGACCCTGATGCTGGGAAAGATTGAAGGCAGGAGAAGAGGACAACAGAGGATGAGGTGGTTGGATAGCATCACTGACTCAATGGACATGAATTTGAGAAAACTTTGGAAAATGATGATGGACAGGAAAGCCTGGCATACTGCAGTCCATAGGGTCAAAAACAGTCAGGCATGAGTTAGCAACTGAACAACAAATTCAATATTTTAACTCAAGAAGTGAGCTATGTGTGAATTTCAGGAACCACTGAGTCACTGGGGAGGGTCTGTGGGCAGGAATACCTTTGCTGCTGCTGCTAAGTCACTTCAGTTGTGTCTGACTCTGTGCGACCCCAGAGATGGCAGCCCACCAGGCTCCCCCGTCCCTGGGATTCTCCAGGCAAGAACACTGGAGTGGGTTGCCATTTCCTTCTCCAATGCATGAAAGTGAAAAGTGAAAGTAAAGTCACTCAGTCGTGTCCGACTCTTAGCGACCCCATGGACTGCAGCCCACCAGGCTCCTCCATCCTTGGGATTTTCCAGGCAGGAGTACTAGAGTGGGGTGCCATTGCCTTCTCCAGGTACTCCCAAAATCCCACCATCTGCTCTTCTTGTACACACACACACAAATGACTTCAGAGTGAGAAAGACCTGATCAAATCCTAGTGTCCCAACAAAATGGTCACACATTTATTTTCTCAGCTGCCTCATCCATGAAATTGGTGCCTCCCTCACATGTGCAGGGCTTAGGAAACTCTCAAGTGCTGTCATCTGTGTTTGTAAACCTCAGAGCACATCTGAAATGTAAGAGGTGCTTTTATTCATTTGACCAAACCTTTGTGGAGTGCCTAGGGGGTGTGCCAGCCAAGACCTGGGCCCCAGCAGGCAAAGCCCCACCCCATCCATCAGCGATGTCCAAATAAAGTCGCTCTGTGTGGTTCTCTTCACTGGAGATCAAAGGTCTGGCTTCCCAGCACAATCCCGAAGGCAAAGACCTGGAAGATGGACCCTCTTTAGATTTTAATGTACCCAAAATTAAGCTGAGAGGATGAGATGGTTAGATAGTATCACCGACTCAATGGGCATGAACTTGAGCAACTCTGGGAGAGAGTGAAGGACAGGGAAGCCTGGTGTGCTTCAGTCCATGGGATTGCAAAGTGTCAGACATGACTCAGTGACTGAACAATGTCAAAGCTAAGCTATCCTGATGCTTGGGAGGTTGAGTGGATTTCCAAAGAGCTAGCAGTCACGAGGGAGGATGTGAGGGACCATGTTGTAGCGCAGGATCTAGACAAGACAGAGAGTGCTGGTCTGATTATATCATGAACACCTCACTCGTTCCTCAGGGATTCCGGGATCCAGAGTCCTTAGGACCACACTGTCCCCATCCTCCTGCATCTCACAGCAGAAACTTCTCCAGATGATTTGAAGACATCAGTTACAGCAGGTCTCATACGCCTTCATCCACATGGGTCTCTAATCAAATGATGATGAAGTGGATGCTGTTAAGCTCTTACTAGCAGTAATAGTATTTTATTTTATTTATTTTTATTTTTTTAGTATTTTAAAATAATAGAATATTTTACGTACTTTTGTCACTTCAGCTTCCAACTGGCATCTGTGGTTTCCTCTGGCCATTAGTCATGCTGAAAATTAGTGTAATAGTCAGCTTCTGTTGCAGTAACAAATATCTTGATATCCCCAAGGCTTACAACAAAAGCAGTTATTTCTTCTTTTTACCCAAGGGCTGTAGGTCAGCTGTGGCTCTGCTGGGCTTTGTTATGTCCTAGTGGGCTGTGCAGATCTCCGTGTCTTTTTTTCTAGAACCCAGGCTCAAGGAACACCCCAAATCTGGACCTGCGACCCTCACAGTGAACAACAGAAGCAAGAACCGCAGAGTTGAGCCATGTGTGTACAAGTAAACTTCTGTCTGGAAGGGGCTCTATCACATCCATTCACATTCCTTGGCCAAAGCAAACCCCAAGGCCAAGCTCAAAGTCAGACCTGGCCAGAAAGTGCCCACAGAAGAGCATGGACAGGAGAAGGAGGTGTCATGGGCTGAATGGTGTCCCCTAAAAATCATATACTGAAGTGCTAACCCCAAGAACCACCAGGTGCGACCTAGTTTGGAAAAAGAGTCATTACAGATATAATTGCATGCATGCTGTTGCTTCAATCATGTCCAACTCTTTGTGACCCTATGGACCAAAGCCTGCAAGACTCTTCTGTCCACAGGATTCTGCAGAAAGGAATACTGGAGCAGGTAGCCATGCCCTCCTCCAAGGGATCTTTCCAACCCAGGGATTGAACCCATGTCTCATTACGTCTCCTGCATTAGTAGGCTGGTTCTTTACTACTAGTGCCACCTGGGAAATCCACAGATATAATTAGCTGAACTAAGATGAGGCCATACTGGAATAGGCACTGATAAGACTGGTGTTTTTATAAAAAGGGGATATTTAGATATGCACATACCCACAGGGAGAATGCCATGAAGAGATGAAGGTAGAGTGATGCATCTACAAGTCAAGGATGGACAAGGATCACCAGGAATCTAGAGGAGAGACATGGGACCTCGGAGGCACTCAATTCTGCTGACCCTTGAACTTAGACTTCCAGCTTCTAGAACTATGAGAGAATACATTCCTGTTGCCTACGACACCCAGTCTGTGGTTCTTTGTCATGGCAGCCCCAGGAAACTGGCTCATTCCCATGAATGAGTAAGGAATAAGTAACTATGAGAAAATACCAAGACGGACCACAGTTAAGCAGCCAGGAGAAAGTTCAAGATGAGGAAGACCTGCCTTCTATGCCAGTGTTGGACCTGCTAAAATCCCATGTGGGCCCAAGGAGGTGACTTTTCCTACACTTTTGCTCCCTAAGAGTTTAAGTCTATATGCCTTTACCTAATAGTGAGCTTTAGGGGTGGGTGGTATATTTTTTATTGACGTATAAATTCTTTACAATATTGTGTTAGTTTCTGCTGTGCATCAAAGCGAATCAGCTGTGTTTACATATATTTCTCTTTGGGCTTCCCTGGTAGCCCAGCTGGTAAAGAATCCATCTGCAATGCAGGAGACCTCAGTTAGATCCCTGGGTTAGGAAGATCCCCTGGAGGAGGGCATGGAAACCTACTCCAGTATTCTTGCCTAGAGAATCCCCATGGACAGAGGAGCATGGCGGGCTACAGCCCACAGGGTTGCAAAGAGTCAGACATGACTGAGTGACTTAAGCACACACACTTTCCCTTGGACCTCCCTCCCACCCACCCCTCTAGGTGATCACAGAACACCGAGCTGAGTTGCTGTGCTGCACAGCACCTTCCCACCAGTTATTTATTTTACACATGGTGGTGTAAACATGTCAGCGCTGCTCTTCCCCTCCCCGGTGTCCACATGCCTATTATCTATGTCTGCATGTCTATTCCTGCCTCGAAAAGAGGTTTTCATCTGTACCATTTTTCTAGATTTCATATGTATGCATTATTATATATTTGCTTTTATATTTCTGACTTACTTCATTTTCTATGACATACTCTAGGTCCAGCCACATCTCTACAAATGACCTAATTTCATTCCTTTTTATGGCTGAGTAATATCTGTGTTACTACTGGTAGGTACTGACTCTCATTTTTTAATATTGCAGGTGTCTGGGTGGTTGCCCTTGGCAGTCTTAGACAATTCCATCAGGAACACCTCTGGACTGCTGCAGCTGAGACACTATATCCCAGAGCTGCCCTGGGAACCTCCAGTAGCAGAGGGTCCCAGAGGATGGAGTTGACTTTGAAGTCACACAAATGTGTGTCCAAGCCAAGCTCTGAGGTCAGATGGTACTCTCCCCACCCTATTTCTCCCATCAAATGCAGCTCTAAGCCCTGAGTAGAATGCATGGAGCAGCCCTGCAAGACTCTGAAAAGCAAAGAGCACGCTGATGGAGGAAGAAAACCAGAATTTGGAGTATCAGTGAACCACTGATGGGTTTGTCATTTTATCTTCCTCTAGTTAGGAAGCATTACTATGAATACAGCTAGTGGAAGTGATGGAATTCCGGTTGAGCTATTTCAAATCCCAAAAGATGATGCTGTGAAAGTGCTGCACTCATCATGCCAGCAAATTTGGAAAGCTCAGCAGAGGCATAGGACTGGAAAAGGTCAGTTTTCATTCCAGTCTCAAAGAAGGGCAATGTCAAAGAATGTTCAAACTACCCCCACAATTGTGCTCATTTCCCACGCTAGCAAGGTAATGCTCAAAATCCTCCAAGCTAGGCTTCAACAGTACATGAATTGAGAACTTCCAGATATACAAGATGGATTAAGAAAAGGCAGATGAACCAGATATCAAATTGCCAACATTCACTGGATCATAGAAACAGCAAGGGAATTTTAAAAAATCTATTTATGATTCATTGACTATGCTAGAGCCTTTCACATGTAGATAACAAAAAACTGTGGAAAATTCTTCAAGAGAAGGGAATACCAGACCACCTTACCTGCCTCCTGAGAAATCTGTGTGCAGGACAAGAAGCAACCTGGACATGGAACAACAGACTAGTTCAAAATTGGGAAAGGAGTACATCAAGGCTGTATATTGTCACCTTGCTTATTTAACTTCTATGCAGAGAACAACATGTGAAACATTGGGCTAGACAACTCACAAGCTGGAATCATGATTGTCAGGAGAAATATCAATAATCTCAGATATGCAGATGACATATAGATAATGGCAGAAAGCAAAGAGGAACTAAAGAGCCTCTTGATGATGGTGAAAGAGGAGAGTGAAAAAGTAGGCTTAAAACTCAACATTCAAAAAACAGGTCATGGCATCCAATCCCATAACTTCATGGGAAATAGATGTGGGAAAAGTGGAAACAGTGGAAGATTCTATTTTCTTAGGCTCCAAAATCCCTGTGAATGGTGACTGCAGCCATGAAATTAAAAGGCATTTGCTCCTTGGAAGAAAGGCTATGACAAACCTAGACAGCATATTAAAAAGCAGAGACATCACTTTGCTGACAAAGATCCATATAGTCAAAGCTATGATTTTTCCAGCAGTCATGTATGGATGTGAGAGTTGGACCATAAAGGAGGCTGAGCACCAATAGAATTGATGCTTTTGAATTGTGGTGCTGGAGAAGACTCTAGAGAGTCCCTTGGACAACAAGGAGATCAAACCAGTCAATCCTAAAGGAAATAAACCCTGAATATTCAGTGGAAGGGCTGATGCTCAAGCTCCAATACTTGGCCACCTGATGCAGAGCCAACTCATTGGAATAGACCTTGATGCTGGGAAAGATTGAAGGCAAAAGGAGAAGAGGACAGCAGAGGATGAGATTGTTAGATAGTATCACTGACTCACTAGACATGAGTTTGAGCAAACTCCAGGAGATAGTGAAAGACAGGGAAACCTGGCATGTTGCAGTTCATGGAGTCACAGGGTCAGACACAACTTATTTAGTGAACAACAGCATTTCCTAGTCTAGGCTCAACTCAGACTCAAACCCCAGAAGAGGACCTTTCTGGGGACAGAGAGAACTCTAGGAGAAGCCCTCTAGTTCTGCTTTAAAGAGTAGGTCTCTAATACTCAGGGAGAGTAAAGGAAATTCCCACTGTTTTCTTTCTTGCTTTCTCACAGCCCAACCCTCAAGAAGCCCCAGCCTAGCAGCAGCAACAGCAGCCTTAGAGAGAGCTCACAGAAGTTAAAACCCTGTGGAGGAGACTCTTCTCTCTTCATAAAAGAGTGAGGGCATACCCCCCATCGATTGCTTTTATTCTGTCTTCGTCCTGTACTATGTGCCCCAGGCAGGATTCGTTGTAGGAAATACATGGCAGGGCAGGATAAATAAAGCCCTAACTTTCTGGTCACAGAACCACAAAGGGGAATCCTAATCCAGAGAGTTTAGAGAGAGGAAAAAGCCTTAGAAACTCCCAGGCTTATTCCCAAATGGTGCACCTGTGGACCTGATCATAAAGAACATGAAAAAAGACATTGAGAACTGACCTAAGAGATGGACTACTTCCTAGGTACCAGGCTAGCCACTGAATGGCAGACAAGCAGGACAGATTCAAGAAGCGATGCAAAGAAAATGAAACTGGCATGAACCCACAACTCTCTGTGGGCTGTCATAACTCGTGGCCTGAACATAACTAGATGGTGGTGGTTGTTGTGTCTCTAAGTCATGTCCATCTCTTTAGGACCCCATGGACTGCAGCATGCCAGGCTTCCCTGTCCTTCAGTATCTCCCAAAGTTTGCTCAAACTCATGTCCATTAAGTCAGTGATGTCATCCAACATCTCATCCTCTGTCATCCCCCTCTCCTCCTGCCTTCAATCTTTCCCAGCATCAGGGTCTTTTCCAGTGAGTTGGCTCTTCGCATCAGGTGGCCAAAGTATTGGAGCTTCAGTTTCAGCATGAGTCCTTCCAATTCAGGGTTGATTTCCTTTAAGATTGACTGGTTTGATCTCCTTGCTGTCCAAGGGACTCTCCAGAGTCTTCTCCAACAATTCAAAAGCATCAGTTCTTCAGCATTCAGCCTTCTCTCAACTCTCACATCCAAACATGACTACTGGAAAAACCATAGCTTTGACTACACAGACCTTTATTGGCAAAATAATGTCTCTGCTTTTTAATATGCTGTCTGTTTGTCATAGCCTTTCTTCCAAGAAGCAAACATCTTTCAATTTCATGGCTGCAGAGAAGGAAATTGCAACCCACTCCAGTGTTCTTGCCTGGAGAATCCCAGGGACGGGGGAGCCTGGTGGGCTTCCGTCTATGGGGTCACACAGAGTCGGACACGACTGAAGCAACGTAGCAGCAGCAGTAGCAGTCACTATCCACAGTGATTTTGGAGTCCAAGAAAATAAAGTCTGTCACTGTTCCCACTTTTTCCCCATCTATTTGCCACGAAGTGATTGGACCAGATGTCATGATCTTAGTTTTTTGAATGTTGAGTTTTAAGCCAGCTTTTTCACTCTCTTCTTTCACCCTCATCAAGAGGCTCTTTAGTTCCTCTTTGCTTTCTGCCATTAGAGTGATATCATCTGCATATCTGAGGTTGTTGATTACTAGATTGACAGTCTGCCAAATCAACAAAACATCAATATTCTACATGTGACTTAATTAAAATGCAAAAACACATAACATAATATTCATAATGTCCAAGATGCAATCCAAAAGTACTCAGAATACAAAGAAGCATGAAAACCCAAACTCATGACAAAAGACAATCGATGATCATGCCAAGGTGATGCAGATATTGGAATTATCTGATAGATCTTAGAGTGCCTACTATAAAAATTCTCCAACATGGAAAGGAACGATCTTGAAATTAACAGATATATAGAGACTTTAAACAAAGAAAAAGATAAAAATTGAAAAATACAATCACTGTTATTTTAAAAACTCATTGAATGGGCTTAACAGTATGAGGATGACAGAGGAAAGAAACAGTAAACACAGAAATATCTCAACTATCCAATCTGAACAGAAGAGAGAAAATAAAGACTGAAAAAAAATAACAAGGGTTCTGCAGTCTGAGGAGCAATACCAAACTAAGCTCTGACCCTTTACCAGAAAGTGTCCCTGGAAAAGTTCTGAGCCCCAATTCCCTTACCTGTAAAGAGTAACCTTTTTCTTTCCACTAAGTGTCAATCTACATCGTCTTAAATCTTCATGACAACCATCTGATATAAGTGTAGGTAATAACACCTTCATTTTATAAACAAGAAAACTGAGGCTGAAGGGGTTAAAAAGCTCAGCTTAGTGTCCGTGCTGGGCTGATAACTTGGCAGACTAACTCCAGAGCCCACATTCCTACCCTTGACAGCCATCCTGCTCCTTTCAATGAGTAATTGTGCTAGTGTTTGCAGAGTAATTGACTCTTCAGTTGGGTAAAATGAGATGGAAGCTTTATGGAAAATCTAGGAGTCTGAATTCTGGTTCATTCCACCACCAGTGAATAGCATGACCCAGAGCAAAATACTTCTCCCACGTCAGCTCAGCTTTCTCAGTTGGAAAATGAAAAGTTAGGTATATTATCTTTAAGGTCATTGCCAACTCTGACAGTTAAGAATTTCAATCATCTTCCTCCAGAGACAACAAGCTCCTGTCTGAGTACATCTTAGGTTCATTCTCTGTTCACTAAAGGGCATGGCGCTGTCCTGGGTGCTGAAGGAGAGACTGGAGCCTTGGGAGCTGGCAATTTTTCTGAGCAATGTCCTTCCCTGGGGCTTCCTCCAACCTTTCTGTGTGAGCTCCACTGAATGCTGACTCTGTTTGTGAGCATATTTCATGCTGGAGGGAGCTTTTCAGGTTAATCCATTCCCTCTCCAGACTTCTGCCTCTTGCAAGTGTGTTTAAGATTCTCTGCCCAGTCTTGAAAATGCTTCCTCCCAGGCAGTTTGTGTTTGCAATCATCTCCTTACCGGTCTCTGTCCAGCTGAAATTCTCAGAGTCCTCTTCCTCTACAGCTAACCTGTCATTCAAAATCTTCCCTTTGGGTCCCAAGGCTGACAATCTGAGGAACCCTTGGATTTGTCTGTGGCAGAAGGAACTTATTCAGGGGCAAAAAATAAAATAAAATAAACAAAATAAAAACAGAAGAACTATAGGTCTCGCTCTGAATTCCAATGGGCAACACTTGGTTTCCTGCAGCACAGGCTTTGAGAGATACCTAAGCCTGGTGATTGCACTATGTTTGAAAACCAAAGAGGAGTTGGACATGGAGCCAGGTAAGTACTATCTTATGCAAGAGGGTGAAGATTGTGGTGAGCTGGGGCTCTGTCTGCCAAAAAGCTTTCCATCCTCCCCTTCTTACCTTTCCTTCCATTATGAATTGGCTGGTAGAAGACACCCAACTACAATCCACTGAAGCTAAGAGGGAATTTATTGAAAGTATGCTGAGGAACCTCACAGAATTTAAGAAAGAGTTGGTAGGAAGAATAGGACTAGAGATGGACATCAGGAACTGCTTGATCCAGGGGCCAGGGTGCTTGAGGTCACCTCTTGAAATATCTCACACTTTTCTGTGCACACCTGTTTCACTTTCCTCCCCAGCCACAGACTTCCCTTCTTTGCTTCTAGGTCTTCATGGAAGAAACATGGACTCTGACAGCTCTAGAGTT
The DNA here is from genome assembly GCF_027580195.1 of Bos mutus. Taxonomy (NCBI): domain Eukaryota; kingdom Metazoa; phylum Chordata; class Mammalia; order Artiodactyla; family Bovidae; genus Bos; species Bos mutus. The sequence goes on along the minus strand of NC_091632.1, from coordinate 36,962,325 downwards.
TGATGTGTTACTGTTTCAGTCCCCTCAAAATTGTTCAAAGTTTCCAGAGCTCCCAGGAACACAATTTAATGGCTTGTCTGAGGTCAGGCACCCACCTCTGGACCAGTCAACCATGACAAAGGACTTGGGTTCTTCTTGGAGTCCCCTGTGTAGCCTTGAAGAACAGGGCAGAGTCAGGATGGCAGCGAGAGGAGCAGGGACTCAAGAGCCCCCCATCCATTTGCTGCCCATGTCCCATTCACTCTTCAGTGCAGCAACCATGCCCTGCCTTGTACCAGCTGTCAAAGGCCTCAACAACGGGCACTGAAGATTAGCGGTCTGTCCTGAGAACTCAGTCTCTGCTTGAGTCCACTCCACTCACTCTGGCTTCCTTGCCACTCCTTCACGCCCAGAATTATCCACAGCCTGAGTGGGTTGGATCCCGTTCCTACAGAAGAATGGAGCAGCAGACCTTGACACTCTTCTTGTCCTGTCCAATCGGCATATTCCTGCAGCTCTGCATCCTTCTCCCTGTTGGTCCACCACGGAGTTCCCGGCTGGACCAGAAGTCCTTTCTCTCCCTCACTGTCAGTCAGTCATCCCCAGTAGACACCATTCCAGATCCCAGTTCATCCATTCTCCTTAAATACATCACCTCATGCCAGGGAGATGTTCCTAGGAGCCTCTTCCTCTAGGAGGGTTTTATCTACAAGCCCCACATCCAGGGTTTCTCTCTAATGAATTTGGACTTCAATATTCACAATAGTCACATTGACTAACATAGGCTTTTTCATCAACTTCTTTCCCATTTTTATTGAATGTTGCTTTCCCTTTGGCTTCTTTTTAAAGAAGCTTTATCTTTTCCATTTGATCTTTAACAGGATGTTTCCTAATATTTCTATGGTAAGTTTCTTAGTCCACGCCCGCTTTCTGTCATAAACATGCCCATGGACCAGAGCAATTCAGTTTCCAGGATGAAATCTCTGGAAAAATGAAGAATGTTTTTCATGGAAAGGTATTTTATTTTAAATATAGCACTGTGTACATGTCAATCCCAGACTCTCGATCTCTTTCTCCTTTCCACCCTTCCCCACCCCCAGTAACCAAAAGTTTGTTCTCTAAGGCTATAAGTCTGTTTCTGTTTTGTAAATTGGGCTTTCCTGGTGGCTCAGATGGTAAAGAATATCCCTGCAATTCAGGAAACCTGGGTTCAATTCTTGGGTCAGGAAGATCCCCTGGAGAAGGGAATGGCAACCCACTCCAGTATTCTGGCCTGGAGAATCCCATGGACAGAGGAGCCTGGTGGGCTACAGTCCATGGGGTTACGAAGAGTCAGACATAACTGAGTGACTAACACTTTGGATGTGAGAGTTGGACTGTGAAGAAAGCTGAGCACCGAAGAATTGATGCTTTTGAACTGTGGTGTTGGAGAAGACTCTTGAGAGTCCCTTGGACTGCAAGGAGATCCAACCAGTCCATTCTAAAGGAGATCAACCCTGGGTGTTCTTTGGAAGGAATGATGCTAAAGCTAAAACTCCAGTACTTTGGCCTCCTCATGTGAATAGTTGACTCATTGGAAAAGACCCTGATGCTGGGAGGGATTGGGGGCAGGAGGAGAAGGGGACGACAGAGGATGAGATGGCTGGATGGCATCACCAACTCGATGGACATGAGTTTTGGTGAACTCCAGGAGTTGGTGATGAACAGGGAGGCCTGGCGTGCTGCAATTCATGGGGTCACAAAGAGTCGAACACGACTGAGCAACTGAACTGAACTGAACACTTTCACTTTTCATCATTTCTTTAGAATCTGCATATAAACAATATCATGTGTTATTTGTCTTTCTCTGTTGCATGTACTTCACTTAGTATGTTTGGGGGTATTTATAGCAGATGACCCAGAGGAAGGGACTCCATGATTCCTGGTGACTGTCCCTCCCTCTCCTGTGAATTCACTGTGAAAGGAAAGGTCACTGTATCAGCATCTCTGCTCTGAGCAGTGGCCTCACTGGCAAGAGAGATGCTCATTCTTGCCTCGGTCAACCTCACACTGGGTCAGAGACAATGGGAATCCCAGTTTGCTTTGTCTCCTATCATCATTTGTCCCTACTTATGACCTGTGACACTGTCTGAAATTCAGTCAGAGCCACAGAAACCTGCTTCTCCTCTGTACATCAAAAGCACAGACAGGCTGATGGAAGCTCGGGTGTCCAGCACATAGGAAAGTCCCCTTGGTCACAGCCTCGTGTTTGCAAAGCTGCTGGGACATAACACCAAAACAGCAGCAGCCGTGCAGCTGTCACGTTCTGAAGGTGGAACTCCGAGCTTGGGAGAAGGTACAGGAGACCATCACAAGTTGCTGGGGTGCACATGAGGAAGAATCAGGTGTTTACAGAACACTGACATCAGCTCCCAGACTTCTAGACACCATCAGCCTTTGAGGAGAAAAATCCATGGAGATTTAACTCAATAGAGACGGCCTGCCAAGCACATGGGTGGTCAGGGGCTCAGAGTCATAGCATCCACTTCACAGAGGCGGGCGTGAGGGGTGATATGCTACACGAGGCAATCGGCAGGTCTGCTTCCAACCAAGGTGGAGTGACAGACACCAGTGATGCCCCAGCAGGAACAATGGAGCAAGTACATGGAATAATGATTTTCAGGCCACTGGGCACCAGGCCATGAAGGGCAGTGAGCCTTGGTGGATGGAAAAGAACAGGGGTGTGCTCACTGCTGGACATTTCCCCAGAGAGCAAGGGGAAGGGTCCCAGAACACTTCCCTGGGGAGCATTGGGAGGGTCTTGAGCAGAGCCTGCAGCTCCCTGGGTGAAAGAGACACAGCTAAAAGCCCAGGGAGGCCAGGCAGCTATGTCCGAACCCCAGAGACAAGAGAGTTTCTTGGAGAGAAATCTTGCCATCTGAATACTGATCAGTGAACTGAATCACGAGGCCAAGGAAAGCCTACCGATGGGACTGAAGGGGACAAACCAGGCCAAGGACAGTGCCTGTTCCAGCACCAGCCAGGAAATTCTCACAGCTCCTAGGCACTGGGTGGGCTTCTCAGAGAGGCAGTGGCTCAACGTTGGGGGGTGGGGGCGTTGCGGGGGAGTGCAATTAGTCCTGCAGCAAACGCTGACCTGGACTAGAGCCCTGAAGCTTAGGAGGAGACCAGTGTCCAAGAACCAGAACCACATCCCAGGAAAATGCTCCCCAGTGCCCACACAGCCAGGGCATCCACACAGGTAAGGGCAGGGGTGACAGGGGGCAACAGGCCAGACTTGCCTCCAGGCCCTACTGTGCTGCCCGCTTTGCCCACTCTCCTTCCTGAGGGCCCTCTTCCTGCTGTGCTCTTGGGATGGATACAGTGGGGGCCCCAGGGCCTGAGATTCACAGAGAGACCTGTGAATGGCATTTGAGCCTCCGTGATCCCTGGGGGCTGTGGGGCTCTCCCACAGCTGGGGTCCCTGCAGCCTGAGGAAAGGGTGAGGGTGGATTTCCCATGGCCCCCAGGCTCTCAGGCATGAGGAGCAAATGAGAAGCATGGGCGAGTGGGCAAGTTGCAGAAAGGATAAGAGGGACAAAGAGAAAGGAGGAGGCGGGGATAGCACTCTGTTCTGTTCTGTCTCCTGATTCCAGACCGCAGCAAATCTCAGATTAATGTGACTCCTTGGTCGTTAGTGGTTTCCTCTGGCCAGCTCACCAGGAGCAAACCGGCAGAACGGCCCGGAGGCAAGCGAGCGTCAATTAGCAGCAAATGATGCTTCTGAGCCCCCATCAGGGCCCCAGAGGTTTGAGGCGTCTGGCATCACCTGTCAAAAGGCTGACTCCTCTCAACCACAAGAGTGTATTGTGTTCGGTTTCCTAATATAGATTTATGGATGTGTTTTCCATGCTAATAAAAGAACCCCTGGAATTTGAGTTCTCTTTTTTTTAAGACTGCTAAAGAGACTCGAAGAAGTGGAGGGAGTGTCCGCCGGTCACCACAGCAGGACGACAGCACAGGAGGTGGCCCGGGCCTCCGGTGGCACTGGCAGAGCTGCTTCCCGGGCTGGGGGCTGGAGCTGGGCAGCCGACAGGCTGACCCTAGCAGCCCCGAACCCCAGGCTGGCTCCACCATTGGCCCCGTTTAAAGGGAGGAGCCCAAGGCAGAGCTGTCAGGGAACTGCCCGAGGTCATGGAGGTCCTGGGCAGTGGGCTCGGGACGCAAGTGTGGCCAGCGGGGCACACAGCCTGCTTTCATCACCACACACCGCACAGACCAGCCAGATCTACCAGGGGCCCTTCTGTCCCACTTCCGGACTCCCAGGGGCATGGCCTGGCTCCGACACCAATCACCAGTGACCAGGGGGTGGGGTTAAGGTCAGTGAGCCGGGCTGCAAGGAGTCACCAGGTGAGAGGGGAGGGCCCATGACCACAAGGAAGGCCCCTGTGAGCTGAGAGACAGAGGAACCGAGGGACGCATGCCCTCGGCCTCCTGTTCCCCATCTCTGCCTCTTCCCACTGCTTCCCATGTGCACAACTGGCACCACTATTTTGTCTTATTCTCTTTTTTATTTATATTTTTGCACTTCCTCTTCCCATCTGGTTCCCTGATGCACAGGACAGAAGCCAGGCTCAGCTGTGGCTAATCTAAAATGCCATTAATATAAATTGGCGCTAATTACTCAGTGGCTTCCGGCAATCCCCTCCCAACTTTTGTGTGACAGAAGCCTTCTGGAAAACTCCAGGAGATGTCCCCTCAAGAAGGGCCAGGGCTCCTGTGGACACTTGCTGACTGCATCTCCTGCAGCCAGGGTTCTCCCTGGATCAGGTCGTTCGAGGCGCCTTTTCCTTCTGCCTGGACAGAGTATATCAGTGTGCAGACCAGAGGCCCATGAAACATAAATGTCCTGGCGTCTCGTGGCAGAACAGCCACACTCAGGTGCCCAGGACCTGAGTCCGCTGGCTGCTCTCCAGCAGCCATGACTACTCTGAACCCACTTTGCTCTTCTGAGTCTTCATCTAGCCCAACTCCAATGATCATATATTTATCAAATCAGTTTTGAAGTGAGCCATGAGCCCAAGAAGGATGCTTAACACAGATTCTCTGGATCTTTCAAGAAAAAGTGACCCACTGACTAAACAGAGGGCCAGGCCCCCTCCCCAGGTGCAGGGGCCCAGGGCTGGCTGCTGGAGCTGGGAGGGCTGCACCTCAGGCAGCCCGGCTCCACAGGTTCTGCCTTGTTGAGGGTTGGTCCCCCAGTGAAGGGAGTCAGGCTGGAGCCAGGGCTGGAAGGATGAGGGGGCCAGAGAATTGCAGGACAGAAGCTGGGCCACCTGAACCCAACCCTTGTCCACCCAACGTCCATATCTGTATCTGCCTGGCAGCCTTATCTCCCTGCAGGCTTCCACAGGGCAGGGGCCACAGATTGAGGGCCACAGGCAACAAAGAGCACTGCTGTAGATAGCTTCCCAAATTCTGTGCAGTGGCAGATTGATTCAGAGCTGGCAACAGAGATGTCTCAAAAGAGGGAGGAGAGCGAGCTGTGTTGCAATGCACCCTGGGAATATCCCCTCCCAATCCAAGGTAATGTTGGATGGCATTTTCAATACTTCCAATATGTATTGAAAGTGTCCTGCTCCAGCTGGTAAAGAAAATCATCACGTGCTGGACAAGAATGAAGTCTGGGGCGTGTGGCCTTCCCATCCTGGAAGAATCTTCTAAGATGACCTGGCATCTTACTCTGTCTTCAAGACACACTCTTGACCAGGGAGTGACAGCCCTTCCCCGGGAGGATGAGGATTGTCAAGTGCTACTTTCAACCCTCCTCTTCTCTCAAATCCTCGTACGAGCACTCTCCCCTCAGTTGCTGTGTGCAAAAGTAGAATGTTGTGTTTTCTGCCCATCGGTCTAGTTGGTACACTGGCGTCTACCCGCCTTATGCAGGAGGAGGCAGATTCCTCTACTCCAGCCACCTGGCCCCAAGACTGTACAATGTGACTGATTGGGTCCTTCTCTACCCCATCAATGATGTTTGTACTGGAATGTGCCTTCAGAAACTCGGCCTCACTCCAGAGAGACACAAAGGCTTCAGGGCATTTGATATAGAAGAGAAAAGCAGGAGTAACATATGTTCCTATGTAGATTTGATGTTGGTACATAGTAGAAAACCTCAAGAGATGATTGATATTTGGTCTCGGTTGCAGAGTGCTCATTTAAAATGCTGAATTATGTGCAAACTATATTTTACATAGAAATGTATCTCAAATAGTTCCCATTTGTGTTCTCTTCCATTAGAGGTCATTTCTATGTAAAACCATCAAAATTGCCTTTATAGGTCATGTCCATTTGACGGCCTCTAAACCTTTCAGTTCAGACGGTAAAGCGTCTGCCTGCAATGCAGGAGACCTGGGTTCAATCCCTGGGTCGGGAAGATCCCCTGGAGAAGGAAATGGCAACCCACTCCAGTACTCTTGCCTGGAGAATCCCATGGACAGAGGAGCCTGGGGGGCTACAGTCCACGGGGTCGCAGAGTAGGACACGACTGAGCGACTTCACTCACTCACTCTGGCTATTTTCAGCCTGTGCTGCCGTCCACTCCCAGGCACGGAGCCTGTTAGCCCTCAGGGCCCCTGGGTTACCTGTGCACCAGGTCCCCGTTCAAGGCCCACACGCACAGGTGGCATGCCCTCAGTACCGGTTAGGACATGGCCTTCCAAGACGTCACAGGTCAGGAGAGCACCATGAACAGTGTGAAAACTCTCCTCACCTGTGACGCACATTGAGAAACCCCCACACTCCTCTCCCTCCACGTGAAATGCTCACACACCAAGAACTGTTCACACTCGACCCACTGGTGGTTTTATCAGCCATGCCAGGAGGGGTGTGTCGGTGTCCACACGTGGGAACAGCCTTCACACACGCTTCGTGTCCAAGATGATTGTGAGACAGATGCAGCCAAGCCGTAAACTGTCCTCCTCAGGCTGCACTGCCTCTACCTTAGCAACTCGTTTTTCAAGCTTCCAGCAATCGCATCTCTCACTGCTCTAAGGTGCACGGTTTTGAATAACGTCTTTATCACTTTGGTCCCCTCTCTGTCCACCGTGACGAGATGTATCACTTATCAGTTTTGTGCTGGGAAACATAATTTAGCATTTGTCAAGATTAGCTCACTCAGTTGACCAGAGTAGTCACTTCACTCTTCCAAAAATGAACTGCAAGCTTCCACGATACCATGTCACCATTTGAGAGTCGTGTAAGAGACCGTATCCTGGGGACCATGGGCTTCCAGTAAGTTCCAGCTTTCAGATACGTTCTGCTGTCCTTTTTTAAACTCTTCTGCTGCATGTGCAGGATCCTCATCCTGAGCTCACTCTCCCTGACACACATAGATGTGCTGCTATATTCGCACCGGAGCCCAACACATGCTGTTCACATTGTTTCAGCGTTTCTGAGCTGTGCCTTTTATGTTTCCGTATGTATCACTACTGTTCTCCTTTAATGAGCTACTTTTGAACCGTTGATCCCTTTGGGAGGACTGGGAACAGATTATACCCGCCCCCCTCCAAAAAAAAAATAAGAAAAAGCACAGATGTTTACAAACATAATAATGTGCCAATTATTTGGAAGTGTGATAACACAAGAATAACAGCATCCTGTTAATTGCTGCCCAAGGGAACCAGCCCAGACTTGTGTCTGTGTCCAGTCTTGAGCAGAGTGATTATTAAAAGCAAATTGGGATTTTTGTGAAATACACATAAACAAAACTGTTCTGCTGCCTTTTTCCCTCTGAAACAGCCAAGTCCCTGTGGACCCAGCGTGGTTGCCAGGGTTGGCCAGGGTTCAACAGATAACCTTTGGAGAAACGTCCATCTTCCCCAAGGCTGCGGGCGACTTCAGAGCCTGTACCACGTGGTATTCCCAAAAACGCCAGGACGACCCATTGCAAGGCAACTGCCCAGCAGCAGAGTCGCAGGCTGGGGTTCCAGCCCTTGCACCTGAGAGTGAGCCAGTCTGGCAGCCTCTTCTGACTCCTGCCACCTCCTGCTTTACACTCAAAAAAACGGACTAAGATCACACAATTTTCCTCACACAGAGTAAGCATTCTTTCCTGGCTGCTGTTAATGCTGATTGTGTAATTATTGACAAGCAACAGTATTCTAAGAAACTCCAGAAACTAAGAAACATATTGTGGGAGGAAAACATCTTCCTGAGGAAAATCCCAGATGCTGAAGAACCCCCAATATTTTGGTCTGATGAGCCAAGTCATTCCTGCTCCCTAAAAACAACAAGCCAGAAGCCAGAGCACGGAGCCGGGCTCACAACCACTCAGCCATCCTCTCTCTCTTGTGCTTGGAAACCTGGGTGACAAGGCAATTTGCCGAGCGTGGCAGATAAAACCGTTCACTGACAGTTCACTTTGGGCTGGGAGCATGTGTCTTCCTAGTTAAATATTTACTGTGTGTTTTATTTATTATTTACGAGGCTCTGGGGAAGCCCTGAGTCTGGCTTCAAGTTCGTGGATGGATCAGCTGCATGGAGTTTTCCTTTCACTCCGGGATCCTGGCTCCCGCTCACCTCTGACGACAAATGAGCAACCTGGGAGCCCAGACCCTGCACCCCAGACCCCGGCCTGTCCCCCCTCCCTCCCTCTTCACTCTCTGCTGCAGCTTCCATCTTCTATTCACAGAAGGATCCTCCTTTCATGTCTAGTTGGCCCCCATGCTGGACCTCTATTCACTTTTCAAAAATGAAAATTCATTTCAAAAATGACCTCTATTCATTTTTCCCAGGTCAGAAGAGGAGAGCAAACTTCTCTCTTCCCTAAGTGTTACCCTTGTCTTAAGAGTATTTGGATCCCCATCCTCCCTTCCCTCCTCCATTTAAGTTGACTAATTGACCTTTTAAATGTACCTAGAAAATAAATTGCCTAATAAGATAAATTATCTCGTACTCAATGATGCCTGAAATCCACGGAAACCTAAGAGGGGACAATGAGGCAGCAAACAAATGACTAATGAAGGAGATGCACTTGCTAAAGAATAATTGATTAGTGATCGCAGTCACCCCACACTCAGACAGGGCTTCTTGGGAGAGCCTGGGGCAGGGGCACCAAGAGAAGAGATTTGTGACCGCCAAGGAGGCTAGCCCTGAGGAAAGTCAGGGCCTTCACCTGTCGTTGCATCCCCTGACCCCCCAGCAGCTCTGACACTGACCCTGAAAGGCAGCCATGAGTCCAAAGTAGTGGGACATCCTGGCCACAGAGAGCATCCCAGCCCCACGGAGGACCACTGCACGGGGCTTGGAGGCAGGGTTTGAGTGAGCCAAAGAGGGGTAGGGGCATTTTTCCCTCTAGGAAAAACAGATCCCACCCTCCCCCACCCAGGGCAGGCACAGCAGTGCCCCCAGGACCCCTCATCCAGCCTCAGGACTGTGTCCATCACTTCCTCAAAACATAAATAGTGAAGATCCAAGAAGAAAGGCCATCTGTGCTGACTGAAGAGCTGGGGAATCATCCTGTGGATGGCTGTGTCTGGTACATGGCCATTAAGAGAGTTTCTGAATGTTTGCAGGAGGGGAGGGAGTCAAACAAGTGGGTGTCTTTCTTGATCTCAACAAAGATTCAGCATCACCCAGGAAGCCAAAACACTGCTTTCCTGACTCATGGCTTCACAGGGAACTGGGCTTGCCTGGACCACCCACACTATGCTCCCAGAGGGAAAACCTCTGTTGAACACAGGTCAAACCATGGGACAGAACAGAGGTCTGTTCAGTGGGGCTCGTGGGAACTGAGGAAGCAGACTCACGGGCACTTGTGGACTGCATACCAACAGGGAAACTAGGAGACAGGAGACCACTTCTTACTGAGAGTCTGGTTTGTGCCAGATGCTGTGCTGCCCACTTCACCTGTGTTATTTCATTTGATCGTCATGAAAACTTTGGCAACGCAGAGCTGCAGAGCCCTTCCCCACAGCCTCACAACACAGGGTTCCTCATGCACAGAATTTGTGTCCACACATCATGCTGCCTCCGCACACACATCATTCATCTTTCCAACCTTCCATCCATCCTTAGGTTCATCCACCCGCCATCCATCCACATCACTTTCTCTTCTTCCTTCCCACCATCCATTCATCCATCCGTCCTCCCATATCCTCATCCATCTATCCATCCATCCACACACCCATCCATCCATCCATCATCCACCCACCATCCATCTAAATCACTTTCGCTTCTTCCTTCCCACCATCCACTCATTCATCCATCCATCCATTCATCCATACACTCATCCATCTATCCATCCACCCACACACCCATCCATCCATCCACTCACTCATCCATCTATCCATCCATCCACACACGTATCTATCCATCCATCCATTCATCCATCCACACATCTATCCAACCATTCATCCTCCCACCCACACACCCATCCATCCATTCATCCATCCACACATCCATCCAACCATTCATCTTCCAGTCCAATGAAACATCCATTTATCCATCATCATTTTTCACTCACTGAACAGTGTCCCCAGAGTATCTGCCCACAGGACCCTGACCTCATTCTTATCTCCCAGCACATGATCTTCACATCACATTAGGTCACAAAGTTTTGTGCTAAACCACAGTCTTCATCAAGTTCTGGCCAAAACCCATCATTCCAAGAGTCGTGGTTCCAGCCCTTTGGGCATCTCCAACCTTCCCTTGGGCATTTGATCCTGGAAATGGACAGACCCACACCCACCACCTCAGGTGCTCTAAACTGTTCATTTGAACTCTTATTTCATTGTCAGCAAGTCAACTCTTGACCAGTGACCTGTGACTAGGGTGAGAAAGGCTGATGTGTCTTGGGGTAGGGTGGGGATTCCTAGAAGCTCTGGAAAGGGACAGTTCTTCTGGAGAAGGCTATCACATGGGAATTTCACCCTGACTCAGGACCCATCTGGTTTCTGGAAGCACATGTCTATTTGAAAAGGTAAGGAGCCCTTTGAGTTTGTTTATGCCTCAGCCCTCTTGGCCAAGAGGAAGAGACATGTGTAGTAAAGATTTTGACCTTGCCAAAAGAAATCTGACTTTTGTCCTTGGCTCTGGGAAGTGATCTCTAATCCTTCAGATGTTCTGCCTGATAGGAGCATCCTTGTTTACCTGGAGCCTTGGACCATGCTGGAGAGTCTAATGATGTGATTTCTGGAGGACGGTCCTGGGGAACATGGTGTTAACTGACCCTTGAAGGGACTGGAGCCTGAAGTCAGCCATGTTTCCCAAGTAGATGAAAGATCCCCAGTAAAGACTCTGGTGGGTGATGCCCCGTAATCTTTTGGAGGACCTGACACTGTCTGTGACTCTGTGGGGAAGGGCTGCTGGAAGCTTGGCTATGGAACTGCCCTAGACTCTGTCCCCCAAGTCTATCCCTTTAGCTGGTTTTAATCTGTGTCCTCTCACTGCAAAAAATCACAACTGTGAGTATATTATGTTTCACTGAGTTATGTGACTCCTTCAAGTGAATTATTAAACTTGAGGCTGGTCCTGGGGACCCATGAACTCAGCTTCTTGACCTCACAGGCTAATTCTCATCAGTTCCAAGACCTGGTACAGGAGGCACCAGGGCTGAGCATCTGCTGGCAGCTGTTGGGAGATTGCCAGCATCTGCACACATGGCTGTGATAAATCCCCGGGGAGTGTGGGCAGACATGTTGCCTGGCCTCGACGCCCTGCCACCCACTCCCTCTCCTGTTATTACTGCCATGTTTTATAGGCAGAGCTTGGATGGAGTGAGTGGAAATCACTTTGGCTTAAGTTCCATCAAAGGAAGTAATGAGAAATCCATAAGTCTTGTAAATAGGTGATAAGACAAGTCTTTAAACCAGATGGAGTAATAACTTAATCACATGTAAGGCAGAGGCGTGAGGGGAGAGCTGGCTGAGACCAGCTGCTCCTCGGGGTCTGGGAAACCAGCCCCTCCCCGAAGGACCCCTCAGTGCACCACTCCCCAGGAAAGGAAGATGGGCCTCCCTTTATCACACCCACCATGGGAACTTAATGCATCATCGCACTTAACCCTCATAGCCACCCTGATGGAAGGTGACCTTGCCTTTGAGGCAACCCATGCTCAGAGGAATCAGCACCAAGGACACCATTGGGTCTGCCTGAGCACGTGGCCAGCTAAGAAAAGTAATTTCTTCCCAAAGTCAATTCCAGTGACACTGTGAGATCCAAGTATAGGCCCCAGGGGTGATGGTGTGGCTACAGCCCTGTAGTTCCCCAATCTCTGCCCAGAGACCCTAGACTCCCTCCTGAGACAGAACATCATCCAGGCACCTTGCTCACTGCCCCCACTCCCAGGCTACCCCTCGTCTCTCCATCCCCACAGAGGCATACCCAGAATCACCCCTCAGATGACCACAGCACTTTGTGGTTTAGGAAACACCATCCTCCTGCTATGAAATGAATGTCTGTGTCCCACAGAATCCTCATGTTGAAGCACAACCCTCTATGTTGTGGCATTTGGAGGTGGGGGCCTTTGTGAGGGGGGAGGGGTGACAAGGTCATCAGGGGGGTCCTGTATTAGTGTCTCCAGAGAAACAGAGCCAACAGGATGTAGATAGATAGATAGGTAAGATATAAATGGAAAGAAATAAATATAGATACAGAAACAGAGAGACACACAGAAACTTATCATGAGGAACTGGCTTACATGATTATGGAGGGGCAGAGTCCCATGACCTGCTGTCTGCAAGCTGGACACCCAGGAAAGACAGTGTCCTAATCTGTAGGCCTGGGAACCATGAGACCTGAGGACAGAAGAGACGAGACATCCCAGATCAGCAGTGAGGCAGACAAAGTGGGCGCCCCTCCTCCCCTCCTGCCCTCCTTCCCTCCTTCCCTCCTCCCCTCCTCCCCTCCTCCCCTCCTCCCCACCTTCCCTCCTCCCCTCCTCCCTCCTCCCCTCCTGTGTTTCCTTCAGACACTCCTGGACTAGAGGACACCCACCCATGTTAAGGAGAGAGGTCTCTCCTGAGTCCACCAATTCAAATGTCAGTCTCATCAGGAACACCCTCATAGACTCACCCAGAAAGAATCTTCAATTCAGGGACTCCATGGCCAGTCAAGCTGACATGTAAAATTAACCATCACAGCCCCAAAGGGGAGTCTTAGGGTCCCAGATATAAATCCCATCACTTCACAATTTTGCAAAAGGTTCTTAGAATGTGATGTTGAAATCATGGTAACAGAAACTAAATGCTCAGTCTCATCCTAGAGTCTCTTAAAAACCCCACTGCTTTCAGCCTGATTTCACTTAATTCAGTCAGTTCAGTCACTCAGTTGTGTCTGACTCTTTGCGACCCCATGGACTGCAGGACGCCTGGCTTCCCTGTCCATCACCAACTCCCAGAGCTTGCTCAAACTCTTGTCCATTGAGTCGGTGATGCCATCCAACCATCTCATCCTCTGTCATCCACTTCTCCTCCCACCTTCAATCTTCCCAGCATCAGGGTCTTTTCTAAAAGTCAATTTTTCACATCAGGTGGCCAAAGTATTGGAGTTTCAGCTTCAGCATCAGTCCTTCCAATGAATATTCAGGACTGATTTCCTTTATGATTGACTGGTTTGATCTCCTTGCAGTCCAAGGGACTCTCAAGAGTCTTCTCCAACACCACAGTTCAAAAGCATTCTTTGGTGCTCAGCTGTCTTTATGGTCCAACTCTCACATCCATACATGACTACTGGAAAAACCATAGCTTTGACTAGATGGACCTTTGTTGGCAAAGTAATATCTTTGCTTTTTAATATGCTGTTTAGGTTGATCATCACTTTTCTTCCAAGGAGCAAGCATCTTTTAGTTTCATGGCTGCAATCACCATCTGCAGTGATTCTGGAGCCCCCAAAAATTAAGTCTCTCACTGTTTCCACTGTTTCCCCATCTATTTGCCATGAAGTGATGGTATTTTGTTTGTAGCCACTTTCTTCATTTTTTGCATGTTGAGTTTTAAGCCAGCTTTTTCACTCTCCTCTTTCACTTTCATCAAGAGGCTCTTTAGTTCCTCTTCACTTTCTGCCATAAGGGTGGTGTCATCTGTGTATCTGAGATTATTGATATTTCTCCTGGAAATCTTGATTCCAGCTTGTGCTTCATCCAGCCTGGCATTTCTCATGATGTACTCTGCATATAAGTTAAATAAGCAGGGTGACAATATACAGCTTTGATATACTCCTTTCCCAATTTGGAACCAGTCTGTTGTTCTGTGTCTTGTTCTAATGGTTGCTTCTTGACTTGCATACAGGTTTCTCAGGAGGCAGGTCAGGTGGTCTGGTATTTCCATTTCTTTAAGAATTACCCACAGTTGTGATCCGCATAGTCAAAGGCTTTGGCATAGTCAATAAAGCATAAGTAGATGTTTTTCTGGAACTCTCTTGCTTTTTTGATGATCCAGCGGATGTTGGCAATTCGATCTCTGGTTCCTCTGCCTTTTCTAAATCCAACTTGAACAGCTGGAAGTTCTTGGTTCATGTACTATTGAAGCCTAGTTGGAGAAATTTGAGCATTACTTTGCTAGTGTATGAGATGAGTGCAATTGTGTGGTAGTTTGAACATTCTTTGGCATTGATCTTCTTTGGGATTGGAATGAAAACTGACCTTTTCCAGTCCTGTGGTCACTGCTGAGTTTTCCAAATTTGCTGGCATATTGAGTGCAGCACTTTAACAGCATCATCCTGTCAACACCCTGTCAACTGCCATGTCTGCAGGGCTCCCCAGGGAGCTCAGCTGGTAAAGAATCTGCCTGTGATACAGGAGACCCTGGCTCAATTCCTGGGTGGGGAAGATCCCCTGGAGAAGGGATAAGCTACCTTCTCCAGTATTCCTGGGCTCAGCTGGTAAAGAATTCACCTGCAATGCAGGCTTGATCCCTGGTTTGGAAAGATCCCCTGCAGAAGGGAACAGCTACCCACTCCAGTATTCTGGCATGGAGAATTCCAAGGACTGTACAGTCCATTGGGTCATGGAAGCGGCTTTCACTTTCACTTCACTTAATTATCCTGTTGCAAATTGCATACTCTCCAAGATTCAGGTAGCCCAAACTATAAGATGCTTGCCTGAGTTGTTTGCCAGAAACTTCAAGTCAGCTGTGTCTAGTTCAAGCCCAAGCAAGTAAGACTGGTTAGGACTACTGATCCTAAAACTGGACCTGTGCAGGTGTCTTATGAGTGACATTTTGACATCAGAGGGCCACAACCCAACTCTCAGATCATGCTAAGCACTGACATTTCTGAACATGCATCCCACGAGCAAGCGTGTAACTCAGGTATGCCTGCACAGAACACCAGTTACCTCGCACTTCCCCATCAGCTTTCCCCACACCTAGGATCACCCTGCTTATTTACCCCACACATTTCTCAAGCCCTTGGCCTTTGTGGGAGTTGGTGGCTCTGAGACTGGTTCTCCCGTCTCCTCTCCTGGCTATCTTGTGAATAAACCCTTTCTCAGCTGCAGACTTCAGCATCTCAGCGTTTGGTTTGCTGTGAACTGGGCAAAGGATCCTGACTCAGGAACAGTGCCACCAGAAAAGAAGACAGTATTTTTTGAGGACAGTCAACACAGAGACTCCAGACTCAGTGCTTTGAGAACACACCTTGTCTCTAAACAGCCTGTAGGATTGGTGTCCCCGTCCCCTCACCTGGCAGACGAGGAAACCAACAGTGATTTCACCTGGACAGGCAGATCGGCTGCAGCCCCAGTGGCCCATCTCCCATGTCCACCTCTCCGGTGGTCCTTCCCTGGAGTGTGGGCTGCTTGTGGCTTGCTCCCAGTGAACAGAAGATGACAAGGTGATGGGGTATCACTGTGGCTCACAGAGGGCTCTTGCTTTGGTCTTGCTGGCCCTCCCTCTCTGCCTTGCCTCAGCCTAGCTCTGATGAGGCTGCTGTGCTGTGGGCCAGAGGAGGTGCAGTGACAAGGCCCAAACATGGCCTCTGGCCAACAGACAATACAGAACTCAGGCCCTCCATCCAAGTCTCAAAGACTGAATACCAAGTGAGCCTAGGAGCAGACCCTTCCCCAAAGGCCTTCAGATCAGACCCCAGCCCCACAGAGCTTGATCACAACCAGTGACCCAGGCCTGAAGTCCTGACCTCAAAAATGGCACCAGGGTAAATGTGTGTTATCTCCGGGTGATCAGCTACTCAGCACGGAACACAACTCACCGTCTGCATCCACACTCCAGGCAGCCCAGCTCCAAAGCCTTGCTTCTCCCACCTCACTCCCCTTGCACTGCATTCCTCATGTCCCACCTCAGAAACCACCCAATAATCCCAGAAGGCAGGTTATTGAGGGAAAGACCATGTCACCTCAGCCTTAAGCCCTGAGGGAGCCTGGGCCACACTGATTTCTTACCAAGCACAGTGCCTGGCATGCAGCAAGTACTCGGGTGATGGGGACCCCCCTTATAAACACACACATGCAGTGAGGCCATGTACTTGCAGAAACTCTCACCCTCCCCAAAGCCCAGCACAAGTGGGCAGTGCAGTGTTGGCCCTTTTGTTCACTCATTTCTTCATTCATTCACTTAAAACATATCTGTTGGGCCCCTACTCCCTGTCTGTTATAAACAATGGTGGCTTTGATTCATTTCATGCTTGTTGGAAAAGAGAACTTGAAATAGTCCTAGACGTGACCACAAGAGACCTATGTGTTCCTGTCTGCAGGCTGGGAACAAAATGTCCAGAGGAGCTGTCCTGCTCAGGCCTCCCACTCGTGGGGCATCTCAGAATAATGACCATGGGAGACTAGGCGCCCTCCACGGCCAGCATCTGCTCAGCGTGCAGCAGCCCCACCCCGAAAAGGGCCAGAGATTTGTGTGGGAAAGTGTCACTCTGAGCCCATTACTCATGTTCAGTAACCAAATTATTTTTCTTTGGAGGCATTAAGGGTAAATAAAGGCTTAATGAATCAAGCCTTCTGAATTGCTGTTGCTGCTTTAATTTGTGGTTTACAAGGTTCTTGTAAATTAAAAATGGGAAAAGAAATCCCTTCCCGTCCTGTGTGTACCTCCTCAGGGCAGAAACAGTTTGGTTGTTTTGCTTTTCATGTCCCTGCAGCCCTTATCTCTTTGAAAAATTATTCCTTAATTTTTATGAGGTTGCGGTGAGATGGGTGAAGTTGAACGATGGCTCTGTATCTTGTTCTCCGTCTCCGCCAGCCCGTGCGAATGGTTATTGTTCCCTGGGTGGGAAGAAAGGTGGAGTTCTCACTTTTAATTTACTGTTTGCAATAAGTGGGGTTTTATCAACATCCCTCCAATCAATTATTTTTATTGCCAGCCTCATATTGCCGGGAGCAGTGGCCATGAAAACGCTGGTACAAGGAAAACACAACCAAGGCGGCCTCTACCCTGAGCAAGCTGGGACCCACCAGGTGAGAGACGAGGGAGGTGCTGGGTCTGCGGAGGGAGTCTTGGTTTGGGGAGGACAGCAGAGTTTTGAGGCAGGAGAAGGGGGTCAGCTGAATGCAGCTCAGGCAAGGAGACCCGTCTGTCCAGGGTTCACATAGCCCTGGAGCCACCCACCTTCTGCCCCGTTGGTTTAAGTGTTGGGTAAATGTGCCCAGCCCTGCAGATGAGGGTGTCCTGAAGCCAGGAGGACTCTGCGTCTTCTGACTCGGCATCCGAGCGCTCCCCCTGCCCTGAGCCAACAAATCATGGTGGTAATAACTTCCAGCAAAATGATTAGTATCCCCACCTTCTCTGTCTCAGTGCAGCATGTCAAGCCACAATCAGAAGACCCTGTGTGAAGCCACAGGAAAGTGACCCCACATTTTCAGCCTTAGGAATTATTTATACATACTTTGGGGAGGAGACCTTCTCTCTTGCCAGGTAGGGTGAACAGGAGCCCTGCTCCGTCCTGCCACCCTTTGAGTATAGGTGGCTCTAACAGTAAAAAAAAAAAAAAAATTGTCTACAATGCAGGAGACTCGAGTTCGATCCCCGGGTTGGGAAGATTCCCTTGAGAAAGGAATGGCTCCCCACTCCAGTACTCTTGTCTGGAGAATTCCATGAACAGAGGAGCCGTGTGGGCTACAATCCATGGGGTTGCAAAGAGTTGGACACAACTGAGTGATGAACACTTTCACTTTCATTTTTTCTCAGGAGGGTCTGGGGAAGTTCCCTCTGCTCTCCTGGACTGTGCAGAGGGCTCACTGACCGATAACCTGCCACCTGTCACTGTATCAAGGAGTGTTTGCCAGGAGCCAGTGTTTGCCAGGAGCCTTCACACTGCACACCCCTGGTATCCCCAATGGTCCTGACGAGTTGAAAAGTGCCCCTAGGAGGTGACAGTCTGGAGCAAACTATATATACACATTTTGTTACTGTGAAACTGTCCCATGTGCAACTGTAGCATTCACTTTGAGAACAAACCCACTCAGACTTGGTTTTTCCCAGGCTGGGGAGGGGCAGGCAATTCATTCACCTGCTGGAGTCACCGGGTGGTTAATATCATGTGAGGTCCTGCAGGTGAGCCCCAACCCTCTCGACATAATGACATTTCTCATCTGTTGCAGCCAGAAAGGCTGTCTCTGGAAGGGAACTCATAGCTAGCCTTCAGGCTGCTCCCCAGGCTCACCTGCTCGCATCCCACCACAAAGAGACACCCATCCCTAAGCAGGCGCTCCCAGGACACAAGGACAGGACTTGCAGCCCCATAGAGATCCCAGATGGCATGTGCAGGGCAAGGAGCCCCACAGTGAGCAAAGACCAGCTGGCACACAGTAGGTGTGTAACTGGTCTCCTTGAAGGCAGGGAAGGCTGACCAGCCCCCTCCTGCCCGAGAGTGACTGTCCCTTTTCTGTAGAAAGATGGTCATTTACTCCCTGGAGTGAGGAAAGAGAGAGGGTGTGGGCATAACTCAGGATGTAGGAGGAGCCCCACCCTCGCCCAAACCCTTGTCCACCAAGCACACGGAGAGCAGGACTGCAAAGGCGTCTCCTGGGTCTGTCCTCTGAGACAGCCAAGGAGACGGGGAGCTGGAATTGCAAACAGAGCACGCAGTGCACACCACCCCAGCCCCAGCCCTCCCGGCCTGCCAGCACATACCTGTGGCCGGGCATGCTGTGGTCTCCCTGCGGAGACCAAGTAGAAGGTGGTCGCCTGCCTCTGGCTGAGCCCTCCTGTCTGACTGCTCACTCTTGTGACTGGGTCTCCCACCCTCCTGCTGCTCCAGGGTCAGTAACCACACTGACCATGACCACCACCTCTTGTCTCTCATGCCTTGGGAGGACCTGCCCCATTTTACAGATGAGCCACTGAGGCTCAGCAGTGTGATCCCCCACGTCTAATGGTAAGTGGGTGTCAAGTCCCATCCAAATCCGACACTCTGACCCCAGGTGGGATCCCCCCTACCCCTCCTACGATGCGTCATGTCACTCATCACCCCAGTAAAGAAGGATACTCCGCACTCATGGGCTCCTTTCCACAGCGGGTGGAGTGAACCTCAGGTAGCTTTCCATGACATCAGCAGCTTAGCACCACCTCCCAAGCTGAGCCTCATGGGCCTTTTTCTGTGGGTGACCCCACTTTCTTGGTGCACACAGGGACATAGCTACCTACCCCCGTGATGGCCTCTTCCTACACTCAGAGTATTTGCTGGCTCAGCTGGTTGTGCCATTCAAAGTGGTTGGAATGTCCAGTCAGTCAGCAGGTGACTGGTGGTGGGTGGACTACCTCCAGCCCCATTTCTCACTCCGTTTCTCTCTGCTCGTCCCTGACCTTCCAGCCTGAGCAGCAGACCCAGCCCTCAGGAAATCCTCACCCGGTCTGGCCAGGAGACCCCACAGAAACAGGGCAGCCACCATAGGTGAGCACCTTGCCTATCTACATGACCACTGGGGCCCAAGGCCACCACTGGGTCCCGGAGTCCTCACAGGGCCGGGCTGCTCCTCCATCACCCCACTGGAGGGGCTCCAGGTAGCCCTTGGGGCCAGCCAACTCGAGGCAAGAGCACCATGGACAGGCCCAGGCAAGTGCACTGCCCTCGGGAGCCTGGCATCTGACCTTCTGCAGCTCAGACTGGCTGCAGGAGGAAGACACCTCCCACCCCAGTGACCAGCCTGAAACACTCGATATCCTCCTATCTGAGCCTCAGTTGCTCCCCAGCAGTGGAGCTAAGAAGCAGTTCCTATTACACGGGACTTGCTGAGGGTCCAAAGAGAAGCCCTGGGGAGTGCCAGGTGCCCAGAAAATGAGACGTTCGCCAGTAATATTATCAGTTACATCAGCTCCAAGAAGAAACACCTGCCTGTGTTCTGAAGGACAGAAGCTCCCAGGAGCTCATCTCTCTGGAAACACATCCTCTCCTGGTCCCCCTCTCTCCTGTGAATATCCAACACCCTGTGTCCCTGCAGGAAGCAGGGCCCCTTTGTGGGAAGCACATGCTGGAAGCAGGGGCCTCACTACAACATCCACATGGTGGAGGGTCGGACAGGGGCTGGTGGGGAGGGTCTGCTGGCCAGCAGCGATCAGCTGGGACGAGACCCCGTGATGGCCTCTTCCTACACTCAGAGTATTTGCTGGCTCAGCTGGTTGTGCCATTCAAAGTGGTTGGAATGTCCAGTCAGTCAGCGGGTGACTGGTGGTGGGTGGACTACCTCACAGCTTGTAGGAGCAGCACTCCCGGAGATGGCCGACCGCATCCTTACAGCTCCACCCAGACGCGAGGGCTGCTGAGGGTCCCGCAGAAAGACCACGACAGCCAGAAGAAACAGTAAGGAAGAGGAGACCGAATCCACTGGTTACAAAGCAAATGGTCACTAAGGAGCCAGCATAGTGTGGCCGCCTCCAGGCTGCCTCTGGCACAGGGGTCACAGCCTGATGGGGTGATTTCCAGAAGAGGCGACTGGAAGTGCGACACACACTATGTGAATAAAATATCAAAGCAATGAGAGCACACCGGCCAACTGTGAGCACCGCAGAAAGCTTGACAGTGCAGGCGCTAGGTGACCAGGGTCTGCATGAGCATCGAATCCTGTTGATAAGATGTGGCGAGGGGAACACTGCACCTTCGTGGTTCCTCCCAGGAAGCCCCAAATCCCAATCCAACTCTGAGAAAAGCATCAGAAAAATCCTGGCCAAGGGACAGCCCTTGAACTCTCTGACCCAAAACTATCAAGGTCACCAAGAATGAGGAAAGTCTGAGAGACTGTCACAGCCAAGTTCGTGATGACGAACATCGTGTGGCCTCCTGGATGGGGCCCTGGAACGGAAAAGGGCATCAGGTAAAAACTAAGGAAAGTCTTAAACTATTACTATCTGTATATGGACTTTAGTTTAAACTGATGTCTCTATATTGGTTCATTAACTGAGACAGATGTACCACATTAATATTACTGATGGGGGAAAGGGGTGTGGGTCCATGGGAACTCTCTGTACCACCGTTACAAATTTTCTGTAAATCTAAACCTAATTTTAAAGATAAGGTTTATTAATAAAAAAGAAAAGGTACTTGTGGGTGTGGTCTAGGGGTAATAAAGGAGTCAAGTGAGAAACTGGTGGCTCAGACTCAGAGAGGAAATGCTGCGATTTCTCCACGGCTACAGGGTAGTCACGCAGCCGCACCGACATGCTTGGAGATTGTGGACAAAGGCTTTTGTTTGTTCGTTTTAACAGCATGTGGGCTCTTAGTTCCCCCGACCAGGGATCGAACCCCATGCTCCCTGCAATTGAAGCATGGAGTCCTAACCTCTGGGCCACCAGGAAGTCCCAAAAAAGGCTTTATTGAGTTTTTTTTTTTCATTACATCTCCAGAGACTTAATATTACAGAGACGCTAGAAGTAGTAATACTTAAGGTTATAAATACAGATCATACAGATCTGGAAGGAAAGGAAGTAAGAGTCTCCAGAAAGAAGGAATCTGTACATAAAAGGAACTGCTATTATAGTATACCGTGCTCACTAGTGTAATAGTATAGCATCCTATGCAGCTGCGCAGCAAACAGTGTTTACATAGTTACAGCAGTGCAAACATATTTGTTGAATTTTTAACTTTTAGAATGGACCACAGACGTGCCTTGAAGACTCAGTTGTGGTTTCCGTAGGAGATGTGTGGTGATGCCAGGTCACATGAATCTCTCAGGGCTGTAAGTTATTTGAAATGGAAAACCCCTGGTTATTGCTGCACTTGGCCAGCTAACTGGTAGGTGCTCGCTTACTCTTCAGGTGGTAAAATGAGTCAGTTGGGAGTGAGGCTTTGAAGTCTGACAGTCTCCACCCCCATTCCTGGTTCTGACGTTCACCCGTGTTGGGAGATTGAACAAACTATTAATATTTATCTCCTCTCGATCTGAAGTCACTCGACTGCCTATATCACCCAGCACGGATGCAGCAAAGACGAACGCAGAATATATCTGTCAAATAGCACAATGCCAGACACAGGAAACACAGCGTAGATTAGCAGGCTATCTGGTTAGCAGGTAGTCTACAAGGTTAATGTTACCTTGTAAATTAAAAAATGAAGACAGTTTCCTCTTCTTTGTCAGGAGGCCGAGGGTGGGGCGGCGGGGGGGAAATACCACCAGAAGTGTAATTCCTCAACTCAAGCTGATAAGTGAAAAAAACCAAACCCGTAACACCTCCGAGGTTTGGCCCTGCCCAAAAGACAGGCGCTGGGCATCCCCTGCTCCTTCCAGGACCCCTGCCTTCTCTCTCTACCGGCTTCGTCTGTCTGTTAGCTACAGGGGAGGGTCACAGAGACATCAGGCCCCACCTGGCACCTCTGCAGCACTCATGGAAGGTTGCCCCTACAAATGAGAAGGAGGGGCTCCTGCCAGCACACACCAGGGGCAGCTGGCATTAAATCCAGAGACAGCCCATCCAGCTTAAGTAGCATCGACATGCAGACACTCGACTGGCCTGGAGCCCCTCCCACGCCCACCGTAGGTGGAAAGCCCCGGGGTGCACCTGCCTGATGGATATTGAATCACAAAAATAAGTGATTATTTGTGCCTGGCAAAATAATTCAGGAACGAGAGGTTTCATTAATTATCCTAGCTGACGGGCTGGGGCAGGCCAGAGGTGGAGACATGCAGACGTCTTGGTGGGCCAGACCTGATGCACTTGGATAATTAGCTCATCCATAATTGAACACTTCTGCCCACACGAAGTTTGTGCTCATTTCTCAAAATCACATCTCGCACGACTCCACAGGTTGTTTTAAACAAATTGGTTTTTCGCTCAAAGCCATGCTTTCATTTAAACACGTGCCCTTACACAACATGTCAAGAACAGGGACACTTTCAGGAAGATAAATAGAGCTGCCCACTTTCTTCTAAGTATTTTGTGGTATCCCCGGGCATACTGTGCTTGGCCAGCAGGACAAAGGGGCAGCAGCAGCATCCCTCCTGGGCAGACCCAGGATCGAGGGTCCTCACTGGCCCTGCCGGGAAGACCTCTGTGGGTTCCCTGGGCCCAGGAGCCATAAGCAGCTCAGGCAGACCCTCAGCCCCGTGCTCTGACAGACGGTCCAAGCTCCAGGGAGGGACGAGGGGCCACGCTCTGTTCCCGGGTTCTGTTTCAGACACACGGTCTCTTTAAGGTTTAGAAAGCGCCTTTGCAGTCTAACTTAATTTGGGCTACATAATACAATATAGAGGCTGAAGAACTTATATAACAAACAGTTTGCTGTTGATGTCTAGTCTCTAAGTTGTATCTGATTCTTTTGTGACCCTGTGGACTCTAGCCCACCAGGCTCTTCTGTCCATGGGATTTCCCAAGCAAGAATACTGGAGTGGGTTGCCATTTCCTTCTCCAGGGGATCTTCCCAACCCAATACGTCTCCTGCATTGGCAGGCGGACTCTTTACCAGGGAAGACCATCAGGCAGTGTGGGGTCTGAGAATTCTGAGATCAAGGCACTGGCAGATTTGGTGTCCCGTGAGGCCCTGCCTCGTGAGTAGCAGAAGGCCCCCTTTGGAGCCCTCTCCTCTCCAGCCTGTTCCTGCTGCAGCTGACCACCAGATGGTCAAGGGGACCAGGGTGCCAAGCCTGAGCCCTGCACCACCTCCTCTGGGAATGACGGACAGTGAAGGGAAGTTGGTGGGGCCAAGGCCGGAGCAGCCGCAGCTGTGACAGCAGCAGCCATCACTGCTGTTTGCGGCCTGTCCGCGGGAACCGGGCCAGTGCTGCGCCCTGTGTGTGCACCATAGTCCCTCCAGGTGTCAAGGAATCTCGGAGGTGGGGGCCCTGCAAGTCCTGCCCTCTAAGAAGGCACCTAGGCCTTGCGAGTGCTCTGAAGGTCACCAGACAGGCTGAGAGAGAAGACCCAGGCCTGGGAGGGTGGCCCAAGGCCTGTCACAGGAGACAGGAAGGAGAGGAGCTCCTAGGGGGCTCCCAGGGCACCAGAGCCCCCTTTCCTATGTGGAAACACCCCGGTAAGGTCCAACGTCCTCATGCTTTCAACAGAGACAGAGATAGAGAGAGACTGAGAGATACACAGAGAGAGAAGCCGTGAAACAGACACACAGAGAGATGGGGAGGGGGGACAGGAAGACAGACAGAGACGGAGAAATAGAGAGAGGCATAAAGAGACAGGCAGAAGCCCAGAGGAAGGCTGTCTCTCCCAGTGAGAGACCCCCCCAACGCCCCAGGAACACACTCAAAGACCACTCCGGCACAGGGTCCAGGCGGTGGGAACCACTTTCCTGCTGCCAGTCACCCCAGGCCTGACCCATCTCTGTAGCCACTCACCTCACATCCACTCCCTCTAAGGCAGAGGCCAATTTTGAGGACTCCCATCCCATGGACCTCAAGATCCCTTCCTCATTAGCTTCCATTTCAGGGTCAGGGAGCCCTAAAGGGCCAAGACCCAGCTCACTGCCTGGACCAGTCTCCACTCCCGGTTGTCTGTTGAGATGGGAATATGGGGTCAGGCTGAGCTTGTGCCCACCTCACCCCCTCAGGCTTGCTCCCCATGTCTCTGCGGGGTGGGGCATACACCCTATAATCTGTGGGGCCCATGGGGGTGAATGCAGGATGGCTGTGCAGCATTCCATCATCTGTCTCTGTGGCCATCACCCCCAATGAAAGGCTCCTCTGGTGCCCGAATGTGAACCCGTCGTGTGGTCCCAGCACTGGAAGTCCACAGCTCAACGAGCAGGGATTGCCAAGCACAGAAGCACCAGCCTCGTCTTGGAGATGGGCTGGCAGCGAGGGGCAGGACAGTCCTCAGGAGAGTTGGTGTCAGGAAGGACCAGCAAGCCCCACTCATGGCTCTAGCTGGGGTAGGATGGCCCCTGACTCTTCCCAGGAGCCACATCTGCTCTGCCCTCCGTCTCCTGATGCCCCGCCCCATACAGGAGCTTATGGCACAGGTGAGGCCACCATCAGCAGGCTGGACTTGTGAGTGAGAAACACAGAAAAATGAAATTGGGGTGGCTTCCCAGTTGCTATAAACAACTCTTGCAAACTGACTGGCTTCAAACACAACAGATTTTTTCTCTTCCGTTTCTGGAGTTCAGGAGTCTGCTGTTAGTCCTTGGGGCTGAAATTAGGCATCTGCAGGGCTGTGTTCCTTCTGGAGGGGCCCAGACAGATTCATTCTTGCCTTTTCCGGTTTCTAGAGGCTGCCACACACCTTG
This sequence comes from Bos mutus, assembly GCF_027580195.1. Lineage (NCBI taxonomy): Eukaryota > Metazoa > Chordata > Mammalia > Artiodactyla > Bovidae > Bos > Bos mutus. The sequence continues at coordinate 36,936,747 of NC_091632.1, read as the reverse complement.
GCTTGTGGCCCCGTCTTCCTGCCAAGCACATCCCTCCACCCTCTGCTTCCATCACCTGTCTCTTCTCGCCAACCACACTGGGGAAAGTTTCCTGTCTTTAAGGATTCGTGTGACTAGATGGGGCTGGACAATCCAGAAGGACCCCATCTCGGGACCCCCAGTGCGGTCTGCACAGTCCCTTTAGCCATGGAAGGAAGGCCACACATTTACAGGTTCTGGGGCCTCGGATGGGACATCTTGAGGGGCCATCATCCTGCCCACCATGGTGGGGGAGGCACACACAGCCCACTGAGTGGATGAGCCATGTGAGTCCAGGGGTGGAAGGTGCTGTCCTGTGGCACCAGCTACTGCTCTCTGCCCAGTGCAGAGCCAGCGTCTGGGTCGGGGCTTGGGAGGCCTCTGGCCTGGAGCATTAACATCTCATCTCTCCTGGGACTGTACTCTGGCCCCTCCAGGTGGACACACAGCCTGTTAACTCCTTGAGAATGAGCGAGACATGCCAGACAGAGCTGGCGCCAATGGTCTGCATGGGTGAGGGCTTCCGGGGTCCAGTTTAGACGTTGGTCTCACACACTCAGCAGGGTGATTGTCCCCCAAATTCCCCCAGATGTGGCCAACCCAGCATTGCCATGGATCCTCTTCTCCAGCCTGTTCAGCATCTCAAAGAACAAATAATAAAATTCAGTGAGAGCACTTGGAGCATTCAGTTCAGTTCAGTGCAGTCGCTCAGTCGTGTCCGACTCTTTGCGACCCCATGGACTGCAGCATGCCAGATCTCCCTGTCCATCACCAACTCTTGGGGTTTACTCAAACTCATGTCCATTGAGTTGGTGCATTCACCAGGTGCCAAACAGTCCAGGCAGGTAAACAGCCCTGGGAAGCTGCATCTGCCCACCTAGGGACACGGGTCAGGGACTTGGAACCCAAACTATTGGAGCCCCAACCTCCTGCTATTTCTCTGGTGGGCTGTCCCTTACTTCTTCAGTCCCAGCTTATCTCCACTGCCTATTCCTGACCCCTCGTCAAGGTGGTCCTGGGCCCAGGACCAATGTTTCTCTCTGCACCCCCCAGTACACGTCTGGAAGCTGCCTGCAAACCTCTCCATCCTCCCCACAGGCCCTTCCTCCCCACTTCCTGCAGAGCAAGGTGAGGACTTCCAGCCAGAGAAGTCCTGACTCACTCACCCTAAATGACAATTCACGGCCACACATGGCAGGGAGAGAGGAGGGAGTGAATGAGGGTGTGAGGGGCAAGGGGATGCCCCTGATCAGAGCCTGTGGGCAGACCAGCCCGATGGGCAGTGGTGTCAATGTCAAAGAGCAGCGTTACCAGGAACAGATACCTAGACCCAGAGATCTGGTCTCTCCTCCTTCCTCAGCCCCCAAACCCCCAGCATACCCTAAATACCAACTTTAATAGTTTCGTGAAATGTAGCTGTCAGCACAGCACCCAGGGTCTAGGGAAACAGAGCCAAGCCAATCATTTGCCAAATGAGTTCTTAATTTGGGTAGGAAGTACTGATCCTTTAGGCAGCCTGGTGAAATCTAGGCATCTCTACAGCCAGGACCCTCACAAGGTAGACTCTGCGGTCAGCTCTACTGGATCCCAGCAGCTCAACCGCAGGACCCCGAGGTCAGCACTGGGTCTCTTCACGTTGACCAGAACCTTCCTTCCCCACCCCCCAGGGCCCGTTTCCCCTGAGGTCAGGTGGGCCTGTCTCTAGGGGATGACACAAAGCTTCACAAATCCACACGCATCCTCCAAGTCCAGGGAGTGCGGCCATCCCTCCCTGCAACATTGCACACGCCCCTCTCACAGCAGGGAAGACCCCAGGGCTCATCCAGCTCCAGCCCCTGCTCTGATGGGCCACAGCCCTGAGCCGTTCTTCAGCTTCTTTCTGGAAGGACAGTGGGAGAAGCTGGGGGTCCCGTGGGCCCCTGGGGTCTATAGTAGGCCTGAGCAGGAGGACACAGGGTGGATACTTCACAAAGCCAGGTGGTTCCGGAACTGTCTTGGGCCTCCCATTTCAGGGACACAAAGCAGAAAGGGGTCACCCAGACCAGGGTTCCAGGTGTGGGAGATGTTTCTAACTGGCAGACTTGCCGGAAGACCAGTTGGCCTCTGTTCCCTGCAGGGGCTGACATTGAGGCTGCCTGTGGTTCAGGGGTTAGGGACCTGTGTCTGGGTGTCTGCCCAGCCCTGTGGGCAGCACCACATTGCCAACCCCTCCCCTCATCGCATCAATTCCTCTGAACTCAGAGCTGACAGGGCACCGGCCCCTGCTCGGTACCACCCACCCCGAGGCTGAACCCAAGCCGCCGAGCCCGAGCCTGTGGGACCTGGACATGACCCAAAGCCCAGCCCTGCTCCGTCCCACCCCCCGCCCACCACCCTCAGCCCGCTTTTCTGGAGAAAAACCTCAGGGGTCCCGATTGTGTCAAACCTCCGCACAGGAGAAGAAAAATAGCCCCGTGATAGACCTTTCCATTCTTACAGGAAATGAAGTTGCGCAATGAGGGGTTGTGTTGTTATCCTTCCCATGTGATTTATACGGACGGCCCTGTAATCAGAAGCAAAATGTCTATTTTCAGCTCCAGATTCTAACTAGTGAATATATTACAATAACTTTATTAAAAAAAATCAATGCACATCAATTCAATTTTCAAGTTAATTGCCTCGTGAACGCAGCAGCGAGAGAACCCTGGCAGCTACATTATGTCTCTGATTTATGCAGAGAAGGTGGCAAATAACTCACACACTGCTTTGTTTGTTTCTGCCAGAAAGTGGTGGAAGTTGGGAGTGAGAGCCTGCCTGCCCAGCGCACCTGCCCTGGCAACAGCTGAGGGCGGCCCGGGCAAGGCAGGGGCACAGGGGACCAGGCATGCTGGTCACAGTAAGGATGGATGAGGTGCCGGCCAGACCACACCGAGCAGGGGTGGGCGGACCCTGGGTAGCACTTGCCCTCTGCAGCCTCAGTTTTCTCGCCTCTGAGGTCAGTGATTGTGGCCCCCGAGGTCTCAGCGTCTGTGTGGACCTACATGTCCCCTCATCGTCATTGTCCTCTCACTACCACCTTTACTAAATCCTTATTATAATTCCTAAATAATTATGGCTGTCCCCCTGCCGAGAGGAAGAAATTCAAAGGGAGCAATGTGCTGGTGAGGCACTGCCGAATTTACATCCACAAATCAGCACGCGCACTCCAGAGCCCCAGGCAGGAAGGGGAGTGATGCTGACAAACCATCCGGAGCGTCAGCAGGACTCGGCCCACTCTCCTGGGAACAGGGCGTCCACCCTCTTGAAACCACGTCTGTCCCCCCATGCAAGGGGCTCACAGGTCTGTGGGTCCAGAAAGGGGTGGAGAGAAATGCCCTGGCCGACACAACCTCAGGCCCCTCCACACCCCTGTCCTGACCAGGCCCACTCCCACCCCCGGCCATGGGCGCTGTTAATGTGCCTCCAATGTGATGACACTAACTCGCCAACAACAGACAGCAAGCAAGGTACCGGTGCCACCAAGACCACGGTCCAAACCGTGACCCTGGACAGCCTGTCTCTCAGAATAGCCCCCAGCATGGTCACCTGCTAACCCAAATCCCACGTCTGCCAGGCAAAGCCCATGGCACCGATCTGTCATTTGGGTGATCCTGGCTGGAACCCAGATGTCCAGCTTCACTGAGTTATAAGGACACAGAGTGGTCATCAGGGGTGGAGGAGGAGGACTACAGAGATGCCGAGCCCTCCCCTCTGCCCTCTGCTCTCCAAACCACAGAGAACCAGGAGCTGGAGCCCAGGATGAGCTGATGGGGACGGTCTGCCGGCCACAATCCCAAGGGGAGCCTCTCCCTTCCTCCGTCCCTCAGACCCCCAACCAGAAATTGAATCTGGACACTGACAGCCCTACCTGCCAGGGCCAAGCCTGCCTCCACGCAGCCAAACCTACCTGGATTTAACTGGTGGGTAGGGGGATGCTCAGAACCCCAGGAGCAAAACTTTGTTCCAAGCATGGCCAGCATGAGGAGAGGAATGGGCTGTTTCATAAGCATCTTATATCTAGCAAGTTAATTATGTGTAAAGGGTGAAAGCATTAGTCAGCTAGTCATGTCCAACTCTTCATGACTCCATGGACTGTACCCAGTCAGACCCCTCTGTCCATGGGACTTCCCAGACAAGAATACTGAAGTAGGTAGCCATTCCCTTCTTCAGGGGATCTTCCTGACCCAGGGATTGAGCCCAGGTCTCCTGCATTGCAGGCAGATTCTTTATTATCTGAGCCACCAAGGAAGGCCATCTAAATGATTACTTCCAACAAGATGCACCTCTAAGTCAGTTCAGCAGGTACAGAAGTGTCAGGCAGCTGGGCTGGGCTCTGAGCCTGACAGTGCAGTGAGACTCCAGGCTATTGTGCTGGCTAGAATTGACCTTGGCCCTGAAGACAACAGGGGGTGTGGGGGATGGGAGAGAACTGCTCAGGGAGGGTCACCTTCACAGGCCCACAGTCATGCTGTGATGCCCCCAAGCCCCTGGAGCTGGACGTGCTCATTAGCCCCATTTACAGAAGACTCTGGTCTGATCTGCTGTCAAACTCCAACCCCTAGAGGCTGGCAAGATAGGGGAGTCTTCCCAGATGCACATTCATGGCTTCCAAGAGCATCACCCAGCCTCTACATCTCTTGGTCTTTGCCGTGGGTGCCCAGGGTCCAACAGGAGATGCAGTGGGCAGTGCCCTGGTAGGGTTGGTGAAGAGAGGTGGGGGGGATGGGCAAACTCAAATGCCCCTTGTAAGCTCGGAACCTGAACTGGAGACTGCTGGTCACCGTTTCTGCCCTCCTCCTCCTCATCCAATGACAGCCAGCCCTCAAAGCTCACCTGCAGTCCTGCAGGGACAAACAGGTGAGGAGGAAACTGGCCCCAGGTGGCGAACATGAGGGAGGGGCATGGTTGGGATCTGCAGAACATGACCCATGCGGGGAGTCAGGGAAGGCTCCCCAAGGAGGGGTTGCTTCGTCTAAAACTTTAACAAGTGTAGGAGTTGGCCAGCCAAGGGGGTGCTTAGGGAGTCTTGGGAATAGGGAGGGAGGTATAATAGGCAATTGCCAGAGGTTTACTGTTCAGAACACACAGGTGTGTGGAGGAGGCGGGGGTGAAGGTGCAGCATGTGAAAGACGGAGATGGAGTGACAATCTGGAGCCGTGCAAGAAATTTGGAGACTATCCTGAGAGCTACGAAGTGGTTTAAAGCCAGAAGTGATATTATTATAGCAGAGGCATTTAGAAAAGGTTTTGAAGGATGAGTAGGAGTTCCCAAGAAGAGCCACATGAGGTTTAGCGTTCCAGGAAGAGGAGGCAGAATGTACAAAGATGGAGGTTTATAAACAATCAGGAGGGCTTCCCTGGTGGTCCAGTGGTTAAGTGTTCACCTTGCAATGCAGGGGACACAGTTTCGATCCTTGGTCTGGGAAGATCCCACGAGCCACAGAGCAATTAAGCCAGTGTGCCACAACTGCTGAGCCTGAGCTCTAGAGCCTGGGAGCCACAACAAGAGAGAGGCCCACACGCCACACCTGGAGAGTAGCCCCTGCTCACCACAACTACTCATAGAGAGTAGACCCCACTCACAACTGGAGAAAGCCCACATGTGGCAACAAAGACCCAGTGCAGCCAAAATTAACTAAATACATAAATCAAATCAGATCAGATCAGTCACTCAGTCATGTCTGACTCTTTGCAACCCCATGAACTGCAGCACGCCAGGCCTCTCTGTCCATCACCAACTCCCGGAGTTCACTCAGACTCATGTCCATTGAGTCAGTGATGCCATCCAGCCATCTCATCCTCTGTCGTCCCCTTCTCCTCCTGCCCCCAATCCCTCCCAGCATCAGAGTCTTTTCCTATGAGTCAACTCTTCACATGAGGTGGCCAAAGTATTGGAGTTTCAGCTTTAGCATCATTCCTTCCAAAGAAATCCCAGGGCTGATCTCCTTCAGAATGGACTGGTTGGATCTCCTTGCAGTCCAAGGGACTCTCAAGAGTCTTCTCCAACACCACAGTTGAAAGGCATCAATTCTTTGGCACTCAGCCTTCTTCACAGTCCAACTCTCACATCCATATATGACCACAGGAAAAACCATAGCCTTGACTAGACAAATCTTTGTTGGCAAAGTAATGTCTCTGCTTTTGAATATGCTATCTAGGTTGGTCATAACTTTGCTTCCAAGGAGTAAGCGTCTTTTAACTTCATGGCTGCAGTCACCATCTGCAGTGATTTTGAAGCCCCCCAAAATAAAGTCTGACACTGTTTCCACTGTTTTCCCATCTATTTCCCATGAAGTGATGGGACCGGATGCCATGATCTTCGTTTTCTGAATGTTGAGCTTTAAGCCAACTTTTTCACTCTCCACTTTCACTTTCATCAAGAGGCTTTTTAGTTCCTCTTCACTTTCTGCCATAAGGGTGGTGTCATCTGCATATCTGAGGTTATTGATACTTCTCCCGGCAATCTTGATTCCAGCTTGTGTTTCTTCCAGTCCCGCGTTTCTCATGATGTACTCTGCATATAAGTTAAATAAACAGGGTGACAATATACAGCCTTGACATACTCCTTTTCCTATTGGGAGCCAGTCTGTTGTTCCATGTCCAGTTCTAACTGTTGCTTCCTGGCTTGCATACAAATTTCTCAAGAGGCAGATCAGGTGGTCTGGTATTCCCATCTCTTTCAGAATTTTCCACAGTTTATTGTGATCCACACAGTCAAAGGCTTTGGCATAGTCAATAAAGCAGAAATAGATGCTTTTCTGCAACTCTCTTGCTTTTTCCATGATCCAGCAGATGTTGGCAATTTGATCTCTGGTTCCTCTGCCTTTTCTAAAACCAGCTTGAACACCTGGAAGTTCATGGTTCACATATTGCTGAAGCCTGGCTTGGAGAATTTTGAGCATTAATTTACTAGCATGTGAGATGAGTGCAATTGTGCAGTAGTTTGAGCATTCTTTGGCATTGCCTTTCTTTGGGATTGAAATGAAAACTGACCTTTTCCAGTCCTGTGGCCACTGCTGAGTTTTCCACATTTACTGGCATATTGAGTGCAGCACTTTCACAGCATCATCTTTCAGGATTTGGAATAGCTCAACTGGAATTCTATCACCTCCACTAGCTTTGTTTGTAGTGACGCTTCCTAAGGCCCACTTGACTTCACATTCCAGGATGTCTGGCTCTAGGTCAGTGATCACACCATCGTGATTACCTGGGTCATGAAGATCTTTTTTGTACAGTTCTTCTGTGTATTCTTGCCATCTCTTCTTAATATCTTCTGCTTCTGTTAGGTCCATACCATTTCTGTCCTTTATCAAGCCCATCTTTGCATGAAATGTTCCTTTGGTATCTCTGATTTTCTTGAAGAGAGCTCTAGTCTTTCCCATTCTGTTGTTTTCCTCTATTTCTTTGCATTGATCACTGAAGAAGGCTTGCTTATCTCTTCTTGCTATTCTTTGGAACTCTGCATTCAGATGTTTATATCTTTCCTTTTCTCCTTTGCTTTTCGCTTCTCTTCTTTTCACAGCTATTTGTAAGGCCTCCCCAGACAGCCATTTTGCTTTTTTGCATTTTTTTTCCATGGGGATGGTCTTGATCCCTGTCTTCTGTACAATGTCACGAACCTCCATCCATAGTTCATCAGGCACTCTATCTATCAGATCTAGGCCCTTAAATCTATTTCTCACTTCCATTGTATAATCATAAGGGATTTGATTTAGGTCATACCTGGATGGTCTAGTGGTTTTCCCTACTTTCGTCAATTTAAGTCTGAATTTGGCAATAAGGAGTTCATGATCTGAGCCACAGTCAGCTCCCAGTCTTGTTTTTGCTGACTGTATAGAGCTTCTCCATCTTTGGCTGCAAAGACTGTAATCAATCTGATTTTGCTGTTGACCATCTGGTGATGTCCATGTGTAGAGTCTTCTCTTGTGTTGTTGGAAGAGGGTGTTTGCTATGACCAGTGCATTTTCTTGGCAAAACTCTATTAGTCTTTGCCCTGCTTCATTCCATATTCCAAGGCCAAATTTACCTGTTACTCCAGGTGTTTCTTGACTTCCTACTTTTGCATTCCAGTCCCCTATAATGAAAAGGACATCTTTTTTGGGTGTTAGTTCTAAAAGGTCTTTAGGTCTTCATAGAACCATTCAACTTCAGCTTCTTCAGCATTACTGGTTGGGGCATAGACTTGGATTACTGTGATATTGAATGGTTTGCCTTGGAAACGAACAGAGATCATTCTGTTGTTTTTGAGATTGCATCCAAGTACTACATTTTGGACCCTTTTGTCGACCATGATGGCCACTCCATTTCTTCTGAGGGATTCCTGCCCGCAGTAGTAGATATAATGGTCATCTGAGTTAAATTCACCCATTCCAGTCCATTTCAGTTCTCTGATTCCTAGAATGTCGACATTCACTCTTGCCATCTCTTGTTTGACCACTTCCAATACATAAATAAAAATGATTTTTTAAAAAAAGGAACATGAGAGCTTTAGAGACACTGAGGTCAGGTGTCAGAGAACTGCTAGAGCAACAGCTGAGAAGGAGGTGGGGCAGTGAGGGTCGTTGAACACCAGGCTCTGGAGTTCAGGTCCTCACCTGAAGGAAGTGGGCAGTGAACAGAGGTGTTTGTGGTGGGGGCTTTTTCAGCTGGACTTACAGGCTCACCTTCGCATGTTAAAAAGATGAAGCCAGTAGCCATGTGGGAAATGAACTTGACATTGACAAGTGGGGGTTCTACAATAGTTAGGAAGAGATGAAAGGACTTGAGAACAAACATTTTTAAATCTATAGTTTTATATTTATTGATTTTTTTCCCCTTAATCACCAAAGCAGCACAAAAAGAAACACAGAAGAAAATCAAAATTCCCTCTAAGTCCACCACCAAGATGAACTGCTGTTGGAGTTTTTGTTTTTTATCCTTCCAGCCTTTGGTCCTATGAGAAAATGCATGCTTTTACAATATGGGTTCATATTGAACCTGAATGTATACTAAACAATTTGTTCACTTAATATATTCTGAAAATATAATGAGCATCTCTCCATAGTCCTTCATGAAAACACTTAATGTACTTAAGAAATGCTTTACTGTTTTATTATATATATTATATATATATATATTTTTTTTAATTTGGGGCACATCCCATGGCATATGTGCATGCATGCATATTCAGTCGTGTCCGACTCTGCAACCCCATGAACTATAGCCCACCAGGTTCCTCTGTCCATAGAATTTTCCAGGCAAGAATACTGCAGTGGGTTGCCATTTCCTCCTGCAGGGGATCTTCCCAACCCAGGAATCAAACCCACGTCTCCTGTATCTCCTGCATTGGCAGGCGGGTCCCATGGCATGAAGGACCTTAATTCCCTGCCTGAGTATCAAACCCTTGCCTCTGCACTGGAAGGTAGAGTCTTAACCACTGGACTGCTGGGGAAGTCCCAGTTTCACTATTTAAAATGTTATGGTGAGCATGTTGGTTCTGGAGTCTTGGTGCACATCTCTGAAGATGTCCCAGAATAAAATATCCTAACAGCAGACCACTGGGTGATGGAGTAGAATGTGGGTAGCTTTCAGTGCTGGCCACTAAGCTTCCCGAGAAAGGCTGCCCCATTGTCACTCCCCCTGCAGCCTAGAATGGACTGATCTCAGCGTCTGTGTGATTCTCCAGCGTCAGTGGGGGCTTCTGGTTGCCAATCTGTAAACAAGAAAAAGTCCCGTCTCGATTCGCCTTTCTCTCATGTCACTCCTTGGCTGGTTGTATTTCCAGCCTTGTGAATCAGCCTTTTGTCCCTCAGGGCTCTCGCACACACTGTTCTCTGCCTGGCACCCTTGTCTCCGCTCCATCACAGGGCTGGAGAGACCATCCCAATCTTTTGAACTGAGCTGGATTCTCCCCATCAAGACCACCATGGTTCTTCATTCCAGACGCCCTCTTTGTTTCTGACTCCCCAGCCACCTCCTACCCCACACCATGCACTTCAGGGAGCCTTACACCAGGGCATAAATGGGGCCCTGTGCACAGTAGGTGGTCAGGAAATATTTTGAAGGAAAAGGATCAATCCAGTGAGTGAATGAAGTGGATATTTATCCTTTTTCTTTCTAATTTTTAAAGACTTCTCTATGTTGACTCTCTCCATGTTTAAGAAAAAGACTGTCTCATTGGCCTGCCCTCCCGGAGTCATTTCTCAGTCTCTCTGTCTTCAGAGGCTGGTGGTGAACCTCGAGACACCCACATGTCCTCACCTTTGCTACCCGCTGCTCCCTCTCTCTCCTTCCCCCCTCTCACTCACTCTCCCTCTGTCTCTGTCTCTAAGTCTCTCCTCTTCACCAATTTTCCTCTTTCCCACCTGCTTCCCTCCCTTTCCCTCCTCCATGAGGCCCTAGATCCCATCTCCAGGCTCTGCACCAAGCCGGCCCTGTGAGCAGGGATCTGCAACCCCACCCATTCCGCCATGGGTCAGCCCAGGCTGCAGCAGCCAGACCGGGGCCTCCGCCCACTAGACACTGTGGTCCCACCGCTGCCCTGGCCAGCTCCCCCAGAGCCCATTCCCAGTGTCCTTTCTAGGAGGGGTGCCCACCAGACACTGACTGGAAACTGAGCTCCTCCAAGAAGCCAGTGGATCCACGATTTGGCCCAAACTCTGCACATTATCCATAGGCTTAGATGGGGCAGTTATGAAATGACCTGTGTCCGTGAGCAGTTCACTTTAGTAAGTGATTTTATAGCAAAGAAGACAGAACTTCCTTGATGTGTGATTAACACTCCCGGGGAAGAAGGGCCCCAGCTCCCACCGAAGCAGCAGCCCAAGGGCAGGGTTCATGCTGGGGCCTGGTTCTAGCTCCGAGAGGCTAGAACCAGAGCCAGAGGCACCCAGGAAGCAGTCTGCATGCACAGGTCATCTCTGTGACTCACAGCCAAAGTCAGGGACCAGAAAAGTCCCTTCCAACCCCTGGCCAGCACCAGGGGACAACTGGGCCCAGACAGACAGCCAGGGGATGACTGGGCCCAGACAGACAGAAATGTGAGGCGGGCTCTCACCAGTGTCCACAGAGACACCTCCCGGATCGCCAGAGGCTGGCTGGGAAATTGCAACGCAAGTTGATTCATTACGGCTCTCAACAGTCACCCACGGCCACTTGCTCCTGACGATCACCAGAGACACTTAGCTCCCTAGTGGCCACTCAGATCCCACCATACCCACCAGGAAAGGATGAAAAGTTCAAGACAGTTTTCTCCTCTTTTCCTGGAAAAGTCAAAAGTCACCCTCCGATGAGGTGGTCCTGACCCTCCATAGACTGGCCACTGAGGCTCCACGTCAAGTCCCGAAAACAGCTGTTCTGGAATTTTTTCATGACAGTCGCCTGCAGGAAAGATACAGACTGGAGCCCTGCCCTCCGGAAGCCAAGGCTCTGGCCACACAGGAGGTGATACCCAGTCACCTCCCCACATTGGTCTGAATGTTGTCTGACCCCCTAGGGCAGTGGTCCCCAACCTTTCTGGCACCAGAGACCAGTTTCATGGAAGACAATTTTTCTGCAGACTTGGGCTGGAGGGATGGTTTCCGGATGTTTCGAGTGCATTGTATTTATTATGCCACCGCTGACCCAACAGGAGGAGGAGGTCTGGTGGTAATGTGACCAATGGGGAAGGGCTGTAAGTACAGATGAAGGTTCACTCGCTCGACCACTACTCACCTCCTGCTGTGCTGCCTGATTCCTATTGGGCCACAGACCAGCACCGGGCCGTGGCCTTGGGGTTTGGGAACCCCTGCCCTAGAGCATCTTCCAGTCTGGAAAGTTTATGGACTGGCCACTCCCTCTCTGCACCCACAGGAGGGAAAGATGAGGCTCCTGCAGTCTCCTGTCAGTCTCGACTTGTCTGTCCCTCAAGATGCCCAGTGTGCAACAGAAGAAAACCTAGAAGCAATGGAACAAGAAAGACTTCAGGTGGATGTGAGCACGTAAAGGTGCACGGCATCCCTGTCCCCAAAGAGAGCCATGCAGTCTGTACCCCTTCCAGGCTCAGAAGGGGCTCCAGGGATGGCACTCCATCTGCAGCTGGCAAAATGCAGTTTTCTGGTTCGGAGGCTCGAGGGACAGAACTGAACACTCATCTCAGGCACCTTGTAAGGCTGCGATGGCTGAGTTGAACTGATGGCCTGCAGGAGGAAGAGGGAATGGTTCCTCTAGGAACCTGCTGGCCCTGGAGTGGGAAGGAGAGCCACTCGCTGGGGACAGGAGCTGGGCCTTGAAGATGCTCAGCAAACTGCATCAGTCAGTCTGTTCTGCAGGGTCCCTCCTGTGGGGACAGCTTTCAGGCTGCCTCCTGCCACTCCATCCCTCCACACTGTATCACCTAATGATGCTTCCGGGAAGGTTCATGAAATACGCATTAGATTAACTCATCTTATATACCAGACCACCTGAACTGCCTCTTGAGGAACCTATATGCAGGTCAGGAAGCAACAGTTAGAACTGGACATGGAACGAAAAGGAGTACGTCAAGGCTGTATATTGTCACCCTGCTTATTTAACTTATATGCAGAGTACATCATGAGAAACGCTGGGCTGGAAGAAGCACAAGCTGGAATCAAGATTGCCGGGAGAAATATCAATAACCTCAGATATGCAGATGACACCACCCTTATGGCAGAAAGTGAAGAGGAACTCAAAAGCTTCTTGATGAAAGTGAAAGTGGAGAGTGAAAAAGTTGGCTTAAAGCTCAACATTCAGAAAATGAAGATCATGGCATCCGGTCCCATCACTTCATGGGAAATAGATGGGGAAACAGTGGAAACAGTGTCAGACTTTATTTTGGGGGGCTTCAAAATCACTGCAGATGGTGACTGCAGCCATGAAATTAAAAGACGCTTACTCCTTGGAAGGAAAATTATGACCAACCTAGATAGCATATTCAAAAGCAGAGACATTACCAACAAAGGTCCATCTAGTCAAGGCTATGGTTTTTCCAGTAGTCATGTATGGGTGTGAGAGTTGGACTGTGAAGAAAGCTGAGCGCTGAAGAATTGATGCTTTTGAACTATGGTATTGGAGAAGACTCTTGAGAGTCCCCTGGACTGCAAGGAGGTCCAACCAGTCCATCCTAAAGGAGATCAGTCCTGGGTGTTCATTGGGAGGACTGATGCTAAAGCTGAAACTCCAATACTTTGGCCACCTCATGCAAAGAGTTGACTCATTAGAAAAGACCCTGATGCTGGGAGGTATTGGGGGAGGAGGAGAAGGGGACGACAGAGGATGAGATGGCTGGATGGCATCACTGACTCTATGGACATGAGTTTAAGTAGACTCTGGGAGTTGGTGATGGACAGGGAGGCCTGGCGTGCTGCAATTCATGGGGTTGCAAAGAGTCGGACACAACTGAGCGACTGAACTGAACTGAACTGAATGTTGAAGGCAGGCCCGTGGGCAGCAAATGTGATCACATGTGTTCAGTTGCTCAGTCACGTCTGATTCTTGGTGACCCCACGGACTGCAGCACACCAGGCTTCCCTGTTCTTCACTAACTCCAAGATTTTGCTCAAACTCATGTCCGTTGAGTTGGTGATGCCATCCAGCCTCTGCCCCAGTTCTGCCCCACTGTCAACACGCACAAAAAGAGCAGGCCCTCCTCAGCTTCCATAGGCCCATGTATGCATAGAAAATTTGGCTTCAGTATTGGGGAGATGAGTGACCAGAAACAGCAGAACCCCGACAGCAGAGTCAGGCTTTAGACGCTCAGGGCCTCCTAACCCATCCCCACCCCCTCCCTAGCTCTTGTCGCTGCTGTCACCTTGTCCCAAATTCCTGGCCCTTTTTAAAGACTGTCTGTCCCCAGGAATTCCCTCGGGAATCCACCCTGGACCTCCAGCAGTGCTGGTGAGAACTGTCCCAAATAAAGACAGAAGGAATTCTGTTGGGAAGGAAAGGAAATTCTGCTGCCAACTATTAAGATAATGGTTTATTTTTTACTCTGTTGCCTATTCAAGATGTAAAAAATGCCCACATTCAGAACCTAGAGCAGAAGAGTTTTCTCAGGCTAAGCCCTCAGGGACGGGTGGACTTCTAGCGTTTTCCACTGGCCCACCCTGCACGAGGCTCTGGGGCTCTGGGGAGCAGAGAACGGTCTCGACTGTGACCCTCCAACAAACAGCCTAGTTCCATAACTGCTGCTTCCTTACCTTCTTCCCTGATCAATGTCAGCTGAACCTATAAGGCATGGCTCACAGGACACCTCCCCTGGCAGGACTCTCCCATCCCCTCCACAGGTGTCACTTCTGTCCACTCACTTATGCTCTGCAGTAGCCATGGGCTTAGAGGTCTCTCTGCTCTTCTGGTTTACCAGTTCCAGCCACTGCTTGATTCCATTCATATGAAAATCTCCAAAATAGCAAACTAGTGATGGAGACCAGATCAGAGACTACCCAGGACAGGCACAGAAGCACCACCAGCGAAGGGTGGCATGAGGGAGTTTGCGGGATGGTGTATCCCCATCAAGGTGGTGTTTACACAAATCTATCACTGATGGGAGGACTGCTGCTGAAGCTCCAATCCTTTGGCCACCTGATGCAAAGAACTGACTCAGGAAAAACCCTGATGCTGGGAAAAATCGAAGGCAAAAGGAGAGGAGAGTGGCAGAGGATGAGATAGTTAGATAGCATCGCCGACTCAGTGGACATGAATTTGAGCAAACTCCAGGAGACAGTGAAGGACAAAGGAGCCTGGTGTGCTGTAGTCCATAGGGTCACAAAAAGTCGGACACAGATAGCTATTAAACAAATAAAAGTGTAAAAATCCATGGGTCTGTTTACAAAAAAGAAGTGTCAAAACTTAAACACTTTAGTAATGAGTTTGGTGCCCTGTACTCAAGGGGTAAACGTCCTTGGACTGGGGAGATAGTGCCTCATGAGCAGTGGAGCACTCTTCCTGGGGGATCTCGGACAAGAACAGGTTCTACAGAGCACAGAAGGGCCACTCGGGAACAGGGCATGAAGGGCTAGGAGGTTGGGCTCTCCTGGAAAGCTAGCAGAACCTTCTTGCTGGGGCCTGGGGAGCCAGCTAAGCTGAGATGGGGCATTGCAGTATGTCAGTTTCAGGCTGATTTGGTTTATATTTGTGACTTGGGCTGGGTCACTGGGGTGGCCTCCACTCTCTGGGGTTTTATATACAAATTAAGTCCATTTTGCTATGTTTTATTTTAAAGTGTGTGTGTGTGTGTGTGTTAGTTGTTCAGCTGTATCTGACTCTTTGCGACCCCACGGACTGTAGCCCACCAGACTCCTCTGTCCATTGAACTCTCCAGGCAAGAATACTGGAGTGGGTTGCCATCCCCTTCTCCAGGTGATCTCCCCAACCCAGGGATTGAACCCAGGTCTCCTGCATTGCAAGCAGTTTCTTTCCCATCTGAGCAACCAGGGAAGATTTTATTTTAAAATAATTTATCATAAAAGGAGAGATGAATTAGAAAGATATTTTCTCACCTCCAGAGCTTGGATGCCCTTTCCTCCCATCTCATTTGCTCCTCCTCTGGGCATCTATACAGGCCCTTGGCCAGTCCAGGGGAGGACACCAGTGCCCCAGTGTCCCCCTGGGGCTGCTCTGAGGCAAGTCCCTCAGTGGTTCACAGGTTCTGGGGGCAGGAGGGGCTCACCTCACTGGAACCATTGAGATCAACTGCCGGGAGCTGGCATATTGCATATTGAGTGCATATTGCATATTGCATATTGAGTGCAGCACTTTCCACAGCATCATCTTTCAGGATCTGGAATAGCTCAACTGGAATTCTATCACTGCCGGTAGCCAGCATGAGGAACTCCGCCCATGACAAAGGTCATGAGGAAGGAGGCTCGGCATACGCAAAGGCGGGATCGAGCCTCAGGAGTCCCCCATCTACCCCCAAAACCAGAGTCTGCCTACTTTCTGCTTTGTGCTTTCACCTACACCTCTGACTTTATGGGGGGCTGTCCCCCACTACCTCTCTGAAAAAAGAGTTAGCTTACAGCTCCAGTTAATAATTCCTGGGTGTGACAGTGTTTCAACCTACAAACTCCCTTGGAAGTCCTCTAGCCTGCCTGAATAGGTTTTGCCGGCCACATGTGATTGCTCAGAGCCTCCAAACTGTGAGAGGCATGAGATGTTCTAAACTGTCTAAATACAGATTCCTTTGAGCAGTTAAAAGATTGATTAGAAATTGTATTGGTGAAGGGATTTTCACTTGTTGGGCCAATGTTTGCTGCTAAGTCTCCATATCCCTTACCTGCTGTGTCCCTGGCAGTGTATTGATTAATATAATTGGTGTAAATAGTAGCTTTAATGTTTGTAAACTGGGACCCTTGAGTTAATTCTTTTTCTTCTTATAGCCCACCACACCTTTGCTCTGTAGGAATGCAACTTTATCTAATGCTTTTGGAGGGTGGCGCTTGACTTATCACCTTTAGAGAAAAATAAGTTTTCTGAAGAAATGGTCTTAAAATGTTAACAGGCCTCCGGGCCAGAAGATGATGCAAATCACCTAAGCTTTTGCATATGGTAAGTTTGCAGGAAGAAAGCCTGGCTTGCTGCATGACTCTACCCCTTCCCCCATTATCCTCTATGCATAACTTAAGATATAAAAACTACTTTGGAAAATAAAGTGCGGGCCTTGTTCACCGAAACTTGGTCTCACCATGTCACTCTTTCTCTTACCTTCTGGCTGAATTATTCAGCCTCTTTTCTCCACTGAACTTCCTCACTGAGCTATCCTTATTTCAGCCTCTTTTCTTCACTGAATTTTCCTACTGAGCTATCCTTATTCTATGACTCTTTATATCCTTAATTAACGTTTAATTAAGCAGTTGTTTCCTGATCCTCGCCGACGCCGTCCCCGCTTCGAATTCCCTGGATCAGCTGGGGCTGGTCCCCGGCAATCAACCTTTCAAAACTGCTATTGATCCTGGAGAGAAAGGGGAGAGACAGCTCTTGCCCCTGACATGGGAGGAGACGCTGTCTTGGCCTTGATCAGTTTGATGGGGAAGGACTGCCCAGGATGGGCCATGGGCCAGGAGAGGGCTTCACATACCAACTGCCCAGGGCCAGCAGCCCTGCCTTCCCCCAAGCCCAGGCTGGATCTCCAGCCACACGGCATGTGGTCAGGTCAACGCGGCATGGGGGACCCTGCAGAAGCATATGCATTCTGGGAAGGCTGCTCCAGCTGCATGACACCCCGAGATACAGTCCTTCTCAGGCTGAGTTCACTGCATCCCCAGGCACTCCTGGAGGTGTGGGGATGGAGGGGGCTTCTCAGAGAAACCACTCACCTTGCCTGGGGCCCCTGGGGCATCCCCATGGCAGGGGACAGAAAATGGGCACAAACCCTGGCTGAATGTGCCCTGCCTCTTCTCACCCTGAGGCCCACCTCCCCCACCCTCCACCCTCACTCTGCCAGCCAGGCGGGGTCCTGTCCTCGGGAGAGTGGTTCACTGGCGGCTCTTTTGTCAACCCCAACTCTTCAGGAGTTCCCAAGGCCAAGTTCAAGCTTGATTAAACTCCTTTCTTTGGCTTCTGCCTGTGCCTGAGCCCATCTTGCTGAGGCCACATAATAAAGTACGGGAAGTGGCTTCTTTCACTTACAGGAAAATGATTTTCCCAACAAGGGCTGAAGGCAATTCAGTTCACAGGGTCCCCAACCCCATTTGCTGGACCTAGAGGGCTTTTGTGATACTCGGCTAAAGTATTTCCATCTCTCCCTGGATCCTAGATTTGTGGCATTTCAAATAGGCATTTTAACAATAAACAACAGTGTGACAGCTTTCCGTCCCCATGGGGAATAATGAGGTGCGTGGTGTTTCTCCCCTGAGCCCTGGAGATGTGAATAGATGAGTCACCAGCTCAGCAGGATACAGGCTCACGCCTGGTGGACACTCAGGGGCAGGGGCACCAGTGAACTGCTGGCCTCCAGTAAGAATAAGAGGCTAGAGATTTTTAATTCGTTTTCAGTGAAAACTGTACCCTGTACCCCAAGGTGGGCAGGCGGCATAGCAGAGAAGCAACTGTGATGCAGGTGGGAGAGGAGAAGGTTCTGGACCGATGCTCAGCCTCCCATCTGCTGCCCCTGCTCCCAGCTGCACAGCCCTGGAGTCCACCCTCCACATCACTCCGTGAGCTTGTGCACACTTGCACACTAAGCCACTTCAGCTGTGTCTCTTTGCGACCCTGTGGACCATAGACCATCAGGCTCCTCTGTCCATGAGATTCTCCAGCCTAGAATACTGGAGTGGTTGCCATGCCCTCCTCCAGGGGAGAGGGGGATCTTCCTGACCCAGGGGATCTTCCAGGGGATCTTCCTGACCAAGAGATTGAAAACCCAAGTCTCTTACATCTCCTGCATTGGCAGGTGGGTTCTTTACCACTAGCGCCACCTGGGAAGCCCCATGAGCTTGCCAAAGCACAAACGGAATAGTTATGTCTCTGCTTAGAAACTCGATGGTTCCCCATGGCCCCCAAAGAGAAGACCAAACCCCATAGAAAACTAGGGACAAGCCATCCTCAGCCACCTCCGTCCTCCCCTCCGTGTTTTCTCTGCACAGGCTCCATTACCCCACCCACCCTCCGCAAACTCCCCCATTTCCAGCCTTTGCTCACTTCCCTCTACCAGGAATGCCTTCTTCCCCCTTTCCTTCCCAAGCCCTCCTAAACCTCCCTGCCACCTACGACTTTGTTCGTGGCCTGTTTTACCATGACCACATGGCACCAGATGTATCTGCTTACATGTCTTTCTATCTCCCAACTGAACTAGGAGCTCTTTGGGGGACAAAACCACCTCTCTGTATCCCAGGTCTTAATCATTGCTTCCTAAATTTGTCGGGGAAAAAAAACACACAGAAAACTCGGATTTAGAAAGCTCACTTGTGACTCTCCCCTCTGCATCAGTGACTGTTAACCTCTGATATCTCCGTATCCAGCTATCTTTGTATGAGTTTCCTTCTCGACTAAATTGATGTCCTGTTTTCGAGTCTCCTTTGTAATTTTTCTTTCATGGTACAGTGCAGCCTGAACTTTTTATCACATCATTAAATATCCTATGATTTCAAAGCTACCCAAGAATTCATGTATGTAACCGCTTCCCTATTTGGGATGGTTAGGTCATTTGCTATACTTTGGTATTCAAGACCATGCTGCAACCAGCTCCCAGGACATAAATCCTGATGCCTGTCTATGTGTGCTCCCCGTGGTTAATATATTCCTAGAAAAGGGGTTTCTGACTTAAAGATACACCCGGATCAAACCCAGGTTTCCTGCACTGCAGGCAGATTCTTTACCATCTGAGCCACCAGGGAAGCCCAGCATCAGGTACTACTAAGTTTAACTCTTGGTAAGAACTTTTCTCGCCTCTCCTCCCAAGAATCCAGGCATGTACTTGACAAAATTAAATAAAGAAAAGCCATGAGATAAGAACTGAGATTAATTTTCTAAAAAAATTTTTCAGAAAGTTTAAATTTTTTTTAAATTTTTATTGATGTATTTTTTAATGGAAGGATAATTGCTTTACAGAATTCTGGTGTTTTCTGTCAAACCTCAACATGAATCAGCCATTCATGAATACATATATCCCCTCCCTTTTGAACCTCCCTCCCATGTCCTTTCCCATCCTGCCCCTCTAGATTGATACAGAGCCCCTGTTTGAGTTTCCTGAGCCACACAGCAAATTCCTATTGGCTATCTATTTTATATATAGTAATATAAGTTTCCATACATCTCACCCTCTCCTCCCCTTTTATTCTTCTTTGGGGGAAGAAAATAAGAAAGTAGATTTCCTCATTGTGGGCAGCAAAGTGCACATCACTGTGAGTGGCGGGGACTCGATGTGTCCCCCTCCGCACTGTCCTATAACCCCAGTCTATTAACATTTTTAATCAAAGTGTTTGGTTATTAAACTGCCCGAGGTTGGCAAAGGTTTGCTGTTATTTTACATTAAAATCCTTCATGATCCAAATAAAATGAAATTAATTTGAGATGCCAAAAGAAACTCAGGTCAACAGAGCATTAATGTTTCAAGCTGAGGGGAGGTGGCATTTGGCAGGTGCTAGGAGGGTTATGGACCTAACAGAAGCAGAAGATATTATTAAGAAGAGGTGGCAAGAATTACAGAAAAACTATACAAAAAAAGATCTTCATGACCCACATAACCATGATGGTGTGATCACTCACCTAGAGCCAGACATCCTGGGGAGTGAACTTAAGTGGGCCTTCAGAAGCTTCACTATGAACAAAGCTAGTGAACGTGATGGAATTCTAGCTGAGCTACTTCAAATTCTAAAAGATGATGCTGTTAAAGTGCTGCACTCAATATGCTAGCAAATTTGGAAAACTCAGCAGTGGCCACAGGACTGAAAAAGTCAGTTTTCATTCCAATCCTAAAGAAAGGCAATGCCAAAGAATGTTCAAACTACCGCACAATTTGCACTCATCTCACATGTTAGCAAAGAAATGCTCAAAATTCTCCAAGCTAAGCCCCAAAAGTACTTGAATCAAGAACTTCCAAATATTCAAGCTGGATTTAGAAAAAGCAGAGGAATCACAGATCAAATTGCTAACATACGTTGAATCATAGAAAAAAGCAAGAAAATTCCAGAAAAACATCTACTTCTTCTTTTTTGACTATGCTAAAGCCTTTGACTGTATGGAACAACAAACTGTGGAAAATTCTTCAAGAGATGGGAATGCCAGACCACCTTACCTGCCTCCTAAGAAATCTGTGTGCAGGTCAAGAAGCAATAGTTAGAACTGGACATGGAACAACGGAGTGGTCCCAAATTAGGAAAGGAGTACCTCAAGGCTGTATGTTGTCACCCTGCTTATTTAACTTATATGCAGAGCACATCATGTGAAATGCCAGGGTGGATGAAGCACAAGCTGAAATAAAGATTGCCAGGAGAAACACCAGTAATCTTAGATATGCAGATGACACCACCCTTATGGCAGAAAGCCAAGAGGAACTAAAGAGACTCTTCATGAAGGTGAAAGAGGAGAGTGAAAAAGTTAGCTTAAAACTCAACATTCAAAAAACGAAGATCATGACATCCAGTCCCATCACTTTATGGCAAATAGATGGAGAAACAGTGAGAGACTTAAATTTTCTGGGCTCCATAATCACTGCAGATGGTGACTGCAGCCATGAAATTAAAAGATGCTTGCTCCTTGGAAGAAAAGCTATGCCCAACCTAGACAGCATATTAAAAAGCAGAGACATTACTTTGTCAACAAAGGTCCGTTTGGTCAAAGCTATGGTTTTTCCAGTAGTCATGTATGGATGTGAGAGTTGGACCATAATGAAAGCTGAATGCCAAAGAATTGATGCTTTTGAAATGTGACGTTGGAGAAGACTCTTGAGAGTCAATGGGACAGTAAGGAGATCAAATCAGTCAATCCTAAAGGAAATCAGTCCTGAATATTCATTGGAGGGACTGATGCTGAAGCTGAAGCTCCAATACTTTGGCCACCTGATGCAAAGAACTGACTCTGACTCATTGGAAAAGACCCTGATGCTGGGAAAGATTGAAGGCAGGAGGATAAGGGGGCAACAGAGGATGAGATGGTTGGATAGCACCACGGACTCAATGGACATGAGTTTAAGCAAGCTCTAGGAGTTGGTGATGGACAGGGAAACCTGGCGTGCTGCAGTCCATGGGGTTGCAAAGGGTCGGACCTGACTGAGCAACTGAACTGGACTGAGGAAGGGTCCTCTCCTCCCCTCACCACCCCCTGGATCACAGGGGCTGCAGGGCATAGCACTAGGTAGACATTGGCATCAACACAGGACCTTGGGGGCCAGGAGCTGGCAGAGACCCTGGGTGGGTGCCTTTCCTTCTCTGCTTCCCCGAGGAGTCCTGCAGAGGCCCTTCCTCCCATTTCTTCTGAGTCTATCAGGATCTTAAGGGCCAAATTCTCCTCTAATTTCTTCTGCTGGTCACCCAGAGCCCACCCCAGAACCCCAGACCCCAGTCACCTTAGTGATGCCCCTGCCAGCCCAAAACTGAGGTACACAGGCAGATGGAGCCTCAAGAGAGCAGACTGTGCATGTGTGAATGCTTAGTCGAGTCTGACTCTTTGTGACCCCCATGGACTATATAGCCCACCAGGCTCCTCTGTCCATGGGATTGCTCAGGCAAGAATACTAGAGTGGGTTGCCATTTCCTCCTCCAGGGGATCTTCTTGATCCAGAGATAGAACCCAGGTCTCCTGTGTCTCGTACATTGGTGGGTTATTTACCACTGTGCCACCTGGGAAGCCCCATCTCCAATTCTAAAGTCACCAAGTTGAATTTTGTTTTGCTGGGCAGAGCAAGCTCTGGGGGGTGGGGAAATGGGAGTGGGATGTGGGAATTACAGGGGATCAGTGCCCAGATACTAAGGAGGGGTGGGATCCTTACATAGATAGGATGTGAACTTATGCTTGTTGTTTTTTAGTTGCTAAGTCATGTCCAACTCTTTGCAACTCCAGGAACTGTAGCCCACCAGGCTCCTTTGGCCTTCCCAGCCCAAAGTGGGAAACCACCCCCGTATTGCAGCCCAAATACAGTGAGACCCTCTGTGACAAGGAGGTGAACCCAGCAGTCACACACCGCCCTGACCTGGGGCCATGAGGGCCATAAGGGCCAAGGGCAGCAACTTCAGGCTCAGTCTCAGAGCCACTAGCAAGCCACCCACTCATCCCCCGAGCCCCTTCTATGAGTTTCTGAAGAGCCAACCCCTAGCCTAGCCTTGTACCCTCATCCCCTGTGCTGACATCTACTGAGTCCCTGAGTGGGGACAGGGTGGGACCACAGGAGCTGACCCGATGGAGGTTCTGCCTTGATACGCACACAGTCTGAGGAAGAGATGGCAGTTATCACCTAGTGATAACATAAAATAGGTACAGACCCAAAAGTCATAGCCCAGGGAGGACACAGGAGGCTGTGATGATGAAGCGCCCCCCGCCCCATGAGAAGGGGCAGTGAGCTGACCTAGGGAGTGGGAGCCAGCCACAGGCAGGGCCATGGGCAGAGGAAACAGCCCCACAGACACTCTGCTTTGGGGGTATCTAGTTGGGAGTGTGCAGTATACCCACAGATGCAGCAGGGGAAGCCTAGGACCCACTGGGCCGTGCCCCCAAGACTGTTACAAAGGGCATGGGCATCTGGCCCAAGGCCACCCATGGCCTGACCCCACATCCCGTTGCCCCAGCATCTTCCTGCCTCTGGTTTCTTCTCAGCACAGAGAAGCATTGTGGACTGAACACAGGTGCCTTTGGTCATTCCTGAGGCAGTGGGTGTTACAGTCAGCTCCTGTGGACCCACAGCAAAAACTCACCCGAGGGAGCCTCCCCTCGGCTGGCATTGGTACATCTCAGCAGGGGAAGACATGGAAATGGTGTCTTTCCCCAGACCTAGAGCTAGGCCCTCTGTTCACCTGCCAACATCTTTCAAACCACTCGCAGACATTCACTCAGCCCAAGGCAAATAGCAGCCTAACCCAGAAATTCATCATTTACAAAGATGCCTTTTTGATAGTTAGTGTGAATCGTGGGCCCGCGGCTGCCGAGAAAATGAAACGTTGGCAGGAAGCAGAGATGGTAGATGCCGCTGCAGGCAGGTGAAGACCTCGAAGCCTTTGAAAGAAAGGGAATACCTGTGGCACCTCCATGTTTAACTTGCAGCCACCTTTCAGCTGGATGCATTTATGTAACAATAGCCCCTGAGGACACAAGGCAAACCCCTACTTTAATAATTCGTTTTCTTGGGTGGTGGTGTGTTTGATCAAAGATACTAAATTTAATAAGAGAACTTATCAAGTTCATCTCATCTCAGCACAAAAAAGAGCACAATCCCTGAATTCTGCCCACCCCATCTGCAAGCTGATATATGTGCCTCCACGTCTGCATATGTGTGTGTACACATTTGTGTGTACAGACATGCACGCGGGAACTCATGGTTTCTAGCCAGGAGCCAAGTCTGGAAGGGATCCAGGGAATTCTTGGAGTGGAAATAAAACGTGCCCGGTCTCCCTCGAGGGGCGTCCCCTGGAGGAAATGGCAACCCACTCCAGCCTTCTTGCCTGGAGAATCCCATGGACAGAGGAGCTTGGAGGGCTACAGTTCATGGGGTCGAAAAGAGTTGCACATGGCTTAGCAACTAAACAGCAACAACAAGCATAAGTTCATCCCCTATCTATGCAAGGACCCCACCTCTCCTTAGTATCTGGGCACTGATCCCCTGTAACTCCCACATCCCACTCCCATTTCCCCCCTCCCCAGAGCCAATAATTTTGTTTTGATCATGATGTCACCCACAAGTCCAAGCTCATACCGCTGCCACTTGACAGACCAATAATTGGAGAGATGAGATATTGGGCAAAGAACAGTGACTTTGTTTGGAAAACCATCAGACCGAGAAGATGGTGGACTGTGTCCCAAAGAACCACCCTCCCTGTTAGAAATCAGGCTCCTTTTGTACTAAAGAGGAGGGGGTAAAGTCCTACTTCCAGCCAGACTCCTGGGGCATGTGTTAATTTCTTCCTTCCTGAAGCCATTCACAGGTGGGCATGGTCAGGATGTTTCCTGTGAGCTAAACAAAGGTATTTTAGTTTAATGCTCCTTACCTGGGAGGCAGGGCTCCCAGAGACAATTATGTATAATTAGAGCTTACAATTATGAATAATCCCTTCAGTGATGAGCTTGTAATAGAATACAGAGGTTCTTCCCTCTTACAACAACATAGTTTCTTCTGTATGCTGGTCTTCTTACAAAATTGGCACATATATTTTATTTGTGTGAATGATGCTGTGTCATGGGTCTCATTTTTCAGATGCATCGTGTTCCTCTGTGCATACCCAGTCTACAGTTCCTGTCTCCTGCCCAGCCCTCTGTGGTGTGCATCTGCAGAATATTACCTGTGGGCCCTCCCTCCTACAGGTGAGCTCCCAGTCTGCCTCCTACACTCTCTCATGATACACACATCACAGAGGATGCTCGTGTGGGTCCCTGAGGATGTCTCTGGACCAGATCCTCAGATGTGCCTGTGCAGAGCTTGCAGCTACAGTCCCTGAACCTCCTTACCCGTTGCCTTCCAGGATGGTGTCATCATCATGCCCAGCACTCGTCGGGTGTTCCCACCACCCACATCCTCCCCAACATTCGGCTTAACCACCTTGTAAATTCTTCCCAATCCAGTAGATGTAAAGTGGTATCTTGCCCTAATTTTCCCTGTGTGATTATTAATAACTTTGAGCTTTTCTTTTTATGCTCATCAGCTTTGGGGTTTCCTCTCTATTGACTGTCTGTTCATACCCCTCGTCCATTTTTCCACTGGAGCTGCATCCTTGACTTTGAGATTCCCAGGAGTTCCTTGTAAATCTAGGTCTTAATCCCTTGTCAGTTTTTAACATTGCAAGTATCTTTTCTCCTTTGCTCTGCTGTGTATTAATTTTGTCCCTATTGTCTTGGCTGAACAAAAAATCTCTAACCCTGATAAAATGAAATGTATTGATTTGTTGCCTTACGGTTTGTGGTTTTGAATTTTTATTAAAGGCATCCCCCCTTCTAAGGAACAAAGATTTTTCCTGCATGTTTGTTAACTTTTGTTTTCCCTGTTAGGACTTTAACCCACCCGGACTCCAGCTATGTATATGGCACTAGGTAGAAATTCAAGGTTAGGTTTGGGTTTTCTTTCCATATCTTATCACAAATTGGCTCTGAGCTTTATCAAATAAATGCCTTTTCCATATTGATTAAAATACAACTAAGATACTTTTCCTTTAGTCTGCTACTATAATAAATTATAGTGAGAGATTTTCAAGTATTCCTGAATAAATCCTACTTCATCATGTGTTATTTTTTCTTAATACACTATTTGATTCAGTTAATATTTTACTTAGGATTTCTGAAATTTTGTTCATAAAAAGTAAAATTCACCTGTAATTTTTCTGCTCTTTCTGTTCTTATTTGGCTGAAATCCAGATTATATCAGCCTCACAAAATGAGCCAGGCAAATTTCACTCATTTTCTACTTCTCCAGATATTTTGTATAAAAGAGAAATTAACTGTTCCTTGAAAATATTATAGAAATCTCTCAAAAACTTGTCTGGACTTTGGGAGGTGTTTGGTGGAGGAAGTTCTTGGCTACTATTTAACTTCTTGAAAGTGCATTTGTCTGTCTAAGTTGTCTGTTGTATTTTGCACCCGCTTTGGAATTTTATACTTTTTATAAGAATTTATCCATTCCAATTAAGTGTCAAATTTAGTAAGATATTCCTTTTCATGATATTAATTCCTTATTTTACTTATGTCTAACTTCTCAGTCTTTTTCTTGATGAGCCTTTCCAGAAGTCTAACGTGTTAATTTTTTCTAACCAGATTTTGGGTTTGGCCACGCTTTTTTATTTTGCTGTTGTTCAGTCACTAAGTCATGTCTGACTCTGCGACCCCATGGACTCCAGCATTCCAGGCTTCCCTGTTCTTCACTATCTCCCAAAGTTTGCTCAAACTTATGTCCATTGAGTCGGTGATGCCATCCAACCGTCTCATTCTCTGTCACCCCCTTCTCCTCCTGCCTTCAACCTTTCCCAGCATCAGGGTCATTTCCAATAAGTTAGCTCTTCACATCAGGTGGCCAAAGTACTGAAGCTTCAGCATCAGTCCTTCCAATGAATACTCAGGGTTGATTTCCTTTAGGATTGACTTGTTTGATCTTCTTGCAGTCCAAAGGATTCTGAAGAGTCTTCTCAAGCACCACAATTCAAAATCATCACTTCTTCAGTGCTCAGCCTTCTTTATGGTCCAACTCTGTCATCTATACATGGCTACTAGAAAAGCCATAGCTTTGGCTAGATGGACATTTGTTGGCAAAGTGACATCTCTGCTTTTTAATACACCGTCTAGGTTTGATATAGCTTTCCTTCCAATGAGCTTCCTTGACTTCCCTGATGGCTCAGACAGTAAAGCATCTGCCTACAACATGGGAGACCCGGGTTTGATCCCTGGGTCAAGAAGATCCCCTGGGGAAGGAAATGGCAACCCACTCTTGCCTGGAAAATCCCATGGACGGAGGAGCCTGGTAGGCTATAGTTCATGGGGTCGCAAAGAGTCAGACACAACTAAGCGACTTCATTTTCACTTTCACTTCTTTCCAATGAGCAAACATCTTTTAATTTCATGGCTGCGGTCCCCATCTGCAGTGATTTTGGAGGCCAAGAAAATAAAATCTGTCACTGCTTCCATTTTTTCCCCTTCTGTTTGCCATGAAATGATGGGACCGGATGCCATGATCTTAGTTTTTTGAATGTTGAGTTTTAAGCCAGGCTTTTCACACTCCTCTTTCACCCTCATCAAGATGCTCTTTAGTTTCTCTTCACTTTCTCCCATTAGAGTTGTATCATCTGCATTCATCTGCATATAAACACTTTTTATAGGTTTTATCTACTTCATTTATTTCTGCTTTTATAATTCGTATTTCCTTTCTTAGTTCAGAGTGGGTGCATAGATAGATTGGGGTATCTTTCTCACTCTTTTTCCAACGGTTCACATCAAATACTTGGCTTACTCATTTTTAACACGTGTGGCTTCCTGATAAAATGCCATTTAGGACTGTCAATTCCTCTTTAAGAAATGCTTTGGCTTTGTCCCACTGACTTTGATATGTCAAATTCTACCATCACTTTCTAATATCTTTCTTATTTTCCTTGATCATTTCCATGAGTTATTTAGTATATCTGTGTATATCTGTGCTAACTCGCTTCAGTTGTGTCCAACTCTGCAATCCCGTGGACTGTAGCCCTCCAGGCTCCTCAGTCCATGGGATTCTTCAGACAAAATTATTCAGAGGTATGTTAATTAGTTCCCCAAGAATTAAGGTTTCTAAAAAACTATTTGAATGTCATTGGTTTGTAGTACAAAATGTAGTTTATTTTACATTAATTCTTAGAAACAGAAAGAAACTTCTTCTATGACCTAATATTTGCCTGTTCTGTGTTTCTGTGTACCAGGGGAAAGGGCACACCCTCAATGTCTTGAGTATAATGGTCTTTGCACAACTCTCACCTCCAACATGTTTAGTGTCTTGGTCCAGACTTCAACACCTCTGCTTTCTTTTGTCTGCTTTACTTATCATTAAAAGCTCCATCCATGTTTCCCTGGATTTCTGTTGGTACTGCTTGGTTTTGTTTTGTTTGTTTGTTTGTTTGTTTGTTTGTTTGCTGAAGCTATGTAGTTAGGTACATATATGTGTGAGATGAATACTTCTTCTTTACTTGTGATTACATAGCGTTCTCTTTGTCCTTTGTGATTTTTTTTAAATTCTTGAGCTCTGTTTTGTGTCTTTCTTAACTTCAAAACGGTGATGCCAAAACTCCCTACATCATAGAATCAACATGAGAATTAAATATGTTACTCTGCAAATACATTTAAAATTGGGTCTAGGATACTGGAGCCCTGCTAAGTATTAACTTTTTTTTTTTCCCAGTACTTGATATACTATGAGCTTCAACAGTTCTTGGTGGCCAGGGCTCCTCTGCCCATCACTGTCTGGACCTCCTGCCTTTCTACTCAGCACCACGGTGCCTGCGCCACTGGGTGGAAGGTACGTACAGGGCTTAGAGGGGGAGAGAGTGCAGGCTCTCTGCCTGGAAGAAGGTACAGGACAAATGACCCTCCACGCGTAGATCAGGGGCCAGTGCAGAGAAGATAATGCAGACAGAGGGGAGATCTTGTCTAAATAGAAACCCAGCGAGTGACAGATGTACCAGTTGTTGTTGTTCAGTCGCTCAGTCATGTCCAAGTCTTTGCAACCCCGTGAACTTCAGCATGCCAGGCCTCTCTGTCCTTCACTTTCCTCCAAAGCTTGCTCAAACCCATACCCATTGAGTTGGACATCCAACCATCTCATCCTCTGTCACCCCCTTCTCCTGCCTTACATCTTTCCCAACCTCAGGCTCTTTTCTAAGATGCGATAAATGGTAGTAGCCAAGAGCTCTGGGTGAAAAGTGATGGAGGAGCAGCCTAGGTCCCCTAAGGTGGAGGGAGGAGTCTCCATAAGGATTACCCTGCCTGGTTAGTGACAGCAGAGGGGGAGAAACGGCCAAACACCCACTGGGGACTCACCTCTGCTCTGAGGTCTCTGGCACGTGAAAGCCAAATGCTCAGGAGAGTGGCCAATAATTGACATCTCAGAGATGCCTAGGGAGGGCCTCAGAGACAGCATCATTCTCTCCCCAGGGAAGGATGGCTTTGGGGGGACTCTGCTGCTGAGCGTGTAACTCAATTGCTGCCTGGAAAGCTGGCCTCTTAAATGCTGTTATCAATCTGAATTAGGCTGAGAGTTTTAATAACACACTCCTTCCAGACGACTTCCTACCCAGCTTTATCATCTCAGTGCCAACTCACTTCCAAAAGAAAAAAAATAAGCCAAAGGGGATAACAAATAATGTATTTTTAAAATGTGTTTTTTCCCTGGTAGTTCCCATGGAGGAAGAGTAACAGCCTCTGACGAACCCTCCCGGGTAGGAACCCAAACCTGGGGCTGGGAAGGCACCAGGGTTACCAGGCACTGAGCTCAGCTGCCCAGAGCTTCCCAAACCCACTGTCTGGCTGGGGGAGTCAGCAGGCAGCCCGTAGGACACACAGCTCCCTGGGCCCTGTCTGGGCCTGCTGCACCTGACACCCAGAGAGAGGCGGAGACCTGCGTTCTAAACCCTGCCTGGTCATCCGGATGCCCTGCCCAGCCCAGCCATCGTGTCCTGCCTGTCCTGCCACTACCCCCAGCAGGCTGTCCTTACACAGTGACCACAACAAGTAAGGCCACACCCTCATCCCTCGATTAAAGCGTTGCTCTGCATGGGTTCCCAAAGTGCTTCTCATAAGAGGCTGTGATATTGTGATTTGTAATAAATATATGCTTGGTCTTTGGAGCTTCCCTTAGCGCTCAGTGGCAAAGAGTCCACCTGCCAACGCAGGAGACACGGGCTCAATCCCTGGTCCAGGAAGATCCCACATGCCGAGGAGCAATTAAGCCTGTGTGCCACAACCATTGAGCCTGTGCTTAGAGCCACAGCTACTGAGCCCACATGCCACAGCTACTGAAGCCACATGCCCTAGAGCCTGTCCTCTGCAATGAGAGAATCCAGCATGTCCTCTGTCCTCTGCATGATGAGAAGCTGCTTACCCCAACTAGAGAGTAGCCCCACTTGCCGCAACTAGAGGAGAGGCCACACAGCGACCGAGAGCCAGCACTGCCTAAATAAATAAATAAACAAAATTATTTTTTAAAAAAAGAAATGTATGCTTGGTCTTCACCCTCACCCAGCACAGAGCCCCTCAAATCCTCCGAATTTCCTGAGTGATGAAAGCCATGAAGGTGTCATTTGTTATGTCAATGAGGTGACTTTTGAAAAAGTTTCTAAGGGTGGTCTCCAAAGATGGAGGCTGGATTCTAGCAGAGCTGTCCATGTGATTAGAGAGGACGAGGCTGGAGGTTGAAGCCATCGCCAGTGGCCAGTGAGTTCATCATCAGCCCTCTGGAATGAAAACTCCATAAAAATCCAGAAGGATGGGACTCAGACAGCTACTGGGCAGGTGACCATGAACTGATCTGGGGGAAATGGGGTTCATGTTATCAATCCTTAGGTGCCAATAGGTCGGGGGAGTGCATGCTCATGGTCTTCAAGTAGTTAATTTCCTCCTCTCAGTGGAGGTGTTAGTATCTGCACAACAACTGGGAGTGTGTATCATATTTGTTATCTGGGGACTTCAGATCCACCCCACCTCAGAGTCTTGCTTGGTTACATCAGAAGGACAGACACCTCCCTTCACTGGGGTCCCTGTCACCCTGTAGACCGAGTGGTCCTGCTTCTCTCTGCCACAGCAGCCCTTCACATAGGAGCCAGGGCCAAGCAGGTTTGGGGACACTTAATCCATTCATGCAGGTGACAGCCCAAACTTGGAGCCTTGCCGTCCACCAGGCTCTGGTGATCAGAGGCCCCATGCCCAGGCAGCTCTAAGACCACTGGACTCCCTTCCCCAGGCCCAGGCATGGCTCCATTACCTTCTCTGGTGTTTGCTGAAACCTCTCACCGGGGCCTTTCTGACCACTAGGCTCCCCACTGCATCTTCCCTCCCAAACCCTGGAATCGCCCCAGCTAACATCCTCCTTCCCAACCAGTACCTTCTGAGGCTGCATCCCTGATTACAGAGTAGGCAGCTGGGCAACCTCGATGGCTCGGAACGGACAATCAAAGAGGAAGACTGGACCTCAGCATGTGCTAGTTTTGGGAAGGCCTTAAGCAGTTCATCTTGCTTATATCTTTCTTTTTATGTGTGCACAGAAGTGATAGCCGGTAAAATTCCGGGTCTAATTACATCCAGAAGAGCTCCTTCAATAGGAATAAAGTAAAAATTATAAGTGATAAGAAAGCATCGTGTCAGTTTAATTGGCGGTGTTTTTTCTTTCTTAGTGGTCCATAAAGTAACGCGGCCTTTTGCCATCGACAGCGTCTGAAATTCAACAAAATATTCTAAGTAAAATCTAACACTGAGCAGTGGCTCTGGGCCAGGCACAATTACACACATGCTATGTTTTAACTCATTTAATTCTGACCCAGCCCTGATCGGCCATTGCCTTGTGGCCGGAGGCATGTCCTCACCTTGGTGCCTCATCTGTGGAATGGGTGTGAGGACCCAGAGTCCTTCTTGAGGATCCTGAGAGGAACGTGAGGCTCCAGCACAGCTGCCTAGCCGGGGGGCTCGCTCCCACCACACCCCCAGGGAGATGCCTCTAGGGCCAGCAGGACCCAAAACCCCAGGCCTGGGCCTGCATCAACTGGGGGGCTGGTCCCAACCTGCCAGAGTGTCCTGGGCTTGGAAGGTAGAGTGGCTGCAGCCTGCTTTGTCATCCTTTGGGGTCCACACATGAGCCTATTTCTGATCTGAGCGTTAAGAAACGTGCTTCCTGTTCACTGGTGCCTGACTGTCCTCTCCCTCCTTCCCTGGTGTCCTAGGAGGGGCAGCCCAGACCCCAGGGAGGCCCCGCGAGTCATCTGCCTTCCCAGGATGGCATCTGTCCCTTCTGGGTTACTGAAGTTGAGATAGTTAAGAGGCATCCTTTCTCCCCTTCCTGTGACAATTGTTTTGTGGGACAGACAGGAATTCGTGGGTCTCTGACTCCCTGACCACATGGCTGAGCAAGGCCAATGCAGACGCATGGGACCAGCCATCCAGTGAGCATCCACAGAGAGCACTTACTGAGCACTTGCTGTATATGGGGGCTTGAGACACGACACACCCCTCTCCCCGGGGAGGCACAGGCTGAGATGGGGTATGTGCTGCAGGTCGTGGAGGACAAGAGAGGCCTTCCCACAGCTGGTCGTGTGCATGCTTTCTCTGGAAGATCAGTGGGGGCAGCCAGGTGGAAGGCAAGGAAGGGGTGACCCAGGAAGAAGGGGCCATACGAGCTCAGGAGAGGGGGTAGGGAGGGGAAAAGAGAACAGTGGGGAGGGAGGGAGGCTGGACAAGTGTGGTGTGGCATGGCGGATCTGGAGACCTGCCAAGAAGGGCGATGCAAGTATGAAAAGATCACAGACAGCACTGATTACCCCTGGGGCTGGAGTCAGGAGCCAAGGTTCATGGGTCAGTCACCAGCTGAGCATAGTAAGTGTGGGTGTACTTCTCTGGACAAGAAGCTGTCCATCCAATCCTCCTCTGCCCCTCGTAGATAACAAGCTAGTCCCCAGAGGACATGTGCTGTGTGATTCCACTTACATGAGGCCCCTGGAGGAGTCAGATTCACAGGCACAGGAAAGGGGCTGGGATGTGCCAGGGGCTAGGGGAGGGGTGTGGAATAAGTGTTTAAAGGGGCAGAGTTTTGGTTTGGGAAGGTGAGAAAGGTCTGGAAATGGATGGTGGTGATGGTTACACAAAAATGTGAATGTGCTTGATGTCACAGACTGTGCCCTTAAAAATGGCTAAAATGAGTTTATATTTTGTGTATTTTATCACAATAAAAATTGAATATTGGTGACAGAAAAAGATCCACCCACCTTCTCGCCATGGAAGGTGTGGACGTGGCCTTGTTTGGAAAAAGCATCTTACAGACATGAGCAAAGCATCCTGAAGTAAGGCCACTCTGTGTCAGGGTAGACCCCAAATCCAAAGTCAGGCCAAACCCCTCAGGAGCCTGTCCAGTCCTGCCCCTCGAGACTCACAACATGGGACTTGCCCGCAAGTCGATACCCACCTGGTCACCGCAGGGTGGCAAGGCCCTGCTCAGAAACCCCCAGAGAGCTGTCAGCCCCTGGATCCCACCATGTTTCCCCTGGTCTTTGAAGGAATGACCAAGGCCAGCTCTGTGTCTCCTTATATTTCCAAGAAGGTGCCCTAACCAAGGACCAGAAACTGGGAGGTGGGGAGGGGCGGGGCCACTTAAAATGAGAGTCTGTCTTCTCTCTGTCCTGAGGTTGGAGGTCTGAGATCACCTATGAGCAGGCTGGTTCCTCCTGGAGGCTCCAAGTGAGAGTCGTCCCCCATCTCTCTCCATCTCTAGGAATGATCAGCAATCCTGGGCTTGTAGACAAAGACTTGTAACCCCACCTCTGCCTCCCTGTGACCTCGCCTCATGTGCCTCTGTTTCTTCTTATAAGGACACCAACCCTGGGATTTAGGGCTCATCCTGATCCATTATAGACTCATCTTAACTTGACTACATCTGCAAAGACCCCATTTCCCAGAAGATCACATTCTGAGATTCCTAGTAGATGTGAATTTCGAGGTGCTGCTGCTCAATCTCTAACAGGAGGGTTGGCAGGATGGAAGGCGGGGGCTGGAGATCACAGGTTCTTGTACACACAATTGGCTCTGTCATCTGAAAAATTAAGATCAGGATTGCATGTTTCACAGAGTTGAGAGGATCCCAAGGTGGGATCAAGATGCCAAAATGGAGCTGGTGTGGAATACAGGAATGAATGAGGGGATGGAGAAAGGAAGGTTGGGAGAGAGGGAAGAAAAGGAGGAAGAGGGAAGGAGGGAGGGAAGAAGAGAGGGAGAGGCAGGTGAAGAGCCCCGCCTGCCCCACCCACCAGGCCCCAGCCCTGCAGAGTGAGCCAGGCACAGCTTCCCCACACGTGACCCAGAAGCACCGCGCCGCAGGCTCCGTTCCTGGGGGAGATGAAGCATATTATGTGGATGCACTTGCGTGTTTGTAAGTCTCTTCCCAGGGAGGGATATGATTCTTCGAGTGCCAATAAGATGTTTGAGGAAACTCCACTGCTGTCCTGATCTCCACGACTGAGTTGCAGTTGGCATAGTGGGGGCAGAAGATGAGGATCTGTTTGCCCGGTTAATAAAGTTTATTTTTACTCTAGCTGAATAATACATGATCAGTGTCAAAATAAATTACAGTCCTTCCATTATAAACCACTTTGCAGTCCTACACCCGAACCATGTCTGCCTTCCTGCGTCCCATGCCGCCTCTCCTTCTCCGGCTCCCGGGAAGACTCCTGTCCCCTCCCGCCACCAAACTGCCATTCATTCTCTCCTTCGTGGAGTGGAATATAAATTGTGCGCCTCAGGGCCCTGTGAAACTTAAGAGCATGTTGCATTAGGATTTGGTTTGGGGGCTATAAATTATGCAACAGCTCCAATTCCAAACCAAGCTGGTATTTTCACGTATGGTATAAATAAAAATCTTAAATGATTTTTCTAAGTGTTTGATTTTTCATCTGTGGCTTACTCCCGTACTAAATTTCTGTAAAGACCCATCTATTCAGCTTTGGAGAAAAATACATTAAGCAGTTGTGCACTTGGCAGCCATGTGGGGCCGCCACCCTTGGGTTGGCCCCCCTCCCACCCCTGACGCCAGGCTTCCTCTAAGCCTTCTAGCCTCAGTCCCCACCTACACGATGGGAAGCAGAGTTGCCCTTTTCAGAAGGGCTCCTTTCCAAGGTGAAAACCAGGAAACAGGGGCAACCTGAAATACAGCGATGCTGGTCGTCCTGGAGCTTGGCATTTATGAAAAATCGATGCGGTTGTAACACCAATTCCTCGGGACCACAGCACCAGAGTCACATAACTTTAGTTAGAATGATATCGACAGATGTGGTTAGGTGCCAACCAAAAACAAAACATGCTGTTATGAAGGGCAACAGACTTTTCTTTATTTTAAAACCCAGAGAGAGAACCTTGCCCAGAAACTCCTGTCCAGCACTAAAAGCATAGCAGGTCCTGCCCTGCCTCGAGTCCCCCAGGCTGTACACCACCAGGTGTTGGCCAGATGGTCACCTCCAGCCTAAACACAACCACCCACACGTCCATCCCCCAGGGCTCCAGCCAAGCTCACAAGCTCTAAGGGCAGACAGTCAGGTCCAGTCTGAACTCTAAAACTTATAGGCTCTTGGTCTCTCTAATAAAGGCCCCAGTCCAGGAACCCCTCACCCACTGTCTACCTCCCCTAGAGGCCCCCAGAGACCTGATCCACCACCCCACCCCACCCTGTTGTCCTCTGCACTTTGCTGGAGCTGTGTCTGGGTGCCACCTGTGGGCAGGCCCTGCAGGAACGGCATCTCCCCTCTGGGAACCACCCATGAGGGCTCAGAAGGCGCTTGGAGGCCCCACATGGGGTCCCAACCATCCTATGAGGAGAAGAGCATCTACGTTCTCAGGGCTTCGTGCATTCACATGGAGTCTTCAAACACCGGAAAACCCCTTAGCATTGTCTATCCCTATTATCCAAGGGAATCTCACCCTGGATGATGTCATGTTACAAAAAGGATACTGAAGATGTGATGAAGATCCCTCATCAGCATTCATCAAAAGGAGATTTCCTCCATGGGCCTGACCTAATCAGGTGAGCTCTGAAAAGGGAATCTAGAAATCTAAGGCAAGAAGAGAAAGACACACTTCTGCTGGCCCAGAAGGAAGCCAGTGTCCATGTTAGGAACTGTCTATGGAGCAAGAAGCAAGGAACAGTGAGTGGCCCCTCAGAACTGAGAGCAGCCCCTGGCTGGCAGCAAAAACAGGAGAACTTCAGTCCTACAACCACAAGGAACCAGATTCTATCAACAGCAAATGAGATTGTAAGAAGAGCTCAAGTTCCAGAAGGGGAAACTGCCCCAGCCAAGACTCTAGTGGCAGCCTTGTGGGCTCTTCAGCAGAGACCCAGCACAGACCTTTGACACAGGGACACTGTGAATAATAGGTGGGTGTTGACTTAAGTCACTATGAATAGTTTGTTTGATTTGTTACGCAGCATAGATAACTACTACAGGAAGCCAGAGCTCCCTGCCTGCCATCCTATGAGCCAAAGAGAGTGGACTTTTCAGGATAAAACATGATCCTATAACATATCTTTAAAATTTTTAATCAGGTGCTTTTAACTCAGGATGTGACTTCCTCCTGGTTTGAAAAAGTATCTGAGGCAGAACCACTTTATAAAATGTGTTTGCACATCTTAACCTCAAACAAGAAATAAGCATTAGAATCGAATCGGGGGAGCGGGGGGCGGTGGTGGGAAACAGGATGGATTAATGCACCTTTCCTTCACAGGAATGCTTTGCTTCCACTAATTTCTACAGGAAAATGATCCAGATTCCTCTGCCCTGGCCCACAAAGCCTTTCCTCCTTAGTGTTTATGCTGCCCTGAGCATCTGGAATGGTTCCAGGTATTTCTGAGGTGCGGGGGAGGGTGTCGATTCTAATACTCAATCCAAAGATATGGTGCATATATACAATGGAATATTACTCAGCTAAAAAAAAGGAATGAAATTGGGTCATTTGTAGAGATGTGGCTGTACCAAGAGTCTGGCATACAAAGTGAAGTAAGTCAGAAAGAGAAAAACAAATATTGAATATTAATGCATGTATGCGGAATCTAGAAAAAAGGTACAGATTAACCTATTTGCAGGAATAGAGTCACAGATGTAGAAAACAGACATGCAGACACAGCAGGGGAAGGGGGTGGTGAACTGGGAGACTGGGACTGACATGTATAAACTACCATGTGTAAAACAGACAGCTGGTGGGAAGCTACTGTAGAGCACAGGGAGCTCAACTCCGTGCTCTGTGATGACCTAGAAGACTGCAACGGTGGGCGATGGGAGGGGGGCTCGAGAGGGAGGGAAGATATGTATATGTATGGCTGAAAATTGGGAAAGGAGTATATCAAGGCTGTACATTGTCACCTTGCTTATTTAACTTCTATACAGAGTTCAGTTCACTTCAGTTCAGTTACTCAGTCATGTCTGATTCTTTGCAACCACATTGACTACAGAACACCAGGCTTCCCTGTCCATCACCAACTCCCAGAGCTTGCTCAAATTCATGGCCATCCAGTCAATGATGCCATCCAACCATCTCATC
Source organism: Bos mutus (assembly GCF_027580195.1). NCBI lineage: Eukaryota > Metazoa > Chordata > Mammalia > Artiodactyla > Bovidae > Bos > Bos mutus. Next base: position 36,899,371 of record NC_091632.1, on the reverse strand, counting down.
CTCTGTCATCCCCTTCTCCTCCTGCCTTCTATCCTTCCCAGCATCAGGGTCTTTTCCAATGAGTCAGTTCTTCGCATCAGGTGGCCAAAGTAGTGGAGTTTCAGCTTCAGCATCAGTACTTCCAATGAATATTCAGGGTTGATTTCCTTTAGGATTAACTGGTTTGATTTCCTTGCAGTCCAAGGGACTCTCGAGAGTCTTCTCCAACACCACAGTTCAAAAGCATCAGTTCCTTGGTGTTCAGCTTTCTTTATAGTCCAACTCTCACATCCATACATGACTACTGGAAAAACCATAGCTTGGACTAGATGGGCCTTTGTTGGCAAAGTAATGTCTCTGCTTTTGAATATGCTGTCTAGGTTGGTCATAGCTTTTCTTCCAAGGAGCAAGTGTCTTTTAATTTCATGGCTGAAGTCACCATCTGCAGTGATTCTGGAGCCCAAAAAAAATAAAGTCTCTCACTGTTTCCATTGTTTCCCCATCTATTTGCCATGAAGTGATGGTACCAGAACTCATGATCTTAGTTTTCTGAATGTTGAGTTTTAAGTCAAGTTTTTCATTCTCCTTTTTCACCTTCATCAAGAGGCTCTTTAGTTCTTCACTTTCTAACATAAGGGTGGTGTTATCTGCCTATCTGAGGTTATTGATATTTCTCCTGGCAATCTTGATTCCAGCTTGTGCTTCATCCAGCCTGGCATTTCACATGATTTCAGCATATAAGTGAAATAAGCAGGGTGTCAAGGTAAAGACCTGATGTACTCCTTTCCCAATTTGGAATCAGTCCGTAGTTCCATGTCCAGTTCTAACTGTTGCTTCTTGACCTGCATACAGATTTCACAGGAAGCAGGTAAGGTGGTCTGGCAATCCCATCTCTTTAAGAATTTTCCACAGTTTGTTGTGATCCACACAGTCAAAGGCTTTGGTGTAGTCAATAATGAAGAAGTAGATGCTTTTCTGGAACTCTCTTGCTTTTTTGATGATCCAATGTATGTTGGCAATTTGATCTCTGGTTCCTCTGCCTTTTCTAAATGAAGCTTGAACATCTGGAAGTTTAGAGTTCACACACTGTTGAAACCTGGCTTGGAGAATTTTGAGCATTACTTTGCTAGTGTGTGAGATGAGTGAAAATTGTGCGGTAGTTTGAGCATTCTTTGGCATTGCCTTTCTTTGGGATTGGAATGAAAACTAATATTTTCCAGTCCTGTGGCCACTGCTGAGTTTTCCAAATTTGCTGGCATATTGAGTGCTGCTGCTGCTAAGTCACTTCAGTTGTGTCCGACTCTGCGTGACCCCATACACGGCCTCCTACCAGGCTCCTCTGTCCCTGGGATTCTCCAGGCAAGAACACTGGAGTGGGTTGCCATTTCTTTCTCCAATGCATGAAAGTGAAAAGTGAAAGTGAAGTCGCTCAGTCGTGCCCGATTCTTCACGACCCCATGGACTGCAGCCCACCAGGCTCCTCCATCCGTGGGATTTTCCAGGCAAGAGTACTGGAGTGGGGTGCCATTGCAGCACTTTAACAGCACTCCTCCCCAAAGCACACACAAATCCAGTTCCCAGAGGTCCAGAAGAGGGTCAGTTGTGACTGACCCAGAGTTTGATCTAGGGGCTGGACTCCCAGCTGCAAAAGCAACCCCAGAAGACAGGCCAGGCATCTCTGTCCTGCAGGCAGCCCTCCCTCCAACCCTAAACCCACTTCCAAGACAGAAGGTGGAACTCGCCTTCTAATAAAGGAAGATTGGAATTTGCCCCTTGAGTTTCATCAAAAAGTTAATCAGTGAGAATACCACACAGGTTTCCTCCTCCTGAGCGATGCTTCTGGCCAGAAAATAGTAATAACCATAAAAACAGCTCACATGTACTGAGGGCATGTAGTGCCCAGAATCACATGGCTATGACTTCCTTGTAATTCTTACTTGATCCTCCAAAGAAGGTGCCAGGTTTCTCATTTCACAGACGAGGAAGCCAAACCCCTGGTGATGTGATGTGTCTGAGTCCCCATGAGTATAAGTGACAAGGAGCCCAGACAGTGAATGCCAAAGTCCTGTCTCTTTGTCACTTTCTCTACTGGAGAGAAACGAGATTGCTTTTCTCTTAATTTTATCTGTATTACTAGAACAACATGAGCTTGTTTTGGATAATTTTAAAAACAGGGGAGAGATGAAAAGCCATAAACCCACCCATCTTCCTACTGTCTAGCTGTAACTGTTCCTGATAATAATCATGATGATATGCTGGAGTTTATTCTTTCAATAGTTTCTGCCTTTTTTTTTTTTTTGCAGGAATGAGACTGAATACTGTATGTGCTTTTTGTTCCCAGTCTCTATGCTTTAGGCTCTTTTTTTTTTTAAGAATTTTTTTCGGGGGGTGTGATCCCTTTTTAAAGTCTTTACTAAACACTTTATTGTAACAAAATTTGTTACAATATTGCTTCTCTTTTCTATGTTTTGGTTTTTCAGCCTGGAGGCATCTGGGATCTCAGCTCCCCAAACAGGAATTGAACCTGCACCCCCTGTATTGGAAGGTAGATTCTTAACCACTGGGCCACGAGGGGTGTCTCCTGGTCTTCATTCTTGTCAAGATGGACTTGGTTCAACGGGGTAGAGCCCTCTATGGAGCCAGACATCCTCCTCCGCACCTCCTTACCCTACTCCTTGTGTGGGGGATGGGAGATCATGTCCTCCCTTTAGCATCCCTGCAAGGCTCTGGGAAGCAGCCTCCGTGGCTGCTGGACAGGACAGGATGCTGCGAGTCTGCCTCCCTGGATCCTCGTGTCAAAGGAAGTACCTCTCCCTGTGGGGTCAGCTCCTCTTCTCTTAGACCTCAGGAGCAGGATCCCAGGGCACCCAGACTGGATATGGAGAGGGAAGCCTGAATCATATTCCATAAGCTTGTCACTTTCCCCCCTTAAGGGTGCTAAGACCTTCAGGCTCAAAAATAATCTTGACTAGTAATATTGTTGTTGTTCAGTCGCTAAGTCATGTCCAATCTTTGTGATACTGCAGCATGCCAGGCTCCTCTGTCCTTCACTGTCTCCCGAAGTTTGCTCAAACTCATGTCTATTGAGCCAGTGAAGCCATCCAACCATCTCATCCTCTGTTGTCCCCTTCTCTTCCTGGTTTCAATCTTTCCCAGCATCAGGGTCTTTTCCAATGAGTCGGCTCTTCACATCAGGTGGCCAAAGTACTGGAGCTTCAGCTTCAGCATCAGTTCTTCCAATGAATATTCAGGACTGATTTCCTTTAGGATTGACTGGCTTGACCTCCTTGCTGTCCAAGGGACTCTCGAGAGTCTTCTCCAGCACCACAATTCAAAAGCACCAATTCTTTGGCACTCAGCTTTCTTTATAGTCCAACTCTCACATCCACACACGACTACTGGAAAAACCATAACTTTGACTAGACGGATCTTTGTTGGCAAAGTGATGTCTCTGTTTTTTAATACACTGTCTAGGTTTGTCATAGCTTTTCTTCCAAGAAGCAAGCATCTTTTAATTGACTGATAATAGGAATAAAAAATAAGGAAGATAAGAAAATGGGGAGAAACCAAGCAAAGGAGCACGACCATCCATGGGGGCACTCTCTTTCCAGGGTCTGCTGTTATGCTATCCTACCTCTATCTCTGAGACATTCTCTGTGATGCATTAGTCAGTGTACAGGCATGCTGGGGCAGCCATAACAGAGCACTGAAGACCCGGCACTTAACAACAGACACTTATCCTCTGCCCATCCTGGAGGCTGTAATCCAAGATTCAGGTGTCAGTTCCTCCCGAGGTTTGCTTGTCAACCTGTAAACATCGCCTCCTCTCTGTGTCCTCACATGGTCCTCCCTCTGTGTATGTCTGTGTCCTGATCTCCTCTTCCTGTAAGGAAGATTCCAAATCAGTCATATGGAATCAGGACTCACCCCATGACCCACTTTACTTAACTACCTCTATAAAGACCTATCTCCAAATAGAGTCACATTCTGAAGTCTTGGGGTCAGGACATCACTGTGAATTTGAGGGTGTGGGGAGACACAATTCAGGCCATAAAAGGCGATGAAAACACCTTTTATGTCATCATAACTTAGGACAGAGGAGCCTGGTAGGCTGCAGTCCATGGTGTTGCTGACTCAGACACGACTAAGCGACTTCACTTTCACTTTTCACTTTCATGCACTGGAGAAGGAAATGGCAACCCGCTCCAGTGTTCTTGCCTGGAGAATCCCAAGGGACGGGGGAGCCTGGTGGGTTGCCGTCTATGGGGTCGCACAGAGTCAGACACGACTGAAGTGACTTAGCAGCAGCAGCGGCAGCAACTTGGGGAATGAGGTGGGAGGTAGTGGCTGTGATGCTGTCTGTTCTCGGGTGTCTGAGGCTCCACTAACAGGCCCTAGTGCCAAGTCCAGGACAAGCGACCCTCAAAGGAGTGACTATCCCCAGACACCCTGCCCCAAGGCCGGCAGAGGAGCAAGTTCACTTGGCTTCTCTGGGCTCATCTCCAAGGCCTCCACTGGGGTTCCCCCAGGGGAAAGAGAGGATAACCCAGGGCATCCGAGGTTCCCTACAGGTCTCTGCTCTAGCCAGGATCCCAGGCGGTACTGGCTCTATGAGAAGCTCCATGGCCAGCCTTGTCATCCAGGGGTCTCCAGGCCACCAGGAACACAAGCTCAGGCTTTTAGGTTGCAAGTATGAGAAGCCCACCCACCCAGCTGGTTCAGGAAAACCAAGGTGATTGACAGGCAAAACTCAGAACTCACAGCCTGGGCGGGTCTTTGAGGGGGCGGGGTTTCGAGGGTGGGGCTTAGACAGGGGCGGGGCTTTGAGAAGTGCGGGCCAGCTTTGTCTAGGCTAGTCCTGGCTGATTCCAGCTGGGCTCTCTTGCACATCTCTGGTCCTCAGGTGGGTGGGCTGGCGGCCTGATGACCTCACTGGGCCCCCTCACCTGTTTGGTGTCCTCCAGACTGTCAACCCCAAGGGCTGGCCCTTGGGTCCCCTTGCAGAGCTCATCTCCCAGCAGGCTGGCTAAGGCTGGTTCAGGTGGTGGCCTCCAGCTCTCAGCACCGCAAACAGACAAGCCTCTGCTGCTCATGTCCCCTGGTCAAGGCAAGTCCTCTGGCCAAGCCCAGAGATTGTGTGAGAGCCCCCAAGGGCAAGGATCCAGAGAGAGGAAATACCAGATCACTTTAAAAAAAAATATTTTTCTGATGTGGACCATTTTTTAAGTTTTTATTGAATTTGTTACAGTATTACTTCTGTTTTATGGTTTGGCTTTTTGGTTGCAAGGCATGTAGAATCTTAGATCGCTGACCAGGGATCGAACCTACACTGGAAGGTGAACTCTTAACCCCGGGGTTGCCAGAGAAGCTCTCCTACTGCGTCACTTCTGCAAGAGTCTATCCTATAGACCACGTCCCCCCTTCTGCTGTCAAGACATCATCTTTGATGGCACTTCAGTGATTTTATGGCCCCTTCTCCACTAGTAATGAAATCAGCAAACGTTTGTCTCAAGTCTCAAGAAGGGGAACTCACTGGTGCTGAGCAGGCACTACATGCTTGCTGTCACATTCCCCTTCCCCCAGCATGGCCCTCCCTCCTTGAGGACTGCAGCACCTGCCTCTCTGTTCCTCCCCCTCCACTCACTCCTGCGCCCATCTTGGGGGCTTGATTCCTCCCAGTACCAGGCCTCCCCATCCTCTGCCCCCCAAACTCCTCACAACTTTCTCTTTCAAGCACTCAGCCAGTCACTGATCTAGATCTTGTGAGGACCACACCGTGGGTCCTCCCTAACCCTACTCCAGCCTCTCTGCCTCTGACATCTGACCTGCTGCCTTTGATCACCTTGACTCAGGCCACACAGGCAAGGACACCAAATCTTAAAGGAGAAGCTAGAACCCCTCCTGCCCTGGTAGTCTGGACCTGAGAGATGTGTGTGTGTACACGTGGGATTGTGCATGTGTCAATGCATATGTGCTGGGGTGTGCGTAGATGTGTTGCATGGGTGCATCTGCGCACATACGTGTGCACATGTAGAGTGTTGAGAGGCAGCCTGTTCATTCCCACTTCATGCCGTCCTCAAGTCATCTCATGGTCTTAAAGGGAGGCAGGGGGCCTGGACATCCCCATCCTGGGACAGGTCTGGAAAGTTCCTTGCCCTAGAGCAGTGAGAACAAGAGGCCATGCCCACTGCCAACTCTGGCCTCTATCCCCAGTATAAGTTCAATGCCCCCTCTGGCCACACCAGGTCCTGGGTGCCTGCTCAGCACCAGTGAGTTCTCCTTACCTGAGACGAATGTTTGCAGACTTCACAACTGGTGGGGCCCCTCCCTCACTGAGTCCCGACCTCACCTACCCACCAAGTGTCAGAGCCCCTCTGCCTTTTGGATGGAAACTAGACTGGCGGCTTCTGGGCTGTAAAGCTCAGCTCACTCTGCCTTCCTGCCCTTGTTTTAAGGTTAAAGGAAAAATGCTTCTCAGTTCCATATTTAACCAAAAGCTGATCCTGGGACTAAATGAGCAGATATTTTTCCTGCCATCTGTGATGCAATAGCAGTAAATGGTCAAGCCCCCATGGCTACCGATACCCCAGGGCGTCAGAAGTTGGGCCACTCTATATTTGCCCCCAAGTTCTCCCCTGGATGCTCTGGGAAATATGGCCCCCAGAAATGTGCCAGGAGTCCCAGTGTCCAGACAGTACATGGAGGGGAGCCTCTGAACTGGGTGGACGACTCATTCTTTGCAACGGAAATTGTCCTAGACTCCCAGGAAGATTGAGAACTCACCACTAAGTGAGTTAAGTTCTTGGTGTTTCACCCATGAGGTTATGCACGTAGACTCTGGACCTCAAACCTGGGCTCTGCCACTTACCTTCTGTGTGCTCTTAGGCAAGTCATTGCACCTCTCTGTGCCTCAGCCTCTCAGTCTGTAAAATGGGATGACAACAATGGTCACCTACCTCACAGATAATTGTGAGCAGTAAATGGGTTAACACATTTAAAACTATGCTTGGTTCAGAAGAAGCAGAAACTCAGGAGGAGACGGATCAGGGTCAGATCAGGTACTAGGAGACCAAGTTTTCCACCCAGCTTGGAGCCCAGATACAGTGTCCTCAATTCTCCCAAGCCAATCAGCAGGACTTTCAACCCAAACCTCTATAGGGTACTGACCAGCAGGCAAGGGGGAGATGCTGCCAAGACCTGGCTCCTTTTTGATCTTTATTTAAAGGGGATTAGGAAATCCTGTAGAAATGAAAAGGCCTAAAGTGAGGCTACCGTAAGGATAGAATTTTTAAAGCAGGCAGATCAAAGAGGTACCTCTCGGTGCTTCCAGCATCCGAAGCTACCCTTTTCATCAGCCTTCAGAGTGCCTGGAGGTCAGTGGACAACGGTGTGGTTTGTCCCTCCCAACCCCCCTGCTTTCCAGTCAGCAGAGCTCCACAGCTTGTTTTTCTCCCTGCAACACGAAAAAGGAAAGAAGCAAGCCTCCAGCGACTGCTTGGCTGTGTGCCCCACATGGGGCCAGCATGTCGCTTGCATCACCTCATTTATCCCTGTGACAACTTTGTAAGGTGAAGAGCATTATGCCCTTGATTCAAATGAAGAAGTTAGCTCTCAGACCAGCTATCACTTGCTTCCGGTCGTAGCCCTTGACAGATGGGCAGCCGAGATTCAAACCCAGTTCTGCTCCCAGCGCCCACACTCTCCATTGTCCAACGGGGAAATCACCTTGGGTGCTGAGCTCCCACAAAAGTATAAGACAATTTGGGAATTATTTACATTCTCAAGCCTTGTGACCCCTTGTTTTTCCTCCCTGGTGTCCTGGGGACACTAGTACAAAGAAACCAGGACCAGACGGCCCCTACATCAGGTGAAGGGCTCAGGAGATCACACCCCAGGGGCCCCCTGCTCACTAGCTTTCCCTCCGCCCATCCGGGATGCTCAGTCCCCTCTGACTGGGGCTTCTGGAGCTAGCAAGGTCAAGATCATGGCATATATGTCAGAGAGCCATATGAAGCCCTTGGCAAGAGCCGCTGGGCCTCTCATTCTTGAAAGATGAACATTATGTCTCTTTTATGGCTGGGGAGACCGTAACTCAAGGGTGCAGCCAGCAGAAGAAAAAACTAGGACAGACTTCAGACGTGGAAGAAAAAGTAATACCCTTCATAGATGAGCTGTTTAAACTCTCCCACAGGGTAGCACTTTGTTTTTGATGAAAACAGCTGACGTTTGTCTCCAGGAGCCCAAACTGAGAAAAATGGGGCAGGCACTATTTATCCCAGCCAGAGATTATGATGTCCTGACCTGACACCCCCTGGGGTTCTCACAGACTACTCAACCAAAATACAAAAACAGGGATCAACATGATTTTTCTCCATGTGCTGGTGCAACAGCTGGTTGTCTGTTTTTTTCCTACACAAACAAGAGCTGACAAACAAGTTACAACCAGGCACTCAGCTGGTGTACTACCCTCTGCCCCACGCTGGCAGCTCAGATGATAAAGAATCTGCCTGCAGTGCAGGAGAGCCAGGTTCCATCCCTGGGTTGGGAAGATCCCCTGGAGAAGCAAATGGCTACCCACTCCAGTATTCTTGCATGGAGAATTCTGTGGACAGAGGAGCCTGGTGGGTTACAGTCTTTGGGGTCACAAAGAGTCAGACACAACCGAGTGACTAACACTTGCACGTTCACTCCTGGTACAGATGCTGTGTGCCGTCATTAATGTAAATCCACAGGGCTTAGAAGGTTGGACTGAAGAGTCCAGGCCATAGGTAAAGGAAACTGGATGCTTTTTTTAATGATCATTAATCTCAATTATTTTTTAAATTTTTATTTATTTTTGGTGTGCTGGGTCTTTGTCATAGCACATGGATTTTCTCTAGTTATGGCGAGAGGGGGATACTCTTCGTTGCAGTGTGAGAGGTTTCTCATTGCCATGGCTTCTCTTTTTGTGGAGCACGGGCTCTAGAGTGCACGAGCTTCAGTAGTTGTGATGTATGAGCTTAGTTGCTCTGTGGCATGTAGCATCCTCCCAGACCAGGGATTGAACCCATGTCCCCTGCATCTGCAGGCAGATTCTTAACAGAGGACCACCAGGGAGTCCCAGAATTGAGTTTTTTAAGAAAATGCATGGTATATGAAAGGCAAGGTTTCAGTCTGATGAGGCACTGAAGTGTTTTGAAAGGATCTAAATCCTTTCAAATTCTGGATCTAAATCCACCTGTTGGGTGTAGGAGATGCAGTGGTATTCCACTCCTTAGCCCCTCGGCCCATGTGACTTCAGCACCATGAAGTGGACAGTTCCCCCACCTCATATACTGCATCACTATGCTTTGTTTCTATCAAAACTTTCCCCAGAGAATAGATATGATACACGTATATGTGTGGCTGAGTCCCTTTGCTGTCCACCTGAGACCATTACAACACTGCTAATGAGTTATAATCCAATATAATATCAAAAGCTTAAAAAATAAAAGAACTTTTGCCTAGATGATGGAGGCCACTCTGCCCTTGCATTGACACAGCCCAGAGGTGTGCAGAGGATTAACTCTGAAAACACAAGGTGTGAGAGTTGGTGGATAAATGGCCCAGTCTCACTTCCTTCAGAGATACAATAATGAGACGCTTTCTACAAGGGCCCCTGGTGGGACTGAAGCTGAACACAGTGGTAGTCATCTCCATAAAAAGTCCTTTCACTGAATTTTCCTCCTGCCCTATTCCCCACCCACCATTCCTGCTTCTACTCCTTGGGACCACATCTCCATTAAAATGCCTGAGTCCAATCCCTTATTTCAGGCTCTGCTTTGGGGGAATCTAAACTAAACTTAGAAAGCCAACCTTCAGGATGGAATCCTGGAACTGCTTTGCTCCTCATATTACCGTAGCAAAGACCCCCTTTCCGGGTGATAAATTGAGCAATCATCTTCCCTAGTGTGCATCACAGCTATCAGAACTCTCCCCTGCATCATGTGGGATGAGGTAGAGGTGAAAGGAAAGCCTTGGTCTGTGCAGTAACAGCCCTTGAAGTACATGGAAGCAATGGAAGTTATAAAGTTAGAGAGTTTGCTGGTTCCTTGTTAACTGCCTTCGACTTGATGGAAGAGAATGACAAGCTCAGGGCAGCCAATTATCAGCTCAGGGTGTGCAGTCAAAGCCAGAATGCCTCCCTGGCATTTACCCTCATCTCCTGCAGCCAGAGGGAAGATGGTGCTGAAATCAACTCTGTAATTAAATGTAAGGTTGGGAAAACTATAAGAGTCAGTGAATGCATAGTCTTGACAGGTCTCCAGGGCTCATGCCAAGGTCTGTTAGAGGACTGGGACCCTGGTTCAAGGATGAGACATTTGGATCAATGCACCTAAGAATCTTGAACCTCAACCTCTGAAGAATCTCCCCACCCCCCGCCCCGCCTACTTTTCTAGAGGAAAGAAACCTCCTCTAAATTGGTGACTATGAAAAGATGAGGCTTCGTGTTACCATGCCCCATAAGATGATGCTTTTTCTCCTCTCCACTCTTCCCCTCCTTGTTGCTTGAAAACCAGTAACTTAGACATAGTTATCAGCATGGGCTGTGCAGACTGTGAGAAATCCAGAATGAGTGATGAAGGAAAGAGATGGCAGATTTTAGAACTAGCTGCAGCAGCAAAACCAGCTGAGTTTCACATCCCTCAGGCTTGAGACTTTTCTTAGAAAGTCTAACCAGCCACCACCTTGAACATTTAGTGACCAAGTAGATGTAATGTGAGGCACATGTGGATCTGAGAAGCCGAGGGTGAGTGGGTGGTGGGCTGAAGCAGACATCACCTTGCTGCCCCCACCCCGATTTCAGCACTGCTCTCCTGGACAGTTCCATGCACTTTGGTGGGCTCTCATCTCAAGGCCTCCTTAACTGTCTACTCTTCTGCACCAGGGCTTCCTCTAAAATTGCCGAATGTCCCCTACACAGGACAAACCTCAAAGGATGGACATTAGAAGTTGGTGGATAAATACACTTTTTTGCATCCTTCAGAGAGCAATTTTAAAGTGCATTTTCAGAGAATCTTCAGCAGAATTGAGATCCAGTTGCCCAGAGTGGTAACTAGCTCAACAATGAATCATTTATTGATTTCCCCTCCTTTTCTTTTCCACCCCTATTGATCCACTCTCCTGCTTCCTGAGAATCTACTCTCAATTAACCTTCCTGCCCAGAAGCCCCTGCCTCAGGTTCTGCAAGTAGGGAACCCACAGAGAGACATCAGGTAGCATTTCTACTTTGTCCACTGGCCAGGGGCCACTCTTATATGTTATTGCCTGGCTCTGATTCTCTCTGCTCTCACCTCCTCATCCCGGGACCAGGGATGAATGCCAGGAAGGGAGTGTCCAGACTGGACTCAGTGGTAGGCTATCTGGCCGAGGGAATTTGGCTTTTTGAAATTTTTGATAAAACATACACACTGTAAAATTTACTACCTTAACCATTTTCAGTGCACAGCTCAGTGGCATTAAGTACATACATATTGTTGTGCAAAAATCCCCATTCCTGCAACATTGAATCCTTGTCCCCATTAAACACTAACTCTCCATCCCCCCTCCTCCTAGCACCCACCATCCTACCTTCTCTCTCTATGAATCTGGCTCCTCCAGGGACCTTATGTAAGTGGGATCATACAGTATTTGCCCTTGGGCAATTGGCTTATTTCACTCAGCATAATGTCCTCAAGGTCCATCCATGCTATGGCGGGTGTCAGAATTTTCATCCTTGTTCAGGTGGAATCTTGTTCCATTGTGTGGATGGACCACATTGTATTTATCCATCATGTTCAACCATCCACTGACACTTGGGTTGTTTCCACCCTTTGGGGACTGAGTAAGGCTTCTGTGAACATGGGTGTGCAGTTATCACCTTGAGATTCTGCCTTCAATAACTGTGGATGAATACCTAGACATGGAATTCCCAGATCACATGGCAGGACTACTTTTATTTTTTTGAGGAACTGCCAAACTGTTTTCCACAGCAGCTGCTGCATTTTACATTCCTACAACCACGCCTAAGAGCTGCATTTCTCCACAGCCTCGCCAGCACCTGTTTTCTGTATTTTCGACAGGGCCATCCTAATGGGTACGAGGTGTCTCACTGTCGCTTTGATCTGCATTTCCCTGCCGATTGCTGGTATTGAGCATCTTTTCACGTGCTGTTGGCTGTATGTCTTCTTTGGATAAATGACTATTCAAGTCCTTTGCCTTTTAAGCCAGATTATTTTGTTGTTGCTGCTTTGTTAGGCTTCTTTGTATATTCTCAATGTTAACCTCATATCAGAAATAGGATTTGCAAATGTTTTCTACCATTCCATAGGCTATTATTCTGTTGAAAGGATTTTTTGGTGTAAAAAAAAATGTTATTTTGATGTAGTCCAGGCAATTTGGCTTTGAATTTCAAAGCCTGGTTGTTTCAATAAGCACTCGGCCAGCCTCATATCAGGTCCTGGGGACACAAAGAATGATCCAGGGCTGCTTGCAGTCAATGAGGTGGGCAGACTCTCAAACAGACAAGAATAAATGTTTACATGTTGGTGACGACACGCAACACAAAGCTCTGGGTAACATATATGCACATGGCCACACAAACAGAGGAAATAGTAGAAAAATTGCCTCACAACACAGGAGACATTTGGGTCCATGCATAAAGGGACCCCTAGGACAGCCCAGTCACCTGGGCAGAGGGCAGCCCCTCAGCTCCGCCCAAAAGCCAAAAGTCACAGGCAAAGGCCCAGTGGCTTACAGGGCAGGAACTGAGAGGGGCAAGCTGGGGACCCCTTTTCTCCCCCAACACTGAAGCCCCAGAACCACCATAAGACCTGGAGCCCATCATCCCCTGAGGCCCCATGACCTCCCAGGGACCTGATCACACATGGAGCCCGTGAACCCCCACAGCCTGTCTGTGGACAGGGATGATGATCCATTTGTATTCATAGGACTATAATTCAGAAGATTAATTAAAAATCAAGGGTATTTTTAACCATCTGTATTAGTTGAGGAGAATTTAGAAATATAATTGTGTCATCTGTAACAGAGGAATTCACATGATCCTTCTTGGAATCAGAATATTAATGTGTCTCTCAAAGAGATTCAGCAACACAAGGAATTCACCACTGCTGTTCTCCTAAATTAGCCCAATTAAAGAAGGGTAATTGTAGATGTTTGACTTTGGAAGTGGTTGACAGTCATATACCAGCCAGGAGAAGACAGGGTCTTCCCGCCCCCCGCCGCAAGTCTGGGAAAAACTGTCTCCAACATGCACACCAGGGATGGCCAGCTCCTGCCTCAGCTCTTCTGGGATGCAGGGGGAGAGGGACAGAGCCGGGCTGGGGGCTGTGAGGGATGCTCAGGTATAAATAATGCAGGGAGAATGAGGTCAGCCACTGAGCACTGGAGGGAGGTGTTCATAGTCACAGCCCCGGGCCAGCATCCGCTGGCTTCCACCTGAGTGACTCCTCAGAGCCTAAAGTTGGTGACCCAAAATCCCTGTCCCCAGGGGACCCATGGGGAGGGTCAGCCGTCAGTGCAGCCAGACTAGGCCGTCACTGAAGGACAAGAAATAAAAAATAACCAGGCAGGATTAAACAAAGAGTGTTTACTGGGTGGCGATGCCTAGAAAGGGGTCAGGCCCTCAGTAGACCCCGGGCTGTGATGCCTTGCCAGGTTTGGGGACCCTGCTTGCTCCCTCAGAGGAAGGGGACTCTCACAGCAGGTCACAAGTTCTGCCATGGCCCCAGCCTAGGGAGAGAGGAAATTCCACACAGGCCAGGGTCTGGGACCAGGAGGGGAGGAGCCTGCCCTCGAGGGCAGGGTGGGGGGAGGACTCATCTTCTGCCAAGCTCCTCCTCCTCCTGGGAGCCTCCCTGGAGCACCCTCTCAAGGCCCGCAGGACCCACGGGCTCCACTGAGTGTCCTAATCCACATTGTGGAAGCACCAAGGGTCAGCTGTGCACCAAGAGACGCTGCGCTGTGGATGCAAAGAGTGCAACGGGAAAGTGCAAACATGTGCAGGTGCTCACACATGCACTCGACTGGGCTTGTGCCCACACGTGACTGCACACACACACACACACACGTACACATGTGCACACAGGCTTTGAAACCCTGAAGTAGGCACAGACTAGCAATGTGACCTCAGGCAACCTTTGCCTCAAAACCAATTGTTCATCTGCAAAATGTGGGTTGAGTCCTCAGGCCTGGGGGGATGAAATATGGACTCTAGGTATGGGCAAGAGAACACCTTTTTATGACCACAACATTCTCTCTGCTGCGATAGGCCCTCCCCCACCAAAACAGTCTCTCCCCCACTGCAACAGCCTCTCCCCCATCACAACAGTCCCTCCCCACCACAACAGCCCCTCCCCCACCACAACAGCCCCTCCCCCACCACAACAGTCCCTCCCCATCACAGCAGCCCCTCCCCCATCACAGCAGCCCCTCCCCCATCACAATAGGCCCTCCTCCATCACAACAGTCCCTCCCCATCACAGCAGCCCCTCCCCCATCACAGCAGCCTCTCCCCCATCACAACAGTCCCTCCCCACCACAACAGTCCCTCCCCATCACAGCAGCCCCTCCCCCATCACAGCAGCCTCTCCCCCATCACAACAGGCCCTCCCCCATCACAACAGCCCCTCCCCATCACAGCAGCCCCTCCCCATCACAGCAGCCTCTCCCCCACCACAACAGTCCCTCTCCACCACAGCAGCCCCTCCCCATCACAACAGCCTCTCCCCCATCACAGCAGCCCCTCCCCCATCACAATAGGCCCTCTTCCATCACAACAGTCCCTCCCCATCACAGCAGCCCCTCCCCCATCACAGCAGCCTCTCCCCCATCACAACAGTCCCTCCCCATCACAGCAGTCCCTCTCCATCACAACAACCCCTCCCCATCACAACAGGCCCTCCCCCATCACAACAGCCCCTCCCCCATCACAACAGGCCCTCCCCCATCACAACAGCCCCTCCCCATATAGTCCTGGCGATAGTCATGGCCCACCTTTATTCTTACTTGTCTTTGTGCCAAATCCTGGAGCCAAAGTGACAAAGGCAGAACCCTGCAGTCTGTCTTGGGAGCAGGGACAGTGGGGTAAGAGCCAGATCCACTTTGGTGGGCAGGATGAGAAGGCTGGGATCCTCACATGTTATCAAACCATCTCCTGTCCCCTGAAATATACAGAATTCACTGAGCTCCTGTGAACCATGAGTGCAGGAGGAAGAAAGCGAAGGGGAAGCAATAGGACAAACTAGAAACAAGCTAGGGCTCAGAACCCACATGGGAACGCCATGCACTTGCTAGAAAGGGTCCTCAAAATTCACTCCAATGGTGGACAAGAGGCTTCAGGAAGCAAAGTAACTGATCAGGAAAAGCACAGATCGCTGCTCCACCCCTGCCTCTCACTGAGCTCTCACTGTGGTCCAGGTGCCCCTAAGAGCTGCACACACAGAGTGCTGTCCAGTTCCCACTTAGCTGCACTTCACAGAAGAAAAGCAGCCTGAGCAGCATGACTGAGTTCACCCAGCTGGCCAATGGCCGAGCCAGGATTCCAACCCAGATCCACCTGCTACCAAAGCCTTTCATCATTCTTCTGAGATTAGACAGAATGCAAAGCCATGCAGAGCAGCTCGGGTGAGATAAATCCCAGCTCTGTGTAAGGACCCCTTCAAGGGGCCCACTTGACACCTAATTCACTGCAATTGCTCCAGACCTGAAATTTCCCAGCGCTGACTCGAGTTCACTGGGAACAAAAACTCTCACAACTTTCATGACTGATGGTGTAAAGTGGCTTCTCCATCTGTATGCTTGACCTCACTGGGTCCCATGGCCCAGTGCCGGAGCTCCTGCCTCCCCATGGCCATGGGGGCCCTCTCTCCCCTCTGAGACCTGCCGTCCAGGGGTAGACATGTATGCAGGAGTGATCTGAGTGCTAGGGCTGAGATTAGCACCATGATGATACACAATTGAGAGGGATGCATGAATTTCACCAGATAAATCATACCCTGGGCATCACCTACCGATTTTCGCTTTTCCTTAGCCGGCTGGAGTCGGGAAGACTGCCTTGATGTGGTATTGCTGGTAGTTCTTATCCCAGGTGGGAAGAGGAGCAGCCTGTGTTTGCAGAAATTAAAGCACTAACCCAGAAAACACAGGAGAAGGAAGCGGGGAGCGGGTGGGAGATGATGGGGGAGAAATGGAGGGAGGATACGGGATGAGAACTGAGGCTAGGGGCAAAGGACCAGAGAATGTGGTGGCTGGGGAGGGGGGGAGCTGCCACTGAGTGAGGCTGGGGGGCATAACTTGGGAGAATAGGACTGGCGTACACACACTGCTATACTTAAAATAGATAACTAATAAGGACCTACTACTTTGCCAATAAAGGTCCGTCTTGGTGTTGGAGAAGGCTCTTGAGAGTCCCTTGGACTGCAAGGAGATCCAACCAGTCCATTCTGAAGGAGATCAGCCCTGGCATTTCTTTGGAAGGAATGATGCTAAAGCTGAAACTCCAGTACTTTGGCCACCTCATGCGAAGAGTTGACTCATTGGAAAAGACTCTGATGCTGGGAGGGATTGGGGGCAGGAGGAGAAGGGAATGACAGAGGATGAGATGGCTGGATGGCATCACTGACTCGATGGACATGAGTCTGGGTGAACTCCGGGAGTTGGTGACGGACAGGGAGGTCTGACGTGCTGCGATTCATGGCGTCGCAAAGAGTCAGACATGACTGAGCGACTAAACTGAACTGAGTCAAGGCTATGGTTTTTCCAGTGGTCATGTATGGATGCGAGAGTTGGACTGTGAAGAAAGCTGAGCACCGAAGAATTGATGCTTTTGAACTGTGGTGTTGGAGAAGACTTCTGAGAGTCCCTTGGACTGCAAGGAGGTCCAACCAGTCCATCCTAAAGGAGATCAATCCTGGGTGTTCATTTGAAGGACTGATGCTGAAGCTGAAACTCCAATACTTTGGCCACCTCATGCGAAGAGTTGACTCATTGGAAAAGACCCTGATGCTGGGAGGGATTGGGGGCAGGAGGAGAAGGGGACGACAGAGGATGAGATGGCTGGATGGCATCACTGACTCGATGGACCTGAGTTTGAGTGAACTCCGGTAGCTGGTGATGGACAGGGAGGCCTGGCGTGCTGCAGTTCATGGGGTCACAAAGAGTCAGACACGACTGAGCGACTGATTGACTGCACAGCACAGTAAACTCTACTCGATAGTCTGTAATGACCTATATGGGAAAAGACTCTAAAAAGGAGTGGATATGTGTATATGTATGCTGCTGCTAAGTCACTTCAATCGTGTCCGACTCTGTGCAACCCCATAGACACAGCCCACCAGGCTTCCCCGTCCCTGGGATTCTCCAGGCAAGAACACCAGAGTGGGTTGCCATTTCCTTCTCCAGTGCATGAAAGTGAAAAGTGAAAGTGAAGTCGCTCAGTCGTGTCTGACTCTTAGCGACCCCATGGACTGCAGCCCACCAGGCTCCTCCATCCATGGGATTTTCCAGGCAAGAGTACTGGAGTGGGGTGCCATTGCCTTCTCCAGTGTATATGTATACTGATTCACTTAATCCCTGGAGTGGGGCATGGCAATCCACTCCAGGATTCTTGCCTGGAGAATCCCATGGACAGAGGAGCCTGGTGGGATACAGTCCACGGGGTCACGAAGAGTCGGACGTGACTAAAGCAGCTTGGCACTCGTGCACACACATGTATATGTGTTCCTGACTCACTTCGCTGGACACCTGAAACTAACACAGCATGACGCATCTCCTGAAAATGAAAGGCGCTCAGTCGTGTCCGACTCTTCGGGACCCCATGGACTATACAGTCCATGGAATTCTCCAGACCAGAATACTGGAGTGTGTAGCCTTTCCCTTCTCCATGGGATCTTCCCAACCCAGGGATCGAACCCAGGTCTCCTGCATTACAGACAGATTCATTACCAGCTGAGTCACAAGGGAAGCCCAAGAATACTAGAGTGGGTAGCCTATCCCTTCTCCAGCAGATCTTCCTGACTCAGGAACCAAACTGGGGTCTCCTGCATTGCAGGCAGATTCTTTACTAGCTGAGTTATCAGGGAAGCCCATACATCTACGACACTCCAGTAAAAATTAATATTAAAAAGTAAGTGGAAGCACCCTCTGCCTTAAACCCCGAGTCACAGACACAGAGACCCTCACACGGGGTCAGTGAGCCTACAGCTCTGGGTTCCATGGCTGGTCTCACCTTTGCCCTCGACATCATGCCAGACTCCTAGCCCTAACTCACTGCTCCTGGTGGTGCAGGCTCCCACATCCCTCCCTCCTCCCGAGGGGCCTGTGAATAACCCCTTGTATGCCCATACCACCACCACCTCACCTCTGGCCTCGGATGAAGCCCACCTCCCACCATGGGCACCACTCCTGCCCTTGACTTTCCTTCTGCCCCAAGCCAGACCATAGGTCCAAGGTTTCCTGGCACCTCTGGAGAATGGCTTCCGTGTGGCCTGAAAGAGATGTCCCCCCTTCGCCAGCAGGCCTGTGACCCCACGTGCACAGACCTGGCTCCCTGAGAGTTAACTGGATGGGAAGGAGGGTCCCTCATGTGGCCTTGCTCCCCGCCACTGTTGTATACACCCCACACACTTCACCCTTCCCTGGGACTGGCACCGAATCACAAGTCCAGACTGTCTGTTGTTGTCACTCTTGTCCCATGATGGGCAGCATGACGTGGCAGAGACAGTGGGTGTGTGAATCGAGTCAGAAGCACCAACGTGCATGACCTCGGAAATCACTTCACTCTTCTCTGCACGTTACATCCAGTAGTTCGTCTCGGACTGTGGTCACAGGGCCACCCCCACCCCAGACGTGGAGAAGACACAGATGCAGAAGGGCTTTATAGCCGGCAGAGCGCTGGATCAGGTGTGGCCTGGAGCTGGTGCATGCGGGCTGAAGGAGGTGAGAACTCAGGATGATTTCAGGTGAGGATGGCCTCACACCATCCCTGAGGGAGCCCGGGACCCTGCTCCACGCTGTGCAGGGGGAGGCACCACCAAGAGCTCTGGGCTCAGCTCTGGGCACTGTGAACATAAAAGTGGGCAGGCAAGACAGACACTCAGATGCACCCTCCAGGGACCAGCCAGACAGCTGTGCCATGTCCTGGGGGCAGCGCCGACCCCAGGAAGGGAACATGGTGGAGGTAGGGGTGAGGTGGGGGTGTGAGAGACCCGGGTCTAGCTGTGTTAGGTTCAACAGTCAGGAAAATGTGAGGTTTTGAGCAGAGGCTGGAGTGAGGGAGAGCGAGCCTGGGGAAAGATGTGGGGGATAAGGTTCTGAACAGAGGGGCGGAGACCTGCAGTCTTGTCTTACAGTGTCCTGGGTACTGAATTCTGACTCCAAATTCCTGTGTTGCAGCCCTAACCCCCAGTGTGATGGCGTGAGGAGGGGGGCCTTGGGGAGGTGGTTAGGACAAGAGTACATCATGAGGGTGGGGCCCCAGGATGGGATTGGTGTACTTATAAAAAGGAAGATACCAGAACTCAGACCCTCAAGAACACATGAGGACGGGAAGGTGGCCGTCTGCGAACCAGGAAGAGAAGCCGACCAGGACCCAACGTGGCCAGCTGTGGGACCTCGGAAGTCCAGAACCCCAGGACTCTGAGGAATAAGGTCTGTGTCTGCCCCCCGCCCTCCCCAGTCTGAGCTGAGACAGGATCTCTGTCTGGCTTTAGCATCAGGTCACATCAGTCTCATGGAATGAGTCAGGAAGCGTTTTCTCATCTTCTGGCTTTTCTTTTTTTTTGGAAGAGTTTCTGAAGTTCTGGTAATAATTCTTTAAACGTTCAGCGAAGTTCATCAGTGAAGCCGCCTGGGCAAAGGCCTGCAGAGCGTGTGTCTAGTGTGTTCAAGACAGTTCTGGGGAGGTTGTCACTGGGGCAGAGACAGGGCATGCATGCCCCACAGCCTTGGGGAAGAATGTGGGAGCACGAGGGGAGAGGTGGCGAGATCCACCTCACATGTAAAGAGCCCTCTGTCTGCTGGCACCGCGGACTCGCTAAGGTGGGACAGGCAGGGCGGCCAGTGGCCAGCCTCTCACACCACACACATGAGCTAGTCGGGGTGGGAGTTGGAATTAGTCCCCTTGCTGGAGTCCAGGTCAGGGCCCAGAATCAGCCTGGGATCACCTTGGAGAAAGGCCTCCCGGGCACCCCAGCTCCACAGCCATATCCTGGGCCCACGAGGACTCCAGAGCACGTGTCTCCTGCTGTCTGAGAACCACACTCGGCTCACTGCAAACCTTGGCAGCCTTGACACCACCATCAGAGTGGTTTCACATAGTGAAGAGAGGAAAAAAGACAACTTACAATTGCAAATTGAACGCATCTCTGCCAGCCCGCGCTGTCATCTAGCGCACGAGACAGATGGCGAGGAAGCACTCCGGGAACCTGTTATGACATGTCTCTGAGCAGCGTGGGGCAGACGGGCTCCAGGAGGCACGGGCTGCCTGCCACTCCTCCTCAAGTGGCTCCTGAGCAGACGCTGGGGACGAGGGGCAGGAGCCGGCCCGTCCACCTCGCTCTCTGCTTCTGCTCGTTCCTCTTCCCTCAACTCTCACCTCCCTGCAGAACCTCAGGACGTGGAGACCCAAGAGTCCACCTGTGCAGCTGCTGGGGGCAGGGACCAGACACCCCTCTCTGCTGCATTCTAAATTCAGGACGAAAAGGACAGTCCGTTCCCGGGTTGGGCCAGATCACTCTGGCCACTGGCACAGCAAGAGCCCAGCTCAGGGCGAGGGGGCCCCTGGGAGGGGCAGAGAGGGGACAAAGGGGCCCCCAGCGGCCTCTTCGCTTTATGCAGATGAGAACAGGTGTGTGGGAACCCGGCCCATCTGCCATGGCACACATGCTTCCTTGATTTTGCCACCACCACCAGCAAGGCCTTCCTCACTCCCGAACACTGCTTTTTTTAGGAAAAAAACAGTCGCTGTATGAATGGGTTTTCTTAGTAACCATATTGTCTGTCATCCTCCTCCCCAGAGCTCACTCACTTACGTGCAGATCTGAAGGCCTGCTGCCTGCAGAGACCAAGAGTAATGGTAGAGCAGATCTGGTGTGGACCCTGGGAAGGAGGGAGATCTGGTGTGGACCCTGGGAAGGAGGGAGATCTCAGATACCCGGCCCGGGAGGCGGGGGCGCGGGGGATGGTCAGGGCCTGATGACAGCCCAACTCTGTACTCTGTTCTGAGGCGGGGGGCAGGGGAGGCTGGGTGAGCAGAGGACAATGAGACAGGCAGGCAGGACCCTGAAGCCTGGGTGGGACCCCACAGCCCAGGTCAGACCCGACACCTGGCCAAGGGGAGGGGCTGGTCCAGAGGAAATGGGGGTGAGGAGGGAAAGGAGGGCCCAGAGGTGGAGACTAGCCACAGGCGTGGACAGGGGACAGATGGAGGTTTGGTCAGACCAAAGGGACTCCAGGGTTTTCTATGACTGAGTCCTCGGTGCAAACTGGAAATTTCAACAAGACTCTGAGGAAAAAAAAAACAAAAGAGTGTCTCTGAGCAGAAAGAATGAAAACACAAGCATACATTCACATTCAGTGGGTGGGGGGAGGGAGCACGCTGCCCGGGAGGGGAGGAAGGAAGGGCGGGCACGTAGGACAGAGGGCCAGCCCCGCCTTCTCTTGAGCCTGCTTTGCTCCAAGCATCCATGTCCCAGCCCCAAATCTCTGAGAACTGAAGCCCCAAGCTTCCCAGCACCAAACGCCCCACTGTGAGATGTTCCACGTTGTCTGCATTAATCCATTCACAATTAATCAGTTTCACAAAGAGTCGTTTTAACACACGGCCTGCTTCTTCCTCAGAGAAGGGAAGCAATTAATAACATGAATCACAGAAATGAAAAAGCCCTGGAAGGTTGTTTGAGGCCAGGCCAGGGCACACTCAGATTTGCATCAGGCCAGCAGACCTGGCTGGGCCATGGGGAGGGCCTTGGAGTGAAAGCGAGTCCCAAGGCTGGCTGAGAACCTGCCCTCGGGGGTCCCCACTCCAGGACAGAAACCCACTCTGTTCCCAAAGCCTGAGTCACACTCAGCCTCGCCCCACAGCACGGAACCAGAGGCCCATGGACGGCTCAGCGGGGCTCTCTTGGTCACTGGGCTCCCAGGACCTGGCCCATCATTGTCACCTAACACATGCTGCAGAGGGGCAGCAGTCAGAGCACCGCGTGTGGGGAGTCGTCCCGGGAAACCAGACTCCCGAGGTCATTCTTCCATTTATTCATTTACAAATTGTAAAATTAATTCCACAAACACTCACAGTGAGCTCTTTGCTCTTCAAAGGGAAGCATGAAGGTGTTGGCAGAGGCCCTGTTTAAGCCTCTGTCTCCTAGCTCTCCAGCTTCACGGGAGGTCTCAGGGCCAATGTGCCACGCTGCTCCTACTTCCTCCAACCAAAGGACACCCACAGGCTGAACCCTGAGGCCACTGGTTCAAATCCCAACATACTATGTTTGAACCTTGAAGAGTCACTCTGTCGCTATGTGGACTTGATCAGGCTGCCTAACCAAACAGTATCAACTGGTGGTTTACGCGTGTACGTGCTAAGTCACTTCAGTCATGTCTGACTCTTTACGATCCTATGAACTGTAGTCCACAAGGCTCCTCTGTCCATGGGATTCTCCAGGCAAGAATACTGGAGAGGGTTGCCATTCCCTTCTCCAGGGGATATTCTCAACCCAGGGACGGAACCGCATCTCCCGTGTCTCCTATATTGCAAGTAGATTCCTTACCACTGAGCCAACAGGGAAGCCCTGGCGGCTTACACAGCAGAAATGTGTTTTCTCACCATCCTGGAGGCTGGGGGTTGGAATCAAGGTGTCGGCAGCCCTGGTTTCTTCAGGGGCCTCACTCCTTGGCTTGCAGATGGCTGCCTTGGTGCTCACAGGGCAGCTCCCTGGATGCTGGTCTCCATGTCCAAGTCTCCTGTTCTCAGGGAGAGGGTGGGATGAATTGAGAGAGTAGCACTGACATCCATACACTATCACATGTGAAACAGACAGCTAGTGGGAAGCTTCTGAAGAGCACGGGGAGCACGGCTCCATGCTCTGCGATGCCCTAGAGCGGTGGGGTGAGAGGGAGCGAGGCCGAAGAGACTGGTGGCTCAGACGGTGAAGAAGCTGCCTGCAGTGCAGGAGACCTGGGTTTGATCCCTGGGTCGGGAAGATCCCCTGGAGAAGGGAATGGCAACCCACTCCAGTATTCTTGCCTGGAGAATCCCATGGACAGAGGAGCCTGCCAGGCTACAGTCCATGGGGTCACAAACAGACACGACTGAGCAGCTGATTCGCACTGTTGGACAACAGAAACTAATACAACATCGTAAAGCAATTATACTCCAATTTTTTAAAAAAAATAAAGGACCTCCCTGGTGGTCCAGTGGTTAAGAATCCGCCTGCCAATGCACGAGACATGGGTTCCACCCTTGGTCCAGGAAGATTCCACGTGCCAAGGGCCAGCTAAGCCCGTGTGCCACAACTACTGAAGTTTTTGTGCTCTAGAGCCTGTGCTCCGCAGCAAGAGAAGCCACCACGACGAGAAGCCCGTGTGCCGCAACTACAGAAGCCCAACTGCAGCAAGGAAGACTCAGTGCAGCCAAAAATATTAAATAAATATTTCTTAAAATAAAAATATTTTTTTAAAAAGGAAACAGGTTTCCCATTCTCATGGGGACACCAGTCATGCCAGGTCGGGGCTCATCCAATGGCCTCATCTGATTATCTCTATAAAGACTTATTTCCAAATAAGGTCACGTTCACAGGTACTGGAGCTAAAACTTCAAGGCTTTAGGGGGACAGAATTCAGCCCACAATGACCTCTGGGTCTTGGTCTCCTTAGAATGCCCAGCTCCCCCAGAGCAGATGTGAGGACCTCCTGGACTGGGGCTCCTGAGCCTTAACAGGCGATGCTAACAGGAGTAACGGATTTTCTCCTCCAAAGACAGGAGGATGGAGATGGGGCACTGTTGCCACTGCCCCCAGAAAACCACCGTCTCAGTGGCTCAGAGGACGTTAGCATGGGCTCTGGCAGCAGAGAAAATACCTCAAGAAAAGCCAAGTCACCTTGCAGAGATGCCAGTGTTAAGGTCAGAACCGTGACTCCCCCAATCCATTCATTTCTCCCTGATAATTACACCACCTGCCTGGCTGGTGGCATTAGAGTCTAACCAAGACCAGCTCTTCAGAGGCAACAGAAAAAAAGGGCAAGAAAAAAGGCAACCCCTTGGTGGGCAGATTTTTCGCATTTCATCTGAATTCCATAATGAATAATTTACACAAAGGCTTTATTGGAGCCCAGAGCCCCACAATAAATGTTCCATGAGAACATACGCAAATATTTCAACGTCAATCTCTCTCTGGGGGGGTTCAGCTGACAGCCCAAACCAGGTCTGAGTGGCTACATTGCTTATTTATGAAAAACATCATCTTACTTTTATTTGCCTCTTTCCAGGCATTCATGGGGTGATGAATTTGAGGGGCACAGGCAGCAAACACAGCTGCTCCTGTCAGATCCAGGAGGGGAGGGAGGCCCTGAATTTTGGAGCAGGAAGTGAGGAGAGGGGCCTCAGCTGTCTGCCCCTTTTTGCCTGCAAATAGCAATGGGGAGAGAGACGAGGAGGGGAGGAGCCACCTGGTTTCCAGGGGCAGAAGTGATACTTGGCCACGCGCCCTGGGCTATCCAGAGCAGGATGGAGTGCAGGCACAGTGGGGCCGGAGGAGCCCCCAGTGATCCAGCTTAGGGAGAGAGGTCCAGAGTGCAGGTCTGGGAACAGGAAGGCTGGTCTATCCTCCCGCCTGATGGGCGACTTGGCCTCTCCCAGGCTTCACTGTCTCATTTATGAAACAGGAAACCAAAAGGCCCACACTCAGGACCATCACGAGGATTGAACGAGGGGATGCGGGCAGCCTGGCCGCCACGTTGTCACTCACACACCACAAACATCTGTCCAGTGGACGGGTGTGTGTGGCCCAGGGCCTGCGATGGGCAGGCTGCCAGTGAGAGCTGTCACTTCTGATGTGACTGTTTCCATGGCAGCGGGGGGGCGGGGTCCTGACTCGGCTCCAGGGTCCAGGGGTGCTGCTCCCCCCCACTCCCACACGCCCTTGGGGAGTTCATGGAGCCTCAGCATCAAGGCTCTCTTAACATTCTATCTTCTTAATCCCTGGATTCATCTCTTTTTTCTGTTAGTGTATTTGTGCTCAGCAGAGGCTTCAACTCCATCAGCCACACCAATATGCTTCTGAGGGCCTTGTGGGCATCCGGCCCTGTATGAGGCCAGGGTTGAATTGGGTGCCTGGGGAGGGGATGGGGGCGGAGGAGACCCCAGGCTATGCTCTACCCTCCCCACCCCAGCCAGGTGAGTGGTGGTCCTGGTGTCCAGGCTGTTAGGGTCACCTGCATTTCAAGGACCCTGGATGATGGCCGAGAGTGCCTGAGCAGCATGTGCTTTCTGCTTGCTGAGAATGCTGGGCTCTGGGAGGGAAGGGGGCAAAGATGGGACAGAGGGAAGGTAGGATGGAGTGGGACCCAGTGCACCACAGAGAACATCCAATCTTGAAAAGACTGATGGGACTTCCTTGGTGGTCCAGTGGTTAAGAATCTGCCTTCCAATGTAGGGGATGCAGGTTTGATCCCTGGTCAGGGAACTAAGATCCCACATGAAAGTGAAGTCACTCAGTCGTGTCCGACTCTTAGCGACCCCATGGACTATAGCCTACCAGGCTCCTCCATCTATGGGATTTTCCAGGCAAGAGTACTGGAGTAGGGTGCCATTGCCTTCTCCACTAAGTTCCCTGACCAGGGATCAAACCCAGGCACCCCTGCATTGGGAGCGTGCAGTCTTAGCCACTGGACTACCAGGGAGTGAAGTCGCTCAGTCGTATCCGACTCTTTGCGACCCCATGGACTGTAGCCTACCAGGCTCCTCCGTCCATGGGATTTTCCAGGCAAGAATACTGGAGTGGAGTGCCATTTCCTACCACAGGGCAAATAAGCCCACATGCTTCAACTAGAGAAAAGCCCACATTCCACAATGAAAGATCCTGTATACAGCAACTAAGACCTGACACAGCCAAGAATAAATAAATAAAATTTTTTTAAAAAAAGAAGAAAAGACCTCAGTGGTCATCTTAGGCAAATTGGCCTGTCCTGTGCATGCAGGTGTCAGCTTCCAGCCCCATCAGTGACCAGCTGGGCGACTGCCCAAGTGTCTTAGCTTCTCTGAACCTCTGTTCTCTCATCTCTAAAATGGAGTGACTATAATCCCTTCCCCTTATGACTGGCCCATGCAGCCCAGGGCACAGTGTCAATGACCCTCCAAGCAAGCACCCAAGAAATGCTCGTTTGGGGAAAAGAGGGGGAGACCCGAGGTGGGGGCTGTCCCACCATCCCTCAGTGTATCACTGGCACACAGGTCACCTCTCCCCTCCTTCCCACAGGACCCTGTTTGTGGTCTGGGGGTCCACCCTCCTCTGCACTCACAATGGACCCCCAGGAAGCCAATTCATCTCTTATGCTGACGGTGATTATTTCAGCCAATCAGCACACGGAATTCCCTTACTGACTATAATAGGTTCAGAAGCAGACACGTGACCAATCAAGCTGGTCAATCAGAGGGATGGGAAGGACCTTCATTCCATCCATCTTTCTCCCTCTGGGTGTGAATGATGAGCAACTTGTCCCATGGGTGGCTGGGAGCACCTTCCTTAAAGCCATGAGAGAGTCTGCCAAGGGACGAAGAGAGACAGAGCCCAGGGAATCACAGAACAGAGGAGGTAGAGTCCTGATGGTGTTGTGCCTGCAGCACACTTCGCCCCAGAACCTGTGCTAACACAAAATGATGCATTTCTTCACGGTTGAAGTGAAAAAGTAAAAGTGTTAATCACTTAGTCGTGTCTGACTCTTTGCGACCCCATGGACTGTAGCCCACCAGGTTCCTCTGTCCACGGAAATCTCCAGACAAGAATACTGGAATGGGTTGCCATTTCCTTCTTCAGGGGATCTTTCCGACCCAGGGATCGAACCCACGTCTCCTGCAGCACAGGCAGATTGTGGTCTGAGCCAACAGAGAAGCCCTCTTCATGGTTGCTGCTGCTGCTACTGCTGCTAAATCGCTTCAGTCGTGTCTGACTCTGTGCGACCCCATAAATGGCAGCCCACCAGGCTCCTCCGTCCCTGGGATTCTCCAGGCAAGAATACTGGAGTGGGTTGCCATTTCCTTCTCCATGGTTAAGTCATCTCAAATGGGCTCTTCATTACTTACAACCTGAGACGTCCTCATTGGCACAAGTCTGAGAGCCATTCATTCACTCATCATTCAGTCATTCAGTCATCGCTGAGAACCCAATACAGCTGAGCACAGTCTCAGTTGTAAGGAATAAAAATTCACATTAGGAAACATGCTCTGCCCCAAGTGCTCACAGCCCAGGAGGGGAGACAGACACATGAGTGGACATGCACCCTCCTGGGTGAGCAGAGGATGAGGAGGGAGGATCTGGTAGCTACCTGACCAAGCCTGGCTGGAAGGGCAGGGACTGAGTGGGGGAGGCTCAGGGAAGTTCCCTGGGAAGCAGGCTTCTGCTGCCCCAGTCATCTCGAGACCTGTGTGCCGTGGTTGGTTTGTTTTCCTCATGATCTCTAGGATGGACCATCTGGCTCCTGAGAAAGGCCCCCTGTTTATAAAGTGAGAGGGTCTCCACTGCAGCTAGACCTGCATGGCCCCTCAAATGTCCATGCCTGGGCACAATTAACACCAGCAGAGGAGCACACAGTGGGAGAAAGGAGGGAAAAAGTAATGGCCAAATTAAGGTTTTCACCAGAATTCTATTCTAAGCTTTCTGAGAAAGGTCACGTCAGTTTTTGAAGACCCACACAAAGGACTGTCAAACTGAATTGAAACACAGCACTCGCTGTCCCGGAAGGGCCCTTGAGAAGAGCCTCCGGAACTCCCTCCTGAAGCATAATTGTCATCGCGCCTCTAATGGGGCAGGATGACAGCGGGGTCCTGCTGCCTGGGATTGACCTCACCACTCACAGCTGAGTGACCTCTGCAAGGCTGTCACCTCCTGCAAAAAAACAATGGTGCCTACTTCTGAGAACGAATGTGAAAATTCTATAGATAAGAGAATGTTCTTAGAACCATTTCTGGTATGCTGTAAGTGCTCAATAAGTGTTGGTATTATTTTCTAGGCACTTCCACTCTAATCAAATGGTCTGTAGGCAGAGACTTGTGCACCTGGCCAAGTAAAATAATAGAGAATGAACTTACCTTCCCGACTAGAACAACCTAAATAAAGGGGAAAATATGTGAAACAGTTTGTCACACCATGGACATCAGGCAGAAAAGGAAAGTAATCCCTGACACATAGGGAATAAACCAGGTGAACCCAAAGAACATCCCCACCTGCTCTACTGGGGCAGAGCCCAGGAGACCTTGAGTAGAGGAGACGGAGCTGAGAATCCAGACCATAGCACAGACACTGGAGTAGAGAAAGCTGCAGACAGAACTCTGAAGATCTGCAAAGGAATCCAGCAAAGGCATTATCAGTGTACATAGGTGAGGAGACTACCCATGGGTGTAGAAGATAGCCCCCAAAAATGTGAGTGGGAAGAGTGCCTGGTGCTCACACAGGCCAGCAAATTGTTACCATTCTCACCACCAGACTGGGAATCCCCATAAAGCATGAAAGGTTGTGTAGAGCATTCAGAAGGGTCTTACCTCAGTCGTGGGGATTAACTCCCCCAGACCAAATGCTGATATGGTCTAGGAGTAACCACTAGGAGTAATTGTTTCTGATTTTCGGGTCTCACCAGCAAACTTAAGAGGAAGGTCTGATAAGATCAAAATGTTCCCAAATAACTGCATCTCAGAACAAAGCTCAGGAATATTCTAGACCTATTTAAAAAAAAATACCCAGCAGCCTACAACACAAACTTCCAATGTCTGGCATCCAATCAAAAATTTCTAGGCATGCAACAAAGCTTGAAAACACAACCTATAATAAGAAGAAAAACTGATCAGATAAGAACTGACATGGAAAAAAGTGAAAGCATTAGCCGCTCAGTTGTGTCCGACTCTTTGCAACCTCATGGACTGTAGCCAGCCAAGCTCCTCTGTCCGTGGAATTCTCCAGGCAAGACTACTGAAGCGGGTAGTCATTCCCTTCTCCAGGGGATCCTTCCAACTCAGGAATGGAACCTGGGTCTCCTGCATTGCAGGCGGATTCTTCACCATCTGAGCCACCAAGGAAGCCCAAGAACTGACATAGATGTTGGAATTAGCAGACAAGAACATTTTCAAAGTTATTAAGGTCAACACAATATTAAGGAGCAGAACAAAGCTGGAGATCTGATGCTACCCAACTTTAAGACTTACTATAAAGCCATTGTAACCAAGACAATGTAATACTGCTGGAAAACAGACAAATAGGTCAATGGAACAGAACAGACAGCCCAGAAATAGACCCACATAAATATATATAGTCAGCTGGTCTTTGACAAAGGAGGCAGGGCAATGGAGCAAAGATAGTCTCTTTAACAAACGGTGCTAGAACCACTGGCTGTCCATATACAAGAAAAGAGAATCTAGCCACAGGACTCACAGCCTCCACAAAAAGTAACTCAAAATGGATCACAGACCTAAATGTAAAACAAAGCTATAAAGCTCCGGAAAGAAAATATAAGAGAAAACCTAGAAGAGCTCAGATTTGGCAGTGACTTCTCAGCAACAGCACCAAAGGCGTGATCTGTAAAATAAATAATTGATGAACTGGGCTTAATTAAAATAAAAACATTTGCTCTGTGAAAGACAATGTCAAGAGGTTTAGAAGACAAGCTCAGACCGAGGGAAAATATTTGCAAAAGACACAACTGAGGGACTTCCCTGGCAATCCAGTGGTTAAGTCTCTGCTGTTCCACTGTAGGGGGTGTAGGTACAATCCCTGGTCAGGGAACTAAGATAAGATCCCACATGCCACAGGGCATGGCCACCAAAAGAAGGAGAAAAAATACACATCTGATAAGACTGTTATCCAAAATACGCAAAGAACTCTATTTTTTTACTTAATGATTTTTTATGGGAGTACAATCACTTTATTTACACAAAGAACTCCTAAAACTCACTAAGAAAACAAACTCTATTTTTAAATGGGCTAAAGACCTGAACAGACACCTCACCAAAAAATGTGTACAGACAGAAAACAATTATACGATAAGATGTCCCACATCCTATGTTATGAGAAAAATTCAAATTAAAACAATGATAAGATACCACTACACACCTATCAGAGTAACAAAAACAATCTGGGACACTGACAACACCAAATGCTGGGGAAGATGTGCAGCAGTGGAAATTCTCACTCATTGCTGGTGGGGGTACAAAATGGTGCAACCACTCTGGAAGACAGTTTGGTGGTTTCCTACAAACCAAATTCAAGGAGTATGCTCCTTGGCATTTGCCCAAACGAATTAAAAACTTATGTCCACATAAAAACCTGCACATGGGTATTTATAGCAGCTTTATTCATAATTGCCGAAACTTGGAAGCAACCAAGATGCCCCTCTGTAAGTGAATGGATAAACAAACTGGTACATCCAGACAATGGAATACAATTTGGAGCTAAAAAGATATGAGATAGCAAGGCATGAAAAGATATGGAGGGAATTTAAATGTGATTGCTAAGGTGAGAGAAGCCCATCTGAAAGGCTACAGAGGGACAATTTCAACTATATAACATTTAGACATTGGAGGCAAAACTAGGGGGACAAGAAAAAGATCTGTGTTTGTCAGGAGTGGAGGAGGGAACAGGCAGAGAGCAGAGGATTTCTAGAAGTTTGAAAATACTCCACGAGGTTATAATGACACACATACACCATTGCCCATTTGTCCAAACCCACAGAGTATACAGCACTAGGGTGAACACTAAGGTGAGCTACGGACTTTGCGTAATAACCACGTGTTGATGTAGGTTCTTCTTCCGGGGTAAAACATGTACCCGTCTGGTGAGTGGTGTTAATAATAGGGGAGGCTATGCATGTGGAGGGCAGGCAAAGTACATTGGAAATCAGAGATTTTTGCATGTTCCCCCCAATTTGCTATCAACCTAAAACTGCTCTAAAATGGAATTTTTAAAAAGAAAAAAGTTATTAAAACTGTCTCCCATATATTCAACAAGTTAGAAACAGGTAAAATACTTTAAAAGACTCAAAGTTCTAGACATGAAAACCACACTATCTGAGATGAAAAATACACCAGATGAAATTAATAGCTGATTACATGTTGCAGGAGAAAAGAGCAATGAACTTAAAGCAATAGAAATTATACAAGACATAACCCAAAGAGGAAAACAATTTTTAAAAATTAACAGAGAATGTGTAAGCTGGAGGATAATTTCAAACAGTGTAAACAGTGAAATTGGAATCCCCAAAGGGGTAGAGGAGAATAGAAAATCTATTTGAAGAACTATGACTGAAAATATTCCAAATTTGATAAAAACCACAAACTCACAGATTCAATAAGATGTGTGTGTTAGTCACTCAGTTGTGTCGGACTCTGTGCAACCCCATGGACTGTAGCCCACCAGATACCTCTGGCCATGGAATTCTCCAGGCAAGAATACTGGAGTGGGTTGCCATTTCCTCCTCCAGAGGATCTTCTCGACCCTGGGATCGAACCCAGGTCTCCCACATTATAGGCAGATTCTTTACCCACTGAGTTATCAATGAACCTCAAACACAAGATAAAGTTACACCATGATCAAATTGCTTGACTTCAAAGATAAAAAGAAAAGACCAAAATTAGCCAGAGGAAAAAGACATGGCATGTACACAGAAATCAAAATGACAGATTTCTTACTGAAAACAATGTAAGCAAGAAGACAGCAGATGAACATCTTTAAACTTCTGAGGAGTCAAAAACCTAGAATTATATGCAGTGAAATTATCTCTAAAAAATAAAGACAAGGATCTCAATTTTGGAAAAGTTGAAACAAGCACAGGTCATCTGGTCTCTCCCACTAAGCACAACTATAACACCTGGACATGTGCATGGAGCAGTTATTAGAGGACTTTGAAAAGTAAATAGAGCAGACAGATCAAGGAAGAAAACCAGATTTTTTTCCTTTAAGTACCATGGGAAATTTCTGGGCAGTCCAGTGGTTAGGACTCCAGGCTTCCACTACAGGGGGCACAGTTCAGTCCCTGGTGGGAGAGCTAAGATCCCACGTGGTGTGCCAAAAATAAATAAATATAAAGTATCACAAAATCAGCAGTGAATTCACCATTTTTCCCTCTAGTACACTTGGCCTGAACACAGTGCAACTCACAACCCAAAAGTGAGCATTGGCACAGACAGACAGCTTCAGGGGCAGCCCTCTCATTCTGGCTCAAGGAGTGGGAACAGAACCTCCTAAATGCTGTAAGAAAATGTAGAAAGCCTATGTCCTTTCTCTCCTTTATTTTATCATGCCTCAGCCCCCAAATAATCCCATAGCAGTGTTGGCAGGTTCCCAAGGGAGGGGAACCTTCCTCTTCAGTTTGGATCTGTGATTCCAAAAATGGGGGAAACCCCGTTGCTTTTTCCTCTTTCTATCTCCAGCACTTGACATCAGATAATGGTGTAGTCGGGTGGTGCCAGTGGTAAAGAACCCACCTGTCAATGGAGGAGATGTAAGAGACGCAGGTTCAATCCCTGGGTCGGGAAGATCCCCTGGAGGAGGATATGACAACCCACTCCAGTATTCTTACCTAAAGAATCCCACAGACAGAGGAGCCTGGTGGGCTTCAGTCCATAGGGTCTCAAAGAGTCGGACACGACAGAGTGACTTAGCATGCAGTGGTGTAGTGACAGAATTGCACATCAGAGCAAGGTCACTAGAGCCCTAGATTTCTGACCAAAAGACTGAAACAAGTCCAGAGATTATGGAAAAGACTACATAGAGGGGAAAGCTGTGGAAAATAACTCCATCAGGATGTATTATAGACTCCTGGTCTCACCTCCCAGGCTGCATGTGGCATGAATCTGATCCTGGACAGTATACCGAGGACTTCAAGAACTGAACCTCTGAGTTGTGCACACGAGGGACAAATGTGAACAGCACCCCACAGGCTTTGAAAACTGAGCTGACATTGGAACCACCTCCCCAAGCTCCCTCCAGTACAGGCAACAAAGGAAAGCACCATGTATCACCCAGTTGACCACACTGTTTGCTCCGCCACCAATTCCCGTGGAATTTCCCCCAAGTGCACCAGCCAGCCTTTCTCTTTCATCGAGTGGCCTCGTCGCTGACTGCATTTCATTCTCATCACCAGCCCTGCTAGGTCAGAAGATACCACCAGTCTGACATGGTACCGTACTTGCTGGGTAAATGGCCAAGCGGCTGTGTATTCTGACACAAACAGGATGCTTATTGCTCACAGCAAAGCCAGCGCTCAGAGCAGCTCTTTCACAATCCCACGGGCAATGCAGCTGACCAAGCTCATGGCTGCATGGGTTACAACATGGGGAGGAACCCCAAATTATGAGACTCAGCGCTTCCACAGGGCAACTGGGACCCCTGCCCCTCCGTCCCTCCCGAGAGACCTTGTCTCTACTCTGGAATGTGAACAGACCCTCCCCAGGCTCTGGTGGAGGCAGGAGAGGGACCTCTGTGTTCACTGTCCAGAGTGTAAACAGGTGTATCTGAATAGAAGCGTGTGGGCTGTTCTGTCAACATGCCAACACTCTCTGCTCAGATGCCCCACCTATGCAGACTGTGAAACTGTCATGGAGAACTGCCCCCCAATAATCTGACAGATCTGGAGGGGTTCATTTCCAGACTGGGGAGGCAGTGGGGGCGGGGGTGCCGAGGGAGGTCACGTGCTCCTGGGTGGGCTCCTTCAGAAGCTGGGAGCTGTCCACACAGACAGTACAAATGGCTGGAGGGACCACTTCTTTCTAGCAGGGAGGGAATTAGAACTTGTGTGAGTGGGGACCCCAGGGTGGCTTCACCCTCGGCAGGAATAATGGTTTCCACTCACAGTGTTGTCCACGCTGCCCTGGACAACTGCCCAGGTGAGCCAGGGACTGTCTGCACCACTGAGCTAACCAGTCACCTCTGCCTCCCTGGGCAACAGATGTTCCTGGGGACATTCTTCACTCTTCCCTGTGAGAGCACAGCCCCCGGAGTTGGATGGCCTGCCTTCAAATCCCAGATCCACTGTCTGTCAGCTGTGTGACCCTGGGCTAGTTCTCGCCCTCTCTGTGTTAGGCAGGTGGGGAGATGGCAGTGCCTGCATCACCAGGGATCTGAGAGCTGGCTGAGCTGAGCATGCATTCTGGATGCCTGGGCACAATGAGAGTGCCCAGTGCTGTGAAAGGCAACTGACCTGGACGCCCACAGGTGCTGGTCAGGGACAAGCTGCCTCTCCCGTCCCCAGCACTGCCATCAGTCACGACTTCCCCTGCATCCGCCTTCCTCCCAGAGGAACAAGGTATGGCTGCTTCCATGTCCCGGGGCTGCCGTAGCCAACCACCAGGCTCGGCAACTTAAACAACAGAAGTCCTCAGGATTCTGAAGGCCGAAGTCCAAACTCAAGGTGTCAGCAGGGCTGGTTCTCTCTGAGGCAGAGGTCAAGGTATGGCCCAGACTTCCTCCTTGGCTTGTAGGGGCCATCTCCATGTTCACCAGGGTGCTCCCTGAATGCATGAGCCCATGGCCAAACTCCCCTGAGAAGGATACCAGCCTTGTTGGATTGGGGCCCGTTCTAATGGCTTCATTTTTTTTCATTTATTATTATTATCTTTTGGCTGCTCTGGGTCTTCACTGCTGCTCGTGGGCTTTCTCTATTTGTGGCAATCAGGGGCTACGCTTTAGTTACGGTGCTCTAGCATCTCATTGTGGTGGCTTCTCTTGTTGCAGAGCATGGGCTCTAGAACACACAGGCTTCAGTAGTTGGGCCACATGGGCTTAACTGTCCCTCGGCGTGTGGGGTCTTCCCAGACCAGGGATGGAACCCAGGTCCTCTGCATTGGCAGGCGATTCTTAACCACTGGACCACCAGGGAAAGCTCCTAATGACCTCATTTAACTTTAACCTCCCCATCCCCAAATGGGTCCACCATGTGAGATTCTGCATACAAATCTGCATACAAATCTGGGGGATGTGATCCACCACATAACCCACCCTCTCAGGTTATGCCTTGTCCTACCCACGAGTTCATGAAGAGGGGCCCTCGTGTGACAAGGTGGCACTAACAGTGGAGGATAAGGTGCAACTTGCCCTCCAAGTGGCCCCAGACTGCCTGGTGTATGTTACTCGCTCCACTGGCTGGGGAAGCAAAGAGACCAGACCTTAGTACAGTTTCTTAGGGCGGGTGGTGGTGGGGGTTTAGTCACTAAGTTGTGTCCACCTCTTTGTGACCCCATAGACTGTAGCTCACCAGGCTCCTTTGTCCATGGGATTTTCCAGGCAAGAATACTGGAGTCGGTTACCATTTCCTTCTACAGGGGATCTTCCCCACTCCGCCAGGGATTGAATCTGGGTCTCCTGCATTGCAGGCAGATTCTTTACCAACTGAGCCATGAGAGAAGCCCTTCTTAGGGCAGAGGGTGCTCTAATAGCTGCAGTGTGGGGGAGAAAGACCAGCCAAGAGGGGCATGGAGAGCCAGTCACAGGCGTCCCACGTCCAGGCACCCCTGCAGCCAATAGATCCAGACTCATTACAAGCGGGGCTCAGGTGGGCTCCCCTTCCCCCACCAGCACCCACGGGCCTCTGCATGTGTGTGAGGTGGCAGGGGAGAGGTAGGGCAGGTCAGAAGCTGAGGTTCCAAATTGTTCACATCATAATTTCCCTCCCCAAGAAGAACAGCATCACCAGGCAATTGCTCTCTTGTTTCTCTATCGGCGTTTTTATTTTCCTCTGGTTCCTGTAATTACCCCTGTGCTGGCAGCTGCATTGAGGGTGGCCCCCGGAGCCCAGTGACTCGAGGCTGGCCCCGGGATGACCCCAGGAACTCACGGCAGGGGCAGGAATTGGGGTTCCCCTTAGTCTCTCTACTTGGGGAGGCATTCAGAGAGATGCTCTTGGTGGAAGCTTAATAAACTGCGGCATGAAATATTCATCCACTTACACTAGCCTAAGTAATTTGGGTTTGCTGGAAATCAACATCATGTTTTCATTTTTAATGAACCCTCCGTAAAGCAGCCCCTCCTGTCACTGTCAGGTGCCGAAAGCGGGAGCTGCCAGAGCCCGATGCAATTTAATCTCCCTTCGCAAACAGTGTTGAACAAGGCTCCATACCGGCCGAAGCCTGGCCCAGACCTCGGGGAGCTCGACCTTTCAGTCTAAGCAAGCCCCTCATTTGTCAAGGAGGCTCAGAGCAGGGGACCCCTCCTCCGCTCTCCCTACTCTCTGACTGTCAAGGACACTCGTCACTCCTTAGGCAGAGCCCACAGGGGCTGTGGTTGGCTAAAGGATGGCCCCCAAATATGTCCCCATCCTAGTCCTCGGAACCTATGGATGTGTCACTTTACCTGGCAAAAGGGACTTTGCAAAAGTGGCTAACTTAAGGATCTTAGACGGGAGTTATCCTGGATGACCTGTGTGGACAAGGCAAGTCACCTGCCCTGAAAAGAAAAGAAAGTGGAAGGGCTTCCCTGATAGCTCAGTTGGTTAAGAATCCACCTGTAATGCAGGAGCCCCGATTCAATTCCTGGGTCTAGAAGATCCACTGGAGAAGGGATAGGCTACTCTCTCCAGTATTCTTGGGCTTCCCTGGTGGTTCAAACAGTAAAGGATCCGCATGCAGTGCAGGAGACATGGGTTCAACCCCTGGGTTGGGAAGATCCCCTGGAGAAGGGAATGCTTTCACTTCCCTTCACATCCACTCCAGTATTCTGGCCTGGAGAATTCCATGGACTATATAGTCCATGGGGTCACAAAGGATGTTGCAGCTGTCTAGGCCAGAGGCCATGGCAGCCGCCCCTAGCTGGGAACCCCAAGGGGACTCAGGATGAGAAAACAGGACACTGGCCCTAGACAGTTAAGGTGCACATCAAATGAATGATTTCAGTGAGTTCAGACTCTTGTATCTTCCCATACGTAGAAAAGTCCTAAATTCATTAACTTGAGATGTCTTTGTTGTTTAGCCACTAAGTTGTGTCCCACACTTTGCCACACTTTGGACTGCAATACGCCAGGCTTCCCTGTCCTTGACTATCTCCTGGAGCTTGCTCAAACTAATGTCCATTGAGTCAGTGATGCCATCCAACCATCTCATCCTCTGTCGTCCCCTTCTCCTCCTGCCCTCAATCTTTCCCAGCATTTGGGTCTTTTCCAATGAGTCAGCTCTTCACATCAAGTGGCCAAAGCATTGGAGCTTCAGCTTCAGTATCAGTTCTTCCAATGAACATTCAGGATTTATTTCCTTTAGAACCAACTGGTTTTGTCTCCTTGCTGTCCAAGGGAATCTCAAGAGTCTTCTCCAGAACCACAATTCGAAAGCCTCAGTTCTTCAGTGCTCAGTCTTCTTTATGGTCCAACTCTCACATCTGTGCATGACTACTGGGAAAATCATGTCTAGTTTTCTTTAATTAACAGTAGTCTTTTCATGTTCTACCTGGTTTTTGCTTTAAAAATTCCTTTATATCCTGGCTCCTCCCTTATCTCTTCTGAGCAGTCCCCCAGAACTGAGCGGCTGTCTCCTGGGCTTGAGTCCTCAGAAAGCCCTTTAAATAAGGCACAGTTCTCACCTTTTAGGTTGTGCGTTTTTTTCAGTCAATACCTGGGTGGCCCGATGCCATCACAAAGTCCCTATAAGAGGGAGGCAGTGGGGGTCACAGTCAGGGGGAAGATGCTGGACTGCAGACTTGCAGGTGGAGGAGGGACCACAAGCCAAACAAAAGCTGGAAAATTTAAAAAAAAAAAAAAAAAAAAGGGTTCTCCCTGCAGTCTCTAGAAAGAACTATCCCCAAAGACGCATTTCAGAGTTTTGGCCTCCAGTGGGTAAAAGAACAAATCAGTATGGCTTTAAGCCACTGAGGATGTGGTCATCTGTTACAGCAGCGACGGGAAGCCAGTTCCGAGAGCATCTCATTTCCAACTTCCCCCCAAAACACATGGTCGGCGCTGGCCCCCTGGGCTCTCCAGACACCCAGCTTCAGATCTGCCTCCCGCTCCTTCCTGGCCCTGTGACCTCAAGCAGGTGCCAGGGTTCTCTCTAAAGCTGGGACAGCAGTGTGTCCTGGGCAGCGCAGCAGTGAATGTGAGCAGCTGTGCTTCCATAGTCCTGCACCTCGGGCTGCCGAGGGCAACACAGTCACTCACGCTGCCTTCAGAAATGCTGACTACAGAGCCTCATAGAGCAGACAAACCTTCTGCCGGCTGGCCCCCTGCCTCCAGGAAAGGTGAAGCAAGCACCACCCATGGCCCAGGTAGGAATAATGAAGCCTGAAGGTGCCAGCTCAGCGCTGGGTGGACAACAAAGCCCCACACAGGGCTGGGACTCCAGGGCTGGGACAATGACCCTGGCGGCCAGAAGGAGGATGAGAATGCCTCCCACCCCTTTTCCAACACCAGCGCCAGCATCAGAGAGAGAACCCTGGACATCTGTCTCATGCATCCCACCTTCTGAATCCCAAGGGCACAAGGAACAGACTTGGTCCTCGCCCTCAGGAAGCCCAGAGTCCAGATGGAGGAAAACGGCTGGGCAAGGAACTGAGGGCACATGGAATGACCCTGTATCCTGAGAGCAGGAGGGCTTCCTGGAGCAATGAGCTGGAATCCACGGGAAGGAAGTGTCTTCGGCATACACAGCACCTGGTTACAAACTGGTCTGGGTGGTCCCAGCAGGGCAGGGAGACTGTCACCTGGTTGGAGACAGGCGTGTCCATCCACAACTCACTATGATTCAGGAATCCATGGGCGGCTGCCGGGAGGAGGCAGATCCAGGGGCCATTCAGGGGACAGACACTGATTGGGAGGACGATTCCCTGAGGGGCCAGGAGGGCAGAGGAGCTGCAGGTGACTCTGCCGGCCGTGGCCTGGGGAGCTGGGAGGACAGAGGACCATCAGCCAAGATGAGGGCATGGGCAGGGCAGGGCTGGGGATGGACGCAGGCCTGAGCCTGGTTGGAGCTACAGACTTTAAGGTCTGGCAGAACCTCTGCGTCAAGGCACAGACAGCTACCACTAGTGGAGGGGGGACTTGCTCAAAAGACCACCAACAGTCAGAACGGGGGGCTGCCGATCAGGAGAGGCCTCTCTGAAGGGCGGACCCTTCCTCCCTCAGGCGGTACCTTTCCTCCTCCCATGGCTGCTCTTCCGGGCCATTGACAGCTGGGGGATGTTACCCGTCATCCCCTCGCCCAGAGTGACAGGCAGTGCCAGGCACAGAGGCGCTGCCTAAGAAACCAGTGGTCTGGAGAATGTGTGGGTGCTGCCTGCCCCCAGGGGTGGGTACAGGCAAGGTGAGTACAGGTACAAGAGCGCCCTTCCCACAGGATGGAGATGCAGGGCCCACGGAAGAAAGGGATGGAGCCCCGGAGTGGGGCTCCTCACAGCCGCTCCAAGGTCAAGTGCCTCCAGCAAATCCCTCAGGACAGTGAACTTCTAAAAGGACATAATCGGAAACCCGTGCGTCGGCTCAGCCGGCAGCTGTCAGAGCATCTGTAATGACTTCAGACTTTCTTAATCCCTCCAACTCTGCAAGTGTCTTACATAATCCGCCCGTCCATCAGCAGGGAAACGCATAGTGCAATGAGCAGGCCTGTCCCCACGTGACCCAGTTTGTAGGACCGCAGGACGGCAAGGACAGGGCTCCCCCTCTGCCTGGTCAGCAGGCTGCTCCCAAACCCACTTCCCCCGGGGCCCGAAGGGCTAGGCGGCTGGCATTTCCAGACTCACTTTGTGCCCAGTCGTGGACAAGTCTTATTCCTCTTGCTCCCAATAAAACGCTGGGTGCCCAGCAGGCCCATTCCTCCCTTGGGATGTGAACCAGGCCTGGCACACTCTCTCCAACAGGTCTGGGCCTGGGTCTATTTCTCATTCCTCCAGCCAAGCCCCACCAGCTTCCCATACTGTGTGACATCCAGGGATTCCTGGCCTGTCACTGGGAGACTGAGTCCCCGGTGGCCTATCTGGCACGACTCTGAGGTTCTGAGCCCTCTCCAGGTGTGTGATCTTGAGAAGATGCAGCGAAGTCAGTGGTCCAGGGAGTGAAGCCAGTGCCCAGAGCCAGGGTCTGAATCCGGGCTTGGAGCCGTGTGGCCCAGGCAGGCTATCCTCCCCGTGGGGGCCCCACTTCCCTGTGTTGGCGAACACACTGCCTGCCAGACACACTCTCAAGGCCTCAAGGGCATCCTCATTTTCTCCTTGCACAGCCACAGGAGGCTGTGTGAACACAGCCCTGAAGTTACTGGTGAAAACACGGAGCCAAGGGGAGGTTGGCTAGCTTGTCCCAGCTCCCCAGCTTGTCCTCGGTGGCAGGGACAGGACCAGGTTCAAGCCTCTGGCTGACAAGCTTGACTCTGCCTCTCAGAACAGCAGTGGCTCCAGGGCACAGAAGCCCAAATCCAGGCATGGGCAGGACTGCTACCTGCTGGAGGCCCCTCCCAGCTCTCGGTGGCTGTCGCTCATCTGTAGCTTTCCTTGGCCTATAGACGCATCATCCTGGCCTCTGCCTCCATGGCCAAGTGGATTTCTTCCCTGTGTGTGCATCTGTGTCCAAGTGTCCTCTCCTTGTAACAGGATCAGTCATTGGATAAGAACCCACCCTGATCCAGGATGATCTTGTCTTAACCTGATGACATCTGTAAAAGGCCCTCTTTCCAAATAAGATCATGGTCACAGGTACCAGGGCTGGAACTTGAACTTGTGTCTCGGGAGAGACACAGTACACCCCACAACAGCAGCTGAGACCAAAAATCAGTGAAACAAGACACTACGGGCTGCCTCACCAAGGGGACCAACCAGAGTCTGACCGTTGTTGTTCAGTTGCTCAGTCATGTCCGACTGTTTGCAACCCCATGGACTGCAGCACGCTAGGCTCCCCTGCCCTTCACTGGCTCACAGTTTGCTTTTTTTTTTTAATTTTATTTTATTTTTTAACTTTACAATATTGTATTGGTTTTGCCATACATCAACATGAATCCGCCACGGGTGTACACGTGTTCCCCATCCTGAACCCTCCTTCCTCCTCCCTCCCCATACCACCCCTCTGGGTCGTCCCAGTGCACCAGCCCCAAGCATCCAGTATCATGCATCGAACCTGGACAGGCGACTCGTTTCATATATGATATTATACATATTTCAATGCCATTCTCCCAAATCATCCCACCCTCTCCCTCTCCCACAGAGTCCAAAAGACTGTTCTATACATCAGTGTCTCTTGCTGTCTCGTATTCAGGGTTATTGTTACCATCTTTCTAAATTCCATATATATGCATTAGTATACTGTATTGGTGTTTTTCTTTCTGGCTTACTTCACTCTGTATTATAGGCTCCAGTTTCATCCACTTCATTAGAACTGATTCAAATGTATTCTTTTTAATTGCTGAGTAACACTCCATTGTGTATATGCACCACAGCTTTCTTATCCATTCATCTGCTGATGGACATCTAGGTTGTTTCCATGTCCTGGCTATTATGAACAGTGCTGCGATGAACATTGGGGTACACGTGTCTCTTTCAATTCTGGTTTCCTCAGTGTGTATGCCCAGCAGTGGGATTGCTGGATCATAAGGCAGTTCTCACATTCATGCCCATTGAGTCGATGATGCCATCCAACCATCTCATCCTCTGCCGTCCCCTTCTCCAGCCCTCAATCTTTCCCAGCATCAGAGTCCTTTCCAATGAGTCAGCTCTTTCCATCAGGTGGCCAAAGGACTGAAGCTTCAGCTCCAGCATCAATCCTTCCAATGAATATTTAGGGTTGACTCCCTTTAAGATTGACTGCTTTGATCTCCTTGTATTCCAAGGGTCTCTGATGAGTCCTCTCCAGCACCACAGTTCGAAAACATCATTCTTCAGTGCTCAGCTTTCTTTATGGTCCAACTCTCACGTCCACACATGACTACTGAAAAAATCATAGCTTTGACTAGACGGACCTTTATCAGCGAAGTGATGTCCCTGCTTTTTAATATGCTGTCTAGGTTTCACCCCACTCCAGTACTCTTGCCTGGAAAATCCCATGGACGGAGGAGCCTGGTAGGCTGCTGTCCGTGGGGTCGCTAAGAGTCGGACACGACTGAGCAACTTCACTTTCACTTTTCACTTTCATGCATTGGAGAAGGAAATGGCAACCCACTCCAGTGTTCTTGCCTGGAGAATCCCAGGGACGGGGGAGCCTGGTGGGCTGCTGTCTATGGGGTTGCGCAGAGTCGGACACGACTGAAGCGACTTAGCAGCAGCAGCAGGTTTGTCATAGCTTTTCTACCAAGGAGCAAGTGTCTTTTAATTTCATGGCTGAAGTCACCATCCACAGTGATTTTGGAGCCCAAGAAAATAAAGCCTGTCACTCTTTCCATTTTTTTCCCACACCTATTTGCCAAGAAGTGATGGGATCAGATGCCTGACTAGAGTCTGACTGAGCCTCTGGTTTCAGCTGCCTCCTGCCAGGAAGTCCCAGGACAGAGGAACACGAAACACAGCACCATGAGGCTGCAGTCAGCAGACCCAGAATACAGGCACCTCCACTGCCCAAGGGCCCAGGCCCAAGTCTAGGGGCCAGAAGGGATGAATGTGGAATCTGCCCAGTAAAAGAGACTCAAAGATACATCATGTTTAACTTACTGAATAAACAAAACCACATTCCACTTCTTGATGTGGGTGGTGGTATCAGGGGTGTGTCTGCCTTATAATAATCCAGCAAAGTAAACATTTCTCTATGGTTTTTTCATACACATGCTTTATTTTACTAAAAAAACATTGGGCTTCCCTTGTGGCTCATCTGGTAAAGAATCCGCCTGTAATGCAGGAGACCCAGTTCGATTCCTGGGTTGGAAAGATCCCCTGGAGCAGGGAAAGGCAACCCACTCCAGTATTCTGGCCTGGAGAATTCCATGAACTATATAGTCCATGGGATTGAAAAGAGTCGGACAGGACTAAGCAACTTTCACTTTAACTTTCTTTCACTATAGTTGTCATTATAATCATCATCATTATGCTTAAATCACTCCCAAAGGTTTCTGAAGAGTTCCTAATGTCCAAGGCTGTGCTGTGTGGAACTAATACAATTATGTAAAGTTTAAAAAATAAAATAAAATTTAAAAAAAAAATAAAGAGGAAAAAAAAAAGAAAAGAAAGACAGACTTGCTCCCTGCACTCATGAAGCGCACCACTGGAGGCAGGTAAGTTGTAGACAGGTAAACCCTCTGCACACAGGTGATCACAGAGTTTCTGCATTGATCCAGCATGGGCTGCATGAGTAGGGGCGGCAGGGCATGAAGCCTCAGGAAAGATGAATTTGAACCAATGAACATTCCCCATTTCCACTGAAGACAGAATGTATTTCACTTCAGTAGAAGGATCTAGACCAATCACCAGGAATAATAAAAAGTGGTGACAATGCCAACGGCTAGCCTTTATTGCCCATTACCATGTCCTGGGCCCT
This sequence comes from Bos mutus, assembly GCF_027580195.1. Taxonomy (NCBI): domain Eukaryota; kingdom Metazoa; phylum Chordata; class Mammalia; order Artiodactyla; family Bovidae; genus Bos; species Bos mutus. Next base: position 36,855,760 of record NC_091632.1, on the reverse strand, counting down.
CTACCAAGAGCCTTACATGGCTATTTCATTTAGCTTTCACAACAGTCCCCATTTAACACGTGAAAAAAGCAGAAAGAACTATTAGCTGGTGCTTGGAAAATGTTTTAATGGATGTATGATTTACATACCCCACAAAATGCACAGCGCTGAAATGCTCATTTCCACAAGTTTTGGCAGCTGTACACACACATGTAATCACTGCCCCAAAGAGGAGCTGCAGGGGGGACATGCTCCACCCTAGAAAGTTCCCTGGGGCCCCGCCCGTTCCAGCCCAGCACCCCCCCCACAGGTCTAGACCTTTATATTGTGAGAGCCTGATCGAGGTGGTTTTAAGACGCCGTTCTGTCATTTTTTTTTTTTTTTTTGAATTGAGACTTTATGCTCTGTGAGCTCTTTATGCTCTGTCGTGCTCTGTGACACCTGAGACCTTTGTTCACCGACCAGGGATCAAACCCATGCCCCTAGCCTTGGAAGTGTGGAGTCTCAACCGCTGGACTGCCCAGAAGTCCTCTGTCATCATTTGGTTGCATCTCTCCCTAAGGAGAAGCTAGGGCTGGTGGCCACTCCCAAGGCCCTTGGAGCATCACTGCCCATCATCACTCCCAAACCTGCAGAAACAGTCAGGAGGAAGCGCCAAGGAGCAAACACTTGGGGGATGGGGCCAGGTGGGCATGGCGCCCAGATCCACGTCACCCTCAGGACTGCAGAGTTCACAGAGCCCACCTGCATTCAGGGATGAGGGCCCAGAAACCTCGACAGGCCTGGACTGCAGGCTGAGAAGAACCCAGAGCAATTTCTGGAACATGAGGGGACAAGGATGCCACTCCTACCTGGCCAAAAGTGTCCCTGAGTCTGGACAGTCGGGATTCCTTATCGCCTTTTTCTGGGATCACAGTGCTGGCAGCAGCCCATCTCCGTACATGGAGGGTGGCTTGTGTTTGGATGTTTTTCCAATCGTTCTGTCTCTTGGTCAAAACATCCCTGGAACTTAAGCAGACATAGTCCCTGAAGGTTAGCTCTCCTCTGCTTCCTGGTGTCCAGCTGGCCACTTGCTATCACTCACCTTGATCACAAGGTAAAGTGGCCAAAGAGAATGTGGGGGTCTCAAGATGAGCCCCGCCCCCTGCTCCCCACCCACAACCACTCCCAGAGCATTGCCCTCCATCCGCTGCCTCAGTTTGGAAGAATAAGTATCACAATGCAGATGATTTTATGCCCTATTTGGGAAAGGAACACAATTGTCCCTGAAAAAGCAGCTGACGTCTGTAGGCTGGGACTCAATGGCAGGAGGAGCTGTCCTCCACGCTGGCCTTCCTGGCTTACAAAGCCTTCCTCTGAACCGAGTAGGAGACACATCTGAACAGCGAAGCCACAAATAGCACAGGAGAGGGCGAGCCCTTTGAAGCTGGTGAATAGCCTGGTGGGGGTCCAGGGTCAGGAGAGAGGGATCAGGGTGTCTTGCTGGGAGGTTGAGGAACCCAGAGGCACGCCGCTCCCAACAGCCCTTTGGCTCCCCTCTGGCAAATCCCAGGGGTGGCAATCCTGGAAGGAAGCCCCTATCCCTAATAACAGTCCTTTGGGGCACAGGGTGGAGGAGTTGGGGGTAGGTCACCCTCTGACATCACTCCAGCAGGCTGGGCTATTTGCAGCAGGGATTTTGGATGAGAATTCCACCTGGAATTAGTTCTGGAGTTTCATAGGAAATCTGCTACATGGAAGTCAGTAAGGTGCCCCTGGAGTCAGTCTTCCATCTGCCCTCCCCCCACCCTGTGGGCAGACACACCTGTGCTTATTCAGAAAAAGGAGGTGAAGCGCTGATGCCCCCTCCCAGGCAGAGACATGATGTGAGCGGACGGTTCCCTGCATGCCCTTCAAGGGGAGCCCCACGCAAATAAGGCTCCTTTGGAGTTCCGTCGGGCTTGCTGAGGTCCTCCTTCAGCATGCTAGCACCCCCTGTTCTCCTCTGCACCCCCGACACCACCTGGTCAGCCCCAAAGAGCAGATGATTGAATGGGAGAGAAGGAGGAAAAGGAGAATTGAGTCTATAGAAGCCCCAACATGCACCAGTCCCTGTGCAGGCATGCAGAGTGCCTTGTTCACATAGAAGCCGGTGCAGGGGGCCTGGTGTTTGGGCATCGGCACATGGTCCCTTGCCCTGGGGAGACCCCTCTCCCCACCCATCTGGGGTGGCCTGGGGCACCCCAGGTCTGGAGCGGCATGTAATTCAGGCCTGACCAATAAGCTCCACCCACACACTGGCTCACACAAGGGATGGAACCCGGTCAGCACCCAGTCAGCAGGGGCGCTGGCACCTTCCCAGGTGCCTGGAAACTGGGAGGACCAGCCCTGAGCTGGCGTCCAGCCCCCACATCCAACATGAGGTGAGGAGAACCAGAGACAGAAGCCAAGCCTGGGGTCTGCTTCCCAGGTCGCACTAGTGGTAAAGAATTCACCTGTCAAGGACATAAGAGATGCGGGTTCGATCCCTGGATTGGGAAGATCCCCTGGAGGAGGAAATGGCAACCCACTCGTGTTCTTGGACAGAGGAGCTTGGCACGCTATAGTCCACAGGGTCACAAAGACACAGCTGTGCAACTTAGAACGCACACACCCATCACTTTTTACTTTGAGGCCAATTTGTGTGATTTCCCCTTATCACCTGCAACCCAAAGGTAACCTGTTACCTTCACTCTCAGACCAGGCAACTGGGATTAAGTAACAGGGTCAAGTTCACACGGCTGCTTAGTTGCAGAGCTAAGCTTTTAACTCAGATCTGTGTGAATCTGCCTGAAATAAATTACACATTTCATCAACTCCAAGGCAACTCCTTGTGTAAACCATTAAGAAAGAATGGGAAGTGCTGCCAATTGCATCTTCGCACAATGCTTTCTTATCACTTATCATTCGATTGTAGAATCCTTTAAAAAAAATTCATACTTAAGAGTTTTTTTAATTTATGAGCATAGCAAAAACATGGAAGGGCTAGAGGAAGTCAAAGGAAGGTTTTGGGCCACAATCAGGACCCCTGTTCCTTCTTCACATGGTCCCTGGGTGGCTGGTGGCCAGGGTCTCAGGCTCCTGGGATGCGGAAGAATGTGTCATATTGTTTGTATACGGTTTTGGGCAGCTTTCAAAGAACTTTCTCATCTTTCAATCGTCCCATCTGATTCTGAAATTTTCAACAGGAACTAATTTGATATGTATTTTACTGTGAGGACCAGGGATTCAGAAGTGTCACCAGGTCACACAGCTGGTAAGGGGCAAAGCCTGGATCCCAACTCAAGCTTTCTGGGTGCAGAGCAGAAGGGAGACATTTAGGTGGAGAACAGAGCGTTAGAGGCTTTGAGATGCTATTTGTACAGTTACCTGTTGCCCAGGTCTTTCAGTTCAGTTGTTAAATTTAGTTGCTCAGTCGTGTCCGACTCTTTGTGACCCCATGAATCGCAGCACGCCAGGCCTCCCTGTCCATCACCAATTCCCGGAGTTCACCCAAACTCACTTCCATCGAGTCAGTGATGCCATCCAGCCATCTCATCCTCTGTCGTCCCCTTCTCCTCCTGCCCCCAATCCCTCCCAGCATCAGGGTCTTTTCCAATGAGTCAACTCTTCGCGTGAGGTGGCCAAAGTACTGGAGTTTCAGCTTTAGCATCATTTCTTCCAAAGAACACCCAGGACTGATCTCCTTCAGGATGGACTGGTTGGATCTCCTTGCAGGTCTTTGGAGGGACACAAAAACATCCCTCTTTCAACCCAAGTTCTGAACTGTCACCTAAAAAAAATGAGGGGGGAGCTATGACTTTCAGGTTTACTTGGGGACTTGCTGAGCTCTGAGGGACTGCTTCAAAGAGCTTAAAGGGAGGTTAGCATGTACGTGATTCTGGAGAAGAGGGTACATACCATCAAGCACACATCTTGGCAGAAAGCTGCTGCTTGTCACGAGGAGCAGACATATCAGTTAATGATTTTAGTGCTTTTCTAGGTAAGTGTGTGTTAGTCGCTCAGTTGTGTCCAACTCTTTGCAGCCCCATGGACCGTAGTCTCCCAGGCTCTTCTGCCCATGGGATTTCCCAGGCAATAATACTGGAATGGGTTGCCATTTCCTACTCCAGAGGCTCTTCCTGACCCAGGGATCAAACCAGTATCTCTGCACCTCCTCCATCAGCAGGTGGATTCTTTACCACTAGCGCCACCTAGGAAGCCTTTTCTGGGTATTAGAGGATGCAAGAAATTGGGTTCATAAAATTTTCTCCTGAAAACATCTATCTGAAGGCTTGTTCTGCCCATTCTCCCAGAGCACAGAAGGCCTCCTTCCTGATCTCTGCCCTGGACTCCTTTCAGAAGCTGTTGAAGGTCAGCGACTGCAGTGGCTAATGACTCAGTCCTTGTAGAAACTGATGCCGAGGACATTTTGCTGTTGTCAGAATCAAATAGATCAGACAAACGGGTCAGCAGGTGGAGAACTCAAATCTCAGTATTGTTGGGAGTGGCTTGGGGTGAACTGGGTCACAAAGCCAAGCAGGGGGCGCAGAGTGGGAGCACCCTAACAGGAAGGCATGGCTCGCTGCCTCTCCTGGCCTGGTAGTGGCCAGGGAGGAGGAACCGACCATCAGCTCAGGACACCTCCAGTTCTGTCTGCCTCCAGTGGACAGAGGTGGACCACAGGCTGCCCCCTAGCTGAAGTTTCACCCACTGCAGACAGAGGAGACAGGGCTCTGGATAAGAGCCCAAGAGCCTCCCTGGATGGACGCCTCTCCCTCAAAGGGAAAGTCAGGGATGGAGGGCGAGCACCCCACCCAACACCCCTGTCTGTCCCCTGAGCCCTGGGGTGTCAAGGTTTCACCTGCGGAGAACCTCCCCTCTGCTTAATGGTGAAATCTCACCAGCGGGCTTTCTGGTAACCCAGAGATGCACCCAGAGCCTCCAGGTTGTACAAGAGGTGGTGCACAGGGGGGGGGCGGGTGGTGTGGGAGCAGGCACTGGACACAGTGCAGACCCCTCTCCTGGGCCCTGCTGAGAACACATGGAGCAGGCCCATCTGGGTCCAGACAAGACAGAAGATGTCCCACATTTTAGGAAAAGGGAGTTTCTTATGGTAATTGAGGCTTTTGTAAACAAGAGGGTGGCTGGAGCAGTGAGGTCTGGGAGAGATGGGGAGAAAGGCCACTAACCCCCAAGCCTGGAGAAGGGAGCCAGGCCCCCAAGTGGGACCATAGCCAGGGCTCTGGGGTGGTTAGATGAGACCCCAAAGCCACTGCATCTGGGTGCCAAGATCACAGCTGATGCTCCATGGCCATGCCACAGGTCTCATGGTCCTCCTCTCGCTGGGCAACCTCAGCCACCCGAGAAGCAGGTTCCAGACTCACAGGAATGCAGGCAGTGACCTGGCAGCAGACGACCCAGCCCTCTGGCTGGGGTGAGAGATGAGGGATCAGAACCCTCAGGGATGGGGCTGTGGGCGTTCCACTATGGGGCTGGGAAGGAAGGAGAGAGGCACAGAGGATCCAGCATGGACAGAAGGACCAAGGGATGCTTCATAAAGACAATAGTAAGATCCTCCCTTTCTGGAGGAATCCATGAGTCAAGGAGGCCAGGACCATAGTAGAGCAACTCACCAAAGGGAAGAGACTGCAATGAGATGGCAGGCTGCCCGGGCAGGGGACGAGAGCAGGTCAACTTTGGAGGGGCTAGAGGCTTCCCTTGCCGGAGGAGGGGGTGTTGTTATGTGCTGTGGTTTAACGGGGGGTTTTCCTGGGGACGGTGAGGCTGTGATAGCACAGCCATCAACAACTTGGCCTAAGGACAGAAACTTTTCACTCCAAGAAACCAGGACATCACACACTCACTCTCAGTCACATTCTTGGAATCACCACACAGACCTCATCCAAATCCCCAAGATGCTCTTCAGCCCCCACTAGGTGCTGCTCCTTGGACAGTCACCATTTCTACTCTTCTGTCTCAGAACACCCAACCGTGTCCTGCCTTCATGCATGAATCAGGATTTCAGAGAAACAGAACGAAAAAGACATGTATAACATGGAGAGAGATTTAATCCAAGGGGTTGGCTTACACAGTCACAGACACTGCAAGCCCAACACACGCAGGCTGGAGATGCAGGAAGAGTTGCTGCTGAAGTTCAGGTCCAAAGCCTATCTGCTGCAGGAGTCCCTCTTGCTGGGGGGATGGCAGCCTTTGGGTCTATTCAGACCATTGCCTGATTGGATGGGGCCCACCACTCTAGCAGATTGGAGGGCAATCTGCTTCACTCAGAGACCACTGATCCAATGTTGATCTCATCCAGAAACACCCTCACAGAAACATCCAGAATAATGGTTGGCCCTGTGTCTGGGCACCGAGGCCCAGCCGAAGTGAGCATAAAGTGCACTGCTGCAGTTGGTCTTAAGGTGGTGCCTGGGTGTCTCCACCAGTTCTTTGTCACAGCCAGGAATGGGGTCACACACCCTGCAGATGAGCAGGGTTGGGACTTGGCTGCCCTTGTTTCTCCCTTATCCCCCAGTATCATGGCTACCACCATGGATCAGAACCACTCTGAGGACGAGCAGCTCCAGAAACCACAGGAGTGCCAAACCCAGCCAGTCTTTGCTGGTTCTCACACCCCGGCAGTGGTCTCTGAGCTCATTCTCAGGATGCTGGCTTCCGTTACAACAATGTTATTAACGTCACAGGGCCTCCCCAGTCTCCTGTCCCCCATCCATCCTACTGAGTCTCCCACTGCCCTCAGCATGATCTCACAATGCTGTGTAGCCTGCCTAGTCACGTAGATGTTACTTATTTTCCATCTCCCTAGGCCCCAACCTTCACGAGGGCAGGCATTTGGAGCCAGTGGTGTCCCTAGCATTGTCCACATCAACGTCATGCACGTAAAAGACAGTAAGTACGGGCTGAATGCATGGATAATCCATATTTCAAAGTCGATTTCGAACCTAAGCCTGTCTCACTGAGGCCCCAAACAATGACCTCGTGGTTTCTGTCTGCAGACCTCAACACTGACAGACTTATGGCCAGTCCTTCCCTCAGTGTCATTTGTCACTGTCCCCAAATGTGCTTAGCAGCCCGAACAGCAGAAGCTGAGCTTGGATCACCTGGACCTCCTTGGGGGAGGTGTCTGGGCAGAGTGCCTGGTGAGGGAAGGGCTTTCTGAGCCATGTCAAGAGGATTCCAGCAAGAAGAGCAGTGGACAGGCCTCCATCCAAACCCACTAGGTAGTCCGCACCCAGAAGCCCAACACCATGTTTCTTAAGGCTGCCAGCTCACCTGGGCCTTGAAGCTTGGAGGTCAGAGGTCAGGCCCAGTGAACACGACTGAGGCCAGAGAGGAGATCTTGTCAGACTTCAAAGAGATGAGGGGACCCTTCACAACCTCCTGCTCTCCTGCCACCCCCTGGCCACTTGCCCCAGGAAAGGGCCCACCTGGAGTCACTGGGGGCCCAGACATAGTCTGAGGGCAGAGGCACGAACATGGTACCACAGAGGTCTGCCAGGAGAGGTCTGTTTCCTGGGGTTCAGGGCAAGTTTGTAGGGGGAGTCTGAAGCAAGGACAGAAATTCCCCCTCAACAGATACGTGTACATGAATGGCTGAACCCCTTCACTGCTCACCTGAAACTAACACAACACTGTTAATCAGCTGCGTGCTATGCCTGCCAGGCTCCTCTGTCCATGGGATTCTCCAGCCCGAATACTGGAAGGGGTTGCCATGTTCCTCTGCAGGGGATCTCCCCAACCCAGGGATCAGACCTGTATGTACACTGGCAGGCAGGCTCTTTACCACCAGCACCACCCGGGAGGCCCGACCCTACTGCTCTAAGTCGCTTCAGTCATGCCCGACTCTGTGCGGCCCCACGGATGGCAGCCCACCAGGCTCTCCCGTCCCTGGGATTCTCCAGGCAAGAACACTGGAGTGGGCTGCCATTTCCTTCTCCAATGCATGAAAGTGAAAAGCGAAAGTGAAGCCGCTCAGTCATGTCCGACTCTTAGGGACCCCATGAACTGCAGCCTACCAGGCTCCTCCATCCATGGGATTTTCCAGGCAAGAGTACTGGAGTGGGGTGCTGTTGCCTTCTCCAGCCCAACTCTACTCCAATACAAAATAACAAGTTAAAAAAAAAAATTCTCCCTCAAGGAGAATGAAGAGCAGTGGCCGAGACCAGGAGTTAGACGCTTCTGAGACTTGGTGGATCCCCATGTCTGCTCCTGAAGCTGAGCAGCCCCGCCTCTCCTTGCACCGGGGCCACTTTTCAGCCTGGGGGGACCAGGACACAGAGCCAGGTTTGGGAGAACCCCAGTGACGACTCAGGACAGGCCCATCCTTAGCGAGAGCCTGACTGAGCTCTGAGCACTGCCATTCCCCCGAGCGCTCATGGGAGCCAAGGAAACAGAAAGTTACCCCGTGGGCTATGTTTCAGATCTGTACAGAGAGGGCTCTGCCTCTGCGGGTGAGATGAGCTGCAGACCGGCTGCCTGGTCAAGATGACCTCAAAGGCCCAGAGAGAGCAGGCCCAGAGGCGGCTCTCCAAGTCTCTGCTTTGTTTTGGTTCTGCTTGCTGACTGACACACGGGCTCCTGCCACCACCAGGGCCGCGGTCTCCCTCTTGGGTCCCCATGACCTGCAGCAGCTCAGAACCGCACCCACAGGCTCAGGTCCAGGAGGAAGCCAGTGTCGTGGGATGATCTGACAGTACATCCACATGTTCAGTTCCAAATCTGTTTCTGGGCCCAGATTAGTTGAAGACTCGGGGTCAAGTCTGGAGGAGACTCTTGAGAGTCCCTTGGACTGCAAGGAGATCAAATCAGTCAATCCTAAAGGAAATCAACTCTGGATATTCATTGGAAGGACTGATGCTTCGAATGGACCGAAGCTCCAGTACTTTGGCCACCTGATGCAAAGAGCTGATTCATTGAAAAAGACCCTGATGCTGGAAAAGATTGAAGGTAAGAGGAGAAGGGGATGACAGAGGATGAGATGGTTGGATGGCATCATGACTCAAAGGATATGAATTTGAGCAAGCTCCAGGAGATGGTAAAAGACAGGGAAACCTGGCGTGCTGCAGTCCATGGGGGGGCGCAAAAAGTCAGAGACGACTTAAGGACTGGAAAACAACAACAATGGGATCAAGGCATCAGGGTACATCCTGGGAGGATGTCCGTAAACCCCTGAGGCAGAGTGTTTGTGACGACTGTCCTTCCAATCAAGACTGGCCTCTCCAGGGGGCTCGGAACCACATGGCCCTGACAGTCTGGGAATCCCTTAGCCCATCCTCTGTCCCCCAAACCTATCACCACAACAGTGTGAGTGGGCTGGGCTGGCGGCCTGGATGAGTGCCCCCAAGAAGCAGAGGAAGGAAGAAGGTTTGGGGCAAGAGGAAAGGAAGGAAAATCTGGTGGAGAAAAGGAAATAAACAGTAGCTGGAGCAGCAAACAGGCCCAGAATCGAAGCCCTGGGGAAGTACAGCCACCCACAGGGAGAGCTGGCAGACACGCATCAGGAGCCAGCCCACCAGGGGCTCTGGGACTGGGAAGCGCCTGAGTCACCCCGAGTTCTGTTTCCCCCTTCTCTGTGAACTAGGGATGTGGACCATCAGATTCCCGGGTGACCCCACAAAAGAGCAGGAGTTTCCAGAAGCCCAGGGGAGAGTGGGGCAGGGGAGGGAGGGACAGATGAAATTCCATCCGAGTCCTAAGACTCCATGCACTGAGGCCGGAGGCAAGGAGCCCTGCTCGCCCACCAGATGGGATGGCCTGTGCTGGCGAACTCAGGTGAGGGCCTGAGCCCCCACCGCCACACAGGAAGGTCCCTGGGCAGCAAAGGTGCTTGAAACGACCAGCAAAGGGGTCAGAGAAAAACAAACACCATCTGATATCACTTATAAGTAGAATCTAAAAAAAAGATACAAGTTAACTTATTTACAAAACAGACCCATAGACACAGAAGACAAATTTATCGTTAACAAAGGGGAAAGATGGAGGAGAGGGATAAATTAGGAGGTTGGGATTAACAAACACATGTTTCTAAACACATGTATCTAAAATGGATAACCAACAAGGATCTACTATATAGCACAGGGAACGCTACTCAATGTTCTGTAATAGCACACAAGGGAAGAGAATCTAAAAAGAATACATATAATATATATATATGTAATATATAATAGTATATACTATATTTTATATATAAATATATATATATATACACTTTGCTATATATATTGCTGAATCACTTTGCTATATACTGAAACTAGCAAACAATATAAGTCAACTATATTCAATAAAAATAAATTTTAAAATTAAACTAAAAAGAATTTGATCAGTTAGGAGCTTTGGATTAGCATGTATACACACTATTATATATAAGATAGATAACCAATAAGGACCTACTTTGTAGCACAGGGAACTGAATATTCTAATAACCTATATGGGAAAAGAATCTGAAAAAGAATAGATATATGTATGCATAACTGAATCACTTTGCTGTACACCAGAAACTAACACAACATTGTAAATCAACTGTACTTCAATGTTTTAAAAGTATATGAAAACAAAGACCAGCAAAGGAGGGGGGCTGAGCCAGCCCCAAGCTGGAGGCAAAACTCCAGGCAGCAGCAGATCAGCACTCCCTCACCAAGAAACCCCTATGAGGCACAGAACTGCAGGGACCCCGAGGGAATCCACATGACCACCAAACCAGAGGGCAGGCGGGGGCACGGGCGTCCTTGCAGGCACCGCCCGGCAGGCCAGCTCCACTCCTGACAGCTCCATGCTGGAAGCAGCTGCCGCTTCTTTTTAACTCATTTTTAATTCTCTCAATTCACTCCCTGGCGTTCGCCAAGGTGTTGGGAGCCTGAGAGGCGGAAATGCACATTTTCTAAAGAAGTAGGGCTGCTCACTCTGCACCCAGCCTGCCAGAGGGGCCTGAAGGTCGTGAGAAAAACAGCCACTTTCTCTGCCCCACTTGCTTGCCTGCACCCACCGCCCTCCTAAGAGCAGGGCCGGCCCGGAGCCACCACCTCCACCTCCGTTCCCTGTCTCATCCTGCCCCCTGGTGTCGAGGACCCGAGACACCAGACCTGGTGGGTAAGGTGGCCCTGCTGCTCCCAGCGGCCCACCCTCCCTCACCCCGCGCTCGCACCCAGCCCTCCCCAGGGACAGGTCCCTCCACTGAAGAGCCCCAGCGGGTGGAGAAGCAGGGGCATCGGGCCCAGATCCCGCCTAGGCCCTCCGTGCTCTGTGGTCTTGGGCAAGTCACACCCCACCTCTGGGCCTGTTTCCAGGTGTAAATGGGGCCTGGAGAGAAGCTGTCTCGTGGAGGGCGTGAGAAGACAGGCAGGGAATTCTCGGAAGAGGCTTAGAGCTGTCCAGGTACCCACGGATACGCTCAGAAAACTTAGGAGCCTCACCAGACCCATCCCATCAGCATGGAGCTCAGGTGCCAGAACGCCCCCAATGTCAACACAACTTGGTTATTCACTCAGTTGTTACAGGGGACCTGGCAGGGCCCGCGCTCCTGTCCAGCACATCCCACCAAACCTGTGTCAGCTGCCGTTGCAGATGGACACCCTATTCTCTGCAAAGCTGAAGCTCTCTTGCTGGTCAGAAGTTGGGGGGAACCGTGTCTGCAGAGCTGGGGCACCCGGCCCCTCTGATGCCTTCACCTCCATATCCCTGCCATCCCCATGAGACCTCCCCAGGATCTGAGGCCAAGATGTAGCCTCCCTGCGTGACTCAGCACCCCAGCCCCAGCCTTGGGTGTGATGCTGCACACTCACCACACAGATAAGTGTCCATGGCACAAATGCAGCCCAGGTGGGAAGGCTTGAGAGGTAGACGGGCACCCCCTGACCTGGACCATGGGGCCTCAGACGCTATTTCCAAGAGTCAGAGGTACCTGACGCTGAGCGTCCTGGCAGTAAAGAACCAATCACTGGGAAACTCAAGCAGAAAAGATCACTGTTAGGACACAGCTCTGCCCTGTGGGTGATACAGAGCAACTACCGACTCAGGAGCTGCCATGCAGGGAACCATCAAAACTTTACTGACCTGAAAATACGTTATTTTTTAAAATTCCAGGCAGAAAATGAAGAGCAGACAACAACATCTCTTTGGGGATATGGATAATTAACTTCTCAGCAGACAGCAGAGGCTGCCCTCCGGTCTGGATGAGGAGCTGGGTTCATTCTGGGTCTGGCCAGAGAAAGGAGCCTCGCTCCAGTCCCGGTGGCTGTGGGGAGGAACAAGGCTGTACCAGGCAGCCTGGGGTCCCATTTTCGTGGTTTCCGCTAGATGACAGGAGTTGCCTTACAAATCATGCCGCGGCCATCGCTGGGCGCCCTCTGCAGCAGCACAAATATTAAAACATCGTTATCTACAAGCCCCGCTGCTGGAAGATTGCATCCTCAAACCAATGGCATCAAAAAAAGTAAATTAAAAATTATTCAAAAGAACATTTATCTCTCACTGAGAAATGGGTAGGGTGCCTCTTTTTCTTCCTGAGAGGAAAAATGTTCTATAAAACCTTTTCCTTTGTAATCAGGTACATACAGACAATAGGCATTCGTTCCAGGGAATTCAACAGAAATCAGGAAAAAAAATAGATAAGAAATTTCCAACCAGCCTATGAAAGGAGGAGTTGCAGACCCACAGGGCAACATTTTATTTCATTTCCCCCCACTCTGCCTGTGTGTGTTAATGAATTTAATCTGGCTTTTGTCCCCCACTTCCAGCAATCACTCCTAAGATATCTTGCCTCATAGGAGTATCTTTGCTTTCCTGGGGGCCTCTGTTCACCATTAATGGGCCAATAATGGGCTTCCCAGGTTGCGCTAGTGGTAAAGAACCCATCTGCCAATGCAGGAGACATAAGAAACTCGGGATCAATCCCTGGGTTGGGAAGATCCCCTGGAGAAGGAAATGGCAACCCACTCCAGTATTCTTGCCTGCAGAATCCCCATGGACAGAAGACCTTGGTGGGCTACAGTCCATGAGGTTGTAAAGAGTCAGACATGACTGAAGTGACTGAGCACGCAATGTGATATAGGGTGGGGAACAGCTCACCTGGAAGGCTCAGGGTGGGGCTGGCTGGGCCAGAAGGACCAACCTCTTGATTCAGGGTGGGGGGCAAGGGTATCGGTGGAGACTGAGGCCAATGATGCAGGAAATCAATCATCAATCAAAAATCAGTTGACTGGAGGCCTACCCAGTAAGGGCATGGGACACTGAGGTGCAGGAGAGCACTCTACCGGGAGGGCACTCCTCCTCAGGTACTTTCCTAGGACTCTGCCTGGGCATCTCCTCCTTTGGTTGATCTCAACCTGCATCTCTTCCATGAAAAAATGAAACCGAATCCTGAGGATCATACCTCTCATGAGCTCTGTGATTCCTTAAGGAGAATCAGCAACTTGGGGTGGTCCTGGGGGCCCCCAACCTGCAACTGAATGAGGCCTTGAGTCCTTTGACTTTGGCTTCCCAGGTGGCGCTAGTGGGGAAGAATCCACCTGCCAATGCAGGAGCCATGAGAGACTTGGGTTCGATCCCTGGGTCAGGAAGATCTCCTGGAAGAGCATGGCAACCTATTCCAGTGTTCTTGCCTGGGAAATCCCACAGATAGAGGAGCCTGGCTGGGTAGAGTCAGACACAACTGATCATGCATACACACTGAACTCTCCAGGACGTGTTCGTGTGTGTGTGTGTGTGTGTGTGTGTGTGTGTGTGTGGAAGGGAGGACAGAGATGAGTTTCTGTCCCAACCTGGATCCGATACAGATCTGCCTTCTGGAATATGGAAGTTAGTGATCCTGGGACTGGCAACTCCAACAGAAAAGATCATCCCCACCTTTTCACCTCTAAGCTCGTGCCAACTGCATTAGCTTGAAACGTTCCCAGATTTCCAGATGGTTCAGTCATAAAAGACTCAATAAGGCATAAACCTTCTGAGCTGCTCCCTGTCCACAAGCCAGCACCCCACAAACTGAGACGTGTTTGGAGACCAGACAACAAAACAGGTTCCCCCTCCCGTTTTGTGCCCAGACTGAAAAGAGGGTTGGCTCAAGGCAGGAGGGGAGCCCACGGCCGGGTGAGACAGGTGAGACTGCAGAGAACCGGGCAGCCAGCCAGCCATGGCCGAGGCACCCCTGAGAAGCAAGGTTATGTCCACGACATCGGCTCACACCTGCTAGCTGCTGAGCAGGAGCCACAGGTAACCCTGGCTGTACCACTTCAATCTGTGCACGGTAACACTTACCCGGCACTGAACTGCCTCAGAATGCAGGGACCTGAATCTGCTCTGGATGGTTAGGAAGCAGCATGACGGGGACACCAGCGCAGGCGGGGATGCGAGGAGGCAGATGCCCTTCAAGGACATGGGGATTCCTGCGGGCACAGGAGCCAGCTGGTGTGGGCAGGGCGGCCACGTGTCACTGTACTCCCTGTGCCCACGGATCAGGGAAGACCCCGCTCACCAGCGTGGGGTGGGGGCCCTTTTGGCATCCCTTAGGACCCCTGCAGACTCATGCAGGTTATGTTTCTGTGAATAAACCCCCTCCCCTATCGAGTAACTTTCTCCCTCTCTGAGTCTGGCCACCAGCCACTGGGAAGGGGAAACAGATGAGGTCCCAGAGACCTTGTTTCCAAGCTGCTGGTGCAAAACCTCCCTGCCCCACCCACATCACTGAGCAAACCTGCATATGCACGGCTTTCAAGTCTTTCTAGAGGCTGAGGGTATCTGGAAGGAAGGCTTCACAAACTGCAGTCCTGGGTCCCCCCACCCCACCCCAGGCAGGCACTCCCATCGCCCTGCTGCCCCTCAGAGGGCCTTCATCACCTTTCCCGACAGCAGGGGCGGGGGTGGCACCTTGAAACCTCTCTGCAGCCCAGGCGGAACTTGGTGGACCTGGACTCCGATGAAATTTAGCCCCTTGAGACCCAGACTTGAGGTCAACTGTTTCCCGTGCTAACTGACTCCGTGTCCAACCAGAATGTGATGTCAGTGAGAACCACAGTCACCACCAGCCTCTCCTGGTGGCCTTCCCCATATCACGTTGGAAAAGCAGGGTCCTGTGATGCTCAGGCTGGGATGCAGGCAATGCCCAGAACTCAGCACCTTATAAGCGTATTAACCCCACGCTTAGCCCACACACAACCACACAGCGAGGAGGGAGAAAGCACTGAGCTAACAATGCAAATTCACACCTTTGGCAGCTATTCCTAATGTGTCACTGACGTTTGTTTAGCCAAACGAGCTGAGGGGGCGATGGAAGACACCTGGGAGCGAAAGCCAGGAGTAAATCTGCGGCGACAGACGAATTCACACTTTCCCTCCTGGCCTGAGCATCCCCGTTAAATGTGACCATGAGCTAAGGTCCACGACCCCCACCCTGGCCCAAGGGCCTGGAGCTCTCAGAATAGACCTTTTCTCCTTTGTGTCTTCCTTCCTGCTGGCCCAAAGGTCCTCATAAAACAGCACTTTCTCTGTCTTACTGGAAATTTAGCCTTTTCCAGGCTCTGCAAATCCCTGGGTTTTTACTCAAAGGCCATGATCACTGTGATGCCCATGCCCAGCGAACAGCTTTGTCCCAACACAGCCAACTAGAACTTCCAGGCCAGGACACAGTCCTAAATGTCCCACTTGGATTGTGGTTCCATTAATACCCTCGGGCAGTGTGCTCCACGTGTTGTCAAGGTAAATGGGGATCACAGCAGTTCTCAAAGCAGCAGCTTGGTGGTACCTCTGCCCTGGCTTGCAGTAAACGTCTGCGGTTCCCCGAGATCCCAAGCCCCCTAGCTTCACGGGAGCCCCCCACCCCTTACAGCTGTCAGCCGAGCTGTGTGATGTGGACACAGTATTTCTTACAGCGCTGAAGTGCGGTACACACACAGAGCTCTGTAAATGTTGGATGAATGAAACGAATGGTACCGATGGCAGTTACAGTGCGATCGGAAGGCCTCCGGGGACCAGCCCTGGCTGATCCTGATGAATTTCTAGCCATTTGATGTCGATGCAACTGGAGGCATCAGGAGGATTTTGCCTCATATACATTTACATCCTGACTACTTCCTAAGACGATTCAGAGTTGCTAGCAGTAAAAACAGAAGCACAGTTAGATTTTTTTTAGAACACACACATGATTAATTGAAGATAAAAGACAGCAGCCCAGCATGGAAAGCCAAGTGAACAAGGAAAAACAAGATCAAGAAATTCTGAATAAGGACGCCTCCAAGTTTCCTGTCAGGGAGGAAAAGAGAAGTGGGGAACAGCCATGAGCTGGGGTAGGGCGCCCTCACACAGGTCTCTCCGTGGATCCTGAATTTGCTGAAATGTGAACTTGTGTAATAGACCCACCGTTGACCCCTCTTCCCAGTAGTTTGTAGGGGATTTGAAGCAGAAAATGACCTCTTATTCTCAAAGGCTTTAATGTCACAGACTGATTAGCCTGCAAAGCAGCTGATGGAAGCTGCACTGATATTTAACTACCAGCAAGACCTTATATAGGGCATCCCTGGGCTCCCACACCCACAGATTGTTGTTCAGTCATTTGGTCATGTCTGACTCTTTGCAACCCTGTGGAATGCAGCATGCCAGGCTTTCCCGACCTTCACCATCACCAGGAGTTTGCTCAAACTCATGTCCATTGAGTGGGTGGTACCATCCAACTATCTCATCCTCTGTTGTCCCCTTCCCCTCCTGCCCTCAGTCTTTCCCAACATCAGGGTCTTTCCCAGTGAGTCGGCTCTTTGCATCCAGCATCACCTCCTCCAGAAAGCCTTCCCTGACCATCCTGCCTCCACAGAGACTGTTTTCTGCACAACACTAGTGGCCCTTTGGAACTTGTTGGCACTTTATCTGCTCACAGGAGGTATGTGCACCTCTTGTGAGCCCTGCAGGACTCTGAGCCTGCACCTCCTTGTTAGTCTTCATGTCCTGAAGCTGCCTGGTGCCTGGTAGGACCTTGGCAAATTTGCGTGTAATTGACTCGTTCAAGGAATTAGACGGCTGCACAGCTGTAGCGCTGTGATTGTTCAACTGAGTCAGGCAGGAGAGGTGAGCTACTAAGGAAACTGTCTTTCAGGTCAATCAAAACGTTAAAAATCAGGCTGTGAGCTTTTTCTTTTTTCTAATCACTGCTGAAAGTTATCACATTTTTTTTCCTTCGTAGGCTTTTAAAAGAGAATTTTTAGGCTCACAGAAAAATTGAGGGGAATGCACAGAGATTTTCCACGTACCTCCCACCATCAGCATCCCCACCTGAGGGACACATTTTTTACAATACATGAACCTAGGCTGACATGTCATTATCACCCAAAGTCTACAGTTTACATTAAGCCTCACTCTCGGTGCTGTACATTCTATGGATTTGGACAAGTTTATAATGATAACGGGGTTCCCTGGTGGCTCAGCTGGTAAAGAATCAGCCTGCAATGTAGGAGACGAGGATTCGATCCCTGGGTCAGAAAGATCCCCTGGAGAAGAGACAGGTTCCCCACTCCAGTATTCTTGGGCTTCCTGGTGTCTCAGATGGTAAAAAAAATCTGCCTGCAATGCGGGAGACCTGGGTTCAATCCCTGGGTTGGGAAGATCCTCTGGAGAAGGGAACAGCAAGCCACTCCAGTATTCTGGCCTGGAGAATTCCATGGACAGAGGAGCCTGACAGGCTACAGAGTTCATGGGGTCATAGAGTCAGACATGACTGAGCGACTTCCACTTTCGTAATGATACGGGCTTCCCTGGTGGCTCAGACGGTAAAGAATCCGCCTGCAAAGCAGGAAATGTGGATTCAATCACTGAGTCAAAAAGATCCCCTGGAGAAGGAAATGGTTACCCACTCAGTATTCTAGCCTGGAGAACTCCATGGACAGCGGAGCCTGCAGGCTACAAAGTCCATGGGGTCACAAAGAGTCAGACACAACTGAGCAACTAACAGTTTTCACTCTTTTTTCATAATGACACGCAGCCATCGCGATGATATTGTACAGAGTATTTTCAGAGCCCTAAAAATACTCTATGCTCTGCCTACTCATCTGTCCCCTCCCCAAGCCCCTGGCAACCACTCATCTTTTCACTGTCTCCATAGTTTTGCCTTTTCCAGAATGTTATATTGTGGGAACCACACAGTATGCAGCCTTTCAGATTGGCTTCTTTCACTTGGTAAAATGCATTTAAAGCATCTTCCTTGTCTTTTCAAGGCTTGGGAGCGCATTTCTTTTTAAACACTAAATAATACTCCATTGTCTGGACGCACTGTAGTTTATTATCCATTCACCTCCAGAAGGACATCTTGGTTGCTTCCAGGTTTTAGTGATTGTGAATAAAACTGACATAAACATCATGTGCAGACTGAGTGTGGACACAGGCTTTCAGCTCCTCTGGGTAACTACCAAGGAGCATGGTTGCTGGGACGGATGCTAAGACTCTGTCTGGGTTTGTTGGAACCTGCCCAGCTGTTTTCCAGCGGCTGCACTGTGCTTCAATCCCTCCAGGAACGAATGAGAGTTCTTGCTGCTCCACGACCTACTGTGAGGTTGTTTTTTTTTTTTTTTTCCATCTTTCTTTTAAATATAAAGGGTCAGGGTATCAGAGACAACCCCTCATCATATAGGCCAGTATCTGCTGGGAGTAACTAGACACACTCCAGATTAGGGGTGGCCTCAGTTAATGAACCGACAGACTGCTAATCAGTGGAAAATTCTCTTCTGATTTCTCGCCTGCCCTGTGGTGTTCATAAAATGCAGATACTGAGCTGTGGACACACAGGTGTTTCAGCAGTGAGACTGTGTCTTCGTTGAGAAGACAAAGTTTCCTTGGGATCTTCCATCCTCAGCTTCTTCTGATGCTTCATCACCACCATCTATCTTTTGTTCAGTGCTTCCCGAGTCCCTGCCAGCATGTCCCAGCCACGGGCCAGGGTCCTAGGACATCGTTGTGAGCAGGACACAGTCCCTGCCTTCAGGGAGCTTGCGATCCACCTGGGGGACCAACCACCAACGAGAACCAGCATCCTGCCATCATGAGACACCCCTCTCAGGGCCCCTAACCCTGAAAGGGCAGGGGGTACAGCCGTTGAGCAAGAAAAAGAGACACCAAGGGCGCCGAGGAACCCAGAAGGATGCTCCAAGACATGATTTTGATTCTGTGTTCTCTGTGTGCCTTCCAGGATGGATCACATCCTGAAATGGCAGCTGGGGAGGTGGGGAGAGCAGAGAGTCCAAGCACGGCTCCTCCACCAGGGCAGAGCCTCAGGAAGGGTGACCCTCTGCCCAGGTGGGGGCTCCTCCATGATTCCTCCTGGGGAACCTGAGAGGTGCTTGGGTCCTGGAGGAAGAGGTGACTCCTGATCCACTCCCACTCTCCAAGGAGTCTTACCTGACCCCGCGTGGGTCTGACATCCCAGCTGCTGCCCCTGTGTGGCTTCTCCCTGTGGCCTCTTGCTCCAACACAGACTGATGGCTCCTTGTGTGATTATTCCACCAGTGCCCAACCCCCTGCAGGGCCAAAACACTAAAAGGCAGGCTCCGTATGAGCTCACCACCACTGCCACCCCAGGCCCAGCTTGCTGCCGGCCACGAGAGAAGCTCAGCAGACACATGGAGTGAGCAAGTGCAGGTGTGTGCCATGTGGTGCTCCCAGAGAGAGGGCAGAGCCAGCTGGCACCGTGTCCTGGAGCAAGAGTGCATGATGCTAAAAAACAATTGGCAGACTGACTTCCAGTGGTTAAGACGCCAAGCTCCCAAAGCGAAGGGCACAGGTTCAATCCCTGGTCGGGGAACTAAGATCCCACATGCCCCCACAGCATGACCAAAAAAAAAACCCAATTGGCAGACTTAATTTGGGGGTTTGAGGGGGAACATTTAGTAATGTCCCCCAACCAAGAAACTGAATCTGAGTTGAGCTTTAAGGAATGAATTTGCTGAACACAATGGGTGGGGGCTGGGGAGAAACTTTTCCAGGTGGAAAGAACAGAGCATGCAGGGCGGGGGCACACAGGGGAGTGGGGTGCACAGCAGAGCAGGAGGGGGTGTACAGCAGGGCTAAATGGATCCAGACAGGGAGCAGCGGTGGGCAACCTCACAGCGCCTCCTGTGCACTTATTCAACCAACACTCATTGAGTAGCCGCTGAGCCAGGCACTGTGCTGGGCCATGCAGGTCAATTAGGACTGTTGGTCTTCATTCTAGAAGCGGTGAGAAAGAGCTGAAGAGCATTAGCAGAGGGGCAGGTCACCGTGGATCAACGACCATTCTGGCTGCCAAAGCAAGAGGAGAAGGGAGACGGGGAAAGTTCACTGAAGGACTCGGGCAGTAAGGGCCTTGGGGTCAGGCCTGAGCGGCTGGGCGGCTGGAAGTACCACTCACACAGACTAGGGGAAGGAGCGCGGTGAGGGAAGAGCTGAATGTGTCAGCAACAAGAGCCCAAGAGCACCTTAGGGAGGTTAAACCAGGGTGACACTGAGAGGATGTGGTCCAGCTCATCTCAACTGACATTAACCATAACCACCTGGAGCCAAACACTGGCTTGTGACCATCAACCCCAGGTTAATGAGAACTCAGAGCCCTTAAGGAGCCCGAAGTAGAACCATAGAACCTAGCTTATTATGAAACCCACTCCAGTGAAAATGGGACGTTCATGCTCAGTCCTGTCTGACTCTTTGCAACTCCATGGGATTTCCCAGGCAAGAATACTGAAGTGCGTTGCCATTTCCCTCTCCAAGGGATCTTCCCCACCCAGGGATCAAACCTCCATCTCTTGTGTCTCCTGCATTGGCAGGGGAAATTTTTACCATTGTGACATCTGGGAAGCCTGAAAATGGGACAGGTTAGGTATTTAACACTGTATCACTTTGCTTCTTTCTTAGCAGCTGACAGTGATTATGTTCGCTTCCTCTTCAAATGGATTTCCTGCCAGTCTGCATTAGTCTTTTTTCCCTTCCCTGTGCACCATGGGGAATAACCCAGTGAGAAGCAGGGGACTGGGAAGGAAGACGGACAGGCCAGGTGGGTTAGCTTGTGCAGGAGTGTGCAGTGTGTACCCTAGGACTTGATGCACCGCGGAAGGCAAAGCCCCAAGTGCAGTCTATGGGAAGGGGCTCCCCCTAATAACAAAAGTCAGATTTCTAAAGACTAGACAGTCTGCAGGGCTTTTTGGAGGATCCTGAGGGACCCTGCTTTTTATGTACTCAAAACGGGCATCGACTGTTTTTCCAGGCTTCGGGGGTCATTCCGTCACAGCAGAGCATGAAACCTTTGGCAGAGCCAGGGGACCACATGAGTGAGGGTCCCTCGAGCGGTACACACGTCAACCTTTACACTTTTAAGTGCAAAATCGAATGTTTCTGATAAAACTGCCTGATGTAAATGTTCTCAGCTGTTAGAATAATAATAACAAAAGTACACAGCACAGTCGTTTATTCTGCGTCCCTGATGAGAAGGTGGGCGGTTCCCGGAAGGAGCCTCTCGCGGGCACAGAGGCTGGTGTCTCCCGGCTCTGGAGGCCCGAAAACCCGGCAGACTTCAGCCTCGTCCGTGGACCTGGCCCCGTGGCGCCGACGCCCGCGCCCGAGACCCGGGACCCAGAAGGCAGGTTCCCGCCCGTCGGCCGCCGCTAGGTGGTGCGGCCTAGCGCGGGGGGCTCCACCCGGGAGCTCCACCCGAGGGTGGCCGCCCCGGAGCTCGCGGCAGGAGAGGCCGCCGCCTTCCGAGCCCCCGCGATCGGGCTCGCCGTGCAGCCCCGGGCCCGCCCCGCCCCGCCCCGCCCCCGGCGGCGGGCAGTGCGAACACGGCCGGAGACGGCCTCGCGGGCCCACTTCCAGGGACTGTAGCATCGCGCCCGGAGCCCAGAAGACAGGGCCGGCACCGGGGAAATTCAGCTGCCCGACTCGCATGGAAGAGACCACCGCGCAGGACCTTCCCGCCCACCTCCACGCTCGTGGCCAGGGACAGCAGCCAGGGTCCCTCAACCTGGTCGCCACCGCCCCACTTAAACATGGAGACCGCAGAAACGGAGGCGCCCCTTATAATCATGGCCGCCGCCCCACTTAAACATGGCGGCTGGAGAAACCGCAAGGGAGGAGCCCTTCACAAACATGGCCGTCTCCCCGCCCATACGTAAAACGCCGACTCTGTTGGGTCACATACCTGGGGACGCCGAGCTGTGATTGGCCAGTCTTCTGGTGGCGTCACACGCCGCGGCGCGAGCCAAGGGCCGCCGGATCTCTTCTCCGGTGGAAAGGATTAGGCTGGGCGCGGGGCCTTGGCTGCGGGGCTGGGAGCGGCAACGCGCCGCTCACACTCATGAGGAGCCGGAAGGTGAGGGGGGCGGAGGCCGCGTGGGAGCTGAGGCTGAGCCACTGGACGCCTCGGAAGGAGGGGGGAGGGGTCTACGCCTGTGTCTCGACCCCCGGAAGGGGTCTCCCAGGCCACGCCCCCCGGGAGGGGGGGTTCTCTCAGGCCACGCCCTTAGCCCCCTCCCCCCCCGCCCCCCCCCACACACAGAAGCACACACCAGACACACAGGCGCACGTACCCTACACCCCCCGGCTGGAGGGCTCTGAGAAGGATGTTCCCAGACAAAGTTCTGGAACGGGGGGCTCCCTCTCCAGAGCTAGTCTGAACCCCCGATACTCTGACGCTGCCCGGCCCGGAATCTGTCTGCCCAAGTTGGGGCACACGACGAGGGGTCCACCCCGGAGGGTGGAGAGAATTGAGGGGCGGTAGCTCCTGGTACTGGTTGCCGTCGGGCGGTCTAGGGCCCGGGACTGGATACGCCCTGCCTATGGAGGTGGGCCTCTTGGGGATGGGAGCCGCACCTGGGCTCTCCTGCTCTGTTCTCCTTTTTATTGTTTGTACCTTTGACTCCAAAGTGGATCTCCTGAAGACCCCATGTGGATGGCACTTTCCCAGTCTGACTTCCCTGCCTTGTGATGGACTGTTTAGCTCCGCCGCTTGGGGATTCCCAAGAATCCTCCTGCAATGCAGGAGGCGCGGGTTCCATCCCTAAGTGGGTAAGATCCCCTGGAGGAGGAGATGGCAACACACTGCAGTATTATTGCCTGGAGAATCCCATGGACAGAGGAGCCTAGAAAGAGTCGGACACGACTGAGTGAGCTCTTGCTGTTTGCAAGATCTTCCATAGTCCTTGAGTTGCAGCATTTGTAGTGTTGCATCTGACTGTAGATCTCTTTGCAGTTATCCTACTTGAAATTCAGTTATTTGAGATTGCTGGGTTTGTACATTGTTCTTCAATAAATTTGGGAAGTTTTCAGCCCTTATTTTTTCCAATATTTTTTGTACTCCTTTCTTCCTGGTACTCCCATTACATGTATGATGGTTCATTTAGTGGTCTCTGAGGCTCTCTCCATTCTATTTCATCCTTAATTCTCTTTGTTTTTCCGTTTGTGTAACCTAGCAATCTATCTTCAAGTTCTCTTATTCTTCTGGTCCATATCTATTCTTGAGCACTGCCCACTCCAAACCCACCAGTGAATTTTTAATTTCAGCTATTGTAATTTTCAACTCCTGAGTTCCCATTTGGTTTTTTTATAATGTCTGTTTTTTTTTTTTTTTTGATAATCTCTTATTTGGTATGAAGTCATTAAATCTTTAATCATGGTTTCTCTTAGTTCTTGAACATGTTTAAAATGGCTAGCTTGAAGTTCTTCTTTGATAAATCCCGCATCTGATCACTGTCACAGGCAGTTTCTTTTACTTGCAATTATTCTAGTGTTTGGGTCTACATTCCTGTTTCTTTGCATGCTTCCTAATTTTCTGTTGAAAACTGGACATTTTAGATACTATAGCAACTCTGGGTACTGGGTCCGCCACCCCTGCCCTGAGTGGTAACAAGCCCTCTGAGGAGCGGTTGCACCCTAGTATTTTAAGGACTATGTAGAAAGCACCTAGACGCACCTTGCTGCTACTGGAGGGCCTACACAGCACACACCCCAGAACCCAGCAGGGTCTTGGCTCAGTCCCCCTGACAAGCCACCAGGGCTTTCATGTGGTAACTCTGGTGGCAGAGCAGGGAGAGGGGCTCCAATGAGTGTGTGACCCAAGCAGGGTTCTCTCCCGAGTTTGAAGTGGGAGTGCTGCTCCTTTTAAGGCTGTTCAGCACGAGCAGAACCTGAGCATCAACACTTGGGTGATGGCAGCTGTCACGAGGGCCAGTCCATTTCCCTCACACCCCACCTTGAGAAAGCCAGTGTGACCCGGGATCAATACGTTTGGAGTTGGACTCTTAACTGTGAGACCTATTGGCGTCATGTCTGGGGCTCTAAAGAGCTCCAGTGCCACTGTCCTTTATGTCTCAGTGCAGAAAAGAATTCAGCAAGAGCAAAGTGATGGATAAGAAGTGATTATTAGAATGGATGCTTGTGCGGTTTACGAGTGGGTGGAAGAGGGGGTGTTGTACCCTGAGAACTTAGGCTTTAGTTTCATAATCAAAGGAAAAGTGGACAGGGAGAGAAGAACTTTGTCTTCCTTGAGTAGACATCATGCTTCCATCATCAGCTCCTCCTCCAGGCTGAGCAGGGGAGTTTTCTTGTCCCTATATGGTCAAGCAAGGTCCACAAATTATTGTTTTGTGTATGCAGAGAGCACATCCTAGGGATCGTTACCTTACTGAGCTCACTGGGCAGGACATGGGGCTCACGTCACCACTGTTTTATTGTCTGGGGGCACGTCTTATACTTCTGTCTCATGGTTTTGTTGCTAAGCAAGCCTGCTTTCTCGAGTAATTGCTGACTTAACGGGGGTCTTTTCCGTATTTTTTCCATTTACAATCTCCTAGTGGGATTCTCCAGGCAAGGATACTGGAGTGGGTTGCCATGCCTTCCTCCAGGGGATCTTCCCAACCCAGGGATCCAACCTGTATCTCTTATGTCTAAGGCTCTGCGGGTGGGGGTGGGGGTGGGGCGGGGCAGGGATGGATGAGAAGCTGCTGTTAAAGGTTTCTCAAGGAGCTTGTGTGATTTCTGATCTCTCCTCCACTTTGGCACGTGTTGCCCCCCATCCAGCTGGTCGGTGTCTCCAGGTCTCGATTACGGTGACTGGGGCTGTCTAGCTTGCCCTCCACGACTCCCTCCTCCCAGTCACCCACCTCTCTCACTTTCAAGTTCTCACCTGAGCTTTCGTGTGTTGTTTGCTAAGTGTCTAAGTGTCCCCATCCTGGAACAGAGAAAGCAGTTAGTGAAGAAGCGGGTGAGACTCACATAAAGCCCGGTCTCATCTTCATTTTGACAGACGTGCAGGTTGTTGGCTCCAGGGAAGCTGAGGGATGCCCGGGGCGGGAACTCCCTTGTCATCTTTGCTGCTTTTCTGAAAACCTAAAATTACTCTTAAGTAAAATGATTGTAAAGTAATTAACCTCCAATTAAAATAAATAAATTTAAATTTAAAAAAAAGGAATAACAGTGGTAATACTGATTAAAAAAAGAAATGATTGTAAGCTTTATTGTTTTAATTAATCTTTTCCTTATTACTAGAAGACTTGATTTGCCTTCTTAGCGAGGTGGCGGTGGGGTGGTTTGTCAGCATCGAGGTCTGTCCACCAGCAGCTGGAGCGCCTTCAAGCCAATGAGATTGGGACCCCTCCCCTGAGATTTCAAGGAGGGGGCATGGAGGGGTGTCTTTTGCTTTTTTTGCTTTTTACCAAGAACTCGGGACACCCTGTAAAAGTTCAAGAACCTTCTGAGCAGGGACACAGGCTGCTGTCTTTCCACAGTCAGTAAAAACATGGGGGCGGGAGGGGCCGTCTCTGAGTCTCTGACTGGCCTCTGTTCTGGCTCAGCTGGCAGGTGGAGTGCGGTCCTCAGCGCGCCTCCGAGCCCGGAGCTGCTCAGCTGCGTCAGCCTCAGCCCAGGATACCCACGTCACCACGTCTGCCCAGACAGCATGTCAGGTGAGCCTCACCCCTCAGAGACAGGACTGGATGGAGTGTCTACCTTTCCATGAGACATGTTGCATTAGAAAGCCTGGGGCGAGGCCAACAGACCAGCATGAAGGTCACGGTGCTGGGACCGTGGGAGGATCCACCTCAGGGCTTGTGCTGCCCTCTGAGGGCAGTGGGCTCAGCAGCCTCTGCCAGGCAGCCTGAGCGACGTGGGCACGGGCTGTGCTGCTCCCCACTGTGGGCAGGTGAGGAGGGAGGGGGCCCGTGTCTGCCGTCCAGGGTCTTGCAGGCTTGGCAGCCAGGCAGCCCCAGCTCCTGGAGCTGCTCCCTGAGCCACAGCCTGGGGTCTGGCTGGACTGGGTCTCACAGCCGCACCGGCCCATATCTCCCAGGGCACTGCTCCTTAAAGCTGCGCTGAGTCAAGTCCCGTTCCTGCGCCCGGGACACAGAGCTCTGTCTCCTGGGAGCCCACGTCCCAGCAGAGACAAATGGAAACTGGTTCTTGGGTTGTCGTTTCACTTGTCACAGCACCCTTCGGGGGCAGCACTGGGCATGTCTGGACTCTCTCCCAGCCATCCATCTGGACGCTGCCCCTTCACTGGAAACCATGAAAGGACCCTGTCCTCGAAGCTGTGGTTCCAGCAGGGACACTGTCGGCCAGGAGCAGGACAGACAGCCTCCAGGGTTGAGGCGTGTTAATTATATGCCATCTGCTTTGTACCCCAAAACATGTCTGGTGTCCCCTTGCATGTTCTCTCCTGACAGACTCCCTCATCACACAAAGCCACCGACAGGCGGACGTCCAAGAAGTTCAAGTATGACAAAGGTCATCTTGTGAAGTCAGAACTCCAGAAACACCGGAGTGACAGCGCTGCCACGCCCTCCGAGACCCCGAGTACACACGAACCTTTGGCGTCGGCCGAGGATGGGGCCTCGCTTCTGGGAAAGGAAGCTGGCGGCTCCACTCCCCAGGGGACAGCTGGTCCCCTCCCAGGGCGCTGTGGAACCGAGAGCGATGCCAGCCCGGCAGAGACTGAGAACGAGCCACTCCCACCGAGACATGGGGCCCCTGTGGGAGGAGAGTCCAACGGTGGCTGCCCCGCTAGGGACGG
This sequence comes from Bos mutus, assembly GCF_027580195.1. Taxonomy (NCBI): domain Eukaryota; kingdom Metazoa; phylum Chordata; class Mammalia; order Artiodactyla; family Bovidae; genus Bos; species Bos mutus. The sequence continues at coordinate 36,828,768 of NC_091632.1, read as the reverse complement.
GGCGGCACTGGACCTGGAGCAGGGCCCTGGGGCCCCACTGCTCATGGACGGCAGCGCCCTTCTGGACGACGATAGCAACCAGCCAATGCCTGTGAGCCGCTTCTTTGGAAATGTGGAGCTCATGCAGGTAAGGCCAGTGCTTCTCTCCCACTCAGGACGGGCATCCCCAGCAGACCGCACGCTGGGTCCTGACCTCTGTCCTCACGTGTGCACGCTGCTTGGTGCGGATCACACACAGTAAGAACTCTCACTGGGGAGGAGAGAGCAAAACAGATGCCAATTTGGGGCCCCACCCCCCTAAGTCCCAGAACTGATGCCCTGGTGAGTGCAGGTGTGGGCAGGCCTGGCCCTGTGTGCGTCTGGGCCCTGCTGTGCCGTAGGAAGTCGTGGCCGTGGCCTATGGTTCTCAGGGCAGCTGCCCACACTTGCCGGGCTGGCTCCTGCCTTTAACCCAGTGCCTCTCCTTCCCTCCATCATGCAGAGGGGAGTTGAGCCCACACGGGGCTGGAGCCAAGGGGCTTATGCCAGGTGTTTTCTTCCCTCCAAGGACCTCCCGCCAGTGTCTTCATCCTGCCCTTCCATGAGCAGACGCGAATTTAGGAAAATGCATTTCAGAGCCAAAGACGACGAGGAGGATGATGCCGATGGTGCGGAAACGTAGAGGGTGAGAGGCACACGCTGATTCTCTGCACGTCTAGTACCATTGACAATGATGATTTTGCAGATTACGGGGTTTATTCAAAACACGTCTCCAAGAGGACGTGCTCATAATCAGCACTCAGCGCTGACCCACACAGGTGGGCAGTCCCTGCGGGAGGCTGGTGCACGGGGGCTGAACGTCCTCAGGTATAAAGCTGCTGTTTCCACGGTGATGTGTTTTCTCCCATCTCTACACGTGGTGGTGGGTTGAGCAAACTTCTCTCATAAATGAGAGACATCTCTGTCAAGAAAACTCTTCACTCAAGCTCTCTACTTTTGATAACATGCAGGTTTATTTTCCATAATCAAAATTTGATCATTCTTATGACTGATTCAATGCCGGTTCTTAAAGAACTCTCCTTATTTCCATACACAAAGTTTATGTTTACCTTGGACATTTAGCAAAATCCATATGGAAAAGAAATAAAATATATTTTGAAAATGTTCTTAAGGAAGTTTTCTGTCCCTTGAGCTGTATTCCTTCCATGAGAAAGCTCATTCTGTCCTGTCTTCTTTGCTCAAGGCTGGCTTGGCCCTCGGGTCCATTCAGCAGCTGGAGGCTGGGGGTGGGTTGGGGGGGCGCCCTGGGTACAGCCCCCCAAGCTGAGAGCACAGGGCTGTGGACTGGAAAGGACACAGCCCCTCTGGTGAGGCCGTGGGGTCTGTGAGGTGGCAGGTGTTGGGTGCGTCCCTCGCCCGTGTAGTGGGGGGTCGCTGTCTGGCGAGGCCATGCTCTTTGTGGTGCGGGGTTGCTGGGCACCACTGCCCAGCTGAGCTAAACCGCCAGGGTCCTCGTGTCACGGGGCACCTGGGTCACATCCCTCCCAGTGGGCTCTGGAGAGGGACGGGGCCTGCTTGTCTGCCACCACCTCCTGTCACTGGCTGCTGGCAGAGGACACCAAGGCCAGGGACAAGGAGGGCGTCCAGGAGGAAACCTGTCCTGAGTGACTGGCACAGGAGGGGAGCGGCCTGCAGTCCCAGAGGCCGAGCTAGGTTTGCGTGAGTGAGTAGCAGTCTCGCTATTTCTGGGCTGGTAGACACTCCTGGCTCAGTCATGATGGCCGCTAGACTCCATCCCCCTCAGACGTCCTGTGAACTACGTTTGGGAGCAAAATGGAGTTAAAGTACCCAGTGAGGCCCCACACTGTCCTTGACAGTCCACAAAGCTGCCCCGAGGTGCCTGTCACTGCAGTCACTCTGCCTCCATGAGACCGCTGTCCCATCGGCAGCCGTGACGGCCCCTGCTCTGAATCGTTCTGTGATTTACTGACGACAAACTGCTTTAATGATGGGACGATGCTGCTTGTGAGGCACTTTGGAAGCAGCCAGGGAGAGTAATTTACAGAGATTCTGCCAGAATGACTGTTGTGACTGCAGCGCTGGGATGCCTGGGATGCTGATTTCAGGGGATTTTGTGTTTCACCCACACTGGCTCCCAGGAGAAGCGTCAACCCTGCAGGACGTGTGCCTCCTCATGTTCCCACCAAAATGCAAAATGTCACCTTTAGTCTTGGAAGCCCAAGGTCTGGCAGCTCGCGGTCCTCAGGGAACATGGAGAGGGTCCTCCCCAGCCCCCCAGGCTGCCCTGTCAGCCCCGGGCAGCTTCTTACACGTTCTGAGCTTTTCTATCTCTAACCCACGATGGATGATGGTACGGTAGGTCGTCCCGCCCACCCTCCAGTACCAGCTGTCACCCCTAAGTCACAGCTGTGGTCTCTTGTGGTGACTGGAGGGTCACGCTGAGCACAGGGAATGCCCTGTGGACTCTGCTGGGTGTTGGAGGCAGGTGGCAAGTCTGTGTCTGTGGCAAGTCTTTGTCACCAGAAGAAAACTCCAGGTGTCCCTGTAAAGAGGGGCTGGGGCAGTGCGACACATCTGGGGAACCTGTTCTGTACTCACACGTCCAGACAGCACAGAGAAGACACCCCAGCAGGCCAGCCCAGGGTGACAAGCAAAACAGGAGGAACACGGATCAGGCCCGGGATGAATTAAAGTTTCGAAAAGCACATTACAGGGCATGTTAAGTTGCTCTAATTGTGAGTAATCTGAGGGTGCATCCTGCCCAGGGTGTCTGGGGTGGGTAGAATAAGGAGGCAGGTCCTGAGGAAGCTCTGTGGAGCTGCTTTCCAGAAACGTCAGAAAGAGGCTGGAATGGGTGCACCCCCGCAGCGCAGGGTGTTGGGGAGTTGCGGGGGGCAGTCAGTGGAGCTGGCGGGACCAGGGCCCCTGGGTGTGGTTGGGACTCCACTGCACAGATAAGACCGCCGCGCTCTGGGGCATCTGGCCCCTCCCATGTCCCCACTTCCCATCAGACCAGGTCGACACCATGAGTTGACAGAGCACTTCTCAAATCCCACAGAGGACTGGCACTTTGTAAAGTATGTGGAAGGACTTCCCAGGTGGCCCATTGAGACTCTCGAGTTCCCAATGCAGGGGGCCCAGGTTCCAGCCCTGGTCAGGGAACTAGATCACACATGCCGCAACTAAGACCCAGGGCAGCCAAATAAATACGTTTTTAAAGTTCTTTAAAAATAATAATAAAAAAATTAAGTGTGTGTATGTTTCGGTGACATAGATTTGCGTCAGTTTTTTAAGTCATTGACCCCTTATTTTTCTCATTTTCGTCATTCTCAATGAGGGCAAACTTTTTTGACATGTTTATTTTTTAAAAATCTTTATTGCTTTTGTGATTATACAATAAGTATAAAAATTTAAGTATTATAAAATGTGACTTCAAAAAATAAATTTTAAAAAATTATGAAATGATCATTTTAAAATCTTCAAGGATCATAAAATGCATGGTTTAGAAAATTGGTCCTTTGTGATTCAGTCACACTCCATTCCACCCCCCAGGATTCCTCCCTTTGTGACAGTCTCTGCATGACCAGCACATGCTTGTGATACACACTCGTCACACTGGACATGGCCAAGCCACCTTCCTCGCCTGTATGCTTAACAGCCAGCTTCCCGCACCTCACAAAACGCCTGAAATTGCTACAGTGTTTTGTATTAGGTAGATGTGTAGGGTTGAATCATGAAATTAATCTGACCATTTCTGACCCATAAAAACAGCAATTTCCTATGGTTCAGCATCATGCCACAATCAGCTCTCTGGACATTTGGAGGGTTTCCCACTGTTTGCTGTTGGAAACAGAACAGCAGTGAATATCCTCGTATTTTACCCAAAAAGAGGCACAACTCTCAACCATTCAGCAGAGGCCTGAGGAGGGGGCACTGCATTGCCTGAGGAGTGGAGGTCCATGGGGCTGAAGTTCCCCGAAACCTGCCCAAGTGGCCAGGCAAGAGGGGAATCTACCTGATGGGGGACACTGCACTCACACAGGTGAAGCCTCAGGGCCGCCACTCCTGACCCCAGGCATCCTGGGAGCCCCAAGACTTGTCCTCTGGCAGCTGAGCTCGTGGAGGTCAGAAAACAGCTTCAGAAATGTGCTCCAACCAGAGTCTGTAGGATAATGTTTTCAAGTTTTTTCCAAGAATATTGGAGTGGCCAAAAAAACAAGCACCTGAGACATCACTGGTGGTCCAGGGTGGACTCTGCACTTCCGATGCAGGGAGCATGGGTTCAACCCCTCCTTAGGGGCCTAAAGGTCCCCCACGCTGCGTGAAGTAGCACCTGTTGGAAGGATGCACGTGCTCCCGGGGCCGTGTCACAGGCGCTGGCGGGCATGCCGCTTCCTCCGCGGTGCTGCTGGGGTGCAGTAGACCCTGCTGGGGTCACAGTGGAGTTTGTGGGTGGTCTTCTTGTGGCAGGCAATGTGGACTAACTTGAGGTTCTCCAAGGTGAAGAGCAGGCGGTAGAAGTACTCCCAGTCCACCTCTCTCCCTTCTGCATCGTGGACGGCCGCAGCCAGCGCGGGCACGACCGCACGCTTCTTTTCTATTCTGTAAAGCAAGGTTAGGGACGTCATCTTCTGTCGTCACAATACCCCCGCCACCTGCCCCCATTTAGTTAGCGCCTCATCTACTGAGCGACTTCACTTTCACTTTTCACTTTCATGCATTGGAGAAGGAAATGGCAACCCACTCCAGTGTTCTTGCCTGGAGAATCCCAGGGACGGCAGAGCCTGGTGGGCTGCCATCTATGGGGTGGCACAGAGTCAGGCATGACTGAAGCGACTTAGCAGCAGCAGCAGCAGGATCTTCTGCTGAGCCATCAAGATTTGGCTGCTTCCAGGAGAGACCGGTGGAGAGAGTGAAGCTCTTCAGAGGAGCCGCCCTCAGACCATCCCAGCCGGAGGGGGATGGGCACTGGGAAAGGGCTCACCCAGCAGCCACCGATGCGCTGGAGACACCCCTTCCCAGACTGACAGGGGCACCATCGCCGTACATGGCCCCCGCCCACCAGGCCAGCCACCCAGCCATCTCACGTTGTAAAAAGTACATGGTGCGTAGTTAAAATACTGAGAAGTACGCTGGAAAAAATGAGAGTCAAGCATAGTCCCATCACACGAACAACAACATTCTACTTCCTTGGCTCATACTTTATCTATGTGCAAATTCACTAAAAAATTACAGGATGATATATGAACATTTTTTAAATAGAACCTTACAAACAAAGCTACAGTCACCTCCAACTACAGCCTTTAATCTCACTTCCCAGAGACAATCCCCATTAAGGGTCTGACATCTGCCTTTCCAGACCTCATCCTATAATCTTATCTGCAGACACGTGTATCCATTTAAAACAACCATGACATCGCTTTATGTGACCCGATTTCACGTATAAACAACAGTTCAAAAGACCTCACGGCACCCAATGGAGAAGCTTGTACACTGATGAGATGGGACCAGAAACAGCGAAGCTGGGGGCTCGGGGCCACTACACTGGCACAGAGGGCCCTGTCCGCATGCCAAAGAAATGCTGAGCACCAAGGAGTAAGTATCTGGGAATAAAAGAAAGAAGGTGGCTCCCTCTGCAGACACAGAAACGGTGGCTGGACCACAGGACTGTGCTGCACTCCACAGCCCACCAGGGTTCCAGTCCTGGTGGGGTCCCAGAGGCCTCGAAAGCCAGGAGGGGTGGGGCTGAGACCCCCACCCTACAGGAGGAGGAAGAGAGAAGCTGCCAAGGGTCCGGGTCTTCCGGAAGAGGAAGGAAAAGCCTCTGTATGAATTACCAACCCCCGCTAATGGTCTGTGGGTCGGCCTGGCCCACTCTCAGGGCTGTGCTCTGCTGGTGGGCTGGCTGGGGGCTGGCCCTTCTCCCCACAGGGTCTTTCATCCTCCCTGCAGGTTGGGTTGGGCTCCCTTGAGTGGTGATGATGGCATTCAAAGAGGACGTACCCATGTGTGAGCCTGCACCAGGCCTCCCCGGCTCCGTGTCTGCTGGAGCAGGTGGCCAAGTAGATGCAACGTGGGGGTGGGAAGGAGGCTCGAGGTAAGGACACCCACAATTGCTGTGCCCAGGGTGCCATCAGCACCCTGTGAACCTCCAGTCATGTGGAAAACCAGGCCCCTTGGCCCACCTCTCACGCAGACACACATCCAACTTCTACACATCCAACCACATACGGCTGCAGGTGGTATGGAAGCCGCCAGCAAGGAATCAACATGCAGTTATCTGACAGCCTCTGACTGAGCCTCACCACACGGGTAAAGGATGGCAGCTGTCAGCTCAGATGGGACCGTCTCAAGCCTGTGGGAATAAAAGAAATAACATGGCCAGTGGGACAGCCCTCAGACCAAAGGACATGTCGAGGTTGACAGGACGGGCCGGGAGCAGCAGATCAGGTTAAATCCAGCCGCGCATATCTGAGGCCACGTGGATCTGAGTCCACAAACATTCACACCGCCACCATGCAGGCTTGGAGGAGTCATGAGTGACTGCGGCAGTGAACAGGTGCCAGGAGAGGCAGCCAGGAATCCGGCAGCGACTGAAGACACATGCTTACCTCTACACCTGGCTCAGACGGCAAAGAATCCGCCTGCAATGCGGGAGACGCAGGTTCAATCCCTGGGTCAGGAAGATCCCCTAGAGGAGGAAACGGCTACCCACTCCAGTATTCTTGCCTGGAGAATCCCACACAGAGAGGACAGAGGAGCCGGGTGGGCTAGTGGAGCCTGGTGGGCTACATACAGTCCACAGGGTTGCAAAGAGTCAGATACAACTGAGCAACTAACACTAACACCAAACGGTTCACAGAGCAGCCATAACATTGCGACGGAAATGACAGAGTCCTTAGACTCAAATAACAATACAGTTACCCAACTCACAGGAAGTGGCTAAAGCAGACTCCGACCTGAAATGTGTATTTAGAGGACAAGAGAGATGCAAAGTAACTGATAAGCAAGAAAAACACCTCCAAAATAGAAAGAACAAATGAAAAATAAAAGCCAAATGAATGAAGTTAAAGAAGAGGCCAAGGACAGCTCTGAAGGGAGGGAGGGAAGTGCTTGTTTCAGAAGGAAGACCAGCCCCATGCTCCCGGGGCCCCTGCTTCGGGAGCGGGCCTCTGGGCCCAGAAGCCCTGCCCACCTGAAGCCCACCTGGACCCCTGCCCCGCCACCCAGCCATCATTCCCGGGACAGGCTGCAACCTGGTGCATGCACCCTCGTGGTGTGAGGGGGCCTGAGGGTGGGGGAGGAGGGCAGACTCTGGAAGCCAGCCACTGCAGCCGCGTCCCAGAGCCCTGAAAAGGCCACCAGCTGGGACAAGGAACCTGGCCTGGGCTGCGGTGACACCGTCCAGGAGGGTGGACAACATATGCTGCACTGAGAGTCAGTTACTCCTCTGCGTTTCACTATTTAAACACATGGCTCGTGGCTTCAGCCCCACCAGTCAGGGTGGGCCTGTGGCCATATCTCAGGAAAAGAAGCCAATGTTTTCAGACCCTGGCTGCCTCCTGGTCAAAACCACATTTTAAATTAAAAGCCAGTATGTGTATCTACGGAGAAGGCAATGGCACCCCACTCCAGTACTCTTGCCTGGAAAATCCCATGGATGGAGGAGCCTGGTGGGCTGCAGTCCATGGGGTCGCTAAGAGTCAGACACGACTGAGCGACTTCACTTTCACTTTTCACTTTCATGCATTGGAGAAGGAAATGACAACCCACTCCAGTGTTCTTGCCTGGAGAATCCCAGGGATGGGGGAGCCTGGTGGGCTGCCGTCTATGGGGTCGCACAGAGTCAGACACGATTGAAGCGACTTAGCAGCAGCAGCAGCAGCAATGTGTATCTATGTGGATGTACATACATTTAGAGAAAGAGCGGAAATGTAACCGACGTGTTTCAGGAGACATGACCCTAGCTCCAGTGTACAAGCCCAAAACATAAAAACATACCCTCAAAGAACCAGTGTCCAGGATGTAGAAAGAATTCCCACAAATTAATTAGGAGACCAAAGCCAGACAGAAAACGAGCAGAGGCGGCAACAGCCACTTCACAGAACACGAATGGCCGACAAACTCACGGACAGCCCACCTTCCTAGTAACCAGGCAAACGACCTGCGGCCAGAGAAGCTGCTCCCCACCCAGCAAGCGGGGAGCATGCAGAAGGTCCGACACCAAGGGGGGCAGGGCTGGGGCCCGAGGATTCTCCACCCTGCAGAGCAACCTGAGACTCGTGGGGGCAGACGAGGACACAAGGAGCCAGCGCCCCACGCAGGCGAGAACCCGAGGATGTCTTTATGCGGGGGCTCTGCCTGCAGGTTCCTCCGTATCTGTGCCTCCTTCATATCCATGGATTCAGCCAATGCGGATGGAGAACTGTAGCATTTCCTACTGAAAAACCTTGTGTGTAAGTGGACCCGCGTGGTTCAAACCCCATGTTGTTCAAGAGTCAACAAGAAAAGCGTCTCGGTTAAAATAGTAAAATTTTCCATTTCTTTTTTGAATGAGCTGACGTACACATAAAAGCGATCCTGCCACCCAAGACGCACTCACACTGGCTAAAGCGGGAAACGCCCTGCACATCACCGCCCAGTCCCCCCACCCCCGCCCTGGGACAGGCAGGGATCCCACTGGTGCCAAACTGACTGGGCCCTCGGCTGCCGACCACCAGCTTGGCCCACTGGTGGGATCTGGGGATGGGCGAGGGGGCACGGAAGGTTGCACTGGTATGGATGGGGACCTGAGCCACCACACTGAGTGACAGCACCACGCAGGTGACAATGGACATCCGTGGGTCTGTGATCCATGAGCTGAGTGTGTGGAACACCAGGCGGCCATCAGCCCTGGAGGCCAGGCAGGGCCAGGCCAGCAGGTGCGCTGCAGTCTGTGCCCACACCCCCCACACCGCGCACTCACACATGGTCCAGGTTCCAGGTGCTGAAGAGGACACGGCTCTCCCGGTTACTGTAGGGGTTGATGGAGTGTCTGGAGGTACAGTCGTCCACGTCAAAAGGACCCTGGATGGAAGAGAAGAGGTGACGGCCCTGAGGCCAAAGAGCCGCTCCCCCAAGTCGGGGGCGCCCCAGTCGGGGGTCAGGCCCTGTACATGGTCTGTGCTCAGGAGGCAGATACTCTGTCCTGGCAAGGCACCCCACTCCCTGGTGACCCCAGTAATGCACTGCATCTGCAGAGGGGACCAGTTAACCCGTCAGCCGCCAGGAATGCCAGGCTCCCTACCGTGTACCTCCTGTGCCCGCAGCCCTCCCCACACCGCTCCATCACATGGCTGCACCGTTTCTGCCTCCTCTATGGCATCCCAGCATTTCCCTGTTACCTGCACAGGCTGGGCCACGCAGACGCACTAAAGCGTCACCTCCCCCTGAAGCCCCAGCTGCACCCCACCCAGAGACCCCGGCACCCTGAGGGCCCCCACAGCCTCTCTGCAAGAAACCCACCACCCAACTCGCTCACAGGCCTTCGACCCAGAGCCTGCCCAGGCTGGGGTGGAGGTGCTGGGGTGGAAGTGCTGGTCGCTGTCCCTGCCACACATACTGCCGGGCTCAGGTCACACTGCCCAGGAGGGAGTGGTCAGGTGAGAGTGACGTGAAGCCAGGTGGGAAGGAGCAGTGTCTGGGTGCTTGGGACATCACCCTTGGAGGGGGCTGCCTGAGGGGGGACAGAGGCACAGGGGGCTATGGGGGGGAGACTGGCCCCCTGCCAGTGGCAGGGAGGGGCTTTCACTGCAAGTGCTACATGCAGCTCACGTCCACCCACAGCTGGCCTGCAAGCAGCAGCACACAGCAAGCAGTGCCCCTGCTCTGTCCCCACGGCTCAGAACGCTGCTGCCAGCCGACGCCGCCCCTCCAGGGCGCCAAGCTCTACGTACAAGTGCCGAGATGTCGCATCCGGCCACGACCCTGAATCCGGGCGGGCTCTCTCATCCGGGCTTTCCCACAGGGCAGACCACGCATCAGCCACCACCCAAACAAACGCCTCCCTCCTCTGAGGCCAGGACAAGGTCTCTGCTCACAAGCAGTCGTGTTCTGACCCCTCCCTGCACAGGCACCACGTAAATTCGTCAGGAAGGCAGGTTCTCAGGCCCTACGGAGCTGCTGAACAAAAACCCTGGGAGGGACCCATCCGTCCTCACAAGGCCTCCAGGGGTTGCAACACCACTGAAATCTGGGAACCACCAGTGGGGCTGACCACTCCCTCACCCTGTGCAAGCTGGCACCCGAGGGCTGCCCCAGCTCACCAGGCCTTGGCCAGGGTGGCCCAGGAGACACTCGTGGCTCACCTGGCAGGAGAACCAGCCTTCGGGGGTGCAGAGCCGGCGGCCGGCCTTCGCCCCTCGGTCGAAGTAGCTGCTGTTGTACTGGGCAGCCTGGAGCTTCTGCTGCATGGAGCCCACGAGCCGCAGGTACTCCTCACGAGCCTCTGCGCCCACCAGGGAGGCGCCAGAGGTCACCTGGAGAGGCAGGGGCATCCCTGAGCACTGGCCACACATCCTAAAACCCACTGCTGCCTGGATCCCAGTCCACTGAATGCCACGGCCCTCAAAGACCCTGCCCCCTTGGGTCCCAGCAGGGCCCTGAGATTGGGGGTTCTGAACTCTGCCCCCTGAAGTCCCAGCAGGGCCCTGAGGTTGTGGGGGGGTCTGAACTCTGCCCCCTGAAGTTCCAGCAAGGCCCTGAGGTTGGGGGTTCTGGATCCTGCCCCCTGGAGTCCCAGCAGGGCCCTGAGGTTGGGGGTCAGAGCTCACACCCACCATAACTGTCTGACTCTGGAAAGTTCCTCTGGGCCCATGAGACGGAGCTTTGGTCACAGTCAGACAAGCTCAAGCTCCAGGTACACTGGCTGCTCCGTCTCCTGAGCGCTACCCGGTGCTTTGCGGCAAGAAACCGGAGAAAAAGGGTGCAGGTGAAGTGACCACCACATCATCACCCACTGGAGTGCAGGTGAGGACTCGCACCCATGGGTCCACACTGAGCACCAGGCAGAAGCAAGGGGACCGCCTGGCCCAGTGGGAATGACAGCAGGACAGCAGATGGCTCATCACAGAATGGGGCTGGCACCCAGCGGGGCCTGTGGATGATGCCCTGGATCACCCATCAGCCAGCGTGGGAAGAGCACTTCACCAGCAGAAGGAGCCTGAGGGTGGCTACGGTCAGCAGGGGTGGAAGCAGGGACAAGGGGGAGCTGGGTCAGGCCCCAAGGCCTCAGATACCCCAGCCCTGAGGTTTCCTTTGTGCTCTCAACAGAGCACGTGTGGGCAGTTCTGCACCGCGAATGATAAACTCTAGTCCAGGACACACAGCCGGGAGCAAGGTCAAGGTGTGGGGGTAGCGGGTGGCCTGCAAAGAATGGAACATGACACCTCCTGGCTGACATCCGACCATGAGGTATAAGGAGCAATGGCAGGGGGCTCCCGGGGCAAGCAACTAACTCATTGCTGGCTCATGTTCACCTGCACCCACACCGGCGCCAGCCCTCACTCCTCTGACATCCACGCCGGTCCTGGGAGCCAAGTCCCAGAGGCAGAACCGGCTCCCTAAACCTGCCCAGCACACCAGGACCTACTTCTCTCAGGTAGCTCCGGATCCGGCTCTCGCAGCTGTATCTCAGATAGCCAGACTTGCTCCTAAACCGGGACTCCAAGCCTGCCGGAAGGAGAGACAAGACGCCTGGAGCCTGGGGCTGTGATCTCCTGGGAGGCGCGGACAGGAGGGCTCTTGACTCGGCTCCATCTAGAAACGTTCTGATGGGAACCTGCTCCTTCTGCAAAGGAAGTCATCTCTGGTCCACCAGCACAGAGCACCTCAAATGCCACCGGGGAGCCGCTCTCCCAAGGGGGCTGCTCCACCTGGCTCAGAAGACCAGTCCAAAAGGTGAGATAGGACCAGGTGACTGGATAAAGAAGATATGGTCCACCCATGAGATGAAATATCATTCAGCCTTAAAGAGGAAGGGAATCCTGACACCTGTCTCCACACGATGAACCATGAAGAGGTTATGCTGAGTGAAGAAGGAAGATGCATGAGCTCATTCATACGAGGTCCCTGAGGAGTCATATTCCAGGGACAGGAAGATGGGGGACCAGGGGCAGAGGAGAGGTGGGGAGTGATGCCCACTGGGGACAGAGCCTCAGTTTGGGATGAAAACCTCTGAGAACAGGTGGCAGGGCTGCTGCACAACACTGGGAATATATTCAATACCAACGAAGAACTAAGTGCCCAAAAATGGTGAAGATGGTGAACTTTACTTCATCACGACTGAAAAATAAAACCGCCAACCCCAGGGCTGCCTGGACCCTGGCCCTGTGCTTGGGAAACCCCTGGATCTGGGAACTGATGGAGACCCCGGGTCTCAGAGAGTCAGTCCCAGGGAAGCCCTCCACACCCGCTCCCTCCAGGCCAGAATCCATGAGGTACCTTCAAACCAAGGCGGGTCCTCGGCCCTGGTCTCGGCCGCGATGTTCTCACTGACGGTGCCCAGCAGGTCGGCCAGCAGCTTCTGCCGCAGTGGGGCCCGCTCGTCCCAGAGCAGCTGCCGGGCGGCCTGGATGACACCCGCGTGCGGCTCCTGGAACACGCTCAGGAAGCGGCTGATGTCACTCACGACTACCACCAAAGGGGACAGAGAGGCCACCAGGCCTTGGAGCACGGCCTCTGGGAAATCGCCTCCTTCCCCTGCCCCGACAGCCACCAGCCCAGTGCTCCAGGCCTGGGGCCTGGCCCCCCACACTTAAGGTGGCAGTGGGAAGGACAGAAGGGGAGGACACAGGAAATGAAACACACCAAAGGGAGTTGCTGCCCTTCCCCCTTGGCCTTCCCTCCTCCAAGTGAAACCACCTGGTCTTGGGCCCTCATTCGAGGCCTCAGGCTCCAGCTCATCCCTTCACTATTCAGCTGACTCCCCACCTTTCCACACGCACCCAAAAGCAGCCAGCCCTCCAGGTAAGCGTGAGAAACTAAGGGCTTCTTCATCCAATAAGCAGAAGTCCAGACCCACAAGAGGAACAGGCCCCACAGCGGTTTGGGTCATTTCAGGGACTTGGGGCTGCTCCGAGTTCAAATATCAGTGTGATCCACCCTCCACAGGCTAAGCAAGAAAAGCCACGTGATCATAGCAACTGGTGCAGAAAGACAGAGAAAATCTTCAAGACCTAGAGCTTGTCGAAAAAGTCTCAGACCGAACCACAAAAGTATATGTACAGAAACATAAAGGGGCTTCCCTGATGGCTCAGTGATAAAAAATCAACCTGCAATATAGCAGATGCAGGTTCAATCCCTGGGTTGGGAAGATCCCCTGAAGAAGGAAATGGCAACACACTCCAGTATTCTTGCCTGGAAAAGTCCATGGACAGAGGAGCCTGGTGGGCTATCTAGAGCTGGACATGCCTTAGCGATTAAAATAGAACAAAGAAAGATAAAAAGGGACAAGTAGGACTTCATCAAAAGTAAAAATCTCTACTCCATGTATAAGACCTGGTTAAGAAAACAGAAAGACGAGCTGCAGAGAATCTATCTGCCAACCACACGTCTGACAGAGACTCACGTCCAGAATGGACCAGGAGAACCCGCAAGACTCAAGCAGGAAAAATATCCAGCTACACAGCGGACAAAAGATGCTCCACGAGAAGGTTTACAGGTGGTAAATCGGCCCAGGAGAAGATGGCCAACACCATCAGATGGGAGGAACATGTGAATCCAGACACCACCACACGCCTGCCGGAGTGGCTAAAGCAGAAACAGCAACAAGGCCTGGTGAGGCCACAGGCGCCTGCTCCTGTCCTTGCTGCGGAAATAAGCCAGAACCGCAGCTCTGGAAAGCAGCGTGGGGCTCCTTCCTTTTCTTGGTAACGTTATTCAGATTTACTTCTCTAGAAGGATAAGGCCTGAAGGAGGAAGGATGCTTGCCACACCATACATGTCACCTTCACTGCTACAGCAGAGTCCCAACCAAGGGCCGAGGCCACATCCACATTCCTGTCGGGCCTCTCTCTCTCCCCACCCTTTCAGCAGAGGGGGCAGGACAATCTCAGTCCTTGGAGCTCCACTGCCTTCCCACAGCACCTGAATCGGAAGCCCCTTTCTACAGGGGCCAGACAACCCTCCTGGGGGACATGCACATGCCTGGCCAGTGGCTTACGGCTCCATAGTAGCACTTGTCACCCAGCAAAGACTCCACTAAAGACCCACCTCCAAGGGCACTGGCTCCAATAAGGCAGCGCCAACAGGAACCTGAGGATGGATGGGTGTCCACAAACCCGACAGAGATCAGACACTGAGCGTAGAGTCAGTCATCTGCCCGTCCCTTAGAAAACAGATTAAGGAAATGTTTACCGACTGAGACACAGGGGGTCGTTCGGACTTCTACATAAGTTAACTTGAATTTGATGCTGACTAGAACAGCCTGTCTGTGGTAGATCGTACATATGGTGTGCATCTGCCTTAATTATTAAAGAAAAGGGTGCACTGACCAGAAGTAAAGCAAGTCCATGTTAAAAGTAAAGATTGGGGAATTCCCTAAAGATCCCATGGTTAGGACTCTGAGCTCTCACTGCCAAGGACCGTGGTTCAATCCCTGGTTGGGAAACTAAGATCCCACAAGCTGTGCAATGCAGCAAAATAAATAAATAAAGTTTAAATGCCCCTGTTCCTGGGACGCCAATGATGGTTACTCCTTCGATGGTCAAGATTCTGCTGGTGCCAAGGCCATGCTGATGCTCTGTGCACATGCTGATCTGCTGTTTCTGAACCCTTAAGAGAATGCATCCTGACTTGTTTAACAGTCTTTGTCCTGAAGACACAAAACTGTGCTGAAAACCCTGCTTCTCCGGAGCAGATACTCGGAGTGATCTTAGAGACTGTCTTCTGGGCTACATTCTTCAGTTTGGCTCAAATAAAACTTTTCTATTCTTATTATCGACTGTCTATTGATTATTTTGGTCGACAAAGCCCAGTAAACAGGACAACCTTGCTCTCTGGCTCTGCTTCTCCTATAAAACTGGGTAGCCTCCAAACCACAAAGCCCACTCTCTGCCCTTAGGAGTTACTGCTGCTGCTGCTAAGTCACTTCAGCCGTGTCTGATTCTGTGCAACCCCATAGATGGCAGCCCACCAGGCTCCCCTGTCCCGGGAATCTCCAGGCAAGAACACTGGAGTGGGTTGCCATTTCCTTCTCCAATACTAGGACACCTCAAATGAACATAAATAAAACTAAAGGAATTTCCTAAAGAGACACATACAACAACCAACTGGACAGGTGGGCTCCTGGCCAAGAGGATGGACAACTCAGCCATCTGAGCAAGCTCTGCCTCCAGGGGCTTCTTCCTTTAGGGTCCAGAGCATGGGGACCCTCCCTCCCAAGGCTGGCATTCCCTAGCAGAGCCTCTGCACCTCCACAACCACACCCACTTCCCCATCAGTCTCCAAAATCTCCAACACTTACAGCCCTGCCAGGTCTGGCCGGCAGTGAGAAGCACAAGCTCTGAGTTGTCGGGGGCACTCCAGAAGTAATCTCCAGTCAATTCCGTGCCATCCTCATAGAGACACAGGCGGGAACCAGGGACGGGGAGCTGGGGAGAAGAAGGAGGTGAGATTGGGGTGGGATGCTCACTTCCTTGGTCTCAGGGGGGCCCAATCTTGGGGTGGCCAGCTGAAGTCTTCCCATCTGCAGCCCTCACAGAGAACAAGAAGGAACCATGTTGTAAAGAATCCTGCCAGAGATGCAGTCTGCACATATGGAGAATATCCATCGAGGGCCCCTACTGTAGGTCATTCTAAGAAAGTCACAGAGATGAATATACACTGGTGACCACTTTGCAGGATTCACCACTCAGACTCTTTCAAACAAAGCCCCCCTAAGGCACTTTAAAATTCAAGCCCGTTTCCAAAAATGACGCTTGACTGCACTAAGCCTGTAAATACATCCCCATCACCGAGGCACACGGCCTGACAGGTGTTAGCACGCAATACCTACGGCTCAAGTCTCTCCCTGGCACTGATTAATTAAGGAGAACCTTACTGAACAGGACTCACTGCCTCTGCCTACAGAAGTGTGACCAGCTCACGGGACTGTGAACCTGCTGAGGTTTACTCCTTTGCCATGCCACATTGATCCATTTCATAAGTTTTTATACCCAGTTCCTTCCCTCCCCCTGTGCCATGCAAGTACGCACTCACCCAGCGCTGGTCTAGGCCCAGGGGAGGAAGTTAGGACAACAAGGGTAGGAAGGATGGCTGAAATCCCTAGAACAGTAGTACCTAAGGACCATAAGAGGCCTCGGAGCCTGACCCTTCATGTTACTCCAGGGAAACCAAGGCAGGGAGCATGTGAGCCGTGAGCCGATGGGCACCAGAACCGGGTCCCTGGGCCTCAGGCCAGAGCTGTCCCGAGCCTGGCAGTTAGAAGGGAGGAGAGCCATCCCAGTTCTCTCCAAAGTTCCCCTGCCCTGACCTGGCCCAGGAGCTAGACAAGGCACTGGGGACTTCTCCGCAGCACAGGAAATGAGGATCTCTGCAGCCCAGACGTCTCCCACATCCCTGGTTTGGAAGTACAAAAGCAGTGCCTCTTATTCTCCCCAGATGTCTCCCAAGCAGGTGGGCTCCTGATCGCAGGGGCAGAGGCTTCACTCACTCAGACCGTCTGCTGAGACCGGGCACCAGGACCCAGAAGCCTGGAAGGGCCCCAATCACAGCCCACCCCCTATCACACACACACCCGTCCCCACAGTGCCCACACCATCAGAGGCTCGGCTAAGAGGCTTTGGGTGGACCTAGTACTGGGTTGTGGAGAAGGCCAGTGGCACCCCACTCCAGTACTCTTGCCTGGAAAATTCTATGGACGGAGGAGCCTGGTGGGCTGCAGTCCATGGGGTCCCTACAAGTCGGACACGACTGAGCGACTTCACTTTCACTTTCATGCACTGGAGGAGGAAATGGCAACCCACTCCAGAATTCTTGTCTGTAGAATCCCAGGGACGGGGGAGCCTGGTGGGCTGCCGTCTATGGGGTCGCACAGAGTCAGACACGACTGAAGCGACTTAGCAGCAGCAGCAGCAGCAGTACTGGGTTGGGTTTAAACACCAGCCTTTCCTTGGTGGCTACAGCAGATTACTCAGTCCCTCTGTGCATCAATTTCCTCATTTGTGAAATGGGGTGTGAGCACCCAGTTCAGGGCAGGGCACCTGAACGCCACCAAAGCCCATGTAAAGGAGCCCGGACAGAGCCCAGGGTGGGCACGTGGCCATCGGCAGTGGTCAGGCTCAGGCTCTCTGCCCAGAGATGGTGGACAGCGTCCCCTCCCACCGTCAGGACTCGGGGGCCTACTGTGTGGCTTGGGGCAGCCTGAGCTCGGCCAGTCCCGAGCCGCAGGACGATGGGTCAGCACGGTCCCATCCTGCAAGTGGAGGCTCCCACCCCGCGGCCCCACGGGGCACCTGCAAGCGTTGGCACCCCTTCCGCAGCACTTCCTCGCAGCTCCTGCCCGCCACCCCAAACTTCTTCTCGCTATGCAGGGACCGCAGCTTGAACGTCTTGGGCTTCCGGAGCACCGCCGACATCCTCAGAAACTCTGGCCCCGCGGGCGGCACCTGCTCGGCGGATCGCACTGGTGTCCACTCCAGGTGGTCTCCACTTGGCGAATCAAGGCCGTGCGCCGCCCTCGGAAACTACATTACCCAAAAGGCCAGGAAAGCGGCGGCGCGCCCCCGCCTTGTGCGCAGGCGTCGCCGCCGGAAACTTCATTACCCAGAAGGCCAGGAAAACGGCGGCGCACCCCCACCTTGTGCGCAGGCGCAGCGCGACGGGGGCGGGGTCGCGCACGCGCGGAGGCCCGGGCGGGCCGGCCTGGTTGTCATGAGAGCGGCGGCCGCGGCCCGGGCGATGGGCGCTGGCCGCCGCGGCTGCTCCTCGGCTGCCACCGCTACTGCGGCTCGGGGGTGTAGGCCGGCCCGGGGCGGGGGCGGAGGCGTTGCCTGAGGTCCGCAGAGGGTGCGGCGCTGCCGAGGGCCGGCGGAGATCCTGGGTCTTGCGAGTGTCCTGACAGGTACCCGAGCGGGCCGGGGCGGGACCGACGTGCGGGGTTTGGAGCGGCGGGGCTGGGTCCACTCAGGCCTCCGTGGGCGCGGCCCGCGCGCTGCGTCACCGCCCGGGCGGCCCGTGGCGCCTGCGCTCGGTCCCTGCGTTGGGCGGCTGCGCGAGCCCGGCGACCCCCGACTCCGTGCGGGCGAGGTGGGAAGGAGTCGTCTCTTGAACCTCGTCTGCTCCGAGGACTCTCTGGGGCACTTGGCGAACCTTGAGGTTGCTGCACCAAAAGCCATTTAACTGTGTGCCATTTACCGTAAACCGTTTAACTGTGTACTACTTACATTTTCATAAGAAAAAAGTGAGTACAAGTTTCGTCTCCTAAGCCTTGTAGCAAGACATTTGGAAGTTGCTGAATTGTTTCAGTGTAATGTAGCTATCCAATTTCCCTGATGCAGAGTCAAAAGCTGACTCCGCAGGGATGCCGAAGATGGAGCCTGCGCTCGTTGTGGGGAGAGGACCTCTGTGCACCCGGCCAGCTGGGGCCCGACAGAGCTCCGGTTCTCCCCAAAATGTTAATGGTGAATTTTGTAGTGCCTGATACTGGAGTCCTCAGTGACATCCCAGGTCTCTTACAGAAGACTTGAAGGATTATGCAGAAAAGATTCTAGGGTACAGGGTGGAAGGAGGTGGCCGGAAAAGAATCCTTCTCAAATACCCAAACCGAGGTAATAACGTTGCCTCTGCCGTTCCTCGGCACTTCTCCCTGGCTCCTAGATGCCAGGGCTGTGGTTGGAATGTGGGGAATCCCCAGCACAGGGCTCCCACCCTGAGCTTCAATAAGTTTGGCTGGACTTTAGAATCTACCACATGAAGAGAGGGTTAGAATGGCAGATTGGGCTTGAGCAGGGTCCCTCAGGCGGGGCAGTGCTCCAGGTCGAGAGGCCTGGCTACTGTCTTCTAGAGAAGACAGTGGATCCCTAAGAGGGGATGTATTCAGTCATCCTTCCAAAGGTGGGGCCAGTGACACTTGGCACGGAGGGGTGGGGGTTAGAAGTAGATGGGCTGGGGGAGGTATGGAGACCGAGGGGAAAATCAGCCCTGGCTGTGAGCCTGAACCCTAGCGCGTGGGAGGAGCTGCAGGCTGGGTCAGACTGGTGCCCGTCTGGCGTGGGAGCTGGAACACAGGCCACGGTCTGCAGTTGCTGTGGATTAAGTCACACACTCGTCCGTTTTCTGTGCCTGCATTTCATCAGTTTCCGGGTTGGTTTGGTGTTCCTCTACTATCCTCTGACATCCTTCAGTGAGCTTTGTATACCGAATGACTGGGATCTTTAATAGTGGTTTCTCATTCTGTTTTTAATGCGTCTGTTCATATAGTCCAAGAAACCTTAGCAAATGCCGGCCAGCAATTAATTTGTCAACATAGTCCTTTTCAGGGTCTCAATAACAGTCAGAGGAGGATCCAGATCCATCCTGAGCACGTTAAAACAAGCATGTCTTACGTGGGGTGTGCTCATGCGTTACCTCCTCCTGAAAATCTCAGTTAATAGTGTGTCCCACCCCAGAGAACCTTCTGGAGAAGGCTTTATGCTCTGTGTTTTTGAGGGCTCTTGGTTGCATACTGACCCTTCAGCCAAATCGGCCAACTGCAGAGCATCAACGGCCTTAGTAACTGGGGAGTCAGTGGGAGTCTGTGAGTCCTTTGGGCTTTAAGTCCTGATGCTCACAAGGTGGGGGTCCCTGCCTGTCTCAACACTGCTTCCTCATGTCAGCCCCACCCCCTGCCCAGAGCTCCCCGCTACTCTAGCAGCCGCCTTCCTCCCCACCCTCCTCCCAACCTTTACTCCCTACCCCTGATGCTGTGCTGCAGCTCAGCCCCCGCAGTAGAGTCCTGGGACTGAGCACCTTGGTCCCGTTCTCATGGCTCCATCCCTGAGTCAGTTTCTGAGGAGGACGTGGAAGTCTTGAACTGACCAAGCTGGGAAACATGCCCCACAGTCAGGGGCTGAGGGGTGCAGGGTGTGGGGAGGGCAGAATCATGGAGGGAAATTGGGATTGAGGTGCTATTTTCAAAGGAGTGGGCAGAGCTGGACATCATTACAGCCACGCTCAACATGATGGTAGGTAGCTGTGAGCCAAGCCAGGTGTGATTTTTTTCTCCTGAGAGAAAAAATCATCCAGGCAATACTTACCCATCTCCCCACCGTTGGCCATGCAGCCTGGCCCCAGGAGCACAGTTGTGCACAGAAGGGTCTGTCTGTGGTTCTGCTCTGCCTCTGCTGGTCAGCATTTTCAGGTAGCAATGATTATGCTGTTGATTAAACTGCCCCTTTCCCCCTTATCTTTGTATAGCTGTTTAACACACTGGTTTATTAGTTTCCTAACTAATTTGAAAAACTTCATATCCATATCTTAGCAAAAGACCTCGTTTTTGCCATAACAGAGTAACACAAACTGGATGAATTAAAGCCACAGAAATATGGAGGCTAGAAGTCCAAAATCAAAATGCACGTGTGCAGGGCCACGCCCCCTCTGCAGATCCTCCTGGGCCCTCCCAGCTCTGGTGTCTTGGTGGTCCTGGTGCATGTGCAGGGCCACGCCCCCTCTGCAGATCCTCCTGGCCCCTCCCAGCTCCGGTGTCCAGGTGGTCCTGGTGCATGTGCAGGGCCACGCCCCCTCTGCAGAGCCTCCTGGGCCCTCCCAGCTCTGGTGTCTTGGTGGTCCTGGTGCATGTGCAGGGCCACGCCCCCTCTGCAGATCCTCCTGGCCCCTCCCAGCTCCGGTGTCCAGGTGGTCCTGGTGCATGTGCAGGGCCACGCCCCCTCTGCAGATCCTCCTGGCCCCTCCCAGCTCCGGTGTCCTGGTGGTCCTGGTGCATGTGCAGGGCCACGCCCCCTCTGCAGAACCCTTCTGGGCCCTCCCAGCTCTGTGTCCAGGTGGTCCTGGTGCATGTGCAGGGCCACGCCCCCTCTGCAGAACCCTTCTGGGCCCTCCCAGCTCTGTGTCCAGGTGGTCCTGGTGCATGTGCAGGGCCACGCCCCTCCGCAGAACCCTTCTGGGCCCTCCCAGCTCTGTGTCCAGGTGGTCGTGGTGCACCTGTGCAGGGCCATGCCCCCTCTGCTGGCCCCTCCTGGCCCCTCCCAGCTTTGGTGTCCAGCAGGGCCACAACCCCTCTGCAGAACCCGTCCTGGCCCTCCCAGCTTAGGTGTCCAGGGGGTCTTGATGGCCTTGGCTTGTAGGTGTGTTGCTGCAGCTGCTTGGCCCTTGTCACTTGGCTCCTGTCTGTGTGTGTCCCTGGCTCTTTACTGATAAGGACACGGTCGTGTTGGAGCAGGGCCCTCCCTACTCCCATATAACCTCCTCTTAACTTGCACGCTGTTCCTAGACGTCCTGTCAGTGGTCCCGGGAGTGAGGACTTCAGAGCGCTTTGGGGACACAGTGCAGCCCACGATGCTGCTCAGGCTCTTTGGACATGTTAGTGTATTTGGGAAAAGTCACGGTAACGTGAATGATACTGTTAAGTAGTATCAGAGGTACCTTAGAAATTACATAATAGAAACTAGACTGTTTCAAAGCAATGGGACAGTCTGACTGGGCTGTGAATTACTTGTGTGTCAGCGAGGCGAGAACTAACATGTAAGTGACACTTGTGACAGTGTCACGATGTGCCCCTGAGTCCCTCAATTTTGAAGCCATCTCTCCTGCTCTCGCACACAGCCCGGCTCGCAGAATGCCCCACAAGATTGGATTTGTCGTCGTCAGCTCATCTGGACATGAAGACGGCTTCAGTGCCCGGGAACTGATGATCCACGCACCGACCGTCAGCGGGTGGAGGTCACCGAGGTGGGCAGGATGAGGGACCATGGAGGGTGGGTTGTCAGGGGCACGTGGGCTCTCTTGGTCTAAGTGCTAATGTTGTTACAACTCAGATGCAGGACCATGCAAGGGTAGGGTTGTGCCGCCGCCTCACCCATCTAGTTACATACGGGACTCTTTTCTTTCTGTTTTTAATGAAAATTTGTTGAAACTTTTCCTCTTTAACCCACATTCACTTAAGTGTGCACATACGGAAAAGTAGAAGGAGAACTGCCTGCACCCCCAGCCCCCTTCCCGCACCCAGTTCCCTGATTGAGGGCCAGTCGGCGTTCTCTGTGCTGGGTGGTAAGGATTTTGCATCTCACCGCTGTCATGTAATATAGGACCTCAACCCAGAAAGTCTCTTTCAGATTCGTCTAGAATGTTTATTTGTACACCTTTAAAAATGCTCGTTACTTGAGTGATGTAACACTAGTGAGTGTTTTTCAGAAACGTTTTCCCGAGAAGCCTTCTTTCTTCCCCAGAGGTGGGGCAGAGTTGGTTATTGGGCTGCCCCGGGGCCTGATCGGGCTTCCCAAGTGTTGTCAGCGTCGGCCACCTGAGGCCGCTCACCTCCCGGGTCCGCGCTCCTCGAGCCTCGTGTTCCAGGTGCCAGTAGAAGGCTGACTGTTGCTCCTAAGTCATGAGTGTGTGAATCTGTATGACATTTACACTCAGGCATGTACTCGTGACTTACATTTACTCAGGAGGTATATTGCTGAAAAGTTGAATGCAAATCCCATTTAAAATTCAGACGCGTTTTCCTTTCGGAGTTTTTCAGAAATGATCATGCAAAACAAAATTTAAAGTAACATGACAGTTCCAAATTATATAATGGTTCTGACCCCCGACGTGGGCCTGAACGTAGCCAGCTGAACAAATGAAAGGACCGTGGGATATCAGGTGAACATTTTTGCAACCAGTGCTCTTGCTCCCTGATTTTCTGTAATTGGGTTTCTACCTCTCCTGGAACATTTATCCATGTGCAATAGGCGGTATTTGCTGTCATTCCAACACCTCCTTACTCAGCAAATAGGTAACTGGGGGCCATGCACTCTTTAGCCAGTAAGTTAAGTGATCACCATTGGGCGGCTACTCCTTTGGCTATGGAATCGGCCAGCTCTTCTAATGGTGGGAAGAGGTTTCTGATCATGTTCGTTGGCACCTACTGTGATGGGAGGAGAAGGACTCTCCCTACAGAGGCAAACCCAGGGTCATATACTGTGCCTCCGAGAAGCTCCATATAAGGCAGCTAAGGAGGTTTAATAGGGTGGATCCATGGGGGGTTTCTATTTTGTTATGAAGAGAAAGTAGAACAGCGAATATAGCAAAAGCACGCTGTTTTTCTACACTCCAGCTATGAAGACGACGAGGTGTCCAAGCATGGGGCCATTACCAGGACTTCCACATGTGAAAATAGCCAGGAGGAGATGTAGGACCCCCTCCTCAGGAGCGGCATTTGTGGGCTCGTTTGTCCATATCAAGGAGTCATTAGCGTCATTCAGCCAAGCCTCAAATACGACGTTATCACATACTGAGAGTCTTCCTAAATACAGGGGTATGACAGCCAGCTAACACACGGTCTGACTTGCGTCGGCTACTCCAGTGTCGTCTGCATGTATATCCAAGAGAACTTGAATTAAGCCACATAACAGGGCACATGAATTTCGTATTCTCACCTTATTAGAGGGCCCTACAGAACAGTTAAGTACAGAGTGGCATTGGGATTCCAGAGAAGTCACTTACATGGTGAGTAAGGGGTCACTGCTGTCATGGACAGGTCAAGGTTTCTGGTGACAAATCCAACAATCAGAAAGGCACCCCTCTTTCACAGGAGATTGGGAAATGTGTACAAAAGTGGTGTCTGTCCAAGGAAGAGCGGGGGAAATAAAGTTAGCAGCAACGGTGAGAAAAGGGCATAGGGGCCTGGTCAGTCCTGGTCATCCGTCTCGTCAGATGTTGTCTGCTTCCATTCCTGGAAATCGGTGCTTTCACATCACCACTTGTTGGTGTGCAGGGCCATCCACTCAGGGCTTGGTGCTCTCTCTAGGTGTGACATGAATCCAGGAGCTTAGCAGCACAAGGGTTGATTAGCAGTACCCGATGGGGCCTTTCGAGTGAGGTTGAAGGGAGTCCTTCTGGAGGTGTCTTTTCCAGAAGGTGAAATCTCTAGGTTGCAAGGTGTGATGCTCACAGCATTCGTCTCCTGGGAGCCTGCTGTGAGAAGGTTATGCTATTAAAGCATGATTGCTGTCAGTGGAAGCAGTAAGGCCCTTGCAGTATTGAGGCACGTCTCTGTTTATCAGCTGTAGGTCAGAAGAGGCAGGACTGGCTGTCCTGGGCATCCTCTGACCATCTCAATGGGTGAGTGTTTGAGTTCCCAAAGGAGTGGATCTACGGGTTTATAGGAACCAACAGCGATGCTTTTGGTCAAGGAATTTGGAAGATCTCTACAAATGTTGCCAATTGGGTCTTAGTAATGTCGTTAATGCATTAGATTAGCCCTGTGGATTGAGGATGGTAAGACAGTAAAAGTGTAAAACCGACCAGACAGCACAGACCCACCTGTCCAAGTGTTCAGCTACTGAAGTTCAAGGGGTTCCCCTGGTATAGATGGTCTTTTCTAACAGGATCTCAGCCACAGAAGAAGCAGTAGCCTGTCTACAGAGGAAAGTTTCAGTCCAGTGAGAAAATGTGCAGCTCATAACTAAACATGTTTATGTCCCTGAGATGGGAACAGCTGAATAAAATCCCTTTGCCAGTCCTCACATGGCCCGTGAGCAGTTTAATGCAGTGCAGACAGGCTTTCCTGGATTAAGTTTCAGATAGATGAACAAGTAAGGGGGGCGCTTTTCACAGCCTTAGTAGTATTGTCCCTCCAATACTGGCTCGTGAGCTCTGTCGTTTTTCCAGTAGACAGTGGCATCATGCATGTACAGTGGGCACTGATGGGGACTCTGGAGCTTCTGCTAGGACCAGATTGTGGTTTGGCCCAAACCAAGAGTTCTCTTTTTATCAAGTCAACAGTTATTCAGTTCCCAATATTGTTTTTCCTTTTCTGGGGCCAGTTGTTGGGCATTTCTAGTCAGCGTTCCCAAATTGTCCTCTGGGGCACATGGGGCTGTCCCTTTGGACCACGATAGAGGTTTAGCCAGAGGTTCCTTTGAGAGCAGCGTTTTGGCAGAAACGCCAGCAAGGTTGTTTCCTTTCACTTCCAGGGAGTCAAGTCAGGAATGCCCAGGGACCTTGACAGCAGCCAGGGCAGGTGGCATGGGTATGACATCTAATAAATCTCAGACATAAGAGCCATTTTAAACTTTATTCCCATCAGAGGTAGGTCAACCTTGCTGTTTCCATATCATCCCAAAGTCATGGGCAACTGCACAGGCATACAGGCTCTGAGTATAAATGCCAGTGGTTTTGCCCGTGGCTGCACCCCGAGCGCCAGCGAGAGGGTGTGCTTCCTCCTGTTGGGCTGAAGCAGACAAGGGTATCGGTGCTGCCTTGACAGTTTTGAGAGGCGCTGCGGCAGCAGCCCCACGTGGTATCTGCCTTTTCATCCTGTGAATAAGAACCTTAGTAAACCATGGGAAATCTGCATTGGCCAGCGGAGTCTCCTGTGAGTTACTGCAGAGTCAAAGGGATGTGTTGGTGTGAGCCGTCTGAAGGAGTTTTGTCGGTGAAGCGGGAGAGGAGTAGCAGGGGTGAGGTTATTACAGCAGGAGTGAGTTATTCAGGAGCAGTCAGAAGGAGGGTTTCCAGGAAGTAAGACGGCTGGCGGGCCAGCATGGTGAGGATTCGAGAGAGCTTCAACTGCACAGGCTACAGAGATGGTTAGAGGAACCCAGGGATTAGTTTTTGGTGCCCAGAGTGGCTCTGAGACAAGGGGGCTGTCCCCATGGCACAGGGTCCAGCTGTCGGCCGTGATACCCGATGGGTCGATGATGGTCCCTGTGTTTTGGGGCGAGTACTCCAAGGGTGTTTCCCCCTTCCTCATGTCAGAGAGGAAGAAAGGAAACTGATAACTGGGATGTCCAAGGGCAGGGCCCTTATTAAACTTCTCTTTAAGGCTCCAAAGGCAGTATCATCCTGATCTCCCCAAATAAAAGGACCAAGTTTGTTGGTTTTTAGAAAACATATACGGGCTGGGCCTTAAGAGAGAAATTTGGAATTCAGTTTTGACAGCAGCTAGCTACCCAAAACACCTTGTAATTGGACTGAGTTTCAGGTTTGGGGAAGTTGAAAATACTGTGAAGCCTACAGGAATCTAAATGTGGCCTCATTCTAAGATCAGGTGCCCTAAATACTGAACCTAAGTTTGAGCAAATGGCAGTTTTTCCTTAGAGACCTTGTGTCCCTTTAAATGGTTTAACAAGTGAATGCTGTCTTCCTGTGAAGTTTTAGAGGAGAGCACAGAAGCAAACCATCCATATGTTTTAACAAAGTAGAGCCTACAGAAAACTTTATTGTCCAGATGAGCCTTTAAGGTTGGAGAAGTAAGAGGGACTTTCAGGGCCTTTCCTGGTGGTCCAGTGGTTAAGACTCATCCTCAGGAAGCAGTCCACAGAGCAGTCACAGGGTGATTCTGCTCCTGGTAGGAACGGATGCCGGTCTTAGATGGATTTAGGGACCACAGGGTGCCAGGGGTAACGACGTTATGGATTCCAGAGATCCTGGACAGACCTCCATGCTCAGCCATTGCATTTCTCATGGGCAAAACAATGCTGCAAGGACTGGTACGAGCGAGCATGTGGCCCTGGCTTTGAAATCTTCTGCTATGGACTTGATGCCTCTAAGGACCTCTGTTTAATTATAAGGTATTGATTAATTCTGGGGAGAAGTTTTGAGGGATATATTTAAATATTAATAGGAGAACACTGGATTCTGTGAATTTCAGTTGAAGATTTTTCATATAAGGAGAGCAGTAGCCAATCCAGTGGTGACCAGTGATTAGTGTCCTTGAAATCAGCTCTAGTACATCTGAGACCGAGCAAGTAAAAGATAGTGGAGGTCTTTCATTTCACCTGGTTGGCTATTTTGATGGCCAACAGTTCAAATTCTAGACCTGTTTCCCCCTTCAGGAGAAAGACATTCCAGGATGGCACTTTCCTGAGAAATCTCTGCCCCTGCTCGAATAGGGGTGAGAGAACTGAAGGAGGAAAGAGTACGTGTCTCTCAAACAGCCTGGATGAAAGGGATCAGCTTCCAAGATGGGGACCTTCTGGGGTTTGTTAGCAATCCCCTGCTTTTGCAGCTGTTCAGCACTCTGAGGCAGGAGCTGCCTGAGAGCAGTGGGCTGAGCACCGAGAGTGTGGCTCTGGTGTCAGTGAGGACACAGATTCCTTCCCAGTCCGGAGGGTGGTTTCTCCAAGCCAATTAGAAGGTTTGGGAAGAATACCTGTGGTTCCTCAGAGCCTGGTGCTTGGGTTAAGAGGACATGGAAAGGTTGTTTGGAGCGTGGAAGGCACCTGCAGTGCCTAAGCCCTAAAGGTCTTTTTGTTTTTTTTCCCCAATGTCCTGGCTTTTTGCAGTAATAGCAGAGACCAGGGGTTTTGTTTTTGTTCGGAGGTGTGACGGGGGCTCTATTTGTTGAAGATTAAGGATGTTAGTGGCTTTCCTTTTGGTTGACTCATCCAGGGCTCAAACAAGCTGGTCTACCAAAGTAACCAGACCTGGAGTGGACATGGTTTTCCATTCCATCCTGGTCCTTTTAACTGAAAGAGAATTCCTATTCAGCCCATTCATGAACGCAGAGTTGGAGGCAACCCAAATGGATTCAATATCCAAAAGAAGACCCGTCATTCTCAAGTCAACTATAGTGGTCGTGAGCAGGCTTTATAAGTTTCTGCATGCAAGCCTGAATTTTGTCCCAATCATCAAGATTAAGAAAACCTTTGGAAACTGTTCTGTGAAAATTTCTAGCAAGTTCTTGGGTTTCCTGCTGTCAGTCAGAGTCTGTTTCTCCAAATCCTTTTCAGGATTTTCCCATCAGGCAAGTTTCACGCAATGTCAGGCCTGATGGACATAAACGTGAGAAGCTAGGTTGCTAAGTTCAGAAGTGTGCTGGACTCCTCAGCAAATGCATGGGGGTCCTCAGTTCCTTTGGGAGAATCTCTGACTGTAGCTCAAAGTTCAGCTTTAGTCCAGGGACCATTAAGAACCTAGGGATTTAGCATCTGGACCCCTAAAAGGCTTAGCTTTCAAGGGGCAGGATTTAAGTTCAGGGAAGGGGGAAATGGGGAGGGGTTTGGAGAAAAAGGGAAGTTCAGCCAGAGGGGTGGGGGTTGAGGGGTGCAGAGGAGCAGACAGTGAGCAGAAGGGGAGGGAAAGCAGCACAGGGTAGGGGCAGGGGCCTCAGAAGCCGGCTTGTCTTCTTTCGATTGTTTGTTTGCCCCCACTAGCCTAGGAGTGATATTTTGTAAAGAGGCAATTTTTGAGTCCAGAATGTGTTTGGAAGCTCCAAGATATCAATTAAAATAAGCATCCCAATAAGGCTTTTTCATTTGGTTCTGAGAGAAATAGGATTGGGGCAGTTGAAAGTTCCCCAAAATGGCTGTTGATATTCTGAATTACGTGGGGGTGAAGTCAGTCCATTTAGTTAAAAATGTGCCTGAGGAAGGACCATAGTTTTTAAACGTAAAACCAACCAGGATCCCTGAAAGGAAGGCTGTCCCTGAAGTATTTAGGTGACCAGTGTCCCATTTCTCAGCTTTTTTCAAGAGTAAAAGAAAAATCCCTAAATAGTCTGATTTCAATGGAATTTTACCAAAATTCCAGCACACTTCCAGCAGGGAGGACAAGTTGGGGAGTACCAGCCAAAGGGGAGCCTGGTGGGAGTCTGTGGGGTCAAAAAGAATCGGGCACACTTAGCAACTAAACAACAACAACCCCCCAGAAGGACAAAGCCATCCCAAAAAGAAAAAAGGCAGGTCCTGGGTAAAGCCAAGAGCCTAGCCAAAAGGAGCAGCTCGACCTGAGAGGAGCCTTGCTGGCTGGCCTGGAAGGAGGAGGACTTGAAGGAGGGGAGCATGGGGCAAGGGCAGGGCCCCCTGCAGTTCCACGGTTCATCTCTGCCAGACCCCACTTCTTTTTTTTTTTTTTGATATAAATTTATTTTAACTGGAGGCTAATTACTTTACAATATTATAGTAGTTTTGCCATACATTGACATGAATCCACCACAAGTGTACATGTGTTCCCCATCCTGAACCCCCCTCCCACTTCCCTCCCCATCCCATCCCTCTGGGTCATCCCAGTGCACTAGCCCCGAGCACCCTGTCTCATGCATCGAACCTGGACTGGAGATTCGTTTCACATATGATATTATACATGTTTCAATGCCGTTCTCCCAAATCATCCCCCCCACAGAGTCCAAAAGACTGTTCTATACATCTGTGTCTCTTTTGCTGTCTCGCATACAGGGTTATCGTTACCATCTTACTAAATTCCATATATATGCATTAGTATACTGTATTGGTGTTTTTCTCTCTGGTTTACTTCACTCTGTATAATAGGCTCCAGTTTCATCCACCTCATTAGAACTGATTCAAATGTATTCTTTTTAATGGCTGAGTAATACTCCATTGTGTATATGTACCACAGCTTTCTTATCCATTCATCTGCTGATGGTCATCTAGGTTGCTTCCATGCCCTGGCTATTATAAACAGTGCTGCGATGAACATTGGGGTACACGTGTCTCTTTAAATTCTGGTTTCCTCAGTGTGTATGCCCAGCAGTGGGATTGCTGGATCATATGGCAGTTCTATTTCCAGTTTTTTAAGGAATCTCCACACTGTTCTCCATAGTGGCTGTACTAGTTTGCATTCCCACCAACAGTGTAAGAAAGGGTTCCCTTTTCTCCACACCCTCTCCAGCATTTATTGTTTGTAGACTTTTGGATCACAGCCATTCTGACTGGCATGAGATGGTACCTCATAGTGGTTTTGATTTCCATTTCTCTGATAATGAGTGATGTTGAGCATCTTTTCATGTGTTTGTTATCCATCTGTATGTCTTCTTTGGAGAAATGTCTATTTAGTTCTTTGGCCCATTGTTTGATTGGGTCATTTATTTTTCTGGAATTGAGCTGCAGGAGTTGCTTGTATATTTTTGAGACTAATTCTTTGTCCGTTGCTTTGGTTGCTATTATTTTCTCCCATTCTGAAGGCTGTCTTTTCACCTTGCTTATAGTTTCCTTTGTTGTGCAAAAGCGTTTAAGTTTAATCAGGTCCAATTTATTTATTTTTGCTTTTATTTCCAATATTCTGGGAGGTGCAGACCCCACTTCTGAACACCGTGTGACGTAAGCCTTAAATAAAGCAGTCAGTTGTTTTACCCGCGGAATGAGCTGATTGCAGAATGGCAGAGAAATTGCTTTGGGGACAGGCACGCTGGGGAGAGTATGGGTGAATCAGGACAAAGGAGAGAGAAGAACCTCACTTTATAGGGAAGAGGGGCAACTGGCAGGGGCTGCTCTGAAGCACAGTCCACTGGAGGAGAGAGGAGATCAGGGTGATGACGGTGTCTCTGTGGCTGGGGTGAAAGGAGGGCGTGCCTAAGGCTCCCCTCCAGGACCCAGCTCCATTTTATTTTTTGTATGTCAATTTAAAAAATTTTTTAGAACTTTTTGTTTTGTGTTGAGGTATAGCTGTTTAACGATGTTGTGATAATTTCAGGTGAACAGGAAGGGCCTCAGCCATACATATACACGTATCCATTCTCCCCAAACTCTCCTCCCTTCCAGGCTGCCGCATAACATTGAGCAGAGTTCTCTCTGCCATACAGTAGGTCCTTGTTGATTATTTCCTTTAAATATAGCGATGTGTACAGGTCCATCCCACGCTCCCTAACTGTCCCTTCCTCCGCACCTCCCCAGCAACGGTAGTTCATTCTCTAAGTCTGTGAGTCTCTTTCTATTTTGTAAGTAAGTTCATTTGTATCATTTCTTTTTAGAGTCCACATATAAGGAATGTCATATGATATTTCTCCCTCTTTGTCTGACTTACTTCACTCAGTATGACTCTCTGTAGGTCCATCCATGTCCTGCAAATGACATTATTTCATTCTTTTTAATGACTGAGTAGTATTCCATTGTATACATGTAGCATATCTTCTTTATCCATTCCTGTGTCTTGGCCATTGTAAACAGTGCTGCAGTGAACACTGGGGTGCATGTATCCTTTTGATCATGTTTTTCTCCAGGTACGTGCCCAGGAGTGGGATTTCAGGGTCGTATGGTAGCTCTAGTTTTAGTTTTTTAGGGAACCTCCATACTGTTCTCCATGGTGTCCATACCAATTTACATTCCCACCTACTGTGTAGGAGGGTTCCCTTCTCTGCACTCCTTCCCCAGCATTTATTCTTGGATTTTTTTGATGATAATCATTGTGGCTGATGTGAGGTGATGTCTCATTGTAGGTTTGATTTGCGTTGCTCTAATGATCAGTGATGCGGAGCATCTTTCCATGCGCCTGTTGGTCATCTGTTGTATGTCCTCTCTGGAGAAAGGTCTGCTCAGGTCTTCTCTGGCTCCATTTTGCATAGGGTTTCCCTTCATTGCTTTTACAATGTATTGTCCTTTCTTTTAATCAGTTTGAGGGGTAGTGTTGATTCATCTATAAACTCTCAATAAACTACCTTTGAATAGCTAAATCATAGCCTTTTTTTTTTTTTTTGGTTGCACTGCATGGTTTACAGGATCTTCATTTCCCAATAGGCATGGACAGGCATCAGACTCTGGCCACAGCAGTAAAAACGTCGAGTCCTAACCACTGTACCACCAGGGAATTCCCATAGCTTTTTTTTTTGAAGGGTTTTAAAATACACAACTTCAAAATTTTGTCAGTAGTCTTAGTGTTCCTTCAACAATTTTGTAGTTGTTTTTTTTAATAATAAAGGATTTCCTTCACACAGATTACTGCGTCCCTATGTCTAGAATGGTCTCACCACCAATTACAGTGTCTGTGCCCTGCATTGAGAAACAGTAAACATCATAAATGTCTACAGCAGCCTTGGCCGAAGGGTATTTGAAGCTCGAGTTGCTAGGTTCCCCATTTCCTGGCTGTCCTGCCCCACATGTGTCTCTTTTAACAAAAGTGGCAATTTTGAAAACTCAGTATTAGGAAACCCCAGGGATCTCACCCCCAGAATAAGAGTGTTCTGTCTGTCGTCACTGGCCCCACTTTCTCAGCCAAACACAGAAGTGCCCAGAGCCCCATCTGCTCAGCCTAACGTTCCTCCCTGTGCACTCCTTCTGTCAGGACGGGCAGGAGGCTGGCAGGCGGGGCGGGGAGCTGGGCGGGGAGCGTGTTCGTCTGTGTGGTGTCTCACGCCTCTCGGATGCCTGTGTGCAGTGTCAGGTCACCTGTGAGGTGCACAAGTTCAGGCTCAGGGTGGTGTGTGCTTGGGGTTCCTCCCCGAGGGGAGGTTTTCAAAGCCATGGGGTCAGGCGTATGCCCCACGCACGGCGAGTCTGCATAGGGAAGGGAGCCTGGAACCCTACCCAGGGCATAGACAGGACAGGAAGGGCCAGGTCAGGACCGGCAGGTGCATGTCGTACTCGGCCTCGTGGAGGTCAGTGACCTGTGATGTTGGCTGAGGGGGAAGCTAAGAAATGAGATGGGGCCAGGAGAGCAGGGATGGGTCACAGGAGGCTCCCCGGGCCATCTGGCATGTGTGTGTAGCTGTCTGGAGGGGTGTAGTGAGGCAGCTGGGAGAAGAGGCAGGAGAGGGCCATGCGGGCCAGCCGCCAGGTCACCACTGTGCTCTCAGGCATCGTGACGTGTGCTGGAGGGGCCCTGCCTACTGCCCCATCCTCAGGACTTCCTGGGCTCCAGTAGCCCCTGGACACCTGCTGCTGGGCACACCCAGCCTGGCCTGCTCGGCACACGCCCCACCCACTGTCAAAGCCTAGTGTTGTCTCCCTGGTCATGATCATGTACTGCGCATTGAGGTTTCTGACGGCTGTGTGCCTTCTGAGCAAAACTGACGCTCCAGTGGGGTCAACCGTAGGCTTCTCCTCCAGGCTGCTGAAACAAGTGTGAGAGGCACTCAGGACATACTGCTCATTGCTCACTCCACTCAGGACTCTATAAAGCAAGGGGTTTCCCCAAGTGTGTGGGTTCCAGCAGGAAATCCTCTGGCTCACTTGGACAGCCTCTTGTTTATCTTGTGTGTCTATCTCATGATAAACTTTGGGTTTCATTTCAAACCACAAACTAGCCGCTCCAAGTTTGATTCACTCTGGGGGCCCGGCAGACCCCACTCTGAGTTCCAGCTGTGACTGGAAGGCTTTTAGGGGGCCAGGACCAGGGCCCCTGCAGCGTCAGAACCCACAGAGCTGCCCCATTACCTGGACGTGTGGCTGGGGACTGCCTGAAACCCTCCATGGTGATCCTGCAGGAAAACAGGACTGTGCTTGCTTTCAGGTTTTGCCAGTTCCCACAAGAAATTGTTCTTCAGATGGTGGAGCGTTGTCGAATAAGGAAGCTGCAGCTGCTCGCGCATCAGTACATGATCCCCAGCAAAGTTGAGTTCTACATCAGTGAGAGCCTGCCCGAGTACTTCACCCCGTATCAAGCAGAGCGGTTCCGGAGGCTTGGGTAAGGGTGGAATTTAGCGTGTATAGTGGGGATGTCTAGCCTGAACAGTTTTGCCTCAAAGTGGGTAAACACTGCGGCATCCCCCTTGCCGTGGTGCTTGCTCACACCCTCACGTGTGGGTCCGGATCTCACAGCTTGTGCACACCTGCTGCATGCCAAGCGTGTTCACTGAGCAGCGTTCCCGCTGATCGGTCGTGTTCAGGCTGCTTTTCAGATGCAGAACTTGTCTGGAGAACACTGTTTAGAGTTTGACTTCTGGACTTTGCCCAGGCTTTGTTTTTTTTTCTTTCATTCCAAGCCTAACTTTCCTTGGAACCTGTGGAATTCACTGGGAGCCAAGGACAGCGCGTTTCTGCACCGACGTGGTTCCATAGGTGTGTTCTTTCTTCCAGCTACGTGTCTCTTTGTGACAATGAGAAGACAGGCTGCAAAGCCCGGGAACTGAAGTCGGTGTATGTGGACGCAGTGGGGCAGTTTCTGAAGCTCATCTTTCACCAAAACCACGTCAACAAGTACAATGTGTATAACCAGGTGAGACGCATGGGCCTGCCCCTCAGTGGTGTCTCCCCTCATAGAAGAACCTGCACTCTTCCTTCAGGGTGCTGTCTGTGGGGCAGTGCTAGGCTCGCTGGAGCTGTTCCTCCGATTCAGGGCCACCAGTCACATGTGGCCGTGTATGCTGGGGGCGTGACTGGTCCACGGGCATGGGCTGTGTGTGTCACCCAGACTCAGTAACAAGATGAGACATTTTGGATGTATTAAGTTTAAATATATTGTTACAATCAATTTTATCTGTTTCTTTTAAACTTTGTTTTACTCTGCCAAGTAGAAAACTTAAAATTATCTGTGTGGCATCATATTTCTATTGGACAACACTGTTCTAGGTAGACTTTTGTAAGGTAAATCCCCTGATGGAAATTGGGAAGGTGATTTCATGTGGCATGCAGTCCAGAATCTCTCTGGTTCCCTTTCTGTTGCTTTGGCATAATTAACACAGTGGAAATCAGAGGCATCAGAGCAGTCTTTTTAATTGAAGCAGATATTTATAACACTCCTTGCCCCTTCCAGAGGCACGCAAGTGTTCCAGCCAGTCAGAGTTTATGCTGAGCAGGTGAGCTGGAGGAGAGTCTGAGACAGAGTCAGGTGCCTTGTCCATGCATGACAGCAGAGTTCTGAACCGTCTCTTTCCTCCACTTCCTCTCCTTGTTCACCAGGGGTTCCTTGGGTTTTAGCTCAGCCTCAGTGATTCTCGAGGGCAGGGGCATGTCATGGGAGAATCACTGCCTCGGACAAACTGAGCTGCGTTAATGTCGGTTTTCATTCATTGTCTAACTTACCACCATCAGGTAGATATGATCCCATTCTTAACTCAGGTGGATGTTTCAATATAAGGCTGCATTGAAACTTTGTTACTGTTTTAACATCCTTCAAACATTAAAATAGCTACTTGTTTCAACATTAGAATATTATGTAATTTGAAAATCATTAATAATTCTACGTTAGCATGAGATTTTGCAATTAGTGCATTTAGATGTACATCATCCCATTTGATGACAGGATGAATCAGAGTGTTATAAAGGGGTTAAGTCCTGTCTAACATTTATACTTAATTTCTGTTGGTGAATTCTCTCTTAGGTTGCTTTGGTTGCAGTAAATATCATTGGAGACCCTGCAGACTTTGGTGATGAAAGCAATATTGTAAGTCTGGGAAGTTTCATTCCTAAAGAGAGACATTTATTTCTAACAAGGAGGGGTCATTCATTTTTGTCACAGAAGTGTCATCCTATAAATTTTCACAGAAGTGTCTAGTGACCAGCTCGCAGGTGATTTTTCAGCAGCTGTTGTTTTAAACTTTCCTTTGCTCGAGAAGTTTAGTTGTCCCGCCAGCAAACGGGATCACCAAAGCCCCTGCATATCATATCATCCCTTTGTTTTATGTTGTTCCTTTTCCTCTGAGATACTAAGCGGAACTTCCCCCACAGACCTCCAGAGAGAAGCTGATTGATCACTACCTGGGGCACAATGCGGAGGACCCAGCTCTTGAAGGAACTTGCTCTGGGTAAGAGCCCCGCCCGCCCCAGGCCGTAAACTTCTGGGACTTCCTCCCTGGAAGCCAGCTCTAAAGGACCCTGGACTCGGGGGCCCCAAAGCGCAGTCTGGAGCTGAATAAGTCGCTGATGGGATTGTCGTGAATACACTGCAGATTAAGGTCACCCTTCTGTTTAGCACGTTTCATTCAGCACCCTTCAGAGAGGACTTCATTTCCTGTGTGGTTCAGTATCACCAAACAAAAGAGCCGTCAGCCATCCTTTGATGTTTTAGTGGCACAGGTAAATTCATAGACGGAACAATTGACCAAGATTGTCAGTTACTGAGCTTCATCCTCCCTCTGCTCAGAGCTTCAGTCCTTAAGGGAATGAGACCTGCTCGTCTCCAGGTTCTCCTGCACGCCTCTGCCCGTCTCCAGGTTCTCCCGAGCGCCTCTCCACGCTCTTCATGCACGCAGTTGTGCAAGACTTAGCCATCCTGCTGCCTCTTTAGCAGGTCAGGCTTGGAGGGCAGAGCTGAGGGTACAGCTCTTTCCTCCCTGTGTCCCAGCACCTCTCTGGGACCAAGTCCTCAGCACCCTGCCTAACAGCACCCAGCCTAAGGAGAGAGGAATTCAAAATGACACCCAGGGCCCCATTTCTGACAGCAGCTCCCCAAGAGTGAAAGGATAAGATGCTTAGAAAAGATAAGATGCCTCGATATTAGTAGATGGTGTTTGCCCATGACCTGTGGTGTGTGTCACTCCATGCTTACGGGCACGTGGTCAGAACAGCCGGCTCTTCTGTTTGCATCAGATGTGGGGTCGATTCTCCAGCCTGTCACTCGGAGCCACGGCGATACCAGTCATGCGCCCGGCAGACAGTGAACCCGTCCCCACAGAGCTCCCCAGCCCCTACAGGCCTGGGTTTCATTGTCCCCGCAGCCTGAGTGAGAGGCGGACCAGGGGTCGCCTCAGGTGGTGGTGTGCGTGGTGCCTTGGAGTGGAGGCCACGCTTACAGTTCAGTGTGTAAGAAGGCACAGTGCAGGGTGAGCCATCCCACCTACACAAGCCACGCGGATGCCTCCCCTTGTCAGGTTGGCATGAGGAGCACCTGGGGGAGGCGGGCACTGACAGCAGGTGCCGTCTCCGCTTCCTTCAGCATCGTGGTGGCACCACCTGCGGCTCTGCCCTCGTGAGCAGAGATGACCAAGCTCACTGATGGCTCAGTATCTCTGATAAAAGCCCTCTGGGGAATGGTGACTTCTGTTTAAATCAGTTCTTCTTCAAGTTAGCCACGGGGGACAGCAGACTGCAGCTTCCTGTCCTGCTGCGCCCCCACCCAGGGTTTTCCTGAAGGTGAAGTGAGGTCTTAGCAGGTCACAGGCCACACCTGAGGCTGAGTCCACAGGCGCCGCTGGGGCATTGTGAGTGGTGGGCACTGCTGACGCTGGGTGTTCCAACATCATCTCAACCTCTGTAGGGTTCTATGGTGGAATGAAGTGTTGGTTTCATCTCTGGAGCTTCAGGGCAGAGCAAGTTAGATTTGAGAATATGGTATGTATTTAGGTAAAAATAGTCACTGTGACCTTGGGCACATGGAGACATTCTGCTGGTCAGTCCCCACTGAGGTTAACAGAGGTGCCACGGCCACCGTGCCTGCTGCTATGCCCACCAGTACCTGAGTCAAGGCATGCAGAAATAGGATGATTTTGAAAGGGGACGTGGTCCCCTGTCCTGCTTGAATTTATCATTAATCAGCTAAACTTATGACAGATAACATCTTTAATAAGTTTCCCAGCACATAAGGACCCCCGAGCCAAAGTTAACAGGAAGTGTTTACGTCTGATTCCGCAGATGGGGAGGTTCTGAACCACGTCCCTAACTCTTCTGTTGAGGAGTTAGATCGGTGTCATGGTTCTAGACATCAGGCCCAGGAGCTGCTGTCCTGTCATAGAACTAGGAGGAAGGAATGGAGGTCAGAGTTCATGAGAAACCAGTCATTTAGATCATGTTTGGGTCATTTATTCCAGGAAGGATCTTTCTGATCTGCAGAACCGGGTGATGGTGTACAGTTGGACACCTTGATGTACAAGCCCAGTGGTAGCATCTTTAACACTTGTCACTGTTACTGTGGCATGAAATGGAAGCCTGGGCTCAGCCTGAGTCCCCCCAAATCAGCCTCTGCAAGGCCAGGGCCTAGTCGTGGCCGGCTCTGATGTTGGTTTCCCAAGTCTCCAAATGATTCAGGAGCTGATTCTCGTGCACTGTCATGTCCCAGCACCCAGAGCAGAGCTGGGCACAGTCTGCATTTGAGATATCTGTTGAATGAGTGAGTGAGTGAATGAATGAGAGTGAATGTGAATGAGTGAATGAAATGAGTGAATATGAATGAGTGCATGAGTGAGAGAGTGAATGAGTGGGGAAAGAGGTGAGTGAATGAGTGAGTGACTGAGTGAGTGAATGAGAATGAACGAGTGGATGAGTGAGTGAGTGAGTAAGTGCATGAGCAAATGTGAACGAGTGAGTGAATATGAACAAGTGAGTGAATGAGAATGAATGAGCGGGTGATAGATGAGAGAGTGAGTAAATGAGGTTTGTTGGCAGGAAATACCATAGGGGCGGGCATCTCCCATCTTTAGCCCTGAGTGTGTGGAGAGCACCTCCCCTGCAGTATCACGTAGATTAAAACTGGCTCTAAAATATTCTATTCTTTCCTGTAGGAAGTCTGATTATATCTCTCCACTAGACGACTTAGCCTTTGACATGTACCAGGACCCAGAAGTGGCACAGATCATCCGCCGGTTAGACGAACGGAAGCGTGAGGCCGTGCAGAAGGAGCGCTATGACTACGCCAAGAAGCTGAAACAAGCCATCGCTGACTTGCAGAAGGTACTGCCTCTGGGAAACAGCTCCTCTGCCACCCGCGATAGGCTTTGTGTCTGATTACCCTGGCACCTGCCCAGAGAAGGGCCAGGCCTCAGAAGGCCACAGGGTTAGCGTGGATTCAGGGGTGTAAGCAGATGAGAGAGACCACGAGCATGTAGTCCTGCAGAGCCCTCCTCAGGGCCGCATGCCATCTAAGGCAGCAGGAAGCTGAGATGCTTAAACCGCTGTGAGCTTGCAGGCGACCGTGGCCAGTCCCCTCCATTCCCTGTGTCCCTTCCCCCGTCTCCCGGACATGAGGCTGGTCGCCCACACCGTCCTCGAACCGTTAACTTTGAAACGGTCTCTGCGCTGGGAGCAAGTCTGTGAAACAAGAGCTGACGCTGTGTGCTCCAGGTAGGGGAGCGCCTGGGCAGGTACGAGGTGGAGAAGCGCTGTGCCGTGGAGAAGGAAGACTACGACCTGGCCAAGGAGAAGAAGCAGCAGATGGAGCGATTCCGCAGCCGCGTGTATGAGCAGCTGCAGCTGCACGAGCTGGTGGACGCCGAGCTGGTGGGTGGGGCCTGCAGCAGGACCCGGAGTTGGGGGGCCGGGAGAGCTATTCTCCGAATCCACACGGGTGGGCATCAGGGGCTCAGCCTTCACAGGCTCCTGCAGGAGGACTCCAATGATGGACATGGGGCAGGTCAGCGGGGAAGCCTCCCAGCAGATGGCTGTGTCTCCTGGTGGCAGCCCCACCCATGTGGTCCTGGGAAGCACAGGGAGAGGGGCCCCTGAGAGTTCGGGCCAATAGGGGAGGGTCCCATGTCCAGACCCATGTTCCAGGCCAGGAGACAGGCCTGGTGCCCAGGGGATAGCACAGGGAGTGCAGGCTCTAGCTGTCACTGCTGGCTCCTGGCCCCACTCCACCCGCCCCACTCTGTGGTCTCAAACTCATTCCTCATCCTCCCTGGGACTCAGTTTCCCCATTGTTTCCATGGCGGTGAGAACAAGGAACCTGAGATGTGGTCGTCTGCCTAAAGCACTTTCCGCCAGCCCAGCACACGACCACAGCTGAGCCCACTGCACTTGTTAGAGTGACATGAAGTAGCCTGCTCTGCAGACACACAGGGACCAGCACCGGCCGTGTGGGTCCAACCCGGGTGCTCCTGCCCACCTGCAGCCTCCACGCTGCAGCGCCCACTCTGTGAGCAGCCACCCTGCTTTGGTACAGCGTCCCCTGAGTGATCCACACAGTAACATCAGGCAGTCGGGGGCCGTGACGTGGCCTTGTTAGTGCGGCTTCCACCTGTGTCTTCTCAAGCCAGCACTCCCCTGGGGAACGAGGTGGGGTCTGTGTGGCGGGGACACTGGGAGCTGAACGGCCCATTTTCCCCCAGATGAGAAGGCCTCTCGACCTGCCCCTGCAGCCCCTGGCCTGTCCCAGCAGCCCCCACCACCAGCCACCCATGCGCTCCCTGCCACAGCCAGAGGAAAGGGTGTCAGAAAACCGGCTTGCGGACCCTTTTCTTCAGAAGCCTTCATCACACTGCCTGGACGTGTCTCCTCAGCGTCCCACAGTGGACTGGCCACCTCCTGCCACTGACCCCCCTCCCAAGACCCACGTAGGTAACTCAGGTTCCCTCCGTGGGCAGACATGGAGGCCCTGTGTCTTGTGGGGGCTTTCCTGGGGAACGAGTGTATCAGAGAACAAAAGCAGGGGGCCTCCTTCCCCGCCCTGCATTCAGGAACACCGCCAGTGACTAAGACTGCCTCCTCTGAGCCTCTGCTGCTCTCTGCAAAGACGTGCTGCAGTGTGGGAGAGGGTGTTTCTGGGAATGAGTGAGGTTCCCGCCCTGATGGGATCTCAGGACAAGTCGTGTACGAGGCCATCCCTGTTAGAGCTGCCTGTGTGGCAGATGGCAGAAAGCCTGTTTCCAATGGGCTACTGGTGTTTATAACTGGGAGTCTTAAGAGTCCACATGGGTTTCAGGGTAGGTTTGACTCCTATCTTGCGGGTCCGCTTTCTTGGTTCCGGATGCCCTCTCAGTGGGCTGGACCTGTCCCAGGGGCCTCAGCTTCCGGTCTGGACATCTTGCCATCGGGGAGGTGGGGGAGGGTGGGCGGAATCTGTCCTACCCTGAGCCCATCCCCAGGCCCCAGGTTTACCCTGGTTAGACCGGCCTCATCACCTGGCAGCCTCATTGCTCATGTGGGTCACTGAGGACAGGCCACGGGAGGCCTCTGCTGAGGGCCGCAGGTTTGCAGGCACTGGAAGGAGTGACAGAAGGACCCAGGGCTTCCACCACGTGTGTTAGTGCAGGGCTGCTGGACAATGGATGCGTTCAGAGGAGGCTTGATAGTTACAAGTAAACTAACGAACTGAGAAAATACCAGAGGTCTTTCCAGAAGAAGAATGTAATAAGTTTTACTCTAGTGGTCTTTTGGCTGTTGAAATCTCTAGTGGTGAGCAGTAATTGTGGCAGAATCTAGATAGCTTGTTGATTAGGTCTGTAACAAGCTTAGAAGGGAATAGAAACTCCTGTCTGATTTTTTCAGTTACACCCAATTCATAAATTATTCTAACCTGACGAGACTGATACTTCAGTAAAATACCATCGTTCAGACCAGACATGTCCCAGGCAGTCAGCCTATGGGTGTAGACGGGGATCAGCAGGCGAGGGGGGGACCCCACGCCAGGCCCTGTAGCTGCCCTGTCCTCCCACAGCCTGATTCCCTGCCCTACGATGAACGGCCTCTCCCCGTGACCCGCAAGCAGCTCGGGGCGGCGGTCTCCGAGGCAGAGAGGAGAGATGTGCTCGGCGACGAGGCTCAAAGGGCAGACACCGCAGGCGAGCCAGAGCCCCTGACGGAGAAGGCCTTGCGGGAAGCCAGCTCTGCTGTGGACGTGCTAGGAGAGGCCCTGGTAAGGAAAGAGGCCAATGGCGGGTGGGGTGTGCGGCTCCACAGGGCTCCTGGTCCTCTGCCGGTCCCACCCTTGTCCTCACCGTCCAGTGGGAACGTCCTGATGATCAGTCATCACGTGGGAGAGCACGAGCATCAGCTAGGATTTCAGGTCTCCTGATGGCGTCCCTTTGAGCCTGGCCTTTCTCTCTATTTATTTTTCTGTTTTAATTATTTGCCCACGCGCTACAGCATGGAGGATCCTGGCTCCCCAGCCAGAGATTGAACCTGTGTCCTCTGCACTGAGAGGTGGACTTTTAACCACTGGACCACCAGGGACATCCCAACCAGGGCCTTTCCTTGCGGTGCTCACAGGCCTGGGGCCCAGACCCAGCTCCCGCCCGGAGCACTGCTGGCTCCAGGGTCGAGGACAGCAGAGCAAAGAAAATACCAGAGCGTCATTAGCCTCGAGAAGTTCTCCTGTTGGAGCTTTTAATACTGTCCGTGTTTTAATGGACACAGACTTAAAACTTTCCATGCTAGGAGCAGTATTTCTCCAAACCCATGTACCCAGAGGGTGGAGGTCCTGTGTTTAGAAAAGCTGTGTCTTGTTGACACAAACCAAAGCCAGGGGTGCTAGGGTGGGGACAGGGCCGACTGCCCACCCTGAAGGCCGCCCCCTGCCCTCCCAGGTGGCCGGAGCCTACTCCAAGACGTGGTCGCACCGGGAGGACGCGCTCCTCACCCTGCATAAGCAGCTGACGGACACGCCCGTGGGCACCCCAAAAGAGGACCTGAAGAGCACGCTGAGGGCCGCCGTCTTCCTCGTCAGGAGAGCCATCCGCGACATTGTGACCCCAGTGAGTCCTGCCACCCCACAGGGGCCCCCATGTCTGCCGAGAGCTGCCGGGCCATCCCCTGGAGGTCAGGGTGTCCCGGGAAGCAGCCTGGTCCACTCACTGTCATCACCAAGCACAAGGTCACTAGGGATGAAGACCTTGAGTAAGAAACCCGGTCGCCGAGGAGCCTGGGCTCTGTTCCCATGGGCCGTGCCCTCTGGCCCTGTGTGCACAGAGGCCTGGCCGCCGTACTGTTCACGCTACATTCACGTTTGATCTTCCCAACACCTGAGGAGCTTGGAGTTACCAGTGAACTTTCCTAACTCTGAAAGGGCCGTAAGAATGAGCATCCCCAGTTACACCATCGTCTGCATTCACACAGTACCTTATGCA
This sequence comes from Bos mutus, assembly GCF_027580195.1. NCBI lineage: Eukaryota > Metazoa > Chordata > Mammalia > Artiodactyla > Bovidae > Bos > Bos mutus. The sequence goes on along the minus strand of NC_091632.1, from coordinate 36,786,203 downwards.
GTTCAGCAGAAACGTCAGACCCTCGGTCTCAAGGGGCGGTGTCGGAGACCTCATAACACACAGAGATGAGCCCGTGCCCTCCGTGTGCAGGGAACTGTGTGCACAGCAGTTGGCAGTTGGCCATTTTCAGTCCTTCAGACAGCGTGTAGTTTTCAGTGTAACATTCCTGTTGATTACTGAGAGTAAATTTCATGTTTCTTTTTAGTGGAATTGAGTTGAGTGGCTTATCCGTGTTTCTCACTTTTTTCTTAGGTCTTTCAGGCATCTTTGAAACTGTTGAAAATGATAATTACACAGTATATTCCTAAACACAAACTGGGCAGACTTGAAACGGCTCACTGTGTGGAGAGGACGATTCCTGTCTTGCTCACGAGAACTGGAGACTCTTCTGCTCGCCTCCGGGTTATGGCTTCTAATTTTATTCAGGTACAGATTTCCCCAGGATGTTTGAAGCCATCAATAATAAACACATAACCGGAGATACTTGGCTTTCTTAGTATAGTACCTTACAAGGTCCCATCTGTTCAAGCCAGTCATAGGTTATGCCGTGTGATTCACCATCATAACTTCCTTCTCCTCTGACCCAGCAAAATGCTGCCTTAAACATGGCTACAATGTACAGTTTTTCTTTGTTTCTCTTATTTAGCATAGGCTTTTAATTTTAATAAATAAAAATATATGGAGAGCCAGACCAGAATAGAAAAGTGGAGTTAAAAATAATAATAAACAGGTCACAGTCTTGATGAAGTGCCTTTATTCTTTCCACCAACATGCCTCCTCTCGCCTGGGCACTGGGGGAGCCAAGGTGGATGTGAGCAGCTGGGAGTCTGGGGCCCACGCTGAGCCAGGCAGCACAGGAGTGTGCTTTGCTCTCTTGTCAGGAATCCATCTGGGCCAGGAGACCTCAGGTTAAGGTGCAGGGTGTCTGTGAGCTCCTCCAAACGTGAACCCAGTGCCATGAGCAGGCCGGCTTTCTAGGGAAGGAAGCCAAAACTTCCATAGTTTCTCCACCAGGAAGAACCACCGATCTTGTTTTATTTAATGAACTAAAACGTTCAGGGAAAATGAGTGAGGGGCGTTATTTGGGGGAACTCTTTCAAAGGATGCATTGAACGTGCCCCTAATTGTTTCCAAGCCACGTTCACCTCCAGGACGGCAGTGGTGCTGAGCGCCCTCCGTGTGCAGGCGTTCCCGTACTGCACCAGCTTCCGACGGCCTACGCCGTGTGGCCATGTGCGGCCCCTTGTGCGCGGCATCTGTGTCTCCCAGGGAGGTCAGTGTTCTGCTGCTCTCGGGGGCTCCCCTCCCTCCTCCTCCCCATTGGTCTCCAGCCACTCATGGGCCCGGAGGCAGAGCCAGCGGTGCTGCCAGAATGAGAAGGTGTTTGGGTGGTGTGGCCACAGACCGGCCAAAACAGGCTTCTGTCTGTACAGCTCATGTTTCATCGATATTTTATCATTTCTTCTGTCTTTCCCTTTAATATTTTATCATTTTTTCTTGCCTTGCATCTGGCTAGTTAAGTGATGAATATCTTAATTATAGAAATACTTGAGACAGTAGAGCGTGTGGAGGCACTTACCCTCTTTCATCTCAACCCATCAGGGATCAGTCCATCTGAATATGTGCCTGTTACACGCTTGGCTAAAGTTTAAAAATACTGAAATGGAGGTTCTTACAGCAAGACTTAATTTCTTTTAGAATTTTAGAAATTAGAAAATATTTTTCTTAAGGTTGTGAGAGCCTGAGAAGAGAAACTAAGGTTTTAATCACACTTTCTGTAAAGCTTTAATTCATCTCTAAGTGATCATGGTTCTTATTTCTGATGATTCAGGCTTTTGTTCTTAATTGTTATCATATCTTAAAAAGAAATAGGCGCTTACAGACAAATGACTTTACCGTCATCTGTCACTGTCATCTTTTATTTCCCATTTTTTCCCTCAGTGTTTACTTTGCGACTAGCAATCAGTAACCCCTCTCATTTTCCAGTAAAACTTAGCAGATGCTGTTGGTCTCTCTAGGAGATAGCCTTGTTTAAGGAAGTGAAGTCTCTCCAGGTCATCCCATCTTACCTGGTCCAGCCGCTGAAAGCCAACTCCTCAACTCACCTGGCCATGAGCCAGATGGCACTGCTGGCGCGACTGCTGCGGGACCTGGGCACGGAGGGTGCAGGCTTCACCGTGGACAGTGTGATGCGGGTGAGCGCCTTGGGGTGGCCACCACAGCCAGGCCCAAGCTGGTGGCTGCAGCACGTGGGTGTCTGGGGAGTGCTAGCTGCAGATCAGTGGGGGGTGGGGTGGAGAGGCATGATTTCAGAACGTCCCTGCTTCCTCTGACACATGTGGGTGCTGGAGCCTGCAGCACCTTCTGCTTCACCTGGTGAACACAGAACAGGAAGGGGACCCCAGATTTAAGAGTGGACAGGAATGCCGGGGTGACTCAGTGATGGACCCACCCCCCCAGGGCAGGAGGACCTCGTGGGAGGTGACAGATGGGAGGGAGCACAGATGAGTGGGCTGGGGAGATGGGAGGTCACCATCCCAGGTAGCGGGTAGCGGGTTCCTTGCAGTCAGAACATCTCAAGGTTCTTACGGGGTTTGAGGATGACAAGGTTCAGGGTAAAACCTGGCTGTGCTGGTGGAGACAGGAAGTGAAGAAGCCCAGCTAGTGAGAGACCGATGCCTGAAAGGCCATTATATATGGGAACGTTGGTATGTTGTGATAGGTTCGTGTGATCCTAAAGCACTTAGGATGGATGGATCAGATCCTTCATCTACTTCAAGGTCACACACAGATCCTGAAAAAGAAACATTGAATAAGAAATAAAGTGTCAGAATGATACGCACAGTGAGCCATTTATGTATGTGTGTGCTCAGTCATGTCCCACTCTTTGTGACCCCGTGGACTATAGCCCACTGGGCTTCTCTGTCCATGGGGACTCTCCAGGTAAGAATATAGGAGCAAGTTACCATTTCCTCCTCCAAAGGATCTTCCCAACCCAGAGATCAAACCCGCATCTCTTGTGTCATGTGTTGGCAGACAGATTATTTACCACTGAGCTACCTGGGAAGCCCATTTATGATGTCAAACAAAAGCCTGTGTGCACACACATGGCACACACATAATGAGAACGTCTGAGGGTTCATGTCCTCCAGCTTCAGGGACTGATGCCTCGGGAGGGGGAGGGGCAGGTGGAAGGGGCAGGGAGCTGGAGAGACTTCCAAGGGGGCTTGTGCAGTGGTCCTAGCGCTCTGTTTCTTAGAAAGAGCTGAAACAGACACGCCTTGTAATGCTTAGTTTACAGGAGGATGTAACTTTAAAACTGCCATTTATTACCTGAAGTAGGAAAGAGCAAAACGATAATTGCATACACAAGTTCCAGTGTAAAATAAGTGAGGGAAAGTCTGCATCTTAGTAGCTGGAATTCTGTGGGCAATGTCTTCTTTATTTTTAAAGTGTTTATATTGCCTCTGTGTTTGGGCTTTCTTGGTGGCTCAGATGGTAAAGAATCTGTCTGCAGTGTGGGAGACCTGGGTCCGATCCCTGGGTTGGGAAGATCCCCTGGAGAAGGAAATGGCTACATGGCTACTCACTCCACTATTCTTGCCTGGAGAATCCCATGCACAGAGGAACCTGGTGGGCTACAGTCCATAGGGTCGCAAAGAGTCGTACGTGACTGAGCGACTTAACACTATGTTTTTTCTACGCCAGAAAAACTAAACGTGGCTGTTTTACAACTTGAGTCACGAGAGCGCGTCCCGGCCCTCTTCTCAGTTTTCAGTGCAGGCCCTGGAGCACAGGGTGCGAGAGGTGCGTGAGGCGGCCGTGGGGATGATCCTGGACCTGTACGCGCAGCACCGGGCTCTCGTCCTAGAGTACCTCCCGCCCGACGACAGCACCACCCGCAGGAACGTCCTCTACAAAACGATCTTTGAGGGGTTTGCCAAAATAGATGGCAGACCCACAGATGCCGAGATGAGGGTGAGTTAACTTCCCAAAGTTATGATTTGACCCCATGTTTAAGAAGTAATCTGGTGCCAGAGTAAACTGACGCATGTTTCAAGGAGCTGCATGGACACAGGAGACACTGGTCCTGGTTCCTCCACTGTGTCTGTGAACAGGGGTGATGGTGGCCTCATGTGAGGACATCCTCAGGTTTATCCATAGGAGACATTTAGCACATGTTCACCAACTAGGCTCTAGTATAAAGTAAAGCATTTTATATTTAATTAAAAATAAAACAGTAAAAACAGTAAACATTTATTAGCTGAACCTAGTGGATCTTTCTCTTAATCATAGGTATATTATTCAAATGTTTTAGCGAGGATTGTAATGTATAAGAGACATATGTGCTATAGCTTATCACTCAGTTCCGAAGGCTACCCTAAAAATCGATTCTAATGGAAAATCTTTCCATACCAGGCACAGAAAAGAGCTGCTGCTGAAGAAGCGGAAAAACGAAAGAAAGAAGAAATCAGAGCTTTGCAAGGGCAGTTGGCGGCCCTAAAGGAGATGCAGGCCGAAGTCCAGGTCGGCAGGAGTCTCTGTCTCTCCCCCTCCTGCTTTCGGTCAAAATCCTGTGAGCGATTATTTCCTTACGTAGATGAACAGAGAGCTTGGTCTGCTTTTCGTGGGATTCTATAAACAGACATCTTTATTCTTTGCTGTTTCTTCAGTGAGTTCAGGGGGAAATAAAAGGAATCCCCTGCTGAATCATCTGCTCTTCATTCCCATCGGGGATGAAGCACACTGCTGGCCTGGCTGTGTTTAGAGCAGACAGGACACTTGGGCCTGCAGGAGCTTGGGGGAGGGGGGAGGGACAGGTGAGGACAGGTCCCCCACCCACAGGTCCTCACCTCCTTCAGAGGCTAAGGAGGAAAATAAGCTTGACTCGAAGGTCTGCCTGCCTTGTGCAGGAAGCAGAAGGTTTCAGGCAGATGTTCCCATCAGGAAGCCCTAGTCCCCGTGCACAGGGGATCAGACGGCATTTGGTCCCGTAGAATCGTGTCCCTTCTGAAGGGCCTGCCTCTGTGATTTACACGTGTGTCGTCATGCGCTCGCTTCAGCAGCCCATACACACGTGTGTCATCACCCTGGCTTTCATGGTTATGTCCTTCAGGTGACAGTAAGAGAGCAAGGGCGTGGGCATCTGAGCTGGTTACACAGCCCAGGAGTCCCCAGTTGTGTCCACAGCAGGTCTCCTGGGAAGTGCTCTGACCGCCACTTTGTAAAAAAGGATAATAAGTGGCTAAGAATGGTGAAAAGGAAAGGAAGCATGGCAGAATACGTGTTGAAGTGCCTGTGACGGAGGGCGACAGTGATGCTGGCGCGTCAGAATCCATGAAAAGAGCAGAAACACGGCCACCTGGCGGGAACAGGGAGGAGGCCCGTGCCCATGAGGGACCTTCCTGGACAGTCAGCAGCCCCTGAGGCCTCCTGGAGCAGGCCAGGCTGCTGCTGCTTTTTCCCAGCACGATGATACAGATGAAGAAACCGTGCAGAAAGCTAAGTGCTCACACGAGGTCAGGAGCTGGAGGTGGCCGAGTTCCGCCCCTTCCATGTTGCCACCGTGGCCCCTGTCACAGTGCCTGTGGGGGCTTGCTGAGGTCACAGGCTGTGTCCCTGTGGTCACGGCACGAAGGTACCCATCCCCCGCCTCCCCCGGAGCACCCTCACTGGCTCCTCTGTCCTTCAGTGTTTGCTGAGCACTCGCAGTGCACCCACCCTTCCTGGGCTCCAGAGGTGCCCCAGGACCACACTGCATGGGCCCCTGTCCTTGTCCTGAGATGACTGCTCATGGCGTCTCACAGGAGGATGACAATTTTTTTTAGTTTTTATTATTATAAAATATATATAAATTTTACCATTTTCACCATTTTTAAGGTTCCAGTTCTGTGCCTTTAAGCATATTCACCTCATTGTGTAACCACCACCACCACCACCACCAGCTGTCTCCAAAACTTTTGAGAATGGCAGAATATTTTTAAATCGCCTGATTGCTCCTGAGTTTTAGGGAAAAGATGTAAATTATTAATCAGTTTTCTAATCTGTTCAAAGCATAGATTAAGGTAAAATTTATAACTAAAATTTCACTTTTGGCATAATTTGTTTCCCTGCAAAGTGTACTAACCCACCATTACCTAGAACCCATCTATAAGTTTACCTTCTCTAGATACATGTATAAATCATGTGAACCCCATTCGCAAGTTCAACATCAATCTATTAAGTCTGTCCCTAGCCCAGAATAGTGTTTGTGTGGTTTTGTGTTCAGAACTGAAGTTTGAGAGAAGTCCCTCGCTGTCAGGTAAACTGTGATTCCTGCTGTCACAACAGTGTCTGTGCATGCACTCAGGCCACGGATCGGGGGCCGGCCCATCCCTGCTCTCCAGCCAAACTGCAAGCCCTCGAGAGACTCCCTTCCCCTGGGCCAGGGCAGCCCAGGCTGCAGCCAAACTGCAAGCCCTCGAGAGACTCCCTTCCCCTGGGCCGGGGCAGCCCAGGCTGGCAGGTCTAGCAGCTCACGTCGAGCAGACTGGCTGGTGCGAGAGGAAAGCCTAGGGTGGGAGGAGCTCCTGGATGCTGACACAGAAGCCACCAGGGCTTTTGAGCAGAAGTGAATCCCTTACTAGGGCATGATGGGTCCCTCTGGCCCCTGTGCTTGAGGTGGTGACAAGGGCAGGCATCCAGGTGTGTGAAAGCAGAGCCTGCAGGCTGGCTGATGGGCCGGGGCCAGGCCACATGGGGAGAGGAGGGAGGCGTGACGTGTCCAAGTTTCCTGACTGTGCTGGGCTCCACGCCAGAGGCTGCGAGGGCACGGGCACGGGGGGAGCACAGGGCGGGGGGGTGGGAGCAGGAGTTTGGTCTGGGTAAGTCACGTTCACGTGACATCAGAGGCCTGAGTACGTTCTGAGCAGCAGAGAGGCCAGCTGACAGGACAGACATTCAGGTCATGAGCACAGAGGTGGGTGTCCAGCCTGGAACTGGACAAGGGCACCCTCAGGATCTGTACAGATGGGGTGGACTGAGTCCCAGAGGAGCAGGGGACACCCTGGGAGCCCAACTAAGAAGGGCCTAGAGGAGCGGGCTGGGGAGCCACATGCCACTGGGAGCCCACAGAATGTCCCACGGGGGACACCAGTGGTGAGCAGGTGACCCAGAGGAGAGTTAAGTGGCCTTGACAAAGACTGGTTTCCGTGGAGACAGGGCAGGAGCCCCGAGGGAGGGGCCATGGGGGAGCAGGACAAAGGAGATGGTGTAAGGTCAAGTGTGGGCGACTCTTTCAGACAAATGTGTTGTTTGCGGATGGAAATTCTGCCTCAGACCCTGAGGTCACTCTTGAGGATCACACTGCATCCTGGATAGACTCTCATAGGCACTGCAGCCGCCTGACCTGAGCCTTCTGTCTTTGTGTTTTAGGAAAAAGAGAGTGAAGCTACAAAGGCCAAGAACCAGGGTACGTAGAATGTACATCATGAAAATTCTGCATTGAAACCACCTCTGTATATTCAGCAAACATCTTCATCCCAGACGCCGCAGAGCCAAGTGTAAAGCATTGCCTGTTACTAACTTGTACTTTTAAACTGTATTTCATATCCGGCTGGTTACTAAAACTTTGAAAGTAGTTTTCTACAAAAAGTTACTTAAATCACTTTCTAATTTCTTTAGACACTCAAGAAAGGAAAGTGGCCCCACCAAACGCTCCAGAAATTCCAGATAACCACTATTTAGACAAGTGAGTAGAGCCACCTCTGACCCACTGTGGGGTGATTAGAGGGACCAACCATGAAAGCACTGTGAGACATAATATTCTCCCGGCTCATTAGGGTTCCGCGAACTGATCGGCTCTTTTCAGTGACTTCAGAAGCTCAGAAAAGGCCTCCAAACCAGGCAGCATCAGCTGAGTCAGGATAACCTTCCCTTTCTTCCCCGACAGAAGTGAACAGCCTATTTGTCAAAAGGCCTGTCACAGACTCAAAAAACTTTTTTGATGTTTTATGGAAGTGCTGTTGATGACAATGTATGAATTTGTGTTGTATGGCACAGTGACTCAGTTACACATGTATACACATTGTTTTTCAAATTCTGTTCTATTATGGTTTATCACAGGGTGTTGAATATAGTCAGGCTCATTTTACAGGAGCAAAATGCTTTTTCCTGTCCAGTGGCCGAGACAAATCTACGAGGAATTTAAGAGAAAGGTCTTGGTCTACTCAGGGCTTCCCTGGTGGTACAGTGGTGAAGAGCTTGCCTGCAGTGCAGGAGACGCAGGTTCATCCCCAGGGTCAGGAAGATCCCCTGGAATAGGAAGTGGCAAGCCACTCTAGTATTCTTGCCTGGAGAATCGAGGAGCCTGGCAGGCTACAGTCCATGGGATTGCAGAGTCAAACGCTACAGAGTGCAAGCGTGCGCGCACGCGCGCGCGCACGCACACACACACACACACACAGAGTCTACTCTTTTTTTGTGACTTAAAATATCCTTTCTACTTGATGACACTGACAGAATTCAGAGGGATCCTAAGCTAGTTTATCTCAGACGCCCGCATGGTGAAGCCTTTTTTTACATCTGTAATAAGGAGCCATCCGGCCGTCCCTGAGGACCCTCTGGTGAGGTGTGGCCCTGCCTCCAGGTCCAGCTGCAGCCCACTCGGAACCGGGACCGTGGCTACTGGCTGTGGTCTGGAGGTCACGAAGCTCCTGCGAGCGTGCGGAGTGGGGATGGCCAGCCTAAACCTGGGCCTGGCTTCTGACCTTTCTGTCTCGTTTCAGTTTGTGTATTTTTTGTGGGGAGAGGAGTGAGTCCTTCACAGAAGAAGGCCTGGACCTCCACTACTGGAAGCGCTGCCTCATGCTGACGAGATGCGAGCACTGCAGACAGGTCAGGCACAGAGCCTTAGTGTTTTCAGAGGAAAGCTGGGGGGAATCATTGAATGTAAAGCACTCTGTTTAGTTGGGGTTGATTTTTCTTAGTTTTTAAAGTGTAACGCATGTGTAAGTGTATACACGCCGTAGGTGTTTCAGCTCCTGAATTAGCACAAAGTAGATACCTCAGAGTAATCACCACCAGGACACATACCCCACGGACCCCTCCACTCCTCACTGTCCTCATTCCTGCTTCTTGCTTGTTGAATTTTATGGAAGTGGACTCCTGTGCTGCGTTTGGGGTTTGTTTGCGGCATTCCATTGTCTGAATGTACAGTTTATCCATCCTTTCCCTGCGTGTGGCGGGGTTGAGACTGAGGAAGAGCGTTGCTGGGCCTCTCTCGTGTGCATCTTCTGTGCGTGTGGATGCACCTTTCTGGGTGCACACCTCGAGGGCCCTCGTGGGGTCACAGAGTGGCCCACGTCCAGTGAGCCCTCCCTGCAGAGCCGTGCCACCCACCGTGTGCCCCATTTCGCTTTCCTGATGAAACTGAGGGGGAGCCGCGTCCCTTGTTGGCCTGCTGCTCCCTCTTTGCAAAGCACTTCCGGTGTCTCGCCGGCTCTTGAACTGGCTGTCTCATCGTCACTGATGTGTGGTCATCCCTGACACACTTGGATGTGCGGTGCCCGCCGTGTCCAGCGTTTTCGTTGACGCGCGGGAGCTTTTTGTTTTAATGTTGTCCTCCCTGTTGGTCCCTTTCAGGGCTAAGACTTTTCACATCCTGTTCAGGCAGGCTTCCCGCACCCCCATCGTTCATCTCCTGTGATGGAGCCGGCCCTGCTCAGACAGAGGAGGAGAAGCAGGAGAGAACCCCTCCCCTGTCTGTCCTCAAGGCTCTCCAGCTTGCAGAGGGGAGCACGGAAGACAGATCCCACTCTGAGAGCCCCTCTCTCCTGAGCAGTACGCCAGTCTGTGGGGTGAAGCTCTCGGGTGCATGTCAGCTGCTCCTGGCAAAGGTGTCCCAGTGGCGAAAGGGTCTCTTCCTGTGTTTCCAGCATATTCTTAGAAACGGCCGAGAGCCAGGATGGAACCCCAGGCCTCACGTAGAGCCTTTGAGCTCTTCAGGTTCAGGTTAGGGTTAGGGTTGTGGGGTGAACCCTCACATCCCCTGCCCGCCCCAGCCATGGCCTCCAGATGCTCCTGGCGTCACATGACAAGCACGGGCAGGGAAGGGGTCTTCAGCAAAGTACCCTAAATGACCACGGAGGTGACAGGCAGGCGTCTGCCTCAGGAAGCAGCGCTCTCGCAGGGGCCGGGACAGCACCCCACCTTGCGCTTAGCCACGTGGCATGTCCTCTTTCTGCAGGTGGTGGAGATTTCCAGCCTGACGGAGCACCTGCTGACCGAGTGTGACCAGAAGGACGGCTTTGGGAGGTGTTACCGCTGCAGCGAGGCTGTTTCAAAGGAGGAGCTGCCCAGACACGTCAAAACCAGAGACTGTAACCGTGAGTGCCCTCAGACCTCGAGACCCCAAACTGTGTCATCCCCAGGGGCCCAGATGCAGGGCTGGGGGTCAGGTCCCACGTCTGCCAGTGCCACTGGTGCCCTATCAACGACCCGCAGGAGTAACCAGAAATCCTTGTTTCGTTCAAATTCATTCAGCCGCCAAATCAGAGAAGTTGGCAAACCGGTGTCCTCTGTGCCATGAGAACTTCAGCCCCGGAGAAGAGGTGAGGGGTGATGGGGAGGGGGCTGACGTGGGACGGTGGCTGACATGGCGAGGGACTGGTGTGGGGGAGGGGACTGATGTGGGAAAGGGCTGGTGTGGGACTGGGACTGGGGGAGAGGCTGAAGTGGGGGTGGCGACCAGGCACCTCGAGTGTCGGTATCGAGGCTGCTATAGTGCTGGGCCAGCGCAGAGACAGGGTGTCAGGAAGAGGTGGTTCTGGAGCTCTGTCTCCAGGTTTCTATGCCGTGCCCCCCACCCCAGAACATCTGTGAGCTCTCAGGGAGGCGGCTCTGCCCTCCTGGCCATGGGTCTGGCTGTGTGTGGGAGGTACTTGAAGGTTTACTCCTTCCCTTTCCATTGTCAGCTAGTTTTCAGAATAACTAGCTGTGTGCCCAGCATCTTCTGGCGGTAGCTTATTTGTTTGTCTGGATCTTAGCATCATTGTGAACCCATGGCTTTAGGCTATGGGATATGTTCAGCTGTGTGGGCATCACAGTGCTTCGCAGTGTGTGGATGAGCCAGCCTCTGGCCGGTGGGGCCTCTGCAGATGGGCGCCTGGCAGTGTGAGTGGGCCCTGGCGACGCAGAGCCTCCTGGCTCCGACCAAGCCTTCCCTTCCTGGTTCCCTTCACTGGAAATGACCTTCTGTGACCCCCTTGGGTGCTCTGTGCTTGTGGGCCAGTACCCTTCTGAGCCTCTCTGCAGACAGAGCCGGGAAAACGTCGAGATAAATCCATGAAAGTTCACAATGACATTGCTGATTCAGAGTCTGAGCTGCAGGGGTTGCTTTAACCCCATGGGTCTCAGGACAGAGTCTCTTTCCATCCTCCCGAGAATTAGTTCCCAAAGCCCCCAGAGATGCCCATCCAGCCGTCACACAGTGGGCACGTCTCGGCCCCAGGGTCCCCGGTCGTTGGGCAGGGTGACGCTGGCCACCCCAGCTCCTCTTGTCCCTCTGCCCCCTGGAGACGTGGGCTCCAGCATCTGCCTCAGGGCACTGGAGTCACTCCACTTGCTGTACCCCGGCTAGTGACAGTTCAGCCTCATTGTCTCAGTTTATGTGCAGGTCCTGGCAGTTTTCAAAATCAAGTTCTGCAATTATATAAGGTACTTAGATGGTTCTGATGTCTGTAAAATGAGGCCAATTCAGAGAAGACCAGGCAGAAGCTGCCAGCCTGCCCCTGCTCCCTATCCCTCCTCTTACAGAACAAGGGTTTTTAATGGCTTAATTTTTTCCTTACATGTAGGCAGCTCTCAAATGTGTGCACTTTTCCTCGGTCCCTGTTCAGCTAGAGGTTAGGTGGCTCTGCTTAGTTGTCGTCACCTTGTGCTGCCACTGTCTTAGGCGACCAGCCCCCTCCTTGTGGAGACCAGCCAGCCTCCTGCTCTGAGCAGTGCTGGCATCTGCAGTGACCTCTGCCCCTCTTGCCCCCGCCACCACTCCAACTCCGGCCTGGAGGGGACGGCACCTGCCTCAGGCCACGTGGTGAGGCAGCAGCAGGCTATGCTCCTTTTTCCTCTGTTTCCTCTATATTTTCTTAACCAGTCTCCACCCGCCAACAAGCTTGAACACCCGTTATTCTGTCACAGTTTCTGCGGGTCAGAAGTCCAGGCACGGCCTGGCTGGGTCCTCTGCTCGAGGTCTCAAAGCGCTGCACTTACAGTGTCGGCCTGGCCACACTGTCATCTGTGGGCCCGACTTGGGGAGGAGTTTCCTGGCCCATTCCAGGCGCTGGCAGCACCCTTTTCTTACTGGTTGTAGGACCGAGGTCCCGCTTCCTTGCTGGCAGGGCCTCCTTCAGCCCCTCCCCCCTGCATCATCGCACATGTGTGACAGCGGCCTCAGCACATGGTGCTCAGCCATGCAAGAGTCAGGAGGCATGTGACGTGCGGGCCAGTATCTTAGAAGCTCACAAGTCACGGGTGCTCTGGGATCATCGTGCTCAGGGGCTCAGGGCAGGACACACCCAGAGCTCGGGAACCCCCTGAGACTGCCATGTGTAGTAACTGCCTCTGGTTTGGTCATCTTGGTGGCCCCTCTGGTGGCCTGGTTGCCACACTGCATGCCTCTCACTTCAGGCGTGGAAGGCTCACCTCATGGGCCCCGCCGGCTGCACCATGAACCTTCGCCGGACGCATGTGCTTCACAGAACGCCCGTGCTGCCACCGGGTAAGTGCCCGCGCGGTCTCGGCCCTGCCCCTGGGTCCCTGGCAGGCAGGGTCGTCATGCTGCAGCACAGGCTCTGGCTAAAGGCCCTCTTGTGACCCTGCTTCCCCCAGACTCCGTGGTGGTGCTCAGGGAGTTGACAACTCAAACCGCGGGTGTTCACAGGCACACTCAAGGCTTGGTGTCCCTCCAGACCACCCACACCAGTGTCCAGAAACAGGAACTGCAGTAGCAGACCACAGATGACGCCACGACCTGATTCCTAAATCAGTTTTGGCTACTTTATGTCAGATTTAGAATGCCTTACAGAAAAGTTAGTATTTTTCATTAGAAAGTTATTCTTGACCTGAAAGAGTATTGGATACCGGACTTTTATTTTCGGGGCACGTGATCAATGAGAACCTGAGGAGCCATGCTCAGTGCAGATGGGCTGGCTGTACCACTGATGCGAGGTGCCTCCCGCGCCCCACACCGTGAGTGAGGACCACTATGCTGGGGAGCCGCCTCAGCCTCTCAGCCTGGAAGGGGGGCCCTGGCCACGTGGCTTCTGGTTTCTCATCTGGGAGCCAAGGCTTTGAAGTTGAAAATGAGGTGTATGGCTTGGTCCTTCTAAGCGTGCGCCAGGCTCCTCTGGCTCTTCCTCCTCTTCTGCCATCACACGTGTGTCCTCGTGGGTGGCCCTGCCGCCTGCGGGCTGGGTGATTGCCATGCATGGTGCTGACCCCCTGGTAGGTGCGTCCGGGCCCCTCGTAGTCCGCTCCTCCCAGTGTCTGTGACACCTGCCACTCACACCGCCACTGGGCTCTGTGCCCTGGCTCACACGTGTCCCCGCACTCTGTGTGTCTGCATGTCCACTGCAGGTAAAGGCCCAGCCGCCACCAGGGCAGGGACCTCAGGATCCAAGGTGGGAAGCAAGATCCCCACCCCGAAGGGGGGCCTGAGTAAAGGCTCCAGCAGGACGTACACGAAGCGGTGACAGGACGCAGCGCCTACCTCCAGAGGGGCCGCGCAGCTCCCATGACATGGCTGTGTCTCCTCGGAGCATCCCTAGACGTGCTGACCCCCGCTTCGCCCCTGCTGCCCCAGGCTCCTGGCCGTGCCCGTCCCGAGTGCGGCTCTGTCTCCCATGGCTCTGCTATCGGGTCTCTGCCCTCCCGCCCAGGGTCACAGAGGGAAATGGTTCTGCCGAAAGAGCAGCACCGGGCAGGCGCATGCAGAGCAACCTCTCCAGTCCTCGCTCCCTCTAAACCTCTTGCACGTGGGTCTCTCTCAGCATGGGGGACGGTTCGCAGGGCTCACGGGGCCAGGATGGGACAAGGTGGGCTGGTGCCTGCGAGTCCACCCTGTGCTCCTCCTCCCCGGCTGTGACTCCTCCCCTCAAGGTCAGGGAGCCATCAGCCTGCAGAGCCTGCACGTCCACAGCAGCATCAAGTAAGGTCAAGGTGGAGAAGTAAGGTCGCTGCCCAGTCCCCTCAGTTCTCACCTGCAGGTGCTCTGAGCGTGGCCCACTTGACACCACCAGCCCCATGCTGGCCCCCACCCCAAGGGGATCGGAGGTTAATACTGATGGCTGCACAGCAGGCCCTTCCTCAGGGGGCTTCAAGTTCTTTACATGCATGAAGCCCTAAAAATATATGAGACATTCCCTGATGCTCCTGCACTCATGTGAGCAGGTGTCAGTCAGAAAGGCCTTTCCTTAAGCCCCTGGGGCAGATGGAGTGACCCCCACCCTGTGTAACTTTCAGAGGAGCCTCTGAGCCTCTGCCCAGCCCCTCACACTGACCCACTGGGATCTGTGGAAACTGGAACTGTATGTTCTTTTCTCCAACACATTATACCGTACTTTAATAAAAGCCAAGCAAAATGATGAAACCAAACCTCTCCTCACCAGCCCCCAACCAACCCAACCCCTGCAGCCTGTGGAAGTGGCTTGCCTGGCTCCAGAGCCAGGTAGCTGTAGGGAAAAGCCAGAGTTTGTCCAAAACGTGCTTGGAAAGGCCATCTTCGTGTCCAGGCCTGTGGTCCCCAGGTGCCCAGCCCACTAGAGACCCAAAGAAGGTAGCCCTGCCCTTCCTGCCCGGCCGTGTGCCCAGGGGTACGCCTTCCTCCTGAGTGTGTGACAGGTAGGCTTCCAGGATGCCCACTAGAAACTCACGGAACTGATGAAATTTGTACTGCACAGTTAATGTAAGAAATTTTAATTCCAAACCATGAAAACTAACAAAATATATAATAATATTTAAAAGAAAAACTAATAGCTATTTGAGCAAGGTACTCCCTGGGTAAGTTAGTGACAGTGAACCTGTACTAGTCGGTCTGTGGTGAACTGATACTTTCTCATGTGGTTGACTCAAAATCCTGAGCCAGAATAAGACTGACAAAGAGAATTACCTTCAAAAATATACGCTATTAAAAAATTTTAAAGTATGGAGGGAGAAATAATGTAAAACTTTACTCAATAGAGCAGAGTATGGATGCCAAGGTAATTATAAAATGATTCTTCCTGATTCAAAAAGGTGTGTTGCCACAACCTTCTAACCCATTGCTGAAGTATACATAAAATAATCCTTTAAATAGAACAAGAAAAGTTAACCAAGAAATTATCCTTTTCTCGCCAATCAAAACTTCTAAGAAACATACATATAATGTTTTCTGTATATTGTAATGTAAAGATGTTTATAAAAATACTTAATTTTTAGTGATTGACAAAATTAATTGCATTTAAAACAGGTCGATCTTGCTGATTACAGAAGAATCGTGTGTTTATGTTCAAATGATTCCTGGCAGTGATCAGTGGCCATTTAAAAGGTTTACAGAGTTATATGCTATTAAGGAACCAAGAATAAAGGATAAAAAAGTAAAAAGGAACTGTAAGCTGCCTTGGCCATTCATAAATATCTAAACTTGGCACAGTAATTAATAACTGAAATTTCATTCATGAATATGTTGTGGCTATTTAACAATATTTATTATTTTCATATTTCAGAGTATTCTAATTTAAAAGAATTATCTATAAATTTGGCATTAGAATACAAATGTAAATACTTTTAATGAAAATTTGCAACTTTTTAATGTTTTGACATAGTTTTCTATTTGTCTTTATTTCAGGTACCAAAATTATAAAACATCTAAGTAATATATTTTTGTTGTTGTTTCAGGGCTCAGGGTTGAATTCCCCCTGAGCATGTGAATATAATAAAAAGATTACTAAATGTTCTGTCCCTTTGAAGACTATACTTGAAAAGCTTATGGTTAAGTTACATCTTCTGTAAACATGCAGGCGTGATGCAGCCCTGAGATGCCACTGAGTCGCTGAGGTTTGCTGGGCAAGGGGCAGGGGGCACTAAGTTGCCAGGAGGGAGTCTAGTTCCTAAAATAAGTTATTTGTGGGTTTAGTGGTAAAGAAGCTAAAAGAGTTTAAGCTGCACATAAGTTAGAAATAGTGACCAATTTTATCCTGTGGGATAAAGAGAACATTTTATATATACCCCAGTTGTGCTCCCATCAGAGGTTCATACCTCTTAATCTCTTCCTGTGTTTTTTTATTCCTTTTTAAAGAGGGGATTTTTACCAGCCAACAAGGTTATTTTGCTTTTCAAGTAAGTAAAACAGTATTTTCTCTGCTGTAGACTGGTTTTAAGCTTTTACTAGTTTTGATTTTATGATTGTTTCCATTTTGAAGTTAGTTTTTTCCATACACACACACACACACACACACGCACGCACACGCTTCCCCTTATATGTGGAAGGGGAAGCCTTCCACAAGCGGCTCAGCAAGTAAAGAATCCACCTGCATTGCAGGAGACTTGGGTTCAATTTCTGGGTCAGGAATATCCCCTGGAGGAGGGCATGGCAACCCACTCCAGTATTCTTGCCTGGAGAATCCCTATGGACAGAGGAGCCTGGCGGGCTACAGTCCATAGGGTCACAAAGAGTTGGACATGGTTGCACATATACATAAACTTGAAATTTAGGGGCATTACAGTTTAAACAGCAAAAATCGGTGCTCTTACCTGCACAGGCAGAGTGTGTGAGCGAGCCTGTGCACAGGAAGGAGGGGGAAGCTGGTGTGAACTCTGGGAGAGTATGGTTCCACCTGCTCTCAGTTAGGTGTTCATCTGTGCCATTGCTCATCTGCTCTTAAAAACTAGATCAGGGGTTTCCCTTGGTGGCTCAGTGGTAAAGAATCCGCCCGCCAATATGGGAGACACAGGTTTGATCCCTGATCAAGGAAAAGCCCACATACTGCAGAGCAACTAAGCCCGTGCGCCACAACTATTGAGCCTGTGCTCCAGAGCCCAGGAGCCGCAACTATTGAGACCTTATGCAGCAACAGTCGGCGCCCTCGCGCCCTGAAGCCCATTCTTCCCGGCAAGAGAAGCCACTGCAATGAGAAGCCTACACACTGCAACTAGAGAAGAGCTCGCACACCAACGACGATGCAGCACAGCCGAAAACAAATAAATTTTTAAAAAACTAGGTCAGCACTAAAAACAAAAGCCTGCGAAACAACGTGCGCCCCGAGTCCTGGGAGTCCTGGGAGCCCTGGGGCCTGCACCCAGCCCTCCACCACTGGGGGCAGGGAAGCCCTGGGTGGGGTTGCGTCTCCTGGATCTGGGGTCAGGGCTTAAGGCAGCAACCCCCTGAGCTGCTGCATTGAGAGGTCCTGTGCCCCCACGTGGGTGTTCTGGAACGCTCTGAAGACCTGTGGGGCAGCTGTTCTCACCTCCACTGTAGCCAGGGAGACTGGCTCAGTGCCTAAACCCTGCACCTCTGTGCACCCTGGAACGGGGGTGTGGGCACAGGTTCCAGGTAGTGGAGTCCAGATTTGCTTGTCTCTGCCTTGGTCCCCACCTGGAATGGAGCTGAGAGGAAGGTGCTAACAAGGCCCCTACCTACCCCCTTGCACATAGCAGATCTGCCCAGGCAGCCTCCACTCCTTCAGCTCAGGTGGGGAAGGTGCTGAGCCCACGGCAGGGATGGGGGAGACGGAAGGCGTGGGGCCATCCACCTGCCCAAATGGCCTTGAAATCGCTCCAAGCTTTCTTCTGGCCCAAGGTACCTGGGGATGCTTCCCAGTGGGGCGGGAGCAAGCCCCCCACCCCACCCCCCCACAGCTTCAGGATGGACACCACAGCCCCCACCCCACCCCCAGCCAAGTGTGAATGCTCATGTGCAGGGGCAGTGTGCAGGCCCCTCCCCATCAAGAGGTATCCCGCAGGTGCAAGTGGAGAGCGGAGTCAGATTCTGAAAGGGGTGGTCTTGTGAGCAGGCAGCCTGGGTCTGGCTCATCCCCATGGCCCCCTTTCGCGGCCCTTATCCTGAAGGTTGAGGGCTCCCCAGGAGTGGCCCATAGCCACCTCCGCACCAGTCATCTGGCCGTGCCTTCACTATTAGTGCCTCTTGGTGTCTGGAGATCAGTCCTGGAAATGCAGGGGAGCGGCATCCCGTCTGATACTGTGGGGTGACTGTTGGCACCACTGTGAGGGTTCTGAATCGAGATCTTCCTTTCCCTGGAGGGTAAGGAGACAACGCTTGGGAGTGCTGTTCACCAAATTCGGGGATCCTAAGGCTGGGCCAGAGGCAGGAGGGCAAGTGAGGCCGGCACCCAGGGCCTCCAGCCCCAGCCTCAACCAGGGCAGGGACATGGGCGGGGACCAGGGTATGGACAGTGATGCAACCAGGACTCAGGCAGGGAAGGGGATGGAGAGGGGTCTGCTGGACTGGCTGCCCCCACAGGCCGACCCAGCACCTGGGCCAGGCTGGGGAAGGTGCAGCCATAGCACTGGGGTCTGCTCGCACCATCCCCAGGATCCACCTCTGCTGTCTTCATGGACTCACCACAAAGGCGTGGATCCCTTCATGATGGAACCCTGAGTCTGGTGCGTTTAAGCTGTGCACATGGAACCGCCCCATGATCTGTCACTCATGCTGCTGTGTGCATGTTCACATGCTGTGCACATGGAACCACCCCGTGATCTGTCACTCGCACCTCCGTGTGCAGCTCAGCTCATGTCCGCATGGCCATCTGCTTTCAGCTTGTCTCACAATGCACTATCCTCTCTCCTGGTGGTGGTGGTTGGTGGTGTCCAGTGTCAGCTTCTACACAACTGTTACTACCCACATTGCCTATCAAGACGGCATGTGTTAGCACAAGCTGTCGCACAGCCGCCCAGAAACCTACTCCAGGAAACTAAGCAGGCAAGAGGACATGCAGGTCCCAGGAACTGAAAGCCACTGATACTAAGTATGGGTGTACAATCTTCCAAGAAATCACTGAGGAGACTGAAAGCTCTTCTGGGTGTGGCTACAGTGCACATGGAGGGAAGTGCAAGGGCGGACAAGATCTTAGGGGCCTCCCCTCACCTCTCCTGACCTTGGGACAGTCACTGCCTGTCCTTCACAGATGGAACTGGTCACAACAGTGTCTTTCCTGTGTGGGGTCACAGGGTGACAAGGGTGAAATCAGCGCAGCACACAGGCTCTGCTGTAGATAAACACGGTATATTCACAACAGACTTCCCAGGTGGCGCCATGGTAAAGAATGTGCCTGCCAGTGAAGGAGATGCCAATCCCTGTGTCCTGAAGATCCTCTGGAGGAGGAAATGACAACCCACTCCAGTATTCTAGCCTGGAAAATCCCCTTGGACAGAGGAGGCTGGCGGGCTACAGTCCATGGGGTTCAGAGTCAGACACAACTGAGCGGCGCGCACACACACACACACACACACTCATTCAAATGTACTGAAACACCAGAGAGCAGACAATGCCCAAGTGCCACCCACACACAGACGACTCCCGCAGACCTAGGCCTGGCCCTGCACCATATACAGGAAGCACCAAAAAGCAGCAAAACTACAGTGTCAGGGTACAAGGGGGTGTTGTAGAGACTGGTGATCATTGTTTTCTTGAGCTTCATGATGGCTACACGGATGTGTTGTGCCTTCTGGAAGTCCATCACCCTTCAATACAATGTTCAGAAATTTCAAAACAAAACTGGCAATTCTGCTGGGGTGAGGGGTTAACAAAACAGGAACAGAGAATAGTACAGTCGGCCTCAGCACTATTCCTCTCACCCCCTCCTCCAAACACTTCCGGCCCGTGGGTCCTAACACAGGCAAACTGTCTGCTCCCAAGCAGCCTCACAAACTTGCCTGCCCAACAGAAATGCCTGTGGAGCGTGTAAATCCCCACACCCGAGCTGCAGCCCAGACTGCTAGGCCAGCATCTCTGGACAAGGGGGCTGGGGCCACATTCATTTCTAATTTCCTGATGACTCCAATACACAAACCACTAACCTATAAAGAAAAAAAAGTGCACAAGGTGCTTGTTAAAAACTGAAAAGACTTATTCGATGCTTGCGACAAGGGAAAGTCATCTCAACTCTGATTACAGGACGGCTGGGGCTTTACAGGGCTTCCCGGGTGGCGCAGTGGTAAAGAACCCACCTGCCATGCAGAAGTTGGAGACGCAGGTTCGATCCTTGGGTCGGGAAGATCCCCTGGAGGAGGAAATGGCAACTCACTGCACTGTTCTTGCCTGGAGAATCCCATGGACAGAGGGGCCTGGGCAGTCCACCGGGTCGCAGGATCAGACACAACTCAGTATGCACGCATGGGGGTGATTATGGCCACAGGGCAGGGAGAGGAAGCCAACAGATGGGAAACTACCGAGATGAACTTGGTTGAGTTTGAAGGGTAAAGGTCTATGCCACCCGGAAACGTGTACCTCGGTACATTGGCTATTCTGAGCTGTATGCCCCTGAAAATCAGTCAATGCAGGAAGAGGCCTGTCTGAACTTCCCTTCTTGCCTAAACAGCCTCCCAAAGGAACTCAGTCGCCCGAGACCCCCGAGGGACTAGGAGGAACAACATAGACGGTGTCACACGGTCCTCCCGCCCGTTTGTCTTCTAAGGCCCGTTCCTCTCCCCCAAAAGCCACGCATCTCCTCCCCCTTCGCCCTGTATACGGCTTTTAGCCCGGGGAGTCACGACGTTGCCGAGCACCTCCCCCGGGCCGTGAGGCCGACGCGTCCGCAGATTCGGTCTCCGGTCTTTCTTAGGGACTCGGTCGTTCCTGCTGCTTCCCGACAGCCTCGCTGGTGGGAGGGCTCGACCAGCTGCCCGTGCTTCAAGGTCCCACGCCCACAGCGAGAACTGGGTCCAAGGCGCTGAAGGTCCCAACGCCCCTACTCTACCCAGCTCCTTTAAGACGCTCGCGGCGGCGCTCTAGCGCCCGCGCCGCTCTCGATGGCGCTTTCCGGCCCAGACAGGAAGCTGCGCCGCATGCCCCGGAAGCGCACCGGCAGGGGCTGCGGGAGCGGCGGCGCGATGGCGGCGGCGGCTGCGGTGTCGGAGGCCTGGCCCGAGCTGGACCTGGCGGAGCGGGAGCGGCGGCGGGAGCTGCTGCTGACGGGGCCCGGACTGGAGGAACGGGTGCGCGCGGCGGGCGGGCGGCTGCCTCCGCGGCTCTTCACCCTACCGCTGCTGCATTACCTGGAGGTGAGCGGCTGCGGGAGTCTGCGCGAGCCAGGCCCAGGCCTGGCGCAAGGCCTCCCGCAGCTGCACAGCCTCGTGCTGCGGCGCAACGCGCTGGGGCCCGGCCTGAGTCCAGAGCTTGGCCCGCTGCCCGCGCTGCGTGTGCTCGACCTGTCGGGCAACGCGCTGGAGGCGCTGCCCCCGGGCCAGGGCCTAGGCCCCGCCGAGCCGCCGGGCCTCCCGCAGCTGCAGAGCCTCAACCTTAGCGGCAACAGGCTGCGCGAGCTGCCGGCCGACTTGGCGCGGTGCGCGCCGCGCCTGCAGACCCTCAACCTCACCGGCAACCGCCTGGACGCCTTCCCTGCCGCGCTTTTCCTCCCCGGCGCGCTGCCGCTGCTCAGCGAACTGGCGGCGGCTGACAACTGCCTCCGGGAGCTCAGCCCTGACATCGCCCACCTGGCGTCGCTCAAGGTGAGCGGGGCGGGCCCTCTGGTAGCCGCGGTGGGCGATCTCCCGGTGTTGAGTCGTTTCTCCTCGGCCGGGAAGGGCCACCGCAGCGTCGGCACCGCTGGGAAGCCGGTCCACCCCCAGGTCCCTTCCCATTCGCCTGACCTCCATCCTCTGGTGGTCTCGCGGCTCGCATCACATTCTGCTGACAACTGGGCTTTAACGCTTAACACTTTGATTGTGTTTCTTGATTGCGAACTGGGTGGGCTTCCCGCTCAGGTCGGAAGCAGGTCAGCAGCAGGGACTCATTGCTAAATGTTTGTATCTCCAAATATTTGCGAAAGGACAGTGAGCTCTGTACGCGGGACCTCCCAGACAGGGCAGGAAGCTGTGAAATGACTGGAATTTGCATAAGGCCCCTCGTGTGATCTCACAGGATAGTTTACTGGACCCCAGCAGCGACTTTTCAAGGCAAGGATGGTTATTCCTGTCTTACAGGAGGCGGGAAGGATTGCCCAGAGTACACAGCGAATAGCTTTCAGCATTCTCTAGACTGTTCTGTGTAGGGGCTGCTTGCTTGTTTTATTTATCTGGGGACCCCGGGTCAAACAATGCTGGGCTCATAACTAAGGCCTAGTAAATCTATTGAGGAAGAGACAGAAGGGCAGAGGTTTCGGGCACCACGGCCTAAGTCCAGTCTAGAGGCTCTTGTCCTTAAAGAGGCAGGCCTCTGTTTCTTTCACTTTTTTTCCATCCCTTTTGTGCAGACTTTTTTAAACAATCAAATGTGTATGCAACTGACCTTTTTGCATCGGGAGTTGCTCTTGAGATGTTGCCAACTCATTTTACAAATGTCTATGTGTCAGGATTAAAAAGCAGAGACATTGCTTGCCGACAAAGGTTGGTATAGTCAAATCTGTGGTTTTCCCAGTAGTCATGTAGGGATGTGAGAGTTAGATCATAAAGAAGGCCAAAGAACTGATGCTTTCAAATTGTGGTGCTGGAAACGACTCTTGAGAGTCCCTTGGACACCAAGGAGATCAAACCAGTTAATCCTAAAGGAAATCAACCCTGACTGTTCACTGGAAGGACTGATGCTGAAGCTGAAGCTCCAGTACTTTGGCCACCTGATGTGAAGAGTCATACTCATTGGAAAAGATCCTGATTGGGGGCAGAATTGAGAGCAGGAGAAGGGGGTGACAGAGGATGAGATAGTTGGATGGCATCACCAACTCGATGGACATGAGATCGTGGAGGACAGAGGAGCCTGACGTGCTTCGGTCCATGGCATTGCAAAGAACAACATCATTGTGTCAGGATAGAAGTGTGTGTGTGTGTGGTCGCAAGAACAGAGTGACACGCACTTGCTGGTGTTTCCAGGAAGCCGCTCCGGAGGCTCCTGGAACGACTCCCAGAAACTGGTTCCCAGGGCTGTAGCTTCCCTAAGAGGCTGGTGTGACACGTGGTGTAAGCCCTTTCTGTTGCGTCACCCGTCTCCTACTCTTGATTTTACAGAAGGTGAAAGTTTGGGTTTGTTTTGTTTAATGTTCTACGTAGCTCTGCATACCTGCCCCGTAAAGTCGTCTTTGTTGTGCCCAGAATGCCCTCACTCAGGTCAGAGAGAATGTCTCACTGCTCAGCCCCCAGTTTCCTGGCCCACCTTGTTCCCATTTTAGATTGCCATCCATCTCTGTTACATGAAGAGGCCGTTTTTTGGAGAGCATCACGTCAGAGCTGCTGGGAATCTGCTTGGACTTCAATGTCCTTTGGGAGCCTTTTCTAAAGTGATGCCTCCCTGGGGGAACGGCTGCTTGAACTGGGTGAAGCAGAGTCCCTCCACCTGCTGGAGCTGCAAGGACACCAGTTTTCTCTGTCCTTCCTGCACTGTGGGGGGACAGCTGAGCTCAGAACTGGAAAATGTGGGTTCAGTTCAGCGTCTTGTAGCAGCGCCCTGGGCTCCTGCCCATCCCCTCCCCTGTGAGAACTGTGAAGGTGACAGTGGTGTCGTGAAGACAGCACGGTGACAGTGCTGGTGCGTGTCCTCTGTGGCTGTATAGCCGGGCCAAGGTTGCGGCTTAACACAACAACAGCAGTTTTCTTTGATCCCCGTCATCCACTCTGGGCCAGCCCAGCTGGACCAGCGCCTCCGCTGTTCATGGCTCGTGTGGCCGCAGTCAGCTGCTGTGGGCTCAGGCTGGGCTCAGCTGACATGGCTGACTCCTCTCTCTGTGTCATCTCGGGACGTCTCCCGCCCCAGCCAGATGGTCTGCCCTCACATGGTACCTCAGGGCTCCGGAGCCAGGCCTTCTCGGGAAGCAGACATGGACCCCACAGCCCACTGAGTCCACTGCATCCTGCTGGTTCTGTAAGGAGAGCTCAGTCGAGAGTCACGGGAGACGCAGCACATGGATGTGGGCACCTGGAGGGGCCGCCAGAGTGACAGCACACAGCCCCTGCTTGTCCCACTCAACCCCCAGTCCACAGAGGGCCCCTGTGAGTGCCTTGGTGTCCACTCATCTGAGAGTCGTGAAGGCTGGACCCTCGTCTCCACTGCAGCCACGGGGGCAAGGAGGCTGCACAGAGCTGTCCTCCCCGTCCCGGCCCACGCTGCCTGGAGAGCCCAGCTTCCTCCTTGGCCCAGCCTCAGGGCCCCCAGCCAGGCTTCTCGCCACCAGATTCCATTACCCATGGACTCAGCCGCTGGACTGTGACGAGCCAGAGATGGGCCCCCACTAACAGCTCTCTGCCCTGTCAGTGACTGCTCTCCACACCCGTGGCACTCCCATTGGGGACCACTGGAGGGATGGGCAGGACGGACATGCCCCCAGCTGTCCTGGGACAGCACGTTTGTCAGCTGAAGGAGCACAGTGTCCGGGGTTTGTCCCAGTCCTGCCAGTGCCAGGCCCAGTGTCACTCACATACAGGACTCCTCCCAGAATCAGCTTCCACAAAGAAGTATCTTTCCATCTTCTTATTTTATCAGTTGCTGCTGGAGATGGTGGGTCCTGGTCCCCTCAGCTGGAGCAGAGGGGTTCTTCCACACCCCCAGGGATATGTGTCTGTGGTCTCAGCAAGGAAGTTAGGGTCCTTCCCCTGCAGTGTGGCCCAGCAGTGGTCAAGTTGTAATCTAGGGTGGAGACTGGCCGTGGCCAGCCAGTGTCACCTACAGGAGGGAGGGAATGGGTGGGTGTCCTGGGAAGGTGCCCTGAAGGAGGTGCCTCCAACTGCACTTAATTCTCCCCTTGGTGATGCTGCATTTCTTATCTCCCACCCTCTTGTGCAATTGAACTCCCTGTGTGGATGTTACGTCCGGGTTTCTCCCATCTCCTGGAGACCCAACACTGCCCCCCCATCTTCGACCCCCTCCCCCACCCAGCGCTCCTGGTCCACTTGGGAAACCTGTGGACTCCACATCAAATCTGCGGTTTAGGTGGGGCTGGGCGTGGCACATGGTGCTGCTGGGGTCAGTTTTTGCTTGTTAGTGGTCTCCCTGTTTCTGCTGGACATGGCCCCCAGAGACCCAGCAGCTGCCCAGCCCCCTACTCTGCCCAGGGCCTCAGGGCAGGTCCTGAGCTGCCACCACTTGCTGCTCAGAAATAGCCAGTGTTAGTGATTGTTGCCCTGTATGACCCCGCCCCGATACTACTGCACCTGCCCTGTGGAGACCACTTCACCAGGCTGCTGGCCTGGCACGGCTCTGTTAGAGCTGGGGATCCCTCCTGCCCCGATTCCTTGCTGGCGCCTCCCCTGCTGCTGTCTCAGGGTCTTCTAACCACGGAGGCAGACGCACTCCATCGTTGGCGGCTGTGCCTTCACGCCACAGAGGTGCCAGTGGAGTCCAGGCTGTTCGGCCAAAGCCCGTCTGGATGGTACAGGAGACCCCAGGGCTGGATGTGCAGACCAGACTGTGACACAGCAGCCCTTTGTTCCTGCTCACAGCCTCCCTGCGGGCACGGGACCCAGCTCATCTGGCCCCAGCCTGGCTGGGTGTGCACATGCAGACATCAGTCTAGGTGTCTCTGGCCAGTCCTCCAGAGCAGGCGTCTTCTGATACAGGACACGTGGGCTCAGCACTGCGCAACTGCAGGACAGGGGCACCACCATGTCCTATTGGGTGGGGGGGCAAGGT
Organism: Bos mutus; assembly: GCF_027580195.1. Classification (NCBI taxonomy): domain Eukaryota; kingdom Metazoa; phylum Chordata; class Mammalia; order Artiodactyla; family Bovidae; genus Bos; species Bos mutus. Next base: position 36,760,396 of record NC_091632.1, on the reverse strand, counting down.
GTCACAGGGTGGCCTGGAAGGGCCACGTTTCAGCCCATCTGCCCACCCGTCCAGTCTTGCCCACATGGAGGGACAGGCCAAGAGAGGCAGCACTGACTGCTGAGTTAACCTGCAGCCTGGTGACCACTGAGTATTCAGTCCCTGGTGACACTTGGAGACTGCATTGGGCTCACCTTTTCTTTCTGTTTCCAGGTTGAATGCAGGATCAGAGCCTGCTTGGCAGTGCTCCCTTCTCCCCAGGCCTCTGGTCCTGCCAGGCGGAGGCTCTTCTGTCGCACTCCCACCTGCCATGCCCCTCCACACTGCTGTCCCAGCCTCGCTGCAGCCTGACTGCCGAGCCAGAGGGCCCCAGACAGAAGTGATAAAGAAGGGTCCCTTTGTAACTTGGGGTTGCCTTCTGTGTAACCACAGTAGACAGCATCCTCAGAGCCCCTGCCCACCTTCCCAGCTGGTGACAACCCTGCCACTGGCTGTGGGTCTTTCGGGACCATTGTGTCCCGGTCAGGACCAGGACTCCTCGCAGGCCATGCTGGTGTGAGTGCTGCTTCCTGAGTGTCCAGAGGAGCCTGCCCACTGGGTTGTCACTGGGGCTCTGCAGTGGTCTCACCCAAGCACTCCCTGATCCTCAGTCCTCAGCCCCTACCACCCATCACTGTCTTACTTTTCAAAGACCAAACCCTTGTGCTTGCTCCAACTAAACCAGGCCAGCAGGCTTCTCCCCAGGCCACCCTGTCAAGTGCCTAAGCCCAGGTCAGGTGTAAGCAAAGCTGTGCAAGGTCTCGCCAGAGCTCCCCACAAGAAGCCATTTACTTGCAGGGCTGGATGGCCCCTGGGACAGTGGTGTGGCCAGTATCCTAGGAGGGGCTGTCCTCTTTACCACCAGCTGAGTTGTTCCCCACCTCCCCCACCCCCACCCCCAGGGCACAGGACCCTGCCCTCCACCCACCACCTCTTACCCCAGGGGGTCAGCGGCACTCAGGACTGCTTCCCTCATCTTCCTGTCCCTTCTTACGGGCCTCCTGATGCACAGACAGCAGTGGCCCCCCGCTCCCTCCTCCCACATCACAGCAAAGGGCCCAGAGCCCTCCCAGCATTGATGCAAACTCACCATCACACATGCAGGGTACAGGAGGATCCCCTGTGTGCTGGAAACGCTGCATCTCAGCGTGGAGTGCGACGCTGTTACTCGTGCTCTGTTCTTTCTCTTCTGCTCATTTACTTACAAACATCTTGGGGCTTCCCTGATGGGCTGTGGTTAAGAATCTGCCTTGCAGTGCAGGGGATGTGGGTTTGATCTTTGGTCTGGAAATTAAGATCACACATGCCATGGGGCAACTAAGGCCACCAAATAAGTACTGAAAACGATAAAAACACTATCACTATCTTGTGGGAAATGTGTTTTTCATGTGAAGTCCTTGCTTGTTCTTCACCGAACATTCCCCTCCCTCCTTGCCATCTTTTTTTCCTCAACCCAACCGTCGACCTGAAATTGTGCTGTAGTTGGCAACCATGAGCACACAGTGGTCATGCAGAATTTTAGAGAGGTGACTGGCAGGCCATCCACACCTCCCCTCAGTGGACAGTCCATGTGTCCATACTGGGCACCGGGGCGGGGGCAAGCATGGCGTGTGTTGTGTTGCTGATACAGGGCAGACGGTCAATGAGGGTGGGCCTTGGGGGCCTCTCATGGCCCAGCAACAGACCAGAGCTGGGGATCTGATGTGTCCCGGGCTCCCTCGCAGACACTGGACCTGTCCAACAACCAGCTGAGCGAGATCCCGGCGGAGCTGGCTGACTGCCCAAAGCTCAAGGACATCAACTTCCGAGGGAACAGGCTGCGAGACAAACGTCTGGAGAAGATGGTCAGCGGCTGTCAGACCAGGTCCATCCTGGAGTACCTGCGTGCTGGGGGCCGCGGCCGGTGCCGGGGCAAGGCCGAGGGCCCCGACAAGGAGGAGGGCCGGCGGAAGAGGCGGGAGCGGAAGAAGAGGGAGAGCGGCGAGGGCGCGGACGCGGTAGTGGACGAGGCCAGTCGGCTGCTGCTCCGGGTCCTGCACGTGTCAGAGAACCCCTCCCTGCTGACCGTTCGGGCAAGCCCCGAGGTCAGGGATGTGCGGCCGTTCTTCGTGGGCGCTGTCGTGCGGGGCATGGATCTGCGGCCTGGGAACGCGCTGAAGCGGTTCCTGTCCTGCCAGGTGAGTGCCCACAGCTGTGTGCGTGGGGCGGGGAGGATGGGCCGTGGGCCTGGCGACCTTGGGCGTCACTCCTGCAAAGCGCCTGGGTTTCCTCCCCTGACCTGGCCTGGGTAGGTGGGGAGGGGCCTCCGTCCTGAGTCTCTGAAATGTCACTAGTACATTTGTGTAGTAAGTGACGCACTTGGTCTCACATGAGATAGTATTAGGACTGTCGGCTCTCGCCAGCACATTCTTGGGTGAGTTGTTGAGTTTCTGTGAAGCTTTACTTAGACAAGAGGAATTTGTTGTCTTTATGTGACATCTGCCCAGGTTTTAAAATAAACAGCACATCCTTGCCCATGGGAAACCCCAAGCATGGTTGCGTGGCTGAGGCCACCTGTAAAAGGCCACGCGTTCAGGGAGGGAGCTGAGCCAGGACCTGAGATCTGGGCTGGTTTTTCTTGTGAAGTCACACTTGTGCTTATTCACTCAAACTTAGCTCGGGATGGATCTTTGGAAGTGTTGAGCATCGTGTAGTAAGAGTTGGGGAAAGAGAAAATCCTGCTAATAAGCAGATAACAGTTCTCTAAGGAAGGCTCCACAAGAGAAACAGGTGGCTGGGGAGGCAGAGAAAGGAGGCAGCAGGTGGGGCTGCTCTGGAGGCCAGGGTGATGGGCCTCACACGCTTAGCACCGCCGCCCTGGATCCCCTGCTGCAGACGAAGCTGCACGAGGACCTCTGTGAGAAGAGGACGGTGGCCACCATCGCAACCCACGACCTCGGAGCTGTCCGGGGGCCCCTGCTCTATGCTGCCCGCCCCCCACAGGACTTCAAGGTGAGGCTCACAGCCCAGTGTGCAGTCCCAGTGTTCCGTCTGTAGCTTTAGAAAAGTATACATGTGGACGATTGTCAGAGCATCCTGGTTAGAATGTGACCATGCTGTGCTGCAAGAGGATAAGGCAGGCTGTGTCGACAGTTACCTTCAAAAGTAAACATCAAAGGAGGTGTAATTTGAAAGTGATTCCTTCAGCTGCTCATTAACTTAACCAAAAACTGCTATTTACATCCCAGTTGCAAACCCCCTGATCTGGGGCTGACTGCAGTGTGCGTTGTCCTGTCAAGGTCCTGCTCCTAGTCTCTGCTGCTACACAAGGCACTGCGGGCCCGGCAGAGGAGGGTTCCCCGGGGATGGGTGCCAGCCCCGTCTCCTCCCACGGCCACCTCAGAGCACAAGCGTGGGGACGCAGTTGTGCTTAAGGGGTTTCAGGTTCAGCCCCTGGGGTGACCTCTGAAGGCACATGTCCGCACATGACGTGGCTCTCCTCAGCCAGCTGGCCCTCTCACTGGGACCCACAGCACCAGGCCAGTGTGAAGTTCTCCCCCTTGTAGATCATCCCCCTGGGGCGCCGAGAGGTCAAGGCCAAGGACCTGGTGCGACAGCTGCAGCTGGAGGCTGAGGAGCACAGGAAGCAGAAGAAGCGGCAGAACGTGTCGGGCCTGCACAGGTTGGCAAGGGGACTCTAACTCCTCCCGGGGATTCAGTCTCCTCGAGGCGCTCACACTGTTAGCACTGCATCTCCTGGCTTCAGAGAATCAGTGCCTGGCAGGCGTGTTGTCTGGGGAAGGGTGGCCATTGGCACATCCACTAAGTGCCTGGGACAGAGGCCAAGGCAGGGGGCAGCTGGGCCCACCGGCTGGGATTGGGCCCCTTGGAGGCCCAGGGAACGTGCCCTTGCCCTGACAGAGAGCCCCCCTCCAGCCCGCGTTTACTGCCGAGCCTGAGACTGTGTGTGCTCCCACCAGGTACCTGCACTTGCTGGACGGGAAGGAGCACTACCCCTGCCTCGTGGATGCGGACGGCGACGTGATCTCCTTCCCACCAATCACGAACAGCGAGAAGACCAAGGTGGGGGCTGCTGTCAGCATCTGAGTGTTTCTGAGGCCATGTCGTGTGTGTCGTTCACCTACGTCGCTGCTGGCGTCCTTGGCCGCCCACGACTCACCGTGTGCGCTGCGCCCCTCGGAGGGGCCACGTCAGGGTCCACGTGCCACAAGGGGTTTTCTGCAGAGGAGACATCAGAGCTGATGGCATCTGCTTGTGATAACTTGGTTCTTTCTTAAAATCTTCCCATTTTCTTTTTAAGATTAAGAAAACCACAAGTGATCTGTTTCTGGAAGTGACGAGCGCCGCGAGCCTGCAGATTTGCAAAGATATCATGGATGCACTCATCCTGGTGAGCCAGCCCTGCCCCACCCTGCGCATGCCACCCACCAAGGCACTGACCCCGCAGGACTGATGGCCCATCCACAGCCCTTTACCATGACTTCCCTGGGTTGGCTTTTTCTCTCGATTAAGAAGATATTTTTCATTTGCAGAAAATGGCAGAAATCAACAAGTACACTCTGGAAAACAGAGAGGAAAGTTCCCTCTCGGACCCCGAGTCTGACGCCGTCTGCGGACACGGCTTGGACCCCAAGGCGACTCCAGGTGCCGAAGTGACAGGGAGCACCCCGCTGGTGGTGGAGCAGGTCCGGGTGGTGGACGAGGAGGGGCATCTGAAGGTGGTGTACCCATCCAAGATGGACTTGGACTTCGCCGCTGCCCATGTAACCGTGCTGCGCTGATGGCCAGGCTGCCACCCGAGGCTCCTGGGTTGTGCCATCCACTGCGCCAACTCATCGGGGCTTCCGTGAGGTGGTATTAAACAATTCTTCACCTCGGTGTTTTTAGGATATATGCACCCTCTGTTCAGTTCTCCATCCGGCCTGCCACGGGGGGAGGCCACAGTGTCCACCTTCACAGCCGAAGTGACTGCCAGCGCTCTTTATGAAGTCACTCAAATGTTGGAATGAACTGCTCACAGGGTTCTGCAATCACATAGACACATAGCTTATCACTGTATTCAGGGGGGAAAGGACACCATGATTGGTGTGAATATTCAGCTCTAGGTTGAGAAGCTGAACCGTGTGTGTGTTACTGAGCTGCGCAGTTATTTTTCTACGATTCAGGGTCTTTTTTAAGTCCTCTGGCGCCAGCACTACAGCTGGAGACGAGGGGCGACGTCAGGGTCTCCAGGTGCCATAAACCATCATCTTTTTATAAAAAAAATTTTTTTAATGTGACCTTAGAATTGGTCAAATCATTTTTCTTACTAGTGCTGCTGGATGCTTTGGGGGTGAGCTGCAGAGCCTGCCGGTGGGTGACAGCCGGGCCCTCCCACTGCACTGGCCAGACCTGGGGCGGGGTGGGGGTCACCCTTTTGTAAACCAGTACCACCAGGTGTCATGCCTGAGATTGGAGGACAGTGTGCAGGTTTCCCACCACAAAACAAGCCTCCCGGCATGGACAGGGCGGTCGGCCACGCTCAGCTTGAACCAGGACGAGCTGATGGTGCCTGGGGGACACGTGAGGAGTCTGACACCTGGAACCATGGGGCATGTGCCCTGAGAGGCTCAGCAGCTTCCGGCCTTCTAGGTGATGCCAATCCAGGCCGGCAGTTCTCAGATTTCACTGCTCCAGGAGCAGCCAGGACAAGACAGTGGGACCCGCCAGCTTCCCCATCGGGGAGTGACACCGTGACTTCTCTGCTGTTTGACCTGCGAAGGACAGTTAGTGTGTTTTATCAGAAGGACAGTTTGGGGGAGGCATTAGCGAGAGCCCCACCAGACCCAGTGTGCAGCCGTCAGCAGCAGAGGCCCACACCCCGCGCACATGGCCTGCTGCACAGCCACGTGGGTTTCCCAGGGCCCGGCCAGCCCACCTGGAACGATGTGGCACCTTGACACCCGGCCCAGCTCTGCAGTCACGACCAGCATGCCTGCCGGTCGTCGGCCCTGGGGCGGCCACACTTAGCCAGGCAAAAGAGGGCGCCTGTGACGGTGTTCCCCAAACCTACCGGACGTCTGCCTCGTGCCTCCACGTTGTCACTCTGGGACCCTCTGGCTGTCAAGGCCGCTGATGCCGTGGCTGGGATGGGCGCGGACATCACAGCAAAGCTCTGCAGGGAGCTCTAGGCCAGGGCCAGCCAAGCTGCTCCCTTGGCTCCCGGCTGGCTTCAGCGGCCACATGTCACCAGATCCGGGGCCTCCCTGATGGTGGGGAGGCTGCCAGCCCTCTGCTCTTTTCTGGGGCAGCTTGATTGCGTGTGAAGTTTGGAAACATATTTAATGTACAGCAGGAAAACTGATGTTTTTGTCCAGCCCTCTAATAAAAAACGTTCGATAAGAACATCTGGGCTCCTTCCTGGTGAATCCTTCCCAGGGTTTCTGGAGGAGGGTGTGGGGAGTGTCGGTGGAAGAACTGAGGACCAGGGGCCCCCTGGCCACAAAGCAAGACACAGTTACTTCCTGTCACAGGGGCCTGACCCAGAGAGGCTGCTGCCCTCAACCCCACCCCAGTCCTGGGAACCAGCTCCTGTGGCAGTGCCCAGAAGACCCCCACCCAGGGACAAACACGAAGGAGTCAAGTTGCTGGGACCCCAGCAGACCACCCCAATCCTAACCTGCTGAGGGAGAGGCCAAGCCCTTCCCCTCTTCTCCCTACTCCCCCAGGGCTGCTGGGACACGGCCTCCACCCTGGCTATGGGGTCCAGCTGGGGCCCTGGGCGGAGGGATGGGGTTGGGGGGAGGGTCTCAGGTGGCTCGTGTGTATGTGTGTGGGGGGGTGCCCTGTGTGCCCCTGCCTGCAACCCCCACCATGAGGCAGGCACCCAGTGCCAGCAGAGCCCAGGGGCCGAGGATGCAGAGCCCAGGGGCCGAGGATACAGAGCATCCATTAGGGTGTGAGCTGGTGCCCCCAGCTCTCCATTCTGAGACCCGCTGGGTCATGGGGGCACATGGGGTAGGGCTGGCCAGACCCAGGCCAGACCCCAGCACTGTGTACAGCTGCCTGCTGGCAGCCCCTGCCCACCTCCCTGCCTTGCCCTGGGGAAGACACTCCTGTGCATCAGCAGACTTGCTTCTATGGTAGAGGGAGGGGGCTACCAGAGGAACGTGGCCCTGGAGGCTGCAGGCCATCTCAGAAGCCAGGGAGGCCAAGCCGGCTTCAGAAAGAGGGAGTAGGGGGCAGAGGACAGCCAGGGTGACTCCTCCCTTCTGTCCCGCACCGCCGCCCCGCTCCTGTCCAAGGCTACACCAGGCCTTGGGGAGGCCCAGCCCCTGTACCCCTGGACTGGACTGCTGACCAGTTAGAGCCCAGGGAGGCCACCCAGCCTAAGCCTGCCAGGCTGGTGGACCCTGCCCACCTCCCCACAGTACCCGCCCCAGTGCTAGTCCTGAGATGGCCAGAGGAGACTCCCAACTGGGGCATCAGAAAGAGGCCAGACAGGTGGTGCCCACTCCCCGAGTTGGGGGTGGGGGTGGGGGGGGTCTCTCTGGAGATGGATGCTGGGGCCCCAGAGGCCAGGGTGCTGAACAGACCCTCCACCACGGCCCCTTACCCTGCTTTCCTACCCCCCACAGCAGGCCTTGCTGAAGCATCACTGCTGGGGGAACCCCAGCCCAGCAGGGAACTCAAAGCCAAAGGGTCACCTGGGTGGTGCAGCCCCACCTCATGCTCACCTGACCCAGGCCCACAGCCAGTCCCATGGGGTCTCCGCCCTCCCTGGCAGCTCAGCCTCCAATACCCAGGTCTGCTGAGCCCATGAGGGTCCTGACTGTCCTCATCTCCTGCCCTCAACTCTAGGGTGAGGACACTGTCCTATAAGACGGTGTTTCTCATAAGGGTGCCCAGAACAGGAGGGCGCGAAGGCAGGGAGACGCTATCCATGGTCAGGAGACACAGGAGTAGGCCTGGCCACATATGGAAACTCAGCCCTGCCCCATGTTCTCACCTCCCGCCAGAGGGCCTGGCCAGGACTGGGTGCATCCCAAGGCCAGAGCTCAGCGAGAGGCCTCCCAGCCGCTGTCCAGATGCCCTCCAGCCAGTTCCACATCAGTCACGCCTCACTGGGGAGGCCCATAGGAGACACCATCATCCACGTTTTTGTTCAACAGACATTTAATGACCACCTCCGAGTGCAGGGTCTGGGCCTCCCACAGCGTGCAGGCAGAAGGGCCAGGCTCCTGCAGAGCCCACCCGGCAGGGTGGACAGCCCCAGGGAACATACCCACGTTCCTGGAGGGACGACACAGCCGTGGGTCTTGGACAAGGGCCAAGGCCCCCTCCCCCCTCTGCCCAGGAAAAGACTCAGCCCCTGGGGAGGGTGGATGGTCAGAGAGATATACATACCCCTGCCCTTAGAGGCATCCTTCCACAGCGGGAGTCAGAAGGGCTAGAGAGGGGAGGAGCCTGCAAGGCGGGACACAGCCCCACCAGAAGCCCACCCAGGGAGGACCCCAGTAGGGAGAGAAGGGAGGTTTGGGGGCCCTGGGCTGCAGGCCTAGCCTGGGTGTGTCCCGCAGTCAGGCTGGGACTGGTCTTCCGGTCACATGGGTCCCTGGGTGGGTATGTGCCAGGCATGCATGTGTGTGCTCCCATGTACCTGTGTCCCTGTTTGGCTGTATGTCTGTGGGTGCCTGTGACAGCGGTGCACACTGGTGTCCATGCGAGCCCCTGGAATCTGTGCATTGGTGCAAGGAATGCCTTTATACATGGTGAGGGGCTGTGTATACATTGGGCGGGGGGCTGTGTATACACAGCGGGGCTGTTATACAGGACTCTGGGTACACCATGGTCTGTGTAGGCAGGTGGGTCCATGCACATGGAAGGGTTCTCGCACACAGGGTGTCCCTCCAGCCTTGCTCCTGGGGGCGTGTCTGGGCAGCGTTTACTTGCACTTGTGCACGTAGTAGCCAGTGACGTAGCCCAGGATGAACACGACCCAGAAGAGGGCCACGCCCCCCAGCACCTTCATGGCGATGCCCAGCTTGCCCGAGCACAGCTTCTGGGAGACCCTAGGGTGAGAACCGCAGGCACGTGAGCCCCAGGCAGCCCTGACTGGAGTAGGGATGGGGGCTGGGGGAGGAGGAGGAGCAGGCCCCGGGCAGCAGGGCAGCCTGGGCACTCTGAACTTGGAAGACAGGAGGGAGCAAGTGAAGGAACAAGTCAGGGAAGTGTGGGGCCCAGGTCTACGGATGTGGTGGCTGCCAGGAAGGACAGGAGGGGTCTGCACAGGGCGAAGCGGGGCCCCTCCTTCCTGGCCCCTCACCTCTGCCAGCCTGAGGCATCCTCTGTGCTGGGCCCGCTGGCCACATGGACTTCATCCGGGTGGCTGTTCTCCCACCTGCTGTACCTGATGCTACTCTCCTGGAGTTCCATTATGGGGGCACAGGGTTCTGGTGGGAGAGACAGAGGGTGGACTGAGGCCTGTTCTACCCCCAGGGGGCCAGCGGTCAAGTTTCACGTGCCATTGCTTTTAGGGTGAGGGTCTGCCTGGCGGTGGGGCCAGGGCAGAGAGGCACCGAGGTGGGCTGGCTTCTTTGTGTCCTCATTCAGTCATGTCCAATTCTTGTCGACCCCATGAACAGGCTCCTCTGCCATGGGATTTTCCAGGCAAAAATACTGGGCTGCCATTTCCTCCTCCAGGGGATCTTCCCCACCCAGGGATCAAACACACATCTCCTGCAGCTCCTACATTGGCAGGTGGATTCTTTACCACTGTGCCACCTGGGAATTTCTTCCCACATCCTTTCATCTGGCTTTAGGGGTGCGGAGTGGTTAGGCCACTTGCCCAGGGTGACGTGGGAGGAGGCAAAGAGGGAATTCCAATAGAGTCTGAAAGTCTGCCAAACCCTGCCCTCAGGAATGTGAGAGGCTGTTTCCACCAGCTTGCTCCACCCTGGGGGTCAGGCAGACACAGCTGCTGCCACCCTGGAGGGCCCTTGGCTGGGGTCAGGTCACCAAGCCTGATAACAGCCTGACCTCCCATTCCTGCCAGATAAGGCCCCAGAGCCTTCCCTGGATGCTGGGAGGCAAAGGGCTGGCACCTGCAGAGCAGCAGGCCTGGGGGCAGCTGGTAGGGCTTGGCGGCAGTGGCAGTAGCTGTGAATTCTGGCCTGTCCCAGTTGCAACCCCTCCCTCACCTACTGCTATGCCCTGCTGGTGGTCAAGGGACTTGAGAGGCCCCTCACTTTTAGAGGCCTGAGACTTTGTTGCGAAAACCTGACCTGTCTTCCAGGTAATCTGGGACACAGAGGCTTAAAGGCACAGTGAGCCACTTAGCAAGAAGCCAACCCAGAATTTCATGAAACCAGGCGGTTCTGAACCCCCTTCAACCCCTTCCAGGTTGCCCTTTCCCAAATCCCAGACTCAGGATGAAGGAAGGGAGCTTGTCTCAAAGCCACAAAGCCTATCCTTCCCATGGGAGCCTGTGCTCTGGGGGCAGCCATGCAGGCCAGGTCTCAGGCCCCAGGGAAGCCAAACATTTGTTGACTGTGGGTTCTGCTTTCCCATGGTGTGTCCAGCAAAGGGGCTTTGAGCCAGCTCTGTGAGCTACCTAATGTCCACCCCTCCCTCCTGTGGCCAGAGCCCCTGTCTTATTCCAGGCTGCAGTGTCCCAGCCCCAAGCAATGCTCATGGGCTAAGACAAGTTTTGATTGCTGCTTTGTATGGCATCACCGACATCAGTTTGAGCAAGCTCCGGAAGTTGGTAATGAACAGGGAAGCCTGGTGTGCTGCAGTCCACGGGGTTGCAAAGAGTTGGATACGACTGAGTGACTGAACTTAACTGAACTTCCCATGACACCTACATATGAGCAAGGTGCTGGAGAGCAGCAGGAGCAGGAGGCTTTTGCTTTTGTGAAAGAGAATAGGCACCTCCTTCTCTCTTCCTTGATGTGATGGCCGGAGCTGAGCAGCCACTTTGCAGTCTGGATATCCTACAACACTATCCGGTGGTGCTGAGTCTTCAAATGCACACCCACTGCCCACCCGTGGGTTTCTTGGTGTGAGGATGGCCAGCCCAATCTGCTCTAGCCTGGCATAGTGGGGTCCTGGTGTTTGTGATAGAACGGGTTCCTGATTGATGTGGGCTGTGGCCCTCAAGTCAATCTGGCTGGACAAAGCCACCAGAAGCTGCTGATGTGCTGGAGCCAAGGTCTGAAGGCTTCGCTCACTCATCTGTAGCAGCCTGACCAACCCACACCTGATGACCACAGTGTCACAGGACCCTGGGGCTGTGCTGCCTGGCAGGGACACCTGCTGAACCCTGGAAGCCTCACTCCCAGGGGTACCCTGCCTCTTGGGAGTGTGTGGGGACAGAGTTCTGGGCACACAGGGACGGTACATACATTAAGACCCCCTCACCCCAATGCACTTCCAAGGAGCCCACAACTTACAAGGGGAGAGTCCTGACGTCAGGGATTGAAGCCTCTGTGATCCAGGAAAATGGTCAGAGCTCGGCCAGTGAATCTCACCTCCCAGCTCGCAGTTTGGGGTCTGGGGAGTCTCAGAATTCTCCAACCTTAAAGAAAGAGAAAATAAAGAAAAAGTGAAGAGGAGCAAGAGTAGGGAAGGGAAAGGGGCTCTGGGGCGTCCCAAGCGGCCAGCAGGAGCTGGCCCGGCAGTTGGCCTCGGGGGTCTGTGGGCCGAGGGACCATTCAACCCCGCCCCCACCCCAGCAACTCCACTTTTCCGGGCCGGGCGCTCGCAGGTCAGGGAGACCGCGGCCCCGTGGGCGGGGGGCTGTAGAAACCAAGCCCACCACCTCCTCCCTCTGACTACTCGAGGAAGCTGCTCTCCGACCCCGCGTCTCACCTGGCTCGACAGCCCCCAGCCGCTCCGCGCCGCAGACGTGTCCCGGGCCGGAGTCGGGCGGGGCTTAGAGGGGGCGTGGTCGGGTGGGTGGTGGGGCCTGAGCGGGGGCGGGGCCGGAGGCGAGGCGGTGGATGGTGGGATCTGGACAAGGGGCGGGGCGTTGGTTCATTGGGTGGGGCCTAAAAGGGGTGGTACCTGGGGCCGTGGGTGGGTGGGTGGCCGCAGGACTCCTAACGCAGGGGTGGGCCGGGTGGAGGAGCGGGGCGCTTCCCGGGGGCGTGGCTGGGGCGGAGCAAGCCAGAGCCCCAGGCCTTCCAGGAGTCGCGTTCCTCAGGGGCCGCAGGGGTCACAGACCGCGCCGCTCTGCGGTGCCCAGACGCGGCCAGGATATCCGGACCCTCTCCCCACTATCGCAGTTTCCCAGCCGGGAGCCGGGCTCGAGCGCAAAAGCGGGTCCCGGGCGCGCCTGCCGAGCTAGAACCGAGGCACTAGGCGATTCGAGAAAGCTCCCGGGGCGCGTGCAGTTAGGCGCCGGTCTTCGGGGGCCTTCTGCTCTCTCGGAGAGGCTAGAGGCCTGGGCCCGGCGGCCATGCACCTGACGCCCTCAGCGGGCGGGCGCTGCAGTAACGAAAGGATGCGTGGACAGGTGGGGGTGGAAAGCAAAGAGAAGAGGCAAAGGACCCAGTCCACTGAGCACGTATTTGTGTGCGGGGCACAGACCTCTGTGTACAGCACAGACAGGCGAGCCTGTGCTCTGCAGAGCTGTCATCACCAGAACGATGGACGATGGACGGTCAGAAAAGTGCGCAGGCCGACCCTCCTCCTTCCGCAGGGTCGCAACAGCAGAGCAGTGCCCCGGTGGGGCACCCCAGCGGGAGAGCCGTGCAGGTGTGTGCAGCTGGCCTCAGAAAAGGACCCCTGCGGGGGTGTGAACCAAACGCGGTGGACAGGAGCCCAGTTCAGGCCTCCTACACCTGGGACCACCAGAGGGCACCATATTCATTGTGGGGTGTCCCCAGGAAGGAGCCATGGGTGCAAGCTGCTGTGCTGACACCCAGTGAGCTGTGGAGTGGGAAGGGGTGTTCATGTAACCCAAGTTCCCCTCTGTGTCCTAGTGAAGGAGAAGGTGAGACCACGGGCAGCATCAAGTGTAATTCTGAATCAGAGGGCCAGGGTGGGGCCATAGGTGAGGGAGGGGTGATGGAGGGGAAAGGGGCACCCAGGGTACACCCAGGCTGGGCCCTGGCCTCTGCTGTGCTGTCTGCACCTAGGGTCTGAGCTGGGCCTCCTTGGAGCTTATCTTCTTGGACTTGCTGGGTGAGGATAAGATCTCCATCTGCTGCAGGGGGGGCACCTTGACTCCCTTCTGTTTCAGCTGGTTGTAGTATTCCATTCTGTCTGAGATGATCCTCTATAAAAGACACCCGGAAGTGTCCGCACAGGCCTTGCCAGCTCCTGGGACACCACCCTGTTCTCCCCGAGAAGGGCCTGCTGCCGCAGTGCTGTCTGTGCTGGTGAATATTTACAACCTTTCCAGGAGGGATAAAAAAGCTCTGGTTTGTAGCATTTGCCAATTTCTGTGCTGAAACCACTCCCATCAGAGCTGATCCAGCCAACAGGGTGAAGCAGAGAACTCAGAGATGGGTAGAGATGCCCACCATCCAGACCAGCTCACTCCTGGAGCCTGGGCCAGATCCACTTCTTTGTCCTCTGGGAATTGCCAGGAGCCTAGACTCCCAGAGACATCAGAGGCTGTCAAGTCTGACCCTCAGGGCAAAGTCTCTTCTACCTTCTGTGCAGGAAGGCTACCCTGCCTCCTCCTTAGCCTCCTTCCTTCTCTCTGGCCTTTTGCTGGTTTGTGCAGGGTGGGGAGGGGCAGGTGTTGGCAAGGGAAAGGGTTCTTCCATGACTACTGGTGGGTGGTGATGACTCCTCCTATCCCCCTCCCTCCCTCCCTTCCTTGTATCCTCTCCCTCACTCTCTTTCTACCACCCCCATCACCCCCTGTCCCTCCCTCCCTCTCAAAACCTCTCTCCTCCTCCCTACCCCCATCCCTCCCCTTCCTCTCTCTCCTTCCCACCCCTCACCCCACACCTCCTTCTTCCCTTGCCCCAAACACTAGTAGTCAGAGACCTCTCCCCAGGTCTCCATGCAGGGGTTCCCCTCTGCCCTGAGGACTGGCCACCCTACAAGAGTTCTATTAACCAGGGACCCACCCAGCCTCACAGAAGAAAGGAACCAGGCCTCGGAGACAAATGGGCCAGTGGCAGGTCACAGGTAGCTGCTGGGGTCAAGGGCCATGCTGTTGGAGGAGGCTTGGAAGGCAGGCATCCTCTCCCCGGTACAGAGGGAGTGCTCCTCACCCCGGTACAGAGGGAGTGCTCCTCACCCCGGTACAGAGAGGGTGCTCTAGGGCTCAGCAAGTCAAGTGTCCAGCCTACAGCTGCGAAGCCAAGGTCCCGGGGTGGTGACACTCCTGCCAGCCCCAAAGCCACATTATTTCTCCCAAACCTCCCTGCCCCTCTGAAACCTCTGCTTGTTGGTGAGGAGCTGGTGTGGGCTGAGGCCAGGGAGGGGATCCATGTCAGGCTCTGAGCTCAGCAACGATTCCAGCTGAGGCCATGCTGAGATGCAAAGAAGCATCCCTGGGGGAGCTGGGCTGAGCAGAGCCTAGGGCTGGGCTCCTGCTGCAGGAGAACCAGGACCCAGCTGTTTGGCTCCCTCCCTACCATACCAGGTGGGTTTTCCGCAGCTGCTGATGGTTGCTGAACACCGACAGCAGCTCCAGGATGTTGTTCCCTAACCCCTTAGGGAAATCTAGTCCCCTCTGCCTGAGCAGAGAGAAAGGACCATGCTGGGGTCACGGTGAAAGCATGACACCACCAGGACAAGAATGGAGGCTCCTAACCTCCCATCCAGGCTTCTCCCCTCTGCTCCCAGCTGCAGATGCAGGAGCTCTGGCCTAGAGATGGGGCCCCGGGGACAAGGAGGCCTCTGAGCACCGTTTATACCTGTAAGCCTTCCAGAATGTCATTGTCAGAGATCTCAGTGGCCAAGGACTTGATCCCTATGGTGTTGAAGGTGGCCTGGATGATCTTGTTTCTCAGTCTTTCGAGCTGTGAGCACAGAGGAGAAACAGCCAAGCTCACCTTGAGTAGAGAGACAGTGTTCTCCACACCCGCTGCCTCTCTGAGGCTCCAGGGGAGGTGGACCTGTCTTCAGCTCTCCTGCTTCAGGAGCTGGAAATAGCGTGTGAGTGGTCAGCGTGGTCTCCTGTGAGCTGGAAGGGACCTGATCAAAATCCAGACCCAGGAGGCCTAACACCAAAACCCAAAGTCTCTCTACCACACCACATTTGTTTGCTTGTTTCTTAATTGAAAAAGCAAAACCTGCACATGGTCAAAACAAAACTCTGAATGACCCCCCAGGCTGTCCTCCATCCCCCAGAGGCGCTTTAGCCACAGTCTCCCGCTGACCCACAGCAGACAACCTGCAGACTTGACCAGCCATGCGATGGGCATTATACTCCCAGCCCATCCTCCTTCTCTAAGTGACCTAGAAGCGCTCCAAGCTGTGGACATCTGCACTAACCAGGCATTAGCCAGGAGTTAAGCAGCTTGGACCACTGAGCCTGTGTAGTCTTTGGCAGCCACTGGCAGCCTCGTGCATAGCAGGAGGCGGGCCCCAGCAGGAGGGAGAACACAGCTGGTTACAGCCCGCACTCTTGCTTGGCCAGTGGGGAAAATGTCATTTCAAAAGCCTTCGTGCTCAGGGCCTCTACCTTTGCTGGTTTTAGATTCTAAAGCAAGTCAGCTCTTGACTGATGGTTTCCTCCTATGCCTTTGCTCACATCTATCAGGGGCTCAGAGTGAGGACCTGGGACCTCACACCCCAGCACCGCCTCCACGCAGCTCTGGAAACTCAGATGGGCTGTTCGTTCTCTGTGCTGCAGGTGCCAGGACACCAGCGGTACCCACATCATGGCTTTGTTAACAGGGTTGAATGACTGTAATAAATGCTGAGAGCAGCACCTGCTGCTAAGTCACTTCAGTCGTGTCCGATTCTGTGCGACCCCATAGACAGCAGCCCACCAGGCTCCCCCGTCCCTGGGATTCTCCAGGCAAGAACACTGGAGTGGGTTGCCATTTTCTTCTCCAATGCATGAAAGTGAAGAGTGAAAGTGAAGTCGCTCAGTTGTGTCCAACTCTTAGCGACCCCATGGACTGCAGCCTACCAGGCTCCTCTGTCCATGGGATTTTCCAGGCAAGAGTACTGGAGTGGGGTGCCATTGAGAACAGCACCTGACCCACAGCAAATGCTCTCTAAGTTATAAATAGACAGCATCATTACTACTACTTCTCTCCCACCTCAGACCCTCCCTGGCTGGCCACCATATCCCTGGGTCTCTTTCATAGCACAACTCAAGGGGCTCCTCCATAAACGAAGCCCCTGCACTCAGCTCTTTCCAGCCACTATAGGTGACCAAGACGGCCACACCACACCCTCGCCCCCTCCTCCACCAGTGTTTCTGGACACAGGAAGAGGGGAGCCCAGAGCACTTGGTGCATGGTCCCCAGGGTGGCCGTTCCCAGGGACGGCAGTGGTGGGCAAGGGCCCCAGGCCTTCAGGAGGCAGGAGTTGAGTGTACTCAGGCCTGAGCGCTCTCCAGGGCTGGGATGGGGAGCCGGGCATACCCTGGCCTGGGTGTATTCCAGGGCCTCGCGGGCCTGCTGCTCCGCCTGCTGAATCATCTCGTTCTTTTTCTGCATCTCCTCCTGGAGCTGCTTCCGCCTCTGCAGGTGGTTCTGGCTCTGATTCACCTGGGCCTGGAGCTGGTTGACCTTGTCCTCCAGCTCCGAGATGGTCTGTTCCCGCTTGGACAGTTCACTCTCCAGCTCCGACACTTGCTGGGGGGTGGGGAGCAGTAGGTCCACTTGCCCACCCCTCCTTCCCCCAGAGGCAGCCACCTCTCCCTGAGTTCCTCCAGCCAGCCTGGCTCCGGCTGTGGCCAGCTCCCCAGTGGGTGTCCAGGGCCCCGGATTTACTGAACAGGGTACTGTCTGAAATGAGGGGCCCCCACTCAGCTGACTCTCCTTGCCGCCATCAGGACATGTGGCTGCCCCCCAGCCACCCCAAGGGCACCTGTCTGAGGAGGAGGTTGTCTTTCTCGATGAGGCCCATCATTTCCTGGTACTTCTTGTCTTCCCGGAGGTTAGAGAACTGCAAGGCAATGGGGGTTTGCTTAGGGGCTGGTTGGGGGAGATAGATGGCTGCCTCCTTGAACCTTCCTCCATGAACCTCAGTAAAATGAAGGGAAGCATCAGAATTTCTGATGAAGGGGGAAGGGGGAATTTCTGATGAAGTTATCAAACACACTTTGGAAGCCGGGAGGCAGACCCAAGGAACCAGACTCCAAAGCCAGCAGCGGGGAAGCTGCAAACAAGCCCAGTCCACAGGTCCCTGGATATCTCAGAAGTGGGGGATGGTGCCAGGCTCTTCTGGACATGGAGGCCGACACAAGGAGGAACATCATATCAGAAATCAGGAGCCTCAGACTCAGCCCTGACCAGGAGATGCCAGGCACCTTCCCGCTTTTCCATCTGTCAGGAGACTGGAGGCCCTGGGGTTGGCGGGGGGTGGGGGGTGGGGGAGAAGAGGATCTCTGGCCTGGGAGATGCCAGCAGCTGGACCATTACACTGGGCAAGGAATTCTTCCAGTCTCCCAGATTCCAGGAGAATCTGAGCAAGCCAAGGGGAAGGAGCCAACAACAGGACCATTGAACTAACTTTCCGTTGATGTACCCAAGCACAGTTCTCTGCCATGAAACACAAAATGGTCACCCACAGTTTGAGAGACTCCAGGCACCTCTGACCTTTGAGCAAAATTCTCGAAGGAGTAACAGAAACTGAAAATAGACTTACAAAAGGAGCTTATAGGAAATAGAAACAGCACAAGCAGTCAAATCCCTTAAGTATCTCCCATAACTCTCACTTAAGCTGTTTAGGAGGTCAGAGACATACCGCCATTAAGAAATAAAACATGAGTGTGCTTCTAAATAAAAGGGAGTGGGGAAGGAACATTCAGAGAACAAAAGCAACATCTTAGAAACTAAATGAAACAAAGTTAAAACTCAAGAGGAGGGTTTCCCTGCTGGCTCAGTGGCAAAGAATCTGCCTACATGCAGGGGAGGTGGGTTCAATCCCTGCTCTAGGAAGATCCCACATGCTGGGGAATAATTAAACCTGTGCGCCACAACTACTGAGCCGGTGCTCTGGAGCTTGGGAGCTGCAACTACCGAACCGCATGTGCCCTAGAGCCCGTGCTCCGCAACAAGAGAAGCCACCGCAATGAGAAGCCTGCTCACTGCAATTAGCGAGTAGCTCCTGCTCGCTGCAACTAGAGAAAGCCTGTGCAGCAATGAAGACCCAGTGCAGCCGAAAATTAAATAAACAAATAAAATTATTTTTAAAAAACCAGGAAGAGGGCTGATGATAAAGTTAAGGAAATCTAAAAGTAGAACAAAAAGACAAGATAGTGAAAGGAACAGACAGGAAGGAGAAAGGGACCCAAAGAAGAGGTCTGCTGGCTGATTGATGGGGTTGCTGGGAGAGTTCGGAGAAAACAGAGACAGGGACTAAAATCCATGTAAACAGAGAACATTTTCAGAACTGAGTGATACAAGTTTCTAGCCGGCTACTGAGTGCCCAGGACAAATGAGAACAAACCCTTAATAAGGTCTAGCTATGGCAGCTTCCCTGGTGGTTCAGACGGTAAAGAATCTGCCTGCAATGCAGGAGACCCAAATTTCATCCCTGGGTCAGGAAGATTCCCTGGATGAAGGGAATGGCAACCCACTCTAGTACTTTTGCCTGGAGAAGAATTCTATGGACAGAGAAGGCTGGCGGGCTACAGTCCATGGGGTCACTAAGAATCAGACATAACTGAGTGACTATCAGCTCCTGAGTCCAGTGTCTCTGTCAGGGGGTAGGGGCGGGGATGGATGGCACATGTCCCAGCACAGCAGAGGATACCGCTACCTTGTCAGACATGGCCTGCAGCTGTTTTTTCCGCTCCCGCAGCTCCTTCTGCAGCATCTCATTCTCCGTGTTGATTTTCAGCAATTGCGACTCTTGGAATTCCACCTGTCGCTGTAAAGACTTGATGGCTCCTGCATGAGATGAGAGAAAGCAGGGAGGAGGGGGCCAGTCACTGCACCATCCCTAGGGCTCTGCGGAGCTCCAAGCTGAGGGCTGGCTGCCTGCTCCCATCCCAGGGGTCTAGTGCGGCCACCGCATGGTCCCAGCCAAGAGGGACCCAGGGCAAAGTGGGCAGTCCTGGGCATCCTCGCTGTGGGTCCCGCCTTGGCCTCCTCTGGCATTCCACCTGTTGCCAGGGAGTATCTGGTCCTGGTGATCTCAAGCTGGAACTGGAACTCCTGGATCAGCTGCTCATACTCCTCCAGCTGGGCTATCAGCTCCTCCTCAAAGGTGTCGTCCACGAAGCCGGCCCGCCTCCTGGCCGCGGCCTCCTCCTCCTGCAGCTCCTTCTCCTCATCCAGCTCCATCACCTCTTCGTCCTCCTCTTCCTCCACCTCCCCGGCCCCGTACGCATCCCTGTCCTCGTCCTCGTCTTCCTGCGCAGTTACCATGGCCACCGCCTCCTCCTCGATTCTGTTCTCCTGCAGAGTTTCCCTCCTGCTGGCTCTAGCCCTCGCCCCCTTGTCCTCTGCCCTCTTGGCCTGCCCTTCCAGGTACTCTTCCTCCTCGTAGTCGCCTCCTTCCAGCTCCTTGCCTCTGTTGCACTCTTCCTGCAGCTGGGGGAGGGGACGGGATGCTGGACAGGGCTACGGGCACCCCCAGGAGGGAGGCTCAAACCTTCAAGGGGGCATTGGGAGGACAGTGCTGCGGGGCTATTGGCCAGCTCCCCTCGGGTTACATCTCCAGGAGCAGCCCCACCACCCCTCCCCTGCTGTGGCTGAGGGCTCAGCCTGGGTGAGGGCCACCAGGTTAGGACAGCACGTGGGACGCTGTGGCCTGTGCCTCTCCCGGGCAGCCTGGGGGACCGGGCCCCAGCCAGCCCACACCTGCCGCCAGGGCTCCACGTCCTCCTCGTCTCGGAAGGTTCTGAGGGTACTCTGTCTCCCCTGCAGCTTCAGCATAGACTCCAACGGCCGCTCCTGTGAGATGCCCACGGCACCCTCAGGGTTTCAACCTGGGCCTTCAGCTCCCCCAGGGCCCATGTCACTGAGACCTGTCCCCCCAGAAGGGGGCCCACCGTTCCCCCCCTGGGGTTGCCCTATCAATGGGCAGGCGGCCGTGCCGTGTAGGTGACGGCCCTGGGGGTACCCCTGGTGAGAGGCCCAGCAGTAACAAGCACACTGTTTTGGAAGAGTCTGGGGGGGCCAACCTCAAACACGCCCGCAGGTCACTGCCCCTCACTGCCCACTTGCTGACAACCCCTGGGAGGCTGGGGAATGGGGGGGACATGGGACCATGCTTCCAGGCTCTCCAGACTCCTGCTGCCTCCCTGCCCACCAGTCCCCCACCATCGGTGTCTGGTTAGCTTTTTCTGGAGGTGTCTAGAGGATCCAGCAGGGGTCTGAAACCCCCACCCCCACTTCATATGTACACCCAGCGTAAACGCAGGCTGTATCCTCAGATGAGAAAGAAACCAGGTCTCAGACCAGGCGATGGCCCCCAGATCCCCACCCCACCCTGCCTCCTCCAGTGCCCACCCCACACCTGGGGTCGAGGGGGACAGCATGCCATGCCTACGTTACAGGCAAGGCCCCGTCCCAGAGCAAGACCAGGCCAGGCTAGTCCATGGAGCGCCTGCCACTGCTCACCCGCAAGACATGGCTGGGCGCGGCCTCCTGGCTCTTGCTCTTCAGGAGGCATTTCAGCTGCTTCCTCAGGGCCTCCCTCTCCTCGTGGAGAGCCAGGATCTCTTCCTCTCTCTTCTGAACCTGTGCTTCCAGCTCCGAGAGGCGTTGGACTTCCTCCCCTAGCGCCAACAGGCACTGGTCCTGAGGAGAAACGGGGCAGCCCAGGGGGCCACTTAGACACTCAGACACCCCTGCCGCACCCTCCCTTGCCCCCCCACCCAGAGCAGCAGCTCCAGGGCCAGGAGGACCCCGTGACCCCAGCCCAAGGTGAGCGGCTTCTTAACTGCAGCCCCCTCCTGCTTAAGGGCCACCCTTGCCCAGGATCTCCTGGCAGCCTCCCCTCCAGGCCCTGGCCCCAGTCAGCGCCCAGGTGTGATTGAAAATAAGTCGCTCAGTCATGTCTGACCCTTTGCGACCCCATGGACTGCAGCCTACCAGGCTCCTCCATCCGTGGGATTTTCCAGGCAAGAATACTGGAGTGGGTTACCATTTCCTTCTCCAGGAGATCTTCCCGACCCAGGGTTTGAACCTAGGTCTCCCAGGTTGTAGGCAGATGCTTTACCATCTGAGCCACACCTACTAACCAGCACTACCTGCCAAAGACTTCCAAGGAGCTTTTCGGAGCTGGGTCTACTGCCTCTCAGAATCTCAAAACCCTAATCATTCCAGCTTGAAGACCAAATAAAGGTGGTTTTGGACAGTCACTGAGAGAATTTGTCATAATCAGAGCTGAACGACTGACAGAAATACAAAGGGGATTCTTCAAGCAAGAGGGAGATGGTCCCAGATGGAGTCTGAGGAAAAGATAACTAGGAGGTCGTCCAGATGTCTAAGAATTAAGAGATAGGCTCCCATGGAGCCCATGAGTCAAAGAAGAAGCCACACAAGAAATTATGAGATATTTTAGACAGAATAATAACAAATACTTGGACGTGGCATGACATGCGGTGAAGCAAAAACTGTGATTAAGGGCAAATTAATAAGCTTCAAATGCAACAGTTAGGGGAAGCAATGGAATGTCAATGATCTAAGTATCCTTCTCAAGCATTCAGAAAAAGGAACTGAAAACTTCATTTAAAGTACATAGCAAGAAGGGAGTTTTTAAACATCAGGGCAAGAATGCATGATATAGGGACTCCCCTGGTGGTCCAGTGGCTAAGACTGCATGCTCCCAATACAGGGGCCCAGGTGCCATCCCTGGTTAGGAAGCTAGATCCCCTGTGCCACAACTAAGACCAGGTGCAGCCAAATAAATTAAAAAAAATTTTTTTAATGAATGAATGACATAGGGAAACAGAGAAAGAAGGGAGGAGAGGAGGATGGAGCAAATCGGCAACATTTTAACATTTGGAGAATCTGGAGGGTATATGGGAATTGTTTACACTATTAAGTTAAAATAGTCATAGAGGGACTGCCCTGGTGGTCCAGTGGTTAAGAATCTGCCTGGCAATGCAGAGGACATCGGTTCAATCCCTGGTTGGGGAACCAAGCTGGCTTAAAACTTAACATTTAAAAATCTAAGATCACGGCATCTGGTCCCATCACTTTACAAATAGAAGAGGTAAAAGTGGAAGAGGTGACAGATTTTATTTTCTTGGGCTCCCAAATCACTGCAGACACTGACTGCAGCCAAGACATTTAAAGACACTTGGTCCTTAGAAGCAAAGCTATGAGAAACCTAGACAGCGAATTAAGAAAGCAAAGACATCACTTTGCCAACAAAGGTCTGTACAGTCAAAGCTATGATTTTTCCAGTAGTCGTGTATGGATGTGAGAGCTGGACCATAAAGAAGGCTGAGCACCAAAGAGTTGATATTTTTGAAATGTGATGCTGGAGAAGACTCTTGAGAGTCTTCTCTTGGACAGCATGGAGGTCAAACCAGTCAATCCTAAATTGACCCTAAATATTCATTGGAAGGACTGATGCTGAAACCCCAATACTTTGGCCACCTAATGTAAAGAGCTAACTCATTAGTAAAGACCCTGATGCTGGGAATCATTGAGGGCAGCAGGAGAAGGGGGTGACAAAGAATGAGATGGTTAGATACCATCAAAAACTCAATGGACATGAACTTGAGAAAACTCTGGGAAATAGTGGAGGACAGAGGAGACTGGTGTGCTGCAGCCCACAGGATCACAAAGAGTCGGACACCATTTAGTGACTGAAAAATAGCAACAAATGTGTCCAGAACAAAAGGAAGTCCTGGAAGGCGTTGCTGGTTTCCAGTGGGGATGCTAACTTTGCAACAGCACATACTTGCTGCTGCAAGTGATGCTGCCTACGACAGGGCCAAGGAAGACAGAGGTGAAAGAAAGAAGACCCTGAGGACATGGTGTGAGCCCCTGGAGACAGCCTAGCCTGCAGTCCTTCCCCTGGAATTCCCTTCCCTGACAGGCCTGCAAAGAGCATCCTTTTATGTATGTCTGTGTTCAGTTCAGTTCACTTACTCAGTCACGCCTGACTCTTCGCGATCCCACAGACTGCAGCACGCCAGGCCTCCCTGTCCATCACCAACTCCAGGAGTTTACTCAAACTCACATCCATTGAGTCAGTGATGCCATCCAACCATCTCATCCTCTGTCATCCCCTTCCCCTCCTGTCTTCAATCTATCCCAGCATTAGGGTCTTTTCAAATGAGTCAGTTCTTTGCATCAGGTGCCCAAAGTATTGCAGCTTCAGCATCAGTCCTTCCAATGAATATTCAGGACTGATCTCCTTTAGGATGGACTGGTTGGATCTCCTTACAGTCCAAGGGACTCTCAAGAGTCTTCTCCAACACCACAGTTCAAAAGCATCAATTCTTCAGCACTCAGCTTTCTTTATAGTCCAACTCTCACATCCATACATGAGCACTGGAAAAACCATAGCTTTGACTAGATGGACATTTATTGGCAAAGTAATGCCTCTGATTTTTAGTAAGCTGTCTAGGTTGGTCATAACTTTTCTTCCAAGGAGCAAATGTCTTTTAATTCCATGGCTTCAGTCACCACCTGCAGTGATTTTGGAGCCCCAAAAAATAAAGTCTCTCACTGTTTTCATTGTTTCCCCATTTATTTGCCATGAAGTGATAGGACCAGATGCCATGATCTTGGTTTTCTGAATGTTGAGCTTTAAGCCAACTTCTTCACTCTCCTCTTTCACTTTCATCAAGAGGCTCTTCAGTTCTTCTTCGCTTTCTGCCATAAGGGTGATGTCATCTGCATATCTGACGTTATTGGTATTTTTCCTGGCAATCTTGATTCCAGCTTGTGCTTCTTCCAGCCCAGCGTTTCTCATGATGTACTCTGCATATAAGTTAAATAAGCAGGGTGACAATATAAAGCCTTGACGTACTCCTTTCCCTATTTGGAACCAGTCTGTTGTTCCATGTCCAGTTCTAACTGTTGCTTCCTGACCTGCATACAGATTTCTCAAGAGGCAGGTAAGGTGGTCCGGTATTCCCATCTCTTGAAGAATTTTCCAGTTTGTTGGAGAAGGGAATGGCAAACCACGTCAGTATTCTTGCCTTGAGAACCCCATGAACAGTATGTCTGTGTAACTCTAATTATATCCTCAGGCTATTTTCCAAAGGTGGGATTGTTGATGGTATCAATGCTTTTTAAATTGTGAAATCTAAAAAATTTTAAAAAACAAATTGTGAAATCTATCATAAAATTAAAGGTACAGTTTCGGGAATAAAGATAAAATGAATACTCATGGACCCATATTATGAGGGCTCACGAGTACCCACTGTGTGCTCATGACAAACCACCCAGCATCTTATGTGACTTATTTCCACAGCTGTTGTTAGTGCTTCATGAGCTTTAAAAAAAAATTTTTTTTGTAAAAACCTGAAACTGACTCTAAGAGACTTTTTACATTGATAAGACTGGTGGAGGGAAAAAGAGAGAAGACAGAGATTAGGGATGTCAGAAACAAAAAACCAGACAATCTTCTTCAGAATCTTCTCCAGACACTGGAAGGATACTGAGAGTCTTGTGCACAGAGTGAGGCTCCTAGATTTGAAAACTGACATGGCTTGGACACTTTCTTAGAAAAATGTAGCTTTCCAAAACTGGAACTGGAAAAGGAAATCTGAATATTTTTAAAAGGAATTAATTAAAAAAAAAAAAAAACCACAAACCCTGTAAGAAATCACCAGGCACAGATGACTTCGATAATGAAATCTTCAGAATTTAATAAAGAAACAACAACATTAGGTGAATTCTTCCAGAGAACCGAAAAAGAAGGAACGCTTCTCAACTTTCATTGTTTTTACTCAGCCAGAAGACTCTGACCCCAAAAGCAAACAAGGGGATGACAAGGCTGGTAAATTACAGGCCAGCCTCTCTCACAAACAAGGATGAAAAAGATGACAGCATGATGAATCAACCCATAGGCAGATCTTTGCCCATCAAGCTGATTGTTATTACTGTGTTAAGGAATACAGTCTCCCAAGTGGAATGACTGGGTTAAAAGCCTATGGATGCTGAGGGTCTTGACACATGGGGCGAAGCTGTGTAGGAGGGGGCAACATCCAGGCCAGCCTAAACTGCTCTCCATGGGGAAGAAGACAGATAGGAACCTGACCTGTAGAAGCCATGAGACAGGTCAGAAGGTCAGTTCAGACTGCACCTGGGACCAGAGACTAGAACAAGAGCCCCGAGGGCCAGGCATCACCTCTGGCAGGACGCACAGCCGGGACAGGAGGACCAGGATCTGTGCCCAGGCTCCATGCCCAGCCATACCTTCTCATGGATGACGGAGATGTACCAGGGTACCCGCTTCCTTGGGTAGCTCTGTCCCAGGTCGGGGCTGCTGAGGGTCGGGCTCAGCACCTGGGACTCGCTCTTCTTCCGCAGGTAGTTGAACTCACAGGCACTCTTGCTAAGGGGAAGGAGGCAGCCTGTCAAGAGGGAAGGTGGTGGGGGTGGGGGGTGGTCAGACCCTTCCTGTGCTGAGCAGCCCTGGATCTTCTGTAACATCCCTCTTTTGAGACTCCCCCAGGAGCCCTTCCCTGTCCAGCTGGGCTCCTCTCCAGCTCCCCGTTCTCCCACACTCGTCCCCACCACCCCCAGCCCAGCCTGAATAAGCGGCATCCGAGCCCTCTTCAGGGTCCCAGAGCTGGAGTCAGGGCAAGATGCTGCCTGTGCACAGGGGGCACTTCTGAAGTGAAGCATACTTCTGGGGGTGGAGTTCATCTCTGGATAAACAGAAGTATGTATCTGTAGGAATGGCGCCTGGGTGTCCCTGTACTCAAGGACAGACGCGTCCCAGGGCCCATGTGAGGAACACCAGGCCAGGCAGGTGGTCCTGGGAAGTCAATTCCATGGGGCACCATAGGAATGGAGGGAACAGGGGCCCTCTGGGCTGGGGTGCCAAGGAGAGAACCCCATGGGCCATGCACACCCCCAGTGCCCCGCACGGCCTGCCCTCACCGTCCACCTTCACATCCAAGCCTTGCTGGCTGGAGAGTGGGTTCTCAGCCTCCTTCCAGGTCTCAGAGCCGATGCCTGTGTCTTCAGGCAGAGAGAGGGTTGTGGCTGAACCTGCAGGATGGCAAATGGAGAACAGTTGAGGCCAAGTCTCCCCAAGACCTCTGGGTGGGGACTCGTATTTCCTTCGAAACACTGGGTGGGGTTCAAGGTGCCTTTTCTCAGTGGAAGCACAGGACTGGACTACGAGACCGAATGGAAATGTGATTCTGTCCCCCTGCCCGCCTGGCATGTCCCCCTAGAACGGATCAGGTGCAACTTAGTCTCTGTAAATCAGTGCCTCTTCCCCAGAGGACGGCCCCTGTTCCTCCTGTAAAACTGTCTCCTCAAAATCTTGCAGAATCCCCTTCACCCCAAGGGTCAGACCCGTGTCCTCTAAGCTGGCACGAATCAGATGGTGGCGAGTGCACTAGGAGCAGTATGTGGGCTCAGCCTTGCACCCAGGATGCTCTGTGTTCCCCCCACCCTCCCTAGACACCCCCACCCTCCTGGTCTTAGAGTGCTGGCTGCTCTCTGAGGCCCCGGCATTGAGAAAGGAAGGCTTAGAGCCTGACAAGTAGGGTGAGACCCCACTTTTGCCTGACTGCCACCTGAGATCCATAGAAAGGACCCCAGCAGCTGGCTGCAGGCACTCAGCCTTAATGTCACCACCGTGAAGATAATGTTGTCTGTCAGAGAACAAAAGGAGCAGCAGAGAACAAAAGGAGCGGGAATCTGGGATGGCGCCTGGCCTGATCAGCGCTAGCGGGTGGCGGCTGAGCACCTTGGTTGCCCTCTCAGAGCCTCTTGGCTGAATCAGAGCACTGTGGGGTTAGACAAGAGGCTGCTGAGGCTCCTTACAGGGCTCGGTCCCCAATGACCCACCTTTGGGCCTATGGACCTCATTACTGAAGCTTCCAGAGTCTTCACCTTCTCCTCCCGTGTCCCAACCCTACTGAATCTTGGTGATTGACAGCCAGAGAAGGTGGGCTGGGAGACCAATGATACAAATGTGCCCAGTGGAAGGAAGAAGGACCTTCTTTCCTTCCCTTCCCCGAGGCCCAACCCCAGCCTTAGCTGAAAGCCAGTTTCAGAAGCAGCAGCTGCGGCCACTGCACACGCCCCCTCCTCTGGCCACACCCGCAGGCTGTCCTGGACTCCAGCAGGTGGGTTAGCTGGAGTGGGGCTGGGTGTGCACACAGGGCCCTGTCAGATGCACTTACCGTAGTGGGTCATGGACGTCGACCTGGTGCTGAACTGGGGGCAGCCAGGACGTGTGAGGAACTTGCGCCGAAGCTCCTCCATTTCGGACATGAAGCCGCTGTCCTGGGGGCTGGCGTTCTGGTTGAAGTCTCTCTGGGGAGTGGGGAGAATGAGACCAGCAGGAAAGGAGGGACCCAGGAAGCCCTCCACCCCCTCCACCAGTGGAGCTCCAGGGCCTGGCTCTGTGTGCCAACCACGCAGGCTGTCTCCTCCCCTAAAGCTGGCTGCTCGATGAGGGCCGTGGGAGCCCTGCTTTGGAAGCTGCAGTCAGCTGAGCCTAGAGCTGCTGTCCACTTAGCGGGCCCCTGGGGAGTGGGCTGGCTCCCCAGTCTCCCCCCGCCCCCCACCACATGAAGTACCCGCATGAAACTTGCTGCCTGCACTTTCTCTTCCTTATTTTCTCTTCCCCCTTTCCCTCCTTCTTAAAAAGGCCCCTAAGGAAGGCTCAAGACAGACACATCATCTTCTCTCCCAGGCCCCATCCACCCCAAGAATCTCCCCATCACAACCCACCGCCCAAGCTGATTCAGGATGCCCCATCGGCCCTCCACCCTCAAGGCCTTTGATCCAGCAGAGAAGCATGTCATCTCCAGATAATCATGTGTGGCAGGGCCATCCCTGCTCCCGAGACCCCGTACCAGCGTCTTGTAGTAGCGGCAGATGGCCTGACCCGACTTGCTGAGGGAGCGCTTTTGTTGGCGGAGTTTCCATTCCGGGGGCTGTTCATCCCGGCTGGCCACCTTCCGGAGGACAATCAGGCCCTTTTCTATCAAGTTGGGCACGAGACTTTTCTTCTTGGGCCCGCTGGCTCTGATGGGTAACATTGTGAGCGTGGAGCGAAGGACCAAAGTTGGTCACCTAAAGGATGACTCGGATCAATCCTGTGGGATTTGGGTCTGGAGCTGGGTGCTGAGGGGGTTACAGCCCCAAGCATGGACATGCAGGTCCAAGCACAGGTGGGCAGAAGCCCAGCTTCTCAAGCTCCATGTCCTAAGGGGTCCTGGGAGCAGTGTATGGCATCACAGATGTCTCCATAGAGACGGGGCCTGTCATCTGTCTTAATTTTCTACTGGGAAGGGGAAGAAGAAGCTGCTTCCACTACAATAGCAGGATGTTTCAAGCACAGGAAAATGCCCTGACACACTAGCCACCCATTCTCCTGTTTCCCTTTTTTCATCATCCTTAGTATTTCCCCTTATTTAAAAATCTGACACTGCATCAGTGGCTCTGATGTGAAAATTTAACTTTTTCAGTTAAAATCCATACTTTAGACATTATTTCATATATATATATATTGGCCATACTGCTTGGCATGTAGGACCTTAGTTCCCAGACCTGGGATCGAACCCCCACCTCTGCCTGCTGCCAGCAGGGGCTGGCATATTCCAACTCCCTGAAGGATGGATTGAAAGAATGTAGGCTCAAACTACAGAGAAGGCAATGGCACCCCATTCCAGTACTCTTGCCTGGAAAATTCCATGTATGGAGGAGCCTAATAGGCTGCAGTCCATGGGGTCTTGAAGAGTCAGACACGACTGAGCCACTTTACTTTCACTTTTCACTTTCATGCATTGGAGAAGGAAATGGCAACCCACTCCAGTGTTCTTGCCTGGAGAATCCCAGGGATGGGGGAGCCTGGTGGGCTGCCGTCTATGGGGTCTCACAGAGTCGGACACGACTGAAGTGACTCAGCAGCAGCAGGCTCAAATTACAGTTTTTTTTAAAAATTAAGATTAAAAACCACCAATAGTTTGAGGCTACATTTTTTCAGCCCATCCTTCAGGGAGCAGCAGACAGAGCTGTTTTTAAGCAGCTTCACTCTCCTTCAAGGGAACCAAGGTGTCGTCCCAGAGCCCAGTCCCCTCTGGGTCACCTCATGTGTCCTACAGCTCAGCATGGTCTTCACTCCCACACCATCCACTGGTCTGGCCCAGCTCAGAGTTTCGAAGGAAACTGGAACACTGTTTTGAGTTGAAGTCTCCTGCCTGTTTCAGTGTCACGTGTTGCTGCTCTTTCTCCAGTCCATGCGAGGGACACATCTAGACATGAAGCTCTGGGTTCTGCGTTTCACAGACAGTTGAATCTGCCATCTTGGTTCCCACTCCTGACTGTTATCTTGAGTCTGAAAGGAGAGGGTCCCTCTTGGAATCAGAGGCTCTGAGAACCATCAGGGGCCCGTGTGCCATCCTGGAGGCACCTATGGAAACAAATGTGTCAATGAGAGCATGAGGGGCAATACTGCAAAGGCTTTGGTGCCTGTCCCATGTCAGTAGAGATACAGACAGTACAAGGGTAATCCTGAATCATGAAACAAATGTAAGAAAATCAAATATCAGTCATTCCCAGATGGTTATGTTAATGCTTTCTTTATGTGTGTGTGTGCTCAGTCCTGTCTGACTCTTTGTGACCTCATGGACTGTAGCCCGCCAGACTCCTCTGTACATGGGATTTTCTCAAGAATACTGGGATGGGTTGCTATTTCTTTCTCCTGACTCGGGGGTTGAACCCAGGTCTCCAGTGTCTCTTGCATTGCAAGCAGATTCTTTTTTTTTTAATCTAAAATCCAGATTTTATTGTTTTTGCCAGAATTTTTACCTTTTTCCTTTTTTAAAACTTAATTTATTTTAATTGGAGGCCAATTGTTTTACAATATTGTGTTGTAATATTGTAAAAGGCGGACCCCTTCCAGGGCCTGAAAGTGGGCTCTTGTCTAACACTCAGAAATGAATTTTCCAAGGAGACACATGTGCTGACAAAGCAAGAGATTTTATTGGGAAAGGGCACCCGGTTGGAGAGCAGTAAGGTAAGGGAACCCAGGAGAACTGCTCTGCTGCGTGGCTAGCAGTCTAGGGTTTTATTGTGATGGGATTAGTTTCTGAATAGTCTTTGGCCAATCATTCTAATTCAGTCTTTCCTGGTGGCGCATGCATCACTCAGCCAAGATGGATGCTAGCGAGAGGGATTCTGGGAAGTGGACGGACATGCAGTGTCTCCTTTCAACCTTTCCCGAACTCTTCTGGTTGATGGTGGCTTATTAGTTCCATATTCCTTATCAGGATCTCCTGTCATAAAACAACTCATGCAAATGGTTACTATGGTGCCTGGCCAAGGTGGGCGGTTTCAATCAGTGTGCTTCTCCTAACAATTTTCCCCTGAGAGACTTCATACTCAAGATACTTCTTGGGAATTGGGGCAGAGGTCTCTTCCTTCTGTAACTTCTTCCTGCTATGCATGGGCATAGGCCTGCCTAGCAGAGCAGAAGTTTCTCTCTACCAGATCTAAGTCAAGGTATTTTTTGCCTGGAACCAGCATTCACCCTTGTAATAACAGCAATTTAGTTTGAAACTGTTGGCCCCTCTCAGAGATGAAACAGACAGGGGCCAAACAGGAGACCTAACAGGATGGTCATCTCTGGTCCCCAGAAACAAAAGGCAACATTTGGGGTGAGGGTTACAGGGTTTGTGACCCTTTTTGATTGGTTGGTGGTGAGGCAATAGAGCTGTGCTCCAGAAATCTTGTGTTCAGTCTGAAGTTACCACCCTCCACCTGGGTGGGGGCTTAAAGACATTGTTATGCATATTTCTTTGAGTAAGAACCAGGACTCTGTCTGGAGGCAGTACCAACCTTTGATTGTTTCTCCTGTTTTTGTATCCCCTCCCTTCCCTGATTAGCAATTGTTTGAATCCACCCTTTGGAACTCAGGGAATGTCAAGGAGGCTGAATGAAGCCTATATCCTACAGACAAGAAATGGAGAACACAGAACAGATCTCTACTCCAGAGCCCCACAGAGTTCTACTCAGTTTTAATTTAGGGAACTAGGCAGCTATGACTGTGATAACTTCTTGTCAAAATGGAGCATAGGACTGC
Organism: Bos mutus; assembly: GCF_027580195.1. NCBI lineage: Eukaryota > Metazoa > Chordata > Mammalia > Artiodactyla > Bovidae > Bos > Bos mutus. The sequence goes on along the minus strand of NC_091632.1, from coordinate 36,729,058 downwards.
CTCAGCTTGGAGTATAGACACTGAATTGGAACTATTTCTGAGTTCCAAGTTCTAGATCTGAGTCTTGTATGATTAAAATTTCAATCCCTTGGTCTGCCATTTTGCTGTAACAGACCCAATTAGAAGTAGTTGGAGGAGTGATAACTGGGATTTAGTAGACAAAATAAATCTCATTTCTTTTTGGAAGAATAGGCCTGAAACCCAGTCTGGACCTGGCACTTCAGGGAGACTTTTAGCCAGGTAGTCAGTTGCCTAGTTTTATAAAAAGTAAGGTTGCGTGAATTTAACTCAGATGACCATTATATCTACTACTGTGGGCAGGAATCCCTCAGAAGAAATGGAGTAGCCATCATGGTCAACAAAAGAGTCCGAAATGCAGTACTTGGATGCAATCTCAAAAACAACAGAATGATTTCTGTTCATTTCCAAAGCAAACCATTCAATATCACAGTAATCCAAGTCTATGCCCCAACCAGTAACGCTGAAGAAGCTGAAGTTGAACAGTTCTATGAAGAGCTACAAGACCTTTTAGAACTAACACCCAAAAAAGATATCCTTTTCATTATAGGGGACTGGAATGCAAAAGTAGGACGTCAAGAAACACCTGGAGTAACAGGCAAATTTGGCCTTGGAATATGGAATGAAGCAGGGCAAAGACTAATAGAGTTTTGCCAAGAAAATGCACTGGTCATAGCAAACACCCTCTTCCAACAACACAAGAGAAGACTCTACACATGGACATCACCAGATGGTCAACACCAAAATTAGATTGATTATAGTCTTTGCAGCCAAAGATGGAGAAGCTCTATACAGTCAGCAAAAACAAGACTGGGAGCTGACTGTGGCTCAGATCATGAACTCCTTATTGCCAAATTCAGACGGATATTGATGAAAGTAGGGAAAACCACTAGACCATCCAGGTATGACCTAAATCAAATCCCTTATGATTATACAGTGGAAGTGAGAAATAGATTTAAGGGCCTAGATCTGATAGATAGAGTGCCTGATGAACTATGGATGGAGGTTTGTGACATTGTACAGAAGACAGGGATCAAGACCATCCCCATGGAAAAGAAATGCAAAAAAGCAAAATGGCTGTCTGGGGAGGCCTTACAAGTAGCTGTGAAAAGAAGACAAGTGAAAAGCAAAGGAGAAAAGGAAAGATATAAGCATCTGAATGCAGAGTTCCAAAGAATAGCAAGAAGAGATAAGAAAGCCTTCCTCAGCGATCAATGCAAAGAAATAGAGGAAAACTACAGAATGGGAAAGACTAGAGATCTCTTCAAGAAAATTAGAGATACCAAGGGAACATTTCATGCAAAGATGGGCTCGATAAAGGACAGAAATGATATGGACCTAACAGAAGCAGAAGATATTAAGAAAAGGTGGCAAGAATACACAGAAGAACTGTACAAAAAAGATCTTCATGACCCAGATAATCACGATGGTGTGCTCACTCACCTAGAGTCAGACATCCTGGAATGTAAGTCAAGTGGGCCTTAGAAAGCATCACTACGAACAAAGCTAGTGGAGGTGATGGAATTCCAGTGGAGCTCTTTCAAATCCTGAAAGATGATGCTGTGAAAGTGCTGCACTCAATATGCCAGTAAATGTGGAAAACTCAGCAGTGGCCACAGGACTGGAAAAGGTCAGTTTTCATTCCAATACCAAAGAAAGGCAATGCCAAAGAATGTTCACACTACAGCACAATTGCACTCATCTCACACGCTAGTGAAGTAATGCTCAAAATTCTCCAAGCCAGGCTTCAGCAATACGTGAACCGTGAACTTCCAGATGTTCAAGCTGGTTTTAGAAAAGGAAGAGGAACCAGAGATCAAATTGCCAACATCCGCTGGATCATGGAAAAAGCAAGAGTTCCAGAAAAACATCTACTTCTGCCTTATTGACTATGCCAAAGCCTTTGACTGTGTGGATCACAATAAACTGTGGGAAATTCTGAAAGAGATGGGAATACCAGACCACCTGACCAGCCTCTTGAGAAATCTGTATGCAGGTCAGGAAGCAACAGTTAGAACTGGACATGGAACAAAGGACTGGTTCCAAATACGAAAAGGAGTACATGAAGGCTGTATATTGTCACCCTGCTTATTTAACTTATATGCAGAGTACATCATGAGAAACGCTGGGCTGGAAGAAGCACAAGCTGGAATCAAGATTGCCAGGAGAAATATCAATAACCTCAGATATGCCAATGACACCACCCTTATGGCAGAAAGTGAAGAGGAACTAAAAAGCCTCTTGATGAAGGTAAAAGAGGAGAGTGAAAAAGTTAGCTTAAAACTCAACATTCAGAAAACAAAGATCATGGCATCCGGTCCCATCATTTCATGGGAAATAGATGGGGAAACAGTGGAAACAGTGTCAGACTTTATTTTTGGGGGGCTCCAAAATCACTGCAGATGGTGACTGCAGCCATGAAATTAGAAGACGCTTGCTCCTTGAAAAGAAAGTTATGACCAACCTAGATAGCATATTCAAAAGCAGAGACATTACTTTGCCAACAAAGGTCTGTCTAGTCAAGGCTATGGTTTTTCCTGTGGTCATGTATGGATGTGAGAGTTGGACTGTGAAGAAGGCTGAGCGCCAAAGAATCGATGATTTTGAACTGTGGTGTTGGAGAAGACTCTTGAGAGTCCCCTGGACTGCAAGGAGATCCAACCAATCCATTCTGAAGGAGATCTGCCCTGGGATTTCTTTGGAAGGAATGATGCTAAAGCTGAAACTCCAGTACTTTGGCTACCTCATGCGAAGAGTTGACTCATTGGAAAAGACTCTGATGCTGGGAGGGATTGGGGGCAGGAGGAGAAGGGGATGACAGAGGATGAGATGGCTGGATGGCATCACTGACTCGATGGACGTGGGTCTGAGTGAACTCTGGGAGTTGGTGATGGACAGGGAGGCCTGGCGTGCTGCGATTCATGGGGTCACAAAATGTCGGACACGACTGAGCGACTGAACTGAACTGAACTGAAGATTGCAGTTACTAGCTTCCAGCAGACATTGTTTTGAGAATGGTGGCATCCGAGCCTGACATGACTCAGGAAACTCAAGTGTTTATCAACACAAGGTCTAACCTGAAAGTACACCCATAGCATCACCTACTTATTTCCCAGGATATCTGAATCATAGCTACTCTATTTTGACTTTTAATTGTAAACTTTTCCTTAATAGCCAAAGCAGGTTTCACCGTTAATGACGTCAGTGTTTCTCTAGGTATAAGAAGATGCAAGAATTGGGATTCATAAAATCTTCTCCTGAAAAGATTTAACTATCTGAAAGCCTGTTCTGCCAGTTTTACCCAGAGCACAGAGTGCCTCATTCCTGGTTTTCACCCTGAACTCCTTTCAGGGGCGTTGAAAGCCAGCAGTTGTAGCAGCCACGATTTAATCTTTGTAGATGTAGATGGCAAGTGTCAGTCTTCAGTTGGCAGAGCCCCTTTTTGCTCATAAACTTGACCATGATTTTGAGGAGGGCATTTCAAGACTATTTTATCCCATGGTGCTGAGAATGTCCATTCTCAGGTTTGGCAAAGATTTTGTTGACAGGCCACTCAATGTGCTGTTACTGGACTAGGCCATAAAACAGCATCCAAAATTCTCTGGACCACCTGTCTTACTAACCTCTTGGTCCAGGAAAATATTCCCTCTTGTTGCTTCTCATATCTAGAGTTACACTGTTACCATCATCTGTCTCATAAGGCAATGGCACCCCACTCCAGTACTCTTGCCTGGAAAATCCCATGGACAGAGGAGCCTGGTAGGCTGCAGTCCATGGGGTCACTGAGAGTCGGACACGACTGAGAGACTTCACTTTCACTTTTCACTTTCATGTAGTGGAGAAGGAAATGGCAACTCACTCCAGTGTTCTTGCCTGGAGAATCCCAGGGACAGGGGAGCCTGGTGGGCTGCTATCTATGGGGTCACACAGAGTCGGACATGACTGAAGTGACTTAGCATAGCATAGCATAGCATTATTCTATTAGAGGCCTCAGACACACATTTGACAGTGTAAGAAACAGCAATTTTGTAAAACAGGTGAAATACAAATAACATAGCCAGCAGTATTATTAAAGTCACAAGTAAGACTTAAGTTAAGAGCTTCTATTAGATGTAGCCGTATATCTCAGGTCATCTGACTTAGTCTGCTCTGTAGAATCTTTATCTTCCAGGGAAATTATATATTGGCACCATCTATAAGGCACATAGCCCAGTTTTCTAGTGTTACTAGACTAATTGTCCTTAGTATGATTTAATTGTTTCCAACACAGAGGAGACTTTAAACCTAAATTATCATAGCCTGGTGTTATCTATATAAATCCATCCCATAATTGTGGGAGATTTTTTCCTCCTTTGCTGAAACTTTTCTTGTTTCTCTGATTGAGCTTGAGTAATAGAAAAAAGCTCAAATTTATGGCCAGAGTCAGAGCAGGCATTATTAATTGGCCCAGTGAGGGGATCCCATCTAGTAATATCACAGTGACCTGAATATGACTATTTTTTTTTTTTTTAAGTAAAATTTCTCAGGGCCAACCAGTTAGAGTCTTGTAGTAGAGAAATTTACCAAGGTAACCCAGAACTAGACATAGGTAATTGGCCACAAACCCAACAATTGAATTGATTTCTAAAACTAGCATAGAATCAGGCCTATGATAGAAAAGGCCTTTGATTTATATGCAAAGGTCTAAGAAGTCAAGAAAACATAAATGATCATACGAATCAGGTCCAGCATCTTGGGCAAGCTGTCTACCTCTGATGTCGTTGTCTTCTCATCCTAGTGTAGTGTAGTTTCTCCTGCTTGAGCATCATTTTAAAGTGAGATCAGGTCAGCTGTCTTCTCTATAGACCAATCCAGTGTAGGGGCCTTTGGAAGTGGGAATTAATCTAAGAGTTAATTTCCCTTCAGTTTCCTTGTGCATGAGCTAGTTAAGAGTACCTGATTAAAAAGTCCTTCCATCCAGGTTGGAGACAGTCCCTTAAATTATGTCTTTTTCCAGTCCTGGTTGCAGGTCATGAGGCATCTGATCTTCATCCAAAGATAGATTACTGAGATAAGCTTCAGAAACAAACTTAGGGTGTTCTTTAAGAATTCAATTAAATTTTACATTAATATCACATAACAGCAAAGAACGACCTAAAAGATGAGTCTTACTAGATGCAGACCTCCATTAACAAACTGGGATTTAACATTTTTTGAAAAATATCTTTTTCTCCCAAAAGTTAACCTCATTTTTATCAAATATAACCAAATTAAGGATAGTTTGTTTGCAAAATAGGTCTGTTCTCACTAATTTGGGTCTGATGATTTATATAACCATAATTGATTATAGACTTTTTATTTTGCTGAAACATTTATAGAGTCTCAGACTGAACTATTAAAATAAAACAGGGCTGGGAAACTCACACCAAAGGCTTATCACAGATTTTGCCTAACAAATCTGGGTGAATTCTTCCCTTTTTAAGGTCTCAAAAATTTCTTGAGATTTTTGTACCCATGAGATAACCTTCCTAACTCATTTGATAAACTTACTGGAAACCTAAGAATTTCCAATTTTTGGAGGAGTCAGATAGAGAGAAAATATAATTGTTTTGTTTATAACGTTTAATTTTACCAAAGTATTGTCACAATTAGTTTGAGAGGAAGGTTTTCCCTACTCCCTGAAAACCTAAGATTCAAACCAGTAATTTTTCAGATAGAAACCATAAAAGTTATAAGCATATTCGCTGGTTCATTCAGTCCTTTTGTTAACTTTTGTGAAGTCATCAGGTTTTCCATTAGAATACCAGGACATATCAGAATGTTAAGAACTTCATATAATTTCTAGGACATCTGTATTAGTAATTTTACCATACATCATAACGTGAGCGGATTTATTACTCATTTGATAATCTTTTTCATGTAATTTAACCAACCAAATAAACACAGTTTAATATCTCTCTTTGGGATGTTTCAGGGGCCCTCTGAAGCACCCCAAAGTTAGCTAGAGGTCAAAAGAACTTCAAAAGAATTCTATTTAGGAAGTTTTATTGAAAAGATCAATTAAAAGGGTTTAGAACATTTGGTCAGATTTAGTCAGTGTTGATGGGTGCATCATTTAGCTTGCTGATACGTCACAATAGGCCTAAATACCAAGGCTCAAGGTCTAGTGAAAGTCAGCTCCGCCGTCTTGGACCCCAGTTTTCTTATGGCTGTGTCATTTCTAACAAAATCCATTTATCTGACTAATTGTAATCCAATTTTAGAAAATCCTGATCATGCATAACTCTTTTTAGTAATTTTTCATACCTTTTTTTTTTTTTTTTACTGAAAACACACTTCCTACTTTCCTTTAGCAACCAAGAACTTACTTTTATATTAGCATTTTATAGATTGGTGAGCATAAATATCAGTGATAATTTCCAAAACACTTGCTTTCTTAGAACATTTTAGGATGGCACCAAACATTATTCATTTATAGTCCCAAATCTCTTTAGTTTCTCTGTAAAAGGAAATTAGTGTTTAGTAGTAAATGTTTCAAAATCTTTATTTTATTTGGAAATAACCTAACTATTCAACAGACTTCCAACACTTAGCACACTTGGCACAACCCTTAGAAATTTAAGTTACACCAATCTGGAGAGACTATTTTAGACAGATAATTCTAAAGAATAATTATTCTTAATAGAGTTTATATAAAAGCTCATATCTCATTTACATTTTTTAGACGTTTCTTCACTCAAGGTAATTTCCTTATTGATAAACTTGTAACAGATATAATATTTAACTTATATTAAACTTAGGTACAATGAAAATATTCTACTTAATGTTAATTACTCTAAGACATGTCTATATTAGATAGGTCAACAAACAAACATTAATATCAGGTATTTAATCTGAATATTTCCCAGTTCAATGAACCTGGAATTTATTGTTTAATTTAGAATTATTTGATTTGTAAGCACTTACCTTTTTTTAAGCCAAATAAATAGAGCTTATTTACAAATTAACCTCAAAAATATTACCCAGAGACAAAGACATACCAAGACATATTTAGGCAGACACAGTGCAAGATATAGCTTCATTTTCTAAGTTTAGTCATGAATTAGATATTACAATATAGAATTTACTAGTTTATAAAAAAACAGTTGAAATAAATAAAAAATTTAAAGTCTTTTTCTCCTTTTCCCTCAGTATCAGGAGTTAGAGATGGTCTAGATAAGTGTTCCTGAGAGTCCTGGTCTCAAGGCATATGGAAAGAAAATCAAGTTCTAACAAAATGGCGGCAGGTCTAAACCGATTGGTGGCCAGACAAAGCAAAACGGCCATCAAAAATCACAACACAGAACAGAGTTAAAACACACACATATAAACCTGGCAGTCCTCATCAGACACTCCCTTAAATACAAGAATACAGTCTCTCAGAAAACCTCCTATAGAGACACAGAACTTCAGATCTAAGTACTAACAGCTTCAAAGATTTCAAAGGGAGGAAAGGAAGCCAGGTTGAAAGAAGGGGGAGAAGGCGGGAGAGGGGGCAAAAGTGGTGACCTTACAGACGTCTCCTGCCACCCACAGATACCCAGGCATCACGGGACTTTACCCTGGGCCTCCAGCGAAGGGAGGACTGGAACTCGGCACTACCAGAAATCAGACCAGACCAGAACCAGAATTTGAGTTCTCTGCCAAGAAGAGGTGATCAGTCTCCAATCCTCAGCTCAGGCTGAGGGCCCTCCGACCAGATTCCTGCGTCCAGGACCGGGGGACTAGAAAAACGGGGACGGATAGGAAGGTTTAAGGAGAGGAAAGAGAGAGGGAAGGGGAGAGAGATCAATAAAATCTCTTGTTCCTTACCGGTCGGGGCACTCTGGCCAGTTGTCTGCGTCAGGAGGAGACCAGGGACAAAAGGGTCCCAGTTGCAGCCGCTGGGTCTGGTCCATTGGCAGGCAAGCTGGCCCCTGAGTACCCGGAGTGGTCAGGTTGTCAGTCTCAGTGAAGAAGAGTCCCACCAGAGTTGCCATTTGTTGCAGGAAGGTGGACCCCTTCCAGGGCCCGAAACTGGGCTCTTGTCTAACACTCAGAAATGAATTGTCTGAGGAGACACATGTGCTGACAAAGCGAGAGATTTTATTGGAAAGGGCACCCGGGTGGAGCACAGTAGGGTAAGGGAACCCAGGAGGACTGCTCTGCTGCGTGGCTTGCAGTCTCAGGTTTTACTGTGATGGGATTAGTTTCTGGGTGGTCTTTGGCCAATCATTCTAATTCAGAGTCTTTCAAACTGGTGATGCACGCATCGCTCAGCTAAGATGGATGCTAGCAAGAGGGATTCTGGGAAGTAGACGGACACGCGGTGTCTCCTTTCGGCCTTTCCTGAACTCTTCTGGTTGGTGGTGGCTTATTAGTTCCATATTCCTTATCAGGATCTCCTGTCATAAAACAATTCATGCAAATGGTTACTATGGTGCCTGGCCAGGGTGGGCGGTTTCAATCAGTGTGCTTCCCCTAACAACTGCAGTGGTTTTTGCCATATATTGACATGAATTAGCCACGGGTGTACATGTGTCCCCCATCTCAAACCCCCCTCCCACCTCCCTTCCCATCCCATCCCTCTGGGTTGTCCCAGTGAACCGACTTTGAGTGCCCTGTTTCATGCACTGAACTTGGACTGGTCATATATGGTAATATACATGTTTCAATGCTGTTGTCAAATCATCCCACCCTTGCCTTATCCCACAGAGTCCAAAAGTCTGTTCTTTATATCTGTGTCTCTTTTCTGTCTCGTATAGGGTCATCGTTACCATCTTTCTAAATTTCATATATATATGTTAATATACTGTATTGGTGTTTTTCTTTCTGACTTACTTCACTCTGTTTAATAGGCTCCAGTTTCATCCACCTCATTAGAACTGATTCAAATGCATTCTTTTTAATAGATGAGTAATATTTCATTGTGTATATGTACCACAGCTTTCTAATCCATTCGTCTGCCGATGGACATCTAGGTTGCTTCCATGTCCTAGCTTTTGTAAACAGGGCTGTGATGAACATTGGGGTACACGTGTCTTTTTCAATTCTGGTTTTCTTTGTGTGTATGCCCAGCAGTGGGATTGCTGAGTTTTATAGAAGTTCTATTTCCAGTTTTTTAAGGACTCTCCACACTGTTTGCCATAGTGGCTGTACTAGTTTGCATTTCTACCAACAGTGTAAGACGGCTCCCTTTTCTCCACATACTCTCCAGTATTTACTATTTGTAGACTTTTTGGTAGCAGTGCAGGCAGATTCTTTACCCACTGAGCTAATGCTTTCTTTGGGATCTATTAAATTCTTTCCTGATTTCTTCTTCTTCTGCTTTGGTATCTCTCTAGTACTAGTGTCTTAAGTCTGTCTGTTGAGTGGTTCAGCTCTGGGGTAGGGGCAGCCTCCAATTCCATCCTGCTTCCTTTGTTGCTGTTGGGTGTAGTGTTTTATGTAGAGCAATTTGGTAAAGGAAACCCATAGTCTTATTCAGATCATCTTTCTCTCTCTCTCTCTTTTTTATTTTTATTTTTTTGGCTGCACTGTGCAGCTTGTGAGATCTTATTTCTCTAACCATGGGCCGAATGTGGGTTACAACACTGAAAGTTCTGAGTCCTAACACCAAGGAGCTCCTCAGATCCTCTTTGGCTTGCTGATTTTTACCCTTCTCATCTGCTGAGAAAAGATTATCAAAATCTTCCAACTGTGGTGCAGAACTATTTCCCCCTTCAGTTCTGTAAATTTTGCTTTATGTGTTTAGGAGATCTATTACTGGACACATATGCATTTAAGATGGTCATCTCTTTCTCATGAATCAACTATTTATCTTAATGAAAGATCTCTCTTTTTTATATTTTTGGCCTTAAAGTCTATTTTATCTGATATCTGATAGTCACTCTTACCTTCTTATGCTTCTATTTCATGGCATTCCCACCCCCATCCATTCATTTTAAATCTATTTGTGTCTTATATTTAAAGTGTATCTCTCATAAATAGCATATGGTTAGTAAGAGAGTTCCAGAAAAACATCTACTTTTGCTTTATTGACTATGCCAAAGCCTTTGACTATGTGGATCACAACAAATTGTGGGAAATTCTTCAAGAGATGGGAATACTAGACCACCTGACCTGCCTCCTGAGAAGTCTGTATGCAGATCAAGAAACAACAGTTACAACTGAACATGGAACAACAGACTGGTCCCAAATTGGGAAAGGAGTACGTCAAGGCTACATCTTATCACCCTGCTTATTTAACTTATAAGAAGAGTACATCATGCAAAATGTCAGACTGGATGAAGCACAAGCTGGAATCAAGATTGCTGGGAGAAATATCAATAACCTCAGAAGTGCAGATGACACCACCCTTATGGCAGAAAATGAAGAGGAACTGAAGAGCCTCTTGATGAAAGTTAAAGAGGAGATTGAAAAAATTGGCTTAAAACTCAACATTCAAAAAGCTAAGATCATGACATCCGGTCCCATCACTTCATGGCAAATAGATGGGGAAATGATGGAAACCATGACAGACTTTATTTTCTTGGGCTCCAAAGTCACTGCAGATGGTGACTGCAACCATGAAATTAAAAGATGCTTGTTCCTTGGAAGAAAAGCTATGACAAATCTACACAGCATATTAAAAAGCAGAGACCTTACTTTGCTGACAAAAGTCTGTCTAGTCAAAGCAATGGTTTTCCCAGTAGTCATGTATGGATGTGAAAGTTGGACTATAAAGAAGGTTGAGCACCTTCCTTTGAATTGTGGTGTTGTGAGAGTCCCTTGGACTGCAAGGAGATCAAACCAGTCAATCCTAAAGGAAATCAGTCCTGAATATTCATTGAAAGGACTGTTGCTGAAGCTGAAACTCCAGTGATTTGGCTACCTGATGCAAAGAACTGACTCACTGGAAAAGACCCTGATGCTGGGAAAGATTGAAGTCAGGAAGAGAAGGGGAGGACAGAGGATGAGATGTTTGGATGGCATCACTGACTCAATGGACATGAGTTTGAGTAAGCTCCAGGAGTTGTTGATGGACCGGGAAGCCTGGGGTGCTGCAGTCCATGAGATCGAAAAAAGTGCGACACAACTAAGCGACTGAAATGAACTGAACTGGGGCTCAGCTGGTAAAGAATCCAACTGCAATGCAGGAGACCTGGATTTGATCCCTGGGTTGGGAAAATCCCCTGAAGAAGGGAAAGGCTACCCACTCCAGTATTCTGGCCTGGAGAATTCAATGGACTGTACAATCCAGGAAGTCATAGAGTCAGAACTGAATTGAGAGTCTCCTAATCTTGATGAGCTCCTCTGGTCCCTTTCATCTTGCCTCAGGTGATTTCCTAGCTGTTCCTAACAGTTTGAATCTGCCCTTTGAAAGTCAGGGAAGGTCATGGAGGCTGGAGTCTTGCCTACAAGAAATGGGGGACAGAAAGGCCTGGGAGCCACACAGGGCCCTGCTTGGTATCAGGAGTGGAAGCCAGAGTGGCTTATTCAAGAGCGGTAGAAGCCAGATCCTTGGGGCCTGTGCTCTTCGTGATGGGGAATGACCATTAGAACAGTGTCAGAGATCTGGGCTGGAGCTGTTGCAGGAAGGGAGACCCCTTTAAGGGACTGAGAGCGGGCTCTTGCCTAACACTTGGAAATGAATTGTCTAAGAGACACACAAGCTGACAAAGCATGAGACTTTATTGGGAAGGGGCACCCGGGTGGAGAGCAGTAGGGTAAGGGAACACAGGAGAACTGCTCTGCCACGGGGCTCACAGTCTCCAGTTTTTATGATGATGGGATTAGTTTCCGGGTTGTCTTTATTTGGCCAATCACTCTGATTCAGAGTCCTTCCTGGTGGCACATGTATTGCTCAGCCAAGATGGGTGCCAGTGGGGAGGATTCTGGGAGGTGGTCGGACACGTGGTGTCTCCTTTTAACCTTTCCTGAACTCTTCCAATTGGTGGTGGCCTGTTAGTTCCGTGTTCCTTACCAGGACCTCCTATCTTAACATAACTCAGGTAGATGGTTACTACTACATGGTGCCTGGCCAGGGTGGCCGGTTCCAGTCAGTGTTTCCCCTAACAGAGCCAGAACCCCCGGTGGCAGCTACTACTGCCCTGGTCCCCCATGTGCTGGCCTCACGTGGCAGAGTCACTTCTCCAGTTCTGAAAGCCAGGAGTCCAAGACCAAGATGTCGGCAGGGCTGGTTCCTTCTCAGGCTGTGGAGGAGGTGCCTCCAGGCCTCTCACTGAGCCTCCAGTCCCCTGGGACTCCTTGGCTTTGTCGATTTAGAAAAAATTGCACAACGTGAGAGCTGTGAGTGAAGTTATATTTGGGGTGAGATGAGGAGTACAGCCTAGGAGCCGGCACTTCAGAGAGCTCTGAGAAACTGCTCCAAAGAGGTTGAGGGAGGGGAAGGTCAATATATATGCGGTTTTGGTGAAGGGGGAGTTGATGTTATCAAGCACTTATCTTTGCAAAAAAGTTTTCTGCAAGTCACAAGGAGCTGATGTCACCACAAAGGGATGTAGTGCTTTACTAGTTCTGAGGATAGGGCTCACAAAATACCTAACTATCCGAAGACCTGTTCTGCCAGTTTTTCCCAGAGCCCAGAGCGCCTCATTCCTGCTCTCCACCCTGAAATCCCTTCAGGGTGTGTTGAAGGTCAGCAGCTGCAGCAGCACATGTCTCAGTCCTTGCAGAGGTTGATGGCAAGTGCCAGGGTGTCGTTGACAGCTTGTGAGAAGCATCACCCTGTCTTCCGCTTCATCTTCACATGACACCTCCCCATGTGATGTGCCTGTGTCCACATGTCCCCTGTTTATAAGGACACCAGTCCTATTGGACTAAGGGCCTGACTCCAGTGTGACTTCACTTTAATCCAACCATTCACTGTCTGCAATGACCCTGTTACCTAATAAGGTCACATTTACAGGTCCTGGGGGTTAGGACCTCAACACATGAATTTTTTAGGAGACAAGATTCAACCCATAACAACTTTCCCCATCAGTAATATTAAGTGAAGAGTGCTGTCCAGTCCAGATTCCCTGGCCTCGGGCCACCTGAAACATGCCTGGCACGTAGCAGTATTTGGTCAAATGAGTGAATCATCATTTTTGTCTTATGAGGATTTCTGGTGAAAAATGCAGTAAAAAGCTGAGGACATTCCAGCTTGTTTTCAAACTTTAAGTCAGTAAATACTTAAGGCCAACCAGTAAAAAACAGCAGGCTTGTTCCGGTGCCAGGGATAGTGAGGTGAAAATGAGACATCTGTTCCCTTGGAGATTAGCCCCTGGCCTGAGATATTTTGTCTTCACCTTTATTTTACTCAACTGTGACCCATGAATGTATCCTTCATTCAGAGTCTAGAAATAGGAGCTGATCACCAATGGGGCAGCTGCTTATACAATATTCCTTTCTTTCTGTAAACAGATCCTGGGTTTTAGGCCTGGCAGGGATTAACCCTGCTAAGACATTTCCCAGCCGTGCAAAAGTAGTCATTTGCTTTCCAGAGAGCTCTTTAAATAGAGAGGGTCTGCTAATGTTCAAGTTGTGATCAGACTTCCCTTCCTTTTTAGGGCTGGATAATATTCCATTGTATAAATAGACCACATTTTTTTTATCCCAGTGGTCATCCATAGATGGACACTTGGGTTGTTTCCATATTTTGGTTCTTGTGAATAAATCTGCCATGAACCCAGGAACATGAGTTTTCAGCTGTTGACTAAAAAGATCCACAATGTGAGAGTTGAGAGATCAGTTTTATTTGGGGCAAAATGATGACTGCAGCCTGGGACACCACACCTCAGGTAGCCCTGAGAGACTGTTCCAAAGAGGTAGTGGGGGAAGGTAAATAAATAAGATTTGGGGAGGGATTTCAGTGTAATCAGTATTTACTTTACAAAAGGTTTTCTGCTAGTCATGAGGGGTAGATGTCACCATGAAGGGGTTTAGTTCTTTTTTTAGATATGAAGAGATGCAAAGATTGATCATGAAATCAGTTCCTGAAAATATCTAACCATCTAAAGACCTTTCCACCAGGTTCCCTGGATCATGGAGTGCCCCACTCTCCACCCTGAACTGTCTTCAGGGCGTGTCGAAGGTCAGCAGCTGCAGCAGCGCAGGATTCAATCTCTGCAGAGGCAGATGGCAAGTACCAATTTGTAGTTGACACAAGCATCACTTCCAGGCTCCCAATCATTCTTGGTCTTTTAAAAAAGTATTTGCTTATTTATTTATTTGGCTCCTCAATTAAAAGACATTCCTTGGAAGAAAAGCTATGACAAACCCAGACAGTGTATTAAAAAGCAGAGACATTACTTTGACGACAAAGGTCCATGTGGTCAAGTGGTTTTTCCAGTAGTCATGTATGGATGTGAGAGTTCGACTGTGAAGAAAGCTGAGTGCTGAAGAATTGATGCCTTTGAACTGTGGTGTTGGAGAAGACTCTTGAGAGTCCCTTGGACTGCAGGGAAATCAAACCAGTCTATCCTAAAGGAAATCAACCCTGAATATTCATTGGAAGGGACTGATGCTGGAGCTGAAGCTCCAATCCTTTGGCCACCTGATGCGAAAAGCCAACTCATTAGAAAAGACCCTGATGCTGGGAAAGATTGAAGGCAGGAGGAGAAGGGGACGACACAGGACGAGATGGTTGTATGGTATCATCAACTCAATGGACGTGAATTTGAGCAAGCTCTGGGAGTTGGTGATGGACAGAGAAGCCTGGGGTGCTGCAGTCAATGGAGTCGCAAAGAGTCGGACACGACTGAGCGACTGAACAACAGTTTATTTGGCTGCACTGAGCTGCAGTGATCTGCACGCAGGACCTTCAGTTGTGGCATTCGATCTTCAGTTGTTTGCATCTTTACTGCATGTGGTGGGGACTCTGTGCTGTCCTGGGCCAGGCGGCCCCCTCCCCAGGGCAGGATGGTGACTCAGTCTCCGTACAGCACTGTCCGCACTGAGCCTGGGGCAGCCACACACCTGTGCTTAGGAGACACTTTTAGATTGACTGGTTCACCAGCCATAACCCCCCTTTTCTCTCAGTTTCCTGTTTGCTGTAAAGCTGTACCCTGTGTAGAAAACTTACTTGCCCTTTGGATATCAGAAGCTCTATACTTCGCCCAGATTAACTCCTATGACATCTAAAATGTTCTTCTATCCATTAATAGATATGACCTCCTTAAAAGATGTAGATAGGTCTTCCCTGGTGGTTCAGTGGTTAAGAATCCACCTTGCAATGCGGAGGATGCAGGTTCAATCCCACCCCTAGTTGGGGAACTCAGATCCCATGTGTAACTGGTCAGCTAAGCCCAGGCACCACAACTACTGAGCCCACAGGCCACAACTAGAGAGTCTATGTGATGCCATGAAAGGTCCCACATGATGTCACGAAGATCCCACGCGCCACAACTGAGACCCGTCACAGGCAAATAAACAGCACAGACACTGTGGTGATCACCATCAAATTCCCTGGCGAGTCTCTGGTCACTTTGAACATCAGCCAGCTCCACACGGGGATCTGTGACCAGAGACTGGAGGTGACTCCCTATCTCCTCTCCACCCCCCAACCAGTTGTAACTGTGAAACATAAAGTATTTCATTCTGACGGGTCGAAGGGAAGAGCTCTTCTGATCCAGCCGTGCTCTGTTCAGAGTGCACGCAGGAGGGGCAGTACTAGGGCAGCACCTTGTATGCAGTAGGTGCTCAGTAAATACTTTACTTTAGAAAAAAAAGCTTTTGTTTATTTATTTGGTTGCACCAGGTCTTAGTTGTGTGCGGCATGCCAGATCTTAGTTCCCTGACCAGGACTCGAACCCATGCCCTCTGCATTGGGAGCATGGAACATTAACCTCTGAACCACTAGGGAAGTCCCTATTGTACTTTTTTTTAAAGTACTTTTAAACTCTTCTGTTTAAAAGTTTCTTACGCTTTGATGATTGAGATTCACTCTTTGGTCCTAATGATGTTTAAAAAAATTGGCTTCCTGAAGGTGCTTATCCTTTATTTACATGGGTTGTTGTATCAAAGATCCCCGTGGTCTTTCGGTCATTACACACAGAGCTTAATCTGCATCATGGCACATTGTAGTATAGAGTGGAAACAGGCCTGGAAGGTCAGTGTCATATGTCCCCCCTCCTGTGCCCTGCCCTGTACAAGCTGTCACCACCTGGACAGTGCATCTCTAGCCATTTGCCCTTTCAAGTCCCCCTTGACCACTTTTCAAATGCACAGCTAGGGGCACCTTTACAGGCGTATAATCAGGTCCCCCTGGACATCTCCAGCCAGCCTCTCCCCTCTCCCTGGACTCCCAGGCCCAGGTTGAGGGCTACCTGGAGGCATGCCAAGAGCTCTACAGACACTTTCTCAGGAAACTTCAAGGTTGGTGACATTCTCAGGAGCAGCCTGGGATGTGCTGACTTTTTAAAAAATATTAAATATTTGGCAGCGCTGTGTGTTAGTTGTGGCATGTGGCATCTTAGAGCTTCATGTGGCATTCAGGATCTTTAGTTGTGGCATGAGAACTCTCAGCTGCAGCATGAGGAATCTTAGTTCCCTGACCAAGCCCACTGCCTCGGGAGCACGAAATCTTAGCCGCTGGACCACCAGGGAAGTCTTGGGACTGTGCGGACTTTCAACAAGAATATTAAGTTATGGGTGGTGCAGTGGGCGTGTCATTTTCAAAGTGGAATTCACATTGCCAATGCTAGAATTAGTTTCAAAGTTGTTTGTTTTGAATAATCATTAGCCTTGTATTTTAGGTACCATGCTGCAGGTGTCCCTTTAGGGTTATGTGAATATACCCCTTTGCCTGAAGTGCCATAAACACTGTTTTAGCTTTGAAGCATCTAATAGGACAGTTACTTCCAAGTTCCTGGGATCGAGCGAATTTCACATGTCCTTGAAGAAAGCATGTGCTTAGTCGTTCGGTTGTGTCCCACTCTTTGCGACCCCATGGACTGTAGATTGCCAGGCTCCTCTGTCCATGGGCTTTTCCAGGCAAGAATACTGCAGTGGATTGCCATTCCCTTCTCCAGTGGATCTTTCCAACCCAGGGACTAAACCCAGGTCTCCTACATTGAAGATGGATTCTTTATCACCTGAGTCAACAAAACATAGCAGCTGCTGAGTAGAGCTGTGAGTCTAAATCCCTGGAGAACTCCTGCCTGGGGCCGTCCTGCACTTAGGAGCCATTTCTGGGGCTGATTGGGCTTCCCTGGTGGCTCAGGAAAGCATCTCTTATGTCTCCTGCATTGGCAGGCAGGTTCTTTACCTGGGAAGCACACGTACCATACTGATATTAATGAATCATTTAAAAATTTTTGCCTGAAGATAGCCCTTTTCTTTGGGTGTATGTGGGAAGCGGAGCTGATGCTGTTCCTCCCGAGGGGGCCGTGGCCTCCTGTGCTCTCTGGCAGCTGCTGGGTGGGGGGGTGGAGTCGGGAGGTTGTCCCCGGAGCACTGTGCCTTGCAACACGGCAGATCTGCTCTGAGCCCAGGCTCTCTCTTTCTAAAATTACATGCCAGCCTATTGGATATGTTTTTGTATATTTGCAAACAATCGTGTGTTATTCCTTGTGCTCCACTTGTGAAGAGTTTTTAAACCTAGATACTAAAATCATCTTGTGCTGAACACGTGAGCATTACCGTGTTCAAGTGCGTGTTGCAAGTCCCTGTCGCGACTTTGTCTGTCGCAGCCTGTTTCTAAGTCCTTGTTCCATCCTTTCCTGAGGTGTTGGCATCTGTGATGAGGATTCCTGTCACCGCGATGGGGTGGGACCACTTCGCTTTGACCTGGAGGATGGCAGTTCTGGAGGAGTCGGGGATGCCAAGAGCCCCGCCCAGGAAGGCGGGGCCGGGGAAGTGGGTGGGGCTCTATCTCATCTAGTTCTGAGAGGTGTGTGGAGGAGGGCACGCCAAGAGCCCCGCCCAGGAAGGCGGGGCGAGGGCGGGCCCGGGTGGTGGGCGGGGCTCCGCCTCACCTTGTTCCGCTTGGTTTCAGCCACGTGTCTAGAAAACCCCGAGCCTGTCTCAAGGTTGAACGGGTTTTGAGTGCTGTCCTTTTGCCATGACAGGACCCCAGTCCCGAGACCTGAGGGACAGAATGAAGCCCCGAGCCCTGGAGACTGAGCCTGGCTGACTGGACGAGCTCCTGAGTTTTGCAGAGAAACGTGAACCTCAACTCGAAACAGAGGGAGGGCTGTCTACACTTGAGGCGGGGGAGACCTTCCTAAGAGGGACTCTGGACCCTGCTCCCAGGAGGCCTGCGGTGGCCGGGCCGCAGCCAGTCCTGTGAGCTGAACCAGCAGCACGGGGACAGAACCCGGTGTTACCCCTCAGGTCATGCTTGGACTCAAGTCCCTGCATATCCCCACGGAGCACTCGGCTCTGAGGTGCAGGGGAGGAGGGCTCCCGGGTGTGTCACACACTGAAAACACCGGACAAACTCCGATGGGAAGCCCGCTGGGTGGTTTATAACTTGTGCTCTTGGCTTTGAATCCGATTCAGTCATAAGCGTCAGTCATTGGAACCCAGGCTTTATTATGTAACAAAACCAAAAAATCCCATCAAAACACAGCTAAAAAAACACGTTTTCCCGAGATTACATTCCCAAGAGAGGGTAATAATACGGTCAGAATAGATCCATCAATGCTGCTGGAAGAAGCATTGCCTTACATTACCGACGGGAGTGGTGTGTTTTTTTTAAACCTTAAAGTGCTTTAGCCAATAAAACAGAAGCAAGTGTTTGTGTCTGCAAGGCTGGCATGTCCTAAGGGACAGTGAGACCATGTCCCCGGTCCCTGCATATCCCCGGACGAAAGCCACTAAAGGTGCCACCCAGACCTGGGTGGGTGACCACCCCCCAGCAGCCAGGAAGGGCTGGTGGAGACTGAGCAGCTGTGCTGGGCCTGGCCAGCTTCCTGCCCTCCTCTTCCCGGCTGGGAAACCTCACAGCTCACAGGTTTGTCTTCTCTTGATTTTTAAGGGCTTGTAAGGGCCATTGCTCCTGTGTGTGTTCCTGTGACCATGATGGAATCCCCACTGAACCGGTTCTCAAGGTTGCTCCTCCATCAGTGCCAGAACAAAGGTCCAGGACCACTGGAGCTCACCACCTGTGGCATGGGAGTGGGGAGCCTGTGCTTGGCCCTCCACAGGAATGTGCCTCCTCTGCCTCCGTACTGGGGCTCTGCCTGCCCTCTGCCTGCATGTTGCAGCCTCCCAGTTTCAGGAGCACCCAAGGGCCTCCCCACCGGCCAATGGAATGAGCCTGAGGGACAGCCACGGGAGCTCCAGGAGCTCAGCTACTTCTCAGCTGGGTTCATGGACCCCCAGGACCTGGAGGAAAGGCCTATGGCTCCTGATGGGCCATGATTGGGGGGCCCAGCACGTGCGCTGGAGCACATGCCCTACCCCACAGCAGCCGGCTGTGACCCTGGGCTCAGACCCAAGGTCTGTGGCTCAATCTCCTCATCTGAACTGCATGAACAGTGTACTTACCCAGGCCCTGTGAGGGTGAGAAGGGAAACCGATGCCCACACCCCTCCCCCCGCCCCCACCAGCCCAGCAGCCCTGATCCTATGGCTGCTGTGATGATGCCACCAGGGTGTGTGCTCCAGGGGGGCTGTAGGCCCCCAGGACGGGAGCTGGCTCCTGTCCCCAGGCTCTCAGGCCTGGCTGTAGGCGGGGCCTCCAGGTGCTGATGATGCCCCCTCCCACCTCAAGGAGCTTCACAGGGAGCTTATGGTGTTGGGGGAGGGGGGTGTCACCCTAGACTCTGGCACCTGCATTCACACAATGCTTTTTAAATAAGCAGAACCAGGCAGTGTGCAAACTCCATGTCCAGGATAAAGCCCTGGTCTGGAGGGCCACTGCTGGCCAGTCAGGGGTGGAGCTGGCTCTGGGGCTCCATTCCAGACTGGGCTCCGAGCCACTGAGTACAGGAGACACCCCACCCCTCCCACCCCACCCCCTGGTGCCCCTTACCTCCACCCAGTGCCCTCCTCTGAAGAGCCTGGGAACTGAACACAGGAACTGACACTTGAACCCCCAGGACTGAGAGCCTGGCTTCAGAGTGGACCTGAGTGATCACAGTCTGCTGCTTCCTGACTTCCCAGGGCTGGGGGCAGGGTGGGGATTATGGCAAGGGAAAGAACCCAAAGAGCGGTTAGGGCTCTGTCCGCATCAGCCCCTGGTCTGGGAGCCTTGCACTTCCCCATGACTTAGAGACAGGAGGGCTCAGATGATAACCAGCTAACCACGGGTAACCATGCAGAGTGAGGGACAGACAGGTGTTAGGAAAATACCAGGTGATGTCTCAGCTTACACAGGAGTCAAGCTTCCCTGCATCCCTCCTGCCTCATCCCCTCGCCCATGATCCCCTGTGGTCCTGCTTCTGGCTCAGAAGGCTCCCTGCAGACAGAACCAGCCCCATCGCCGTGGGGGGTACAGACACTGTCTCTCCCAGCCCGCTGACTCCTCTAGCTGCCCACAGAGGCCAGGACCCCCTCCACTGGCCTCAGCACTGTGAAGACAGGAGGGCCCCTCCCACACAGAACACAGCCTCCCAAGGAGCAGGGTGGGGCTGCGGCTGCAGCTGGCTCTGTTCTCCCATCCCGTAATGGGGGAGCAAGTGACTGACCCCTCCCTGCTGTGGATCCCACCTGGCTGGCCCTTTTCTTAGCCCATTTTGTTTACACGCACGTTCAGAACGAAAGTTAAAAAAAAGAAAAGGCTCACCCACATGTAGAAAAAGGGCATCATTTTATCAAATGTTGACAATTCCCAGTGGTCTGAGGAACCTGTGTCCGTGCTCAGGGGGCCACTGGAGGAAGGGCACTGTGGCCAGAGGTGTTGGCATGGGGCCTGGCTGCAGGCCATCCACCCGAAGTTTCCTTGCCTCCCAGGAGGGACCAGTCTTCCTAATTCCAGTGAAACTTGGGAGTTTGTTTGGGGCAGGAAATGGGAAGTGGCTGCAGTGGGCTTTACACCAGTGGACAAGGGTGCAAGGGGCAGACAGACCCTCAAGACCAGCAGAGGGACCAGCCTCGGGCGGAGATGTAATCTGGAGACTGGACTGGAGAACAAACGTGTTAGGGACAAGCACCGAGCCCCTCATCCCTACCCAGACATTGAAAAACACTTTTTGGCAGTTGTCAGCTGAGCCCCCCAGGAAGGAGAGGCAGGGAAGGTGAGCCCCCCAGAGAACGGACTTTGGATGCGCGTCCTCAGTACAGCTCCGGGGTCCTCCCCACTTCACCGGCGCAGCCCAAGGATCCTGCCTCCCAGGCCAGATGGTGACTTGGAGGAAGCAGCCATCCAGCGAGGCTTCCTGGGCCGCCAGCCCGGAGACTCCGCCCTCTCCGCTCTCCGCGTAGGTAGCACGGGGGCAGGGGGTCCGGCCGTGTCCTCCCCACTCAGTTGGCCTCGCTCTCCGTGAACTCCTCTTTGATGGACTGTTTGCGGGACTTACAGTCCGGGAGGTCGAAGCCGAAATCGGCCCACTCGTCGGGCCCCGCGCCCCCGGCGGGGCCCCCGCGGTTGGGGATGGTGATGGTGTGGCGCACGCGGAAGTGCACGGCCTCCATGACCCGCTGGCGCTGAAGTTCCCCCGAGCCCCCGATGGCGATGGTGGCGTTGCTGCTGGAGCGGATCAGCTGCTGGGCGCTGTAGTCGTGGCTCTGCTTCAGGTCCTGGAGGCCCCTCCAGATGGTCATGCGGTACTGGTCGGGGATCTTCAGGGCCCCCAGGTCCTGCAGGAGCAGCTGTCAGGCTCCGCCCTCCCCCTACCAGGGACATCACCTGCCCTGCACAGCCATTGGGGGACCAGGAGGGAGGGGAGGAGCCCTCACCGGGGTGGGGGTGGGGGGCACAGAAGTAGACAGTGCTGGATGCCCCTGTGCCTGGTGGTCTGGCCACACCCAATTCTGCCGTCGACAGGACAGGAGAGACAAGAAATGACATGGGTGGGAGTGGGGCACTGAGGTCATGTGGGCCAGGTAGGGCCTGGTTACTCTGATCACAGTCAGAGTAACAGATGGAGCTCCCTGACACCGGGTGCTGGAGGACACCTGCCTCCCAGCCTTAGGGCCGGGACCCCCACTTCAGGACAAAGCAAAGCCTCAGGTTCCTGTCACCCAACCCCCACCCCACCAAGCAACGCATCAATTGGTGAGGCAGGGTTAACAGGCCCTGAGCTAGTCCAGTGGGGCCACCAGCGACAGGTCAGAGAGGGTAGTGGACAGAGGACAAGGCTGCCCTCTGAGCCACTGGCCCCGCTCCCTCTGGCAAACCCGCATCCCTTGGCTGGGGAGGAGGCCTCTGTCCCAGGGTCGACTGTGGAGCAGGTCCAATGGAGGCTCCAGGCCACTGAGTTGGAGCCCTGGGATCCAGCCCGCCAACAGCTGTGTCTCCCGGCCTCCAGCTAACAGTCATTACACTCAAGACGTCTCCAGGCTGTACACTGTGCTGTCGCTTCGGTCCTGTCTGACTCTTTGCGACCCCATGGACCGTAGCCCTCCAGGCTCCTCTGTCCATGGGATTCTCCAGGCAAGAATACTGGAGTGGGTTGCCATTCCCTCCTCCAGGGGATCTTCCTGACTCGGGAACTGACCCCGTGTCTCTTACATCTCCTGCATTGGCAGATGGATTCCTTACCACTAGAGTCATCTGGAAAGCCCTATGAGTGCTTGTTGCTGGGACTCTGGTTTAACCCAAAGACCAACCCTGGCTGTGGGTCAGGGGTCAGGATGCCAAGGGTGGGGCACTTCTAGCCCTACACACCCGGGACCGGACATTCAGTTGCTGTGGGTGCATGGCAAGCAGTTTGGGCCTCAGTCCTCCCCTGCCCCCACCCTGTGTAAACAGTGCTGAGCTAAACCAGCACCAGGTCCCTTCTGGACTTCCCCTTCTGGAATTCATCATGCCTTGGAGACAGCCCACCCCTAGATCAAAGGCCACAGGATAGAGACTCAAGTCCAGATGAGGGACTCGGGGCAAGTCCTGTCCAGCTACGTGATGCTGGGTGTAAGCAAGTAGACTTGGCTACTTGCAGGAAGAAGGGTTTTCCAAACTCCCCAGCCCCCCTTACACGGGAAGACGGGAAATGGAGGGACTGCACCGCAAGAGGAGAAAGTTCCCTGGCCTGCAGACAGGTCCCAGGCTGGTCTGGGGGTGGGTTCTCCATGCCTGCCCCAGCAGGCAGTTACCTCTATCGTCAGGTTCTGCAGGTGGTAAATGTTCTGTAAGCCCTGGGAGGTGAAATATTCGATGCAGTTTGGACACCCCAATCCTGTTAGAAAACTGCAGAGAATTGGGGAAACAGAGCAGCGTTAACTTGTAAAAACCTGGCTGTATGGCCCGTCTGAGTGGGAACCGGCCACCCCCAGGTCTCCCCACCCGGCCCAATGTGGCCACAGCTTCCGGCCCACGCTCACCTGGGTGCAGCCTCCAGGGAGCCCCTGGCTTTCTGTGCCCGCCTTCCAAGCACCTGCTGGAGGCTCACTATCCCCCTCCCTCTATCTGCTCTCCAGACAGCGGAGCAGGGACGGCACCAGCTGCAAGGGGCAGCAGGCACAGAGCCCTACCTTGGGCTTGGGGCCAGGCGGCCAGGAGCCACCAGGGCTGAGGTTACTGGGTTTGTGGCAGCACCCAGCAGCAGCCCACATACCTGACCAGGCTGGGGTCAGCATGGTAGGGGGGTGGCGGGGTACAGTGGGACCCCGAGACCATGGACTGGGAGCTGGGGCCACCATTCATCTCCCCGTTGGCCGGCAGGGTGTGGCCATGGTTGTTGAGTATCCCGGGGCCTGGGCAGAAAGCAGGTGGGACAGTCAGAGGCGGGCAGGCCAGGCCAGGTGTCCCAGGCTGTGTGAGGGAGGCTTGTAAGGCTCAGCCCCCACTGAGACCTGGAGTGGACAGAGGGGACCATGCCTCCTGCTCTCCAGCCAGAACTGCTGGAGGGTCCAGCCATCAAGAGCCCCGAGCGGTCCTGAGCTGGGCAGGAGGGTCTGGAGCCAGGCTCCCCCACTCCCCACCCCAGCCACCCTGTCCGAGCCACTCACCCATGGGTCCCAGGTTGGGCCCAGCTGCTGAGCCATGCGGGGGAGGCTGGCCCACCAGCTGGTTGACTGAGGGCAGCTTGTTGACGGCCCCATGCGCTTTGCTCATGGGCGAGAGGACAGGCCCATAGGATGGAGGCTGAAGGTGGCTCCTGCTCAGAAGGGACAGCACTCTGAGTGAAGCCCCCTGCTGCAGGGGCCTGGAGACCCCGCCTACACTGGGGTCAGAGTGCCCACTTCCAGCCCACCCTCCCTGCCTGACAGTGGCCACACTCACTCAAAGGCAAGACCTGGGCAATGAGTAGGAGCCAGAGGGGCACCGTTCTTGACCCTGGAACCAGACCTGTTCTTGGTGGGTCACTGTCACCCCGACCACCCCTTCCTGGCCTCCACTCAGCAGACTTCTAGGCTGAGATGCTGCAGTTCAGGGAGCCTTCCTGGAGGAGGGGTACTGCCTGGTGCTGCTGTGTTTTCCCTACTGGGTCATCCAGCCCCATCTTTCCCCACATCAGACAGGTAGGTAAGACCCGGAAGACTGGGATTGGGGGCGGAGGTGGAGGGGCTGCACTCACGGCCTCTGCAGGAGCTGCTGCTGCTGCTGCCGGTAGGAGTCCACCAGCTGCTGGGGCACCAGCTCCATCAGCTCCAGGCTCTCCTTGACCTTCATCAGGATCTCAAAGTTCTCCCGGCCCCGCACCTGAGCACAGACAAGTGGACCCTCTGCCTGCCCAGGATATGTAGACACCGCCTGGCCCCAGAACCCCCCACCTCCTGGCGCAGGGGAGTGCTTCTTCTTTCTCAGGGCTCCCCAGCCCCTGCAGCCATGGGGTCCCCTGGTCCTGCTCTCCTCTCCAGAAGTAGGTCTGAGTGAAGCTGGTGGGCTGGCTCCTGTCCATGCAAACCACACCCATCCCTTACTACCCCTGAGTCTTTGCCACACTGCCCCCTCCCTCTTTTCAGAGCTCAGCAGACCTGGGGTACTGGGGGGGGGCCCTGGACAAACATGGGGCTTCTAGAACAAGGAACTCATTCTTGAAGGACTCAAGACAAGTCCTTGAAGGACAAACAACAAGCTCACGTCATGGAGACCAGACCTAGCAAAGCAGGTGAGGGTTTATCTGAGCTGGGGTGGCCGCATCACAGGGCAGCCTATACTCCCGGCTCGGTGATGCGCTGGGGCCCACCAGGCTGTGGGATTCCTCCCACATGCTCCCTTGGGTGGGGGACTGCATCGCCCTGCACACTGTACCACTGTATCCGTAATGAGCCCTCCTGCTCTGGGAGCTCCATCAGTGGACCTGCTCCCCTTGTGGCTAGTCCAGCTCTCTGGGCCCTGGTTCTCTTTCTGGGATCCACAGAGCTTGGGGTCTCAGCTGTCAGGGCATGCTGGATGGCACCTGCCACCCGCGGGGCCCTGGGTCTCCCCCTAGCACCGCCGTGCCCCGGCCTGGGCCCCGCAGCCGTGGGACTCACGTGTATGTAGTACACGTCATCGTCACCATGCCGCCTCTTCTTCACATTGGTGCCCAGGGCAGGAACGGTAGGGGGGCTCTGCTTGAAGGCTGACAGGGGTCGGGGGCTTTGTGAGCAGGCAGGGAGGAGGCGGGGCACACGCAGGTGAGCCAAGCTAACCCCCTCACCCCACCCCACCACCCTCCCTGAGGTGTCCCTCGTGGACAGGCCCGAAGACCAGTCACCCACTTGGATGAGCAAACTGGAGCGGCCACCCAGGCTGGACAGAGTGGACTGGGGGGCAGCCACATGGGTGGGGCTCACTCTGTCCCCTGGACACAGGCTTGCATGTTTCCTGAAAGTCTCCAGACCGGTCCAGCTCGTCCGGAGGATGGCCTGGCTCTGACAGTCCGGAGTTGCCCTCCGCCCTTGCCCCCGCCCCGCTCACCGCGCTTGCTGGCAGCCCCGCTCTTGGCAGCACTCTCGTTGAGGGCCTGCTGCTCACGGTAGTGGTCTTCATCTGCTTTGCGGTCCCGGCCAGGACAGGCACAGATGCGGCCCTCGAAGGACCGGCGGCCCAGCACCTGTCCGCTGTCCAGGGTACAGCCAGAACCGTGAGCTCTAGGGGCCCACCTTCCCCACCCACCTTGAACCCTATGGGACTGGCCTTGATGGGCCCAGGGCTCAGGGCTGAGAGCACAGCTGCTCCAGGACACCAGGTCTTCTGCCTCCCTCCCAGGGTGGTGCCTGCCCCTGCAGCCCCTCCCAGCACATGGCCTGCAGGGGCCCTCCCCAAAGTTGCCTCCAGGGCCAGCATCCCTCCTAGGTCATGAATGTCTCCCCAGCAAGACCCCCAGCAGCACTGGCCCAAATCCCTGCCCTCCCACCCCCCTACTCCCACCTCCAGCAGACTCACTCCCGTGTCTCCAGGGTGATGATGATGAGGATGGGCCGCCGGTTCATGCCCCCAACACAGCTGCTGTTGCACATGAAGTTGTACAGGATGGTGGTGAACTCTGTCCCCACCTGCACACAGGGAGGCGGGGAGGCTGTGGTGTCAGCAGGTGGCCTCAACCCACAGGTGTGGGGGCTCCTGGGCTTCCAAGCACCCATCCCTCACATCTCCGGTGGGCAAGAGGCTGCTGGGCCCTCTGGTCCTCTGCCATCTATCCACCCATTCACCATCCACCTGCCTCCATCCACCCATCTTTCCACCATTCACCATCCATCCATCAATCTACTTCCATCCACCTATCCTCCTATGGGTCATTCATCATCCATCTATTTATCTATTCACCATCTATCATCCATGCATGTATCCATCCATACATCTATCTATCCATCCCTCAGCCCCTATCCATCCATCATCCGTCTACCTTCACCCACCCATCCTTCCATCCATCCACCCACCATCTGTCCATCATCCGTGCACCCAGGCGTACATCCATCCATTCCCCATGCATGCATCCACTTGTGTGACTACAACCTATCCATTCACACACTACGCTGAGTGCCATGTGCTGTGCTGGCTGTGGGAACCAAGAGAGCCATGGCGGTTGCCCCCACCACCTCCCCACCCTGACACAGGCTGGAGGTTGCCCAGGCAGCTGGGTATGAGCACAGGCCCCTGTGGGCACAGGTGTGTGTTTTGCAGTGTGGGCTCTTCTGGGCACTGCTCTGGCAGAGGGAGGGACCAGAGCTGTCCGAGTGGGCTCCACATACACTGGTTCCTGGAAGTTTACGGACCTAGGACTCGTGACCCCGGGGGCATCCTAGGACCACAAAATGTGCAGTTGTCGCGGTCTCCCTGGGTCTGGAGGATGGCTTAGGAAACCTGGCCTTTCACAGAACTCCTAGCACGTGGCCGCCACCAGGGGGCGGGAGAGACCTGCTTTCCTGGCCAGTCCTAGAGGTGGAGCCGGGCTGGAGGCTGAGGGCTGCGGGAGGGAAGCCGGGGTGGAAACCCCTCCCAGGGCCCTGGTCCCACTGACATAAGGGCTGTTCCGTGGGGAAGCACGAGGGCTTCTGGGGAACCAGGTGCAGGAATGAGGCCTGGAGTGGGAATGCCTAGAGGACTGGCTACAGCACTGGGGGAGGGTCTCGGATCCAGGGTCGGGGTGAAGTAGTGCCATGCCGCCGACTGCAGGTCTGTCCTCTTCTCCTCGGGGGCTCCCCACAACCCATTCCACCCGGCTGACTCCCCCTAACCTGAGTCCCTCCCTCCCCAGAGGCCAGAACCAGGAAGAGGGACGAAGGGCTGGGTTGAGGCTCAGGGGTCGCTGGGCCCCCCCCATGCTGTAGAGCTGGGGGTGCAGATGCCCAGAGAAGGCTGGAGGGGCTGCCCCCAAGCCGGGGGTCAGGCTAGGAGGGACTGATGGACAGACAGATGAGAAGACGAGGGAGGAGCCCCACAGCTGGACTTAACTCTGGACACTAAGGAAGTGACTTGCGGGGCCTGTGCCCCGCCCCCGCCTGGCTCCCTACCTGCGGGGGCTCATAGGGCACCATGACGCTCTGCCGGCCGGTGACTGGATCGTCCACGTACTGCGAGAGGTTGTTGCCCTCCACGCGGATGAGGTGGCTGGCGGGAGCGGACTGTCCTGCCGAGAGGAGTGAGCCGCTTCAGAGACCCTGCCAGCCAGGGGCTGCACCCCTTTGCCGGGTACAACGTAGTTGCTTCGGGGCCTCCCAGGGGGACGCAGGCGGCAGGCAGCTCTCACAGATGCCCGGGGCATCTGACTCAGCAGCCCTACCCCGCTCCACGCGCCCTCCCACTGGACCTGCTGCCTCCAGGTAGGAGGCCGGGCCAGCCCTCCTCTTCCCTCCAGGGTGCAGAGGGGCAGAGGAGGGGGCGGGGACACTCACCTTCATTGAAGTCCCGCCCGAGCTCGTGGTTGGGGCAGCGCTTCACAACCTCGGTCACGTGCTCCGCCTTCTTATAGACGGGCATGGCGCGGATGGCGGTGCCTGGGGGCGGCGGGGCGGACACCTTGATCTGGATGGGGCACGTCTTGGCGATTTGGCAGTAGAGCTTCTTCAGCAGCGGGGAGTACTGCAGGGGATGGGGGTCTCGGTGAGGCTGGTCACACCTCCTCCTGCTGCGCCCCGCCAGGACTCCCAGCCCCAAGCCCTGGGTTGACGGCCCTCGCTGGACACTTCTGGCTATCTTTCCCTCCCAGCTTCTCCCCAGCCCCACTCAGCAGGTGCCGAGTGTCCTGTGCTGCCGGGAGGAGGCGCTTTCTGTCTGGATCTCACTAGTTGGAGAAGGAGGATGAGAATTGGACCATAAAGAAGGCTGAGTGCTGAGGAATTGATGCTTTCAAATTGTGGTGCTGGAAAAGACTCTCGAGAGTCCCTTGGACTGCAGGATCAAACCAGTCAATCCTAAAGGAAATCAACTCTGAATATTCATTGGAAGGACTGATGCTGAAGCTGAAGCTCCAATAATTTGGCCACCTGATGTGAAGAGATGACTCACTGGAAAAGACCCTGATGCTGGGAAAGACTGAAGGCAAAAGGAGAAGGAGGTGGCGGAGGATGAGGTGGTTAGATAGCATCACCGACTCAGTGGACGTGAGTTTGAACGAACTCTGGGAGACAGTGAAGGATAGGAAAGTGAGAAGGAGCTGCTGGAGAGCGGGGCTGGGAGCCAGGTCTGGTGCCTCAAGCCTGTGGACCTTAAGCCTCCGGGCCGTAGTGGTTTGAGGGGTGAGGTGCAGCATCCCGCGTCGGGTTTAAAAGCCTGGAGTCAGGTCTTCTGGCACTTGTGCAGAGGAGACAGGCACAGGGACTCCCCGGACCCTCCTCGGAGGGGCCAGCCCTGCAGTTGGGTTCTGGCCACTGCAAGTGGGGGGCTTTGACCACGGAGCCCCAGGATGCCTAAAAGAAGCCCCTGACCCAGGGAGGATGGGATGATGCCCACACCACCTGCAGGGACCCCCAGGGCCAGTGCCCAGGGGTCCAGGTGGCCCACCTGAGGACCCAGGCTGGCTCTCATGAGCCCAAAGTGACCTTGGAAGGGCCCCTTGGAAACAGGGGTGTCCACTCATTTCTAAGCTGGCTGTTCTCCAGTGACTGGCTCCTGGGGGCCCATGGCCCTATCTATCCACAGGGACAGTGGGGAACATCAAGCTCTTAGAGTCACAGGAGGCTTCCTGTCCCCATGCCACATCCCTGGGTCCCCCCACAAGCCCGGGGGACTTGGAGTTACCCCAGCCAGAAGACTCTGGGAAGCCCCCAGCACATCACACCATGGTGTGTGGGGTCAGGCTGGAGACGGGGCTGCTGCAGTCCAGAGGATGAGCAGGTCTGAGCCCACCTTTGCCAAGGAAGCTGGCGCCTGACACCATGACCCATAGATGAAGGCCACCCTGGCCACTTGCGCTGCCTCTCTGGCCACCAAGGGACACAGTGGACCCTCAGGGCCTCCTAACCTCAGCAACTCCAAGTCCAGGAAGAGCAAGGGAGATGGAGCTCACCCTGAGCCCAGGGGGAAGGGGTCCCTGCCCCTCAGCACCCTCAGCCCTGAGCAGCACAGCTGTCCTTCCTCTGATGAACTGAAACCCAGCCAGAAACGCTGCCCTGTCCCTGCAGTGGGTCTGGGGGGCTTGGGGAACAAGTGGGAGGGTCTTCCTAGTGACGTCCTGGGGGATGGGGACCCTGCCCAACTCCCTCGGCGCTGGTTACAGGACGAGCGCCCTTGTACCCCTGTCACGGAAGGGATCGGATGCCCACAGGGCTTGTCCCCTCCCAGGTGCTCTGTCCACTTGTGCCGCAACCCCACTGCTGCAGGCAGGCACACCCGCTATGTTTGCAGGTGGGCCCTCAGCTGCTAGACAGCAGGCTCAGAGGCCACACGGCAGGGGGCAGCTTGCATCCCAGGGAGGTGACCGCTGACCTCCTGTGTCCCCATCAGGATAAATGCTGCCCCTTCACCAGTTTGGGAGATCAGCTGAGTGCCCCGTCTCGAGATCTGTGCCCAGGCAGCACTAGCCCAGCCCAAAGCAAACTCCAGGTGCCAGCCGAGGGCCCAGCTCTCTTGTCCACCCACGTACGAGGCTTCAGTGTCCGTCCCTGACGTGAGACAAGTGTGCACTTAGTCTCGGGATGAAACTGCCTGGTCATCGTCATGGAGGAGCTTCAGAGGGCTACCCAGGGGGTCTTCCTGGTGGAGGAGGGCCCCACAAGGAATGGGAGGCCTCAGTTGGATTGCAGGGACCTGAACACAAGCAGTGATGGAGTAAGAAGCTGGGATGCCGGGAGCCATCCACTCGGCAAGCCTTTGTTGAACGCCTAGTGTTTGCCCAGCTCTTGGCTCATTAAGGAAATGAGCCGAGAGGCCCTCCACCCCCAGAAAACTCTAGACTTAGCTGAGGCTCACGGCTCATGCCCAAAGGCCACGCAGCCTCATGGCCTCCTGCTGTGGCTGTTGGATCCCAGACGGGGCTTCCTCCCCTGCAGGTGACCCACCTGCCTTCGGAAGGCTCAGGGAATAAGGTGACCCGGGACTGGGAGGGGCATGCGGAGGACTGCAGAGAGCTGGCCTGGACTACTGGGGGTGGTCTGCAAGGGGAGACTGCCTGAGGTCTGGCCACTGTGTCCCAGTTTCAGCTCTGGGCTGGACAGCTGGGGCACCTTAACCACTGGACAGACCTTTCTGTGGCGTGACCGTCGGCCGTGCAGGTCCCCCTCCGGGAGTCCCATTCGTCTTCTGACTTGTGCTCCCACCCAAGCCCTGAGATGGGTAAGGTCTACCAAGACCAGGCATTCCTGGCAGCCCCACTGAGGAGGGAATGGAGACAACAGGGTGCAGCCAGGCTCCAGGCGCAGCCTGGGGAGGTACAAAACTGCTGCCCCCCCTACCCCAACCCCCCAGGCTCCCTGATCACCCCCTGGCTTCAGAACCCCCGCCCCACCCACACAGCCTTTCCCCCTGGGCTGCCTGCCCCAGCCCCACTGGCCACCTCCGCCAGAGCTGAGGACGCCCCACCCTCTGGGAGGAGCTGCCGGGAGCTGTCCCTGGTACCGCCGGGCAGCAGCAGCCCAACCGCCCCGGTGAAAGGCAAAAGCCGACTCGGCTGGGAGCACACCGCCGCCTGGGGCGCCTCACCGGCCAGCGGTGAGGGTGCAGAGGACACTCTTCCCTCTGTGGTCCTAGCAAGGCCAGTCACTGGCTGTCCACCGCTCCCCACAGGGGTGCCCCCAACCCAGTGCTGCCCTCCCTACTGGCTGCTCTTGTGGCTTTCGGGCACACACACAGGTCAGGACCCGACTCCAGCAGGGGGTGGATCCACAGATGTCCAGCCTGGCCAGAGCCCGGTAGCGTCAGGGAGCGAGACCTGAGGTCTCCGCAGCCTGGTAGCATCAGTGGTGACACCTGTAGTCGCCGGCCTGCAGGGCAGGAGGGAAGCCTGGGAGGGGAGGGGGCAGGCCGGAGGGGTTGGGGGCAAACCAGTGGTTGGGTGCAGAGTGGGACCTGGAGGGAATGAAGGAGCCCCCCCTCCTCCCAGAGCTCCGGGGCCTCAGGCCATCCTGGGCACGGGGCAGGGAGAAGGAGGGCTCCTGGGTCCTCCTCGGTTCTGTAAGAAAGATCACGTGGAGACAGTTCCTCTCTCCCTCCCGCCTGCCTCTCCTTCCCTAGGACCGCTAGATGGATGTGTTTCAACAGATTCCGAGCTGATAAAATCTTATTTATCTTCGGCTGTTGACACGGAGCCGTCAGGACTTGCCTGTTCGGGGATGCGTGTGTTCCTTCGTGTTTGCAGGAAATGGTTCTCCCAAACGCTGGTGTGTGCCCATCCCGCCCCCTCCAACTCTTCCCCTCAGATCCACACCTCCCCGTCCCCCGCCCAGCTCACGATGGGCCCGGCCTGGCTGGAAGCCACAGGCCTGGCAGGGCTGGTGCGGGGGTGATGGGGGAGAGGGTGGCGGGTGGCGGGCGCGGTGTGGTGGCTGTTAATTTCCTCGCACCCGCTCCCCGGCAGCTGGGTGCCCAGCATGGGCAGGTTTGGGCAGGAGCAGAGTGGAGAGGTGATAATAACTTGTCTGTCATTTTCCAGGGACGTGTAGCGTCTTGCAAACCGCAAATACCGTTAACCAGCTTGGGTGAATCTGTTACAACAGATTCTGGGAGACGGGGCCCTCAGTGGGGGCTTTATTTTTTTTAATGATTTTTTTATAGACCACTTTTATCTGCTTTCTGTATGTGTGTGCATGCATGCGCTGGTGCTCACACCCACATTTCTCCCTGCTCTTGGGCTACGGACCCTTTGAGGACCTCCTCAAGACCACAGACCCTCACTCACCCTAGAAAAGCTCTCGAGTAGATCAGCAGAGCGCTTGGCAAGAAGCTTCATGGGGTTCCAGGAAGCTTCCAAAGCTCATAGGAACCCCCGGTTCAGCCTCCTTTCTCCCTCCAAGGGAGGAGGCCTCCCAGGGTGACACAAACCACAGGGACAGTGCCCCCTACTTCTGGCCACCCCCCTCACTGGCACAGATCCACTTCCACAATCCCATCTTCACTCAGCCAAGAGGGACTGGGGACACGGGGAGCTCTGACAGACGTCAGCGAGGTGACCGGCCTGGGGGATGCGGGGACACCTATGACCATCACCACAGCCTGCTTCAGGGCACCCACGCTCAGAAGGCAGTGAAGGTCTTCGCTGGAAACCCACACACAAGGAAACCCATGGCCAACACTCCACCCTGGATGCGGGCCTGGTGGCTGGAAGATCCAGGGAACTTGGGACGCCAGGGCAGCAGCCGGTGCCTGGCCGGCAGAGAAGGCAGGCCTCTATGATTCCTCAACAGCTCCTAGCTTGGGATGGGGTGGTGTGGGAGATGCTTCTGCTGACACCTCTGTGAACCTGGATGGCCCAGGCTCCCCTCGCCAGGAGCCCAGCGGACCGGGAGGTGGAAACAGGCTGTGCTGGTGCTGAGAGACCCTGACTACCATCTTGGGGAGGCCCTGGAGGCTGTGTTCTAGAAGCTGTCCCCTGGAGAGAGAGAGAGGCTGCAGGCCCCTGACAGCCTCAGTGAGTGTGCCCCCTTCAGCTGCACCCCTAAACCAGCACTCCTCGTCCCACTCAAGGCTGTGGGCTGCCAGGGGAAGTGGCTTCTGTCCTGGGCTAAGATCAGGGGCAAGGTGGACAGCAGGAGTGCACTGAGCTGACCCAAGAGAGAGGCTCCAGTGGGCACTGGGCCTGCTGTGCAGGGTGGCCAGCAGGGCAGGAGCCGAGGGCCCACCCAAAGCCTGGCCAGACGGAGGGGACAGACCAGGTGGGTCTGGGGAGGCCATGTCCGCTGGTGTCGAGGCCAGGAGGCCCGTGAGTGGGCGCCGTTGCCCCGCACTCTCAACGGGGCTCCCGGGGCCACCTGCATGGCCACCGTTTACTGACACCTTCTCCGTGCTGGGTCCACTCGCACACAACCCCCCCCTCGAGGTCACCCTCTCACCCTGTTTTAGCAACACAGAGCTCTGCTTCCAAAAGCTGGGGTAGCGCCGCCTTGGGCCCTTGAGCTCCATCTCCAGAGCCCTTGTCACCACTGGGCTTGACTTGGGGCCGTGAAGACCACGTAGCTCAAAGAGGCAGGTGGACAAGGACACAGGGCCAGCTGTGACACCCTTCATCCCAGCTGGGCTGAGCTCCAGCCTCTCAGGACAAGGGAACCAACAGGCGGGAGCCTGACCTGCCCTGTCCTGCTGGGGAGGGGGGGCATCTCCCTCGACTGCAGAAGGAGCATAAGACAGCCTCCTGGTGCAGTGAGGGGTCTCCAGGTGGGGATTGCTGGGGAACAGCTAGCTGGGGGGAGGCAGCTGGCCTGGATGCTCCAGCCCCCACTTTTCTGTTGAGATGCTGTGTGATGAGCCTCAGTTCTGACCCTGAAGGGCCTTGTCGAGTCACCAGCTCCCCTGTGAACAGTGCTTGGGGGGTCCTGGCACACAGGGGGTCCTGTTGTCTCCTCGGTCACTCTGGTCCCTCCAGGAAGAGGAAGCTGCCCAGAGGCCGGCCGTGCCCGTGGCCCCAGTGAACCCTGAGGAGGAGAAGGACGTGCCCCCACCCCCTACTCCCAGGGCACAAACAGCGTCACCATCCAAAGCACCAAACTTTGGTTCTGCCGGGTCCAAACTCAGTTCCTCTGCCCACAAACTTGGCTTCTGACTTTGCAAGCCTGTCTGTGCTGGCCTCCTTTGAAGTCCAGTGTCCCTGCCTGCAGTGGGTATCCCCACAGGCTGGCCTCATGGAGACAGCGCTCTGGCCAGAACCCGGCTAGCAGGGCCGTGGCCAGGCCTCGGAACTGCCCGACATGAGGCAGCGTGGGGAGGCTGCCTACCAGCCCAGCTCTGATCCAGTGCTGGGAGGGCCCCTGGGACGGCCGGGGGAAGAGGCCCCCACTATGCTCACCCTACCCCCTTGTGCCTTTTTGAGTTGTCGTGGCCTTGTCGGCATGGTGAAGGCAAGGGTCAGTGGCCAGCTTCCACTCACAGGACAGTCCCAGAGCCTCTGCCTGTGGGCATGCCATTCTGGATACTGGGCTGTGCAGTGCAGGCAGTCCTTCCCCCAGCTCCCTGCAGCTTCTGGATGGCCTGGGGGCATCAGGGCCAGAGCTGAACCAGCTGCAGGAGGCTGAGGGGACTCAGGGAGGGGAGGCTGGGCAGTGGCCACGGCAGTGGCAGACGCTCAAGGTGGCCTCCTGGAGGGCTGTCACGTTGGTCCCAGCAGGAGCCCTAAGGAAGCACCCTCCTGCCTCTGACCTTCCTGCCACGGCTGCCACAGGTAAGCCCCCAGTTGGGAACCACAGTTAAAGCCACGCCCTCCAGTCAGGAAGCAGTGAGAGCGTTTCTTCACTAAACAAACCCCACTCCCGGCCAGCAGGAGAGAAGCCCCGGGACCTGCATGCCCTGGACACGGTGGGTAGCCATTTCTCAGCTTTTAGTACAGATGGCTGCAATCGAAGTTTTCGCTGGAACTTGTAACTGGCCAGTGAAGGGTCCGAGGCAGGGAGTACTGACTTCTGAACATCCGGTCCCGTGCAGCGCAGCATGAGGCGATCCCACTACATAGCACCACCTGGGCTCATCCTCCCTGGGCACTAGAGGCTCTGGCTGCTCCCCTCCCCAACACCAGGACCCCACAGAGGAAGAGGGCCTCGCCCTGGTAGGTCTGTGATCCTGAGGACTCTGCCTCCAGGCCACTGAGTGGTTTTCCCAACAGCCTCTGATCATCTACTTCACCCAACCCTGTGTACCTTTCACAGGGGCTTTCCTGCCCTAGAAATTCTGAGGGATCCATGAACTTGAGCTTGGTTTCCAAGTTCGGGATCTGAGAAAACCCCAAAGCAGATTTCCCTGACAAGCAACCACAAGGACCCACTTGGCTTGGACGCAAAGCCCCCACTCACTGCTCAGCTGTGACCTTCATCCCGAGTTCCCCATGGCCAAGGTCCAGGGCACTCAGCCCCCTGCTGCTGCAGCAGCGGTTCTAGGAGAAACCGAGGTGGGGTCTCCCCTTCTGGCCTCACTTTCCCACCCAGAAAGGGGGCTAAGGGAGCCTGAGAGTGAGCTGAGGATGGCGGGCCTGGCTGAGGTGTGGCAAGAGAGGAAGAGGGGCGGGTCCCCTGCCCAGCTCCCCTGACCCCAAGCTCTCCTGGCCTGTGGCTACTTTTACTTTTGAGCCTGGTCAGACCCGATCTTATAGAATGCTCCTGAGGAGTTTTCATTGGTCAATAAGAAGCAGACAGAGAAAGTGGTCAGGCAGACTCCACCCGCCCAGGGGCAGCTGTCACTCACGCGCTGACAGTGATCACAGGCTTGCTAGGGGCCTGGGTGCTTCCTGCCGTAGCCATTGGCAGGCCCTGTACCTCTGAGGGATCAGCTCCCCTTACCACTGGTCCCCTGGGTCCTGGGGGTGTCTGCAGACCCAGCCCTCGGAGCTGGGAGAAGGCTAGTCCTTAGATGTGCCCCACAGAGGTACACAGGCTGTGCCTACAAGCTAAGTAATGAAAGCCAGGGGTCAGGCTGCTGGGGTTCCAACCCCTCTCTCCCTGTGCTGATGGGTGACCTTGAGCAGGGACCTGGCCACCTAAGCCTTATCAGTAAAGTGGGGAGACCCTGAGAGCCTACAGCATGTACCAGGGTGCTCCTGGTGGGGCCTGCCCACAGGGGGACCCTGCAGGGGCACTGTCGATCCACAAACCGGTCACCCCAAAATTCACAGAGCTGTGTCCAACTCAGAAAAAGTCCCAGGAGATGAGAAATGACATGGATCGCATTGTGTCCCTTCCACAGCCCCACACTTCCGAGATGGACCCCCAAACCCAGGGGTTCCTCTACAAGAACCTTGGGGTGGGAGGTGGCAGCTGCCCTGGGAGCACCCCTCAGCAGCAGGGACTCAGGGCTCCTCTCAGGAGTCCCCAAGCTGAGCTCTGTGACCTCCAGGCGCAGGGCTCCCTGGCTGCTTGAGGGGACAGAAGGAGAAGAGGTGACCCCTACCTCGGGCCGCGAGCCAGGCACTGATGCCCCAAGTCCAGCCACAAGAAGCCCTGACCCCAAGCTCGACACAGGGTGAGGTTTGCTGAAGACCCTCCCTGAGTGTGGTGCATCCGATTCCCCTAAATAACCCGTGTTTCATCTCCACAGTGTTAGGACTCTTCCTTCAGTTTCAAATACGTATAATTGCTCCTGGTGCCAGTAAAAGGTATTAATTCCACTTATGCATTCCATAAACTTTTAGGATAACGCAATTGATACCGCGATCATGTTGGGACACCTCCACTATTATTTTCCTGCTTGCAAACCTCCGAGGGGCTGGAAAGCTTTCTCCCAAATCCATTAGTGTTGACTCAGCCCCGTTCTACCCAGGAATCCCATGAAGTGCCTTTGTGTTTCCTGGCCCCCCACCGTGTGCTTCTAGGAGGGGCATCACTTGGCCTTCGTGGGCCAGCTAACCCCCAAGACAGGCAAATGGACACATTCCCCACTGAGTCTGAGGGAAGCTGGAGGTCACTGAGGGGCTTTGTCCAGGCTGGCGGGCTGTCCATAGGTCCCCCAGGGGCCAGCTGTGCCCTCACACTGCCGCGTACCCACACCATCTCTCCTCACGGCAGCCTGCCCTGTGGGCCGTCAGCAGTGCCACCCAGTCTGCCCAAGGTGACCACAGATGCCCAACAGGGCCAGCGCTCTGACCACAGTAAGTCGCCCTTCTGCCCTCGGAAGCCCTTTCTCAAACCTCCAGAACACCAAGGACAGCCCTTCCCTGGCTCCCAGGTTCAGCCTGGAAGCAGATGGGGAGGCCGGGCTGGGCTCTATAGCATCCAGACGCCCTCACGGGCTGCTGCTGCTCTGTGCTCCCTGGGACTCTTGTCACCAGCTGTCCCCACACTGACAATGTAGGGGGGCTCCCGGGGTGGGAGTGGCCATCCGGAGGTCAACAGAGGGTGAACCGCCATGTCCTGGGGAGTATGTGGAACAGGGACCCAGGAACCTGGCATCTCCATCCGCAGCCTGGATCCACCCATCTACCAGACCAAAGAGCATCAGTGCCCAAGGGCGCCAGCCTCACTCACACCCGTGAGCTCTCATGATGCCTGTCTCTCTCCAAAGCACAGAAGGCCCCCAAAATGGACAAGCCCCAGCCGGGATGCTCACAGGCAGCGAACACTGGCGGGGGTTACAGAACCTCCTGTGATAGTGCCCTGGCCAGCCACACGCCCAGCTGGCCTGGGCCCTGCCCCTTGTTCACAGTCTCAGGAAGAGCCCAGGCCCCTCCTCTGGCTGCTCAGTTACCTGCCACCCACTGCTCCTGGTTCCTGGAGGAGGGGAGGGGCTGTCAGAACCCTGGGCAGCAACCAGGAGGCACAGGCATGCGTGTGCATGTTTAAGAACATGTATGCATGTCTGCACAGGTGCTCCCACGTGCGGACAGCATCTACATGCACACATGTGCACACGTGTGCTGTGGTGTGCATGTGTGTGTTATGTGTGCGTGTCTGCATGTGTTCACACGCCTGTGCGTGTCTGCATGTATTCACATGTCTGTGCATGTCTGCGTGTGTGTTCACACATCTGTGCATGTCTGCATATGTGTGCTCTGTGAGCGTGTCTGCACACGTGTTCGTGTTTGTGCATGCATATCTGAGTGTTTCATGCATGCATATGTGCACATATCCTATGAGCTGAGGGCTCCAGGCCCTTCTGAGCCCTCAGTGTGGGTATGAGACCTGAAGTCTAAGGCACACAGGTCAGAGCAGATCCATCCAGGGCTGTGGGACTCGCAGGGGGCGTCGGCCAAACAGAAGCCAAAGACCCCATTAACAGCTGCAGCCGTGTGGGGACTGGTGAGGGTGTTTTTCCTGAGCAGGGAGAGGAGTGAAGGCAGCAGTCAATCTGGAATTGCACTTGAGAAAAATATGAATTATCTATCAGTTACCAGCAGGCTGGCGTAGGGGGCAGCGGGCGGCACAGCGGAAGCCAGGATGGCAAGCCCGAGCGGCAAGTCTGGGCAGTGCCTGCACAGCCAGGGCCCCGCAGCCGTGAGCAGGGAGGATGCCCAGTGGTCTCCGTCCTCACCAGGAGCTGGCCGCCCATCTGCCCCCTCCCTGGGCAAGGAGGAGAGCCTGTGGGGACGGGGTCCGCTCCCAGAACCGAGGTGCCAAAAATCTCATTATCAATGTTTGTCCCATCTCTACCCTGGCATGGAGAAGGGCTGGAGAGGGGGATCTGTGAGCACCGTCTTCCTCCACTCAGCTCCATGAGCCATGGTGGAGGGTGGGAGGTGCGGGGAGGAAGGGAGGGAGGGAGGTATCCACTGCTTGGGCTCTGGGGGGTGAGAAGGGCTGGAGATTGGAGGCAGAGCCACTGGGGCAAGCGAGGCTTCCTCTGCGCCCTGGACAGACCACCCATGCGACCACTTAGGGCCAGCACAACTGTGGCCAAGGCATGAGCCCCTCCAGCCCTAAGGTCACACGCCTGGCAGGGGACGGTAGAGGCAACCAGGCACCAAGGGGCAGCTCCCATCCCTCCCCGAGGACCAGCTCAGACCATTCCAGGTGCTCCAAGCCCCCAAGATGCGACAGAAATTCCACCAGCATCCTCAAACAGTGGAAAGGAAGGGAGCCAGGACCCCCACAAGCTGCCCACCGGGACTCCTAAGAACCAGCAACTTGGGCCCTGATGACAGAATGTCAGTGAAGAAGGGACCGGGATCCTTCTGCTTAGAAGAGAGAGAAAGGGCTTAAGAAGCAAGTGGGAACTTGGAATAAGAGCGGTAGTGGGCCTCCTGTTGCTTGAGGTGTGCAAGTGCAGTGATGTCTCGAGGGCCAGACCTCACAGCAGGGGTGTGGGGAGCAGGACCCCACAGGC
Source organism: Bos mutus (assembly GCF_027580195.1). NCBI lineage: Eukaryota > Metazoa > Chordata > Mammalia > Artiodactyla > Bovidae > Bos > Bos mutus. Next base: position 36,689,197 of record NC_091632.1, on the reverse strand, counting down.
CATAAAGAATCCCTGGCAGGTGCAGCTTTGGGTAAACAACTTTGTCCAGGAGGACCAGGCTCCGTGGCAACCCCATCATCTAAGGAAATAATAAAGACATGCCAGCACTAAGCCCCATGCAGCACAGGCACCATCCCATTTAAGCCTTATCTCCTTCACCAATAGAGCAAAGGAATGAACATTTGCAGATGAGGCCATCTGGGCACCAACAGGACCAGGTGCTCCCTTGGCCACTGCAAGCCCTGGAGTCAGTCTGAGCCTTGACTCAGCAATCGGTCAGCATCTGGGGGAGCCCACTGCTCAAGCAAGAACTCAGAAATAGCTGTAGGGGGCTGCCCAGGCTGCCTTTTGCTCCGCCCCATCTCTGGTTCCCCAGAGTGTGGGAAAACCACAGTCTGGCCAGTGGGCACTGCGGACAGTGGGAACCAGTTCTTAAAGTGGCAGAACCTTAGTGTCACCTTCTCAGCACTCCCATGGGGGCCAGAACCAGCCCCCGGACACAGCCCAGCCTCCTCTGCTCCAGGGTCCTTTGCCAGGAGCTATGAGTGAGCACGGAGATGCTGTTCCTGGAGAAGGTGATGTGGCCCCATGGCCAGGACCTGCCAGGGGTCCACAGAGCATGAACCAGAGCCAGGCTCACTTTCCCTTCCTGGGGGCAGGCAGGAGACTGGCAGGTCCTTGGGGTGCCCTTTCCTGCCCCATGCCCTGTGTACCCAATGCTCAGAGGTGAGCTGCTAGTGTATCCAGGGGTCTCGGAGTCTCTATAGCCTTTACTCTGCCCAGCGGGACATCAGGCAGCCTGTTTCTCTCTCAGCCAACAGTAGGGACAATGCGGTTCCCACGCCAGCACCACCACCCCACCCCACCCCGCCGGCCTCTGCATAACTCTGAGAAGGTGGTCTAGACTATCCTGCATGCATGCTAATTCGCTTCAGTCGAGTTTGACTCTTTGCCACCCTGTGGACTGTAGCCCACCAGGCTTCTCTGTCCATGGGATTCTCCAGGCAAGAATACTGGAGTGGGTTGCCATGCCCTCCTCCATGGGATCTTCTCAACCCAGGGATCGAACTTACATCTCGGGTTTCCTGCACTGACAGGTGGGTTCTTTACCACTAGCGCCACCTGGGAAGGCCAGTCCTGGACTATAAATGCGTCAGTAACAGATTCTACCTTCTGGATTGTAGGCAGTTTCAAGGGTTAACATAAATTCAAAGAGCTTAGGGCAATAGCAATTCACAATAGCAATTCTGGGAAGCAGCAACCATGGGTGTGTGGGATGTTCTCAAAGTTGGCAAAATCTTGATGGTGGTGGGTAGGAACATGCAGATGTGCCCAAGGGCGCTGCGGCAGGGCCTGGGGTCCGCAGCCTTGGGGCTCCATCTCGACCTCCTGTCTCACACCCACGCTTGGAGATGACAACCCAGAGACAGAATGGGCAACGCCTAAACATGCCTACGACAGAGGCTTCTCGCCAGCCTTGCACTGCCTGGAGGAGGTGGCCTCTGTGGACCCAGGGACCGAGCTCAGATGGCTTCAGGTGTCTGAGGTGGGAGCCTCCTGTCCACCCGGGACAGAATTCAAACCAGAGCCCCCACCCAAGCTCAGGGATGCTGGCCAGGCAGTCTTGATGAAAACAGTCTGCCTCTGTCCTCACGGGGGACGAGGGACATGTCCATCCCCTCTGGGGTGCTGTGGGCGGCTCTGTGGGAGGCTGGCCCACTCTGGCCACGCGTCCGAGGGCTGGGCACGCCCAGACTGCCCAGCCCTGAGACCCGCCTCCTGCCTGATGCTCCTCCTGGCCAGGTGGGAACCCTGAGCGGACACGGGTGTATGTGGTCACCCCCTCCCTGCCCTGGGCACCACTCACCGTCCAGGTGGCCGACTTGGCTGTGCTCGACTGCTGGAAGGTCACCTCGAAGTGGTGAGGGCCAGGGTAGTCAGTGTTGGAGGGGATGACGGGCGCAGGTGACATGGTGTCGAAGGTGGAGCTGGGCTGCGCGTAGGGCGAGTGGGTGGGCACGCTGGCGGCGTGCTCTGGGGTGTAGGGGCTGGCCGAGGCCGCGCGGCTGCTCATCTGGTCCATGGTGCTGCTCAGCAAATTGAACTGGGACTGGCGGGAAGGGGAGGAGGGAGGGGGAGACACACAGTCAGGCTGGAGAGTGGAAGCCATCCCGTCCGGGGAGGTGTCCTGTTACAGGAGCCTTAAAGGGCCAGCGGCTCAGTCATCCCAAATATTTCCTCGGTACCCCCCCACCCCGACAGGTCACTACTTGTGTTGGGATAAACTGACATATTCACCTCGCCCTCCTCTCTCCATCAGCCTCCCGGGTGCCAGGGCTCCTGGGGCTCTGCTGAGCGCACCTGGAGGGAGCTGCCTGTGGGGGCGGCTCCCAGGGCTGATGCCCTGGCTGCACTCTCTGGGGGCAGCACCTGGCTCAGCATCCTCATTTCTTGCCACCCCAACCCCCCGCCCCCTTCAGTTCAAAGTGGGGAGACCTTGCCCCAGGGAACCAGGCAGAAAGAGGGTGCCCCAGGGTGCAGGGGGCACACACCAGGCTCCGTCCAATGCAGGGGCTGCCCAAGAGGCTCTGGGGATCCAGCCCTGTAGGGTTGGGGGCTGGATGGTGGCTGAGCCAAGAGTCACTTTCGAAGGGCCCCTACAGGCTGCCTCCATCCATCAGCATCTGAATGCCGCACCCCCGCCCCCACCCCCACAGTCCCCTCTGCTAGCATCTTCCACACCCTCCACACGAAGAAGGAACAGGAACTCAGCCTCACCGTGTGGGCGTGTCCCCTGGGTCACCCTCTGCGGGGTCCCGACCATCAGTCCCTGCCAGGAGCTTAAAGGAGACCCCAGCAAAGGGAGGGGGTGCCAACCCATGATTCAGTGCCTTGAGGGCAAGGCAGGGCAGAGCCCCCTTGGAGGGCTGGCACGGAAGACCCCCTCCCGATGGTGGGGGGAGGTGCGGGGCGGGGGGAGGGGGGGGTAGGCTTCAAGCAGGAGGTGGTTCAGAGGATGACACAGTAGCCGACAGGGACCAGACCGGCTCTAACCTCGAATGCTAAACTGCTCCTTCTCTGTGCCAGCTGCGCTCCGCGGAGCTGTTCCTTCTCACCACCTGGGGTGGGCGTTGCCGCCCCCACTTGCGAATGAGGAGACTGAGGCTGGAGAGCGGGTGATAACCTGGGGACTGTGAACTGGGGGACTTGCGTCTGGTGGGCAGAGAGCCTGGAGTCCCCCTAGTGGGGTGAGGGTTAGGGGTGGGGGGCGGACCAGAGGTGGCGGGGAGGACGGGACAGTGGGAGGAGGGGGGCAGGACCAGACAGCGGGAGAGGAGCCCTCCTGCTCTGTCCTCTTCTCCACAGTGAAAAATAAGAGCAAGTTCCTCCCATGGATGGTCAGGAGAAACTCCGCCCTGGGGCAACCCATGCTCAGCACCCCTCTGCACTTCAGGAGGCTGGGGCTCCATGACCCAGAGTCCCCTCCTGCTCAGTACTCCTCTCCAGGCATGCATTCCCCTGGGCCCCTCCCAGCCTGGAGAGGTGACTCTTCCCTGAGGTCTGCCCAGCCTGGAGGAACTTCGGCTGGCCCTGGTGATGATGGAGCCGGGAGGTGACTGGTGACGGACAGCAGGTGGCGGGTTCTTAGCAAAGCCACTGCTCCCCACTCCTCCTGCCCACTGTGCCTCCCCGAGGTGGGTGCCCCAGCCCCAGTGGCAGACTGCCACCCAGTGCAGATCGTCTGGCAGTGAGGCAGAGCCTCCAGGCCCACCTGTACCCTCCCCATCAGGAACGGCCAGACTGGGTGAGGCCATCAGGGCACAGGCATGATGCCCTGGCTGAAACTGCCATTGGACAGATCCCTTAAGCGGATCCCTTTTCTGTTTGAACCTCCAGGGCCATTCCTACTCCCTGTAAACCAGTGGGACAGGGAGCCCTGCAGGGCAGACCCCACTTCACTGTCCCGTTGAGCTTCCTTCCCTGGTCAGCGCTGTACCACCCCCGCCACAGCCTTCCTACCCTCTGTGCCTCACCTGTAAGACGAAGGGGGCCCAGTGCCCACTGCCCACCTTGCAGGTGGATGAACAAACTGCAGAGTACGTGTGATGGAATATTATTCCCCCACCGTCAGAAAGAAATGAGCTACTGATGCCACAACCCAGAGGAGAAACACACCATGCAAAGGTGCAGACACAAAACCTCAGATGTCTTCTCTCTATTGACATGACGGTCCAGGCGCGGCAGACCCGGGGGAGAGACACAGGCAGGGGGCGGCCAGGGCTGGGGGTGCTGCAGGGGGACGGCTCAGGTGCAGGCTCCCTTCTGAGACTATGGAAGTGTTCTAAAATGGACTGTGGTGATGGGTCCACCTATCTGTGCATTTTTAAACTGAAGTATAGCTGATATCTGATGTGTTAATTTCTGCTGTACAATAAAGTGACTCAGTTATACACATCTATACATCTTTTTCGTATTTTTTTCCATTCTGGTTTATCACAGGATGTTGAATATGGTTCCCTGTGCCATATAGTAGGGAGAAGGCAATGGAACCCCACTCCAGTACTCTTGCCTGGAAAATCCCATGGATGGAGGAGCCTGGTAGGCTGCAGTCCATGGGGTTGCTAAAAGCCGGGCAGGACTGAGCGACTTCACTTTCACTTTTCACTTTCATGCATTGGAGAAGGAAATGGCAACCCACTCCGGTGTTCTTGCCTGGAGAATCCCAGGGACGGGGGAGCCTGGTGGGCTGCTGTCTACGGGGTAGCACAGAGTCAGACACGACTGACGCGACTTAGCAGCAGCCACACAGTAGGGCCTTATTGTTTATCCATTCTATACGTAATAGCTTGCATCTGCTAACCCCAAACTCTCAATCATTCCATCCTTTACCTACCACCTACTTGGGAACTGTAAGTCTGTTCTCTATGTCTATGATTCTGTTCTGTGAATATATTTAAAAAACACTGAACGGCATACTTCAAACTGCATACTGCAAACACTGAACTGAACACAGCTGAGCTGTGTGGTAAGTAAATTGTAACTCAGTAAAGCTATTGAAAACAAAACAACGGACCCTGCGGATCCTCGCCTCTCCTGAGCCCAGGTTGTTCTGGGGATGGGGGGGATTGACAGCCACTCACTCCCGAGGGCCCATCTGGGGATCCCAAGTGCTCTCACACCCCCTTTCTCCAGGAGAGCTCTGCTCTGTGCCCCCCTGGTTTATGCCTCCCCACTGGACTTCAGACCCCACAAGGACAGACCTTGTCCCACGGGCATCAATGTATCCCCACATGGACACAGGAAATGCAGCCGGTGTGAACTGAGCTGTGCTGTGAGCATAGAGAACCGACTCCAAGGACTTAGTGCCAACGAAAAGAATAAGATAAAATATCTTGTTCACAGTTTTATATCGATGGCATGCTGAAATGAGCATAGTTTGGGATAAGTGAAATAAATTCTTGAATTATTTCCATTGTTTCTTTTCACCATTTTTAATGTGGTTACCAGAAAATGCAACATTATATATGCGGTTTGCATTCCGTTTCTCCTGGACATTAGGCACAGGATCCTCAATCAGTAGCCGATGAGGGACTTACAGCTGGAATTATTGTTATTACTATTAATTATGAGGGACTTGTAGCTGAAATTATTGTTATTACTATTATTACTATTAAATTATCAGCACGCCCTTTAGGGGTGTAGTGCATTTCTCATTATGGTGTGGTTACTCAAGAGGGTTCCTCCCCTCAAAAAAGAGGGTTGCTGGACAAGAGAGTGAGCAGGTACAGGGATGAAGGGATAGGTGGATGAATGGATGGAAGAATGGAGGGACGAATGGTGAAAGGAGGGATGGGTGGGTGGATGGATGGAGGGAGGGAGGGATAGATGGATGGAGGGGCGGATGGATGTGTGGATGGATGGGCAGAGGAAGGGAGGGATGGGGGAGGAGCAGAGGGATGGATCGATGGATAGTTGGAGGGATGGATGGAGGAGTGGGGGGCAGCAGGATGCCCCTCCCACCATCTGGATGCCCAGGAATGAGCATGGGATGTACGCCTGCTCCCCCATCACAGGAGGCTGAGAGCCCTGTGGGTCCTGGGGGGAGGAGTCCCAGCCTGCTCTCATTGTTTTTCTTTTCTAGGCGGTGAGCATGGCCCCTCTGGAGGGTCTTCCCTGTGCCTCCACTGAAGGCTGCAGGGAGCCTTCCTCATCTTGGCTGCAGAAGCATCCTATGTCCTGAGCAAGGTGGCCCAAACCAGGGGTCTCAGGTCTGTCCCCCCCTGCTCCATCCCCAACAGGAAGATGGCCCAGGCCAGCGGGGCAAACAGCCCTTGCCTCCCAGTTCAGGAGAGGCGGGAGGCTGCCCCACGACAACGTGTTCAGATTTTAACTTGTCCACATTCTTTTCAGATCTGAGGCGGGTGCCAGGGAATTAGTCATTGAACCAAAAGGAGCCGGGCCGATAGGATCTACACGCCCAGCAGCCACAAAGCAGGGAGGGGGATGACTTCCAGCAGGCTGGCCCCTGTGCAGGAGACCTTAATGAGATGTGGGACCACCGAGTCCAGAGAGGGTCCTGCCCCCTCTGCAGGTCCTCTTCTTGCTCCAACCTAGGTTCAGGGGCTTCCTGTGGTCTGGGGTCCTGGGAAGCCCCCCCACCCGCCCGGGAGCCCGAGGACAGTGGCCCTGTGCTGGGTCTGGCTCACAGGGGCAGATGCGGCCCTGGGGACACTGGGGCTGACCCTTCCTCCCTCGTGCTTCCCTAGGGACACCATGCCCATACCCTTGAGCCAGCTGTCCCTGCGGCTTTTCCCTGTGGCTTTGAGCACAGCTGGGAACCCGAAGATTAGAAGCGAGGCACCTCCGCCCTGAAGGGCCCTTTCTTTCCTGCCCACAGGAAACTTCGAATTTCCTTCCTCCTGACAGGAGCCTTGCTGGGGACCCCCGCCCTCCAGACCCAGCTGCTAAACAGGAGCCTGGACTTGGGGGGAGGGAGGGGAGGCCAGCGTAGTGCCCGAGGTCCAGGGTGGTGCACCCACCAGAGCCTGTGGGGGACGGGGGTTCTCCAGAACCAGAGGCCCCCCTCCCCCGCTCCCCGGAAGCTGAGATGAGACCCACTTGGCAGCAGCGAGGAACTTGGGCAAAACCAGGACTTTTTTGGTTTGTTTTGCTTTCAATAAGAACTCCCAAGAGAGTGGGCTGATCGGGACACGCCCGGCCCGCGGCGGTCCACAAGTACCTACATGCGCGTGCAAGGCTCTGGGCCCGACCCAAAGAGGGCCGTGAGCGGGAGTCGGGAGCCGGCGGGTGGCCTCTACTCCTGCATCTGAAGAAGCGCCCGGCCTGCCTCTGTGGCCTCAATGCCCAGTGGGCGGGCGGGTGGGGTGGGAGCACTGAGAGGAGGTTGGCCAAGCCAGCCCACTCCAACCCTTGATGCCTCTGGCTGAACAGGACAATACCCCAGGGGCCTCTCCCGCCAGGACCACGCAGCCCCTCCCAGACGGTCCTGTCCATCTGCTCCACAAACGCTCTCCTGAGGCTCTCTGTCTACTTGGAGCAAGATGCTGAGCCGGGGGAGATGGGCCAGAGCTGCCCTCTGGGTGCCTACGGTCTGCAAACCCACACGGGCAGGGCTTCTGGGTTTAGAGCGCCTAGGTTTATGTCCCAGCTTCCAAAGGGCAGCCGGGCTTGCTCCTGAGGTCAGTGTTTCTCCGGCAGGAATCTAGGGTGGCCCCATTTTTGCTCTGTGTGGGACCTTGGGTCCCGCATCGGGGAAGGCGTGTTCATGCACGTGCTCAGCACACACAGGGGAGGGGCAAAGGGTCCCACTTCAGGCGAGTCAGCAGAGGGAGGAGGTTAGATGGGGAGGGAGAGCAGGGACCGAGGCGGCCCCGCCCCCTGGATGGACACCCCGCTTGGCCTCGGGAGTCCCAGGGAAAGGATGGGGTTCCCCAAAAAGCAGTGGGGAGAGGTCCAAAGGGGACTGTCCCTGGGTGGCATCCTGTCCCAGCTCCTGCCCCACCCCACCCCCCTGTACCCAGCCCCCAGCCTCAGGGGCCTCCCTTCAGTCCCTGCTGATTGGCTGCGGGTTTTCCCCGGCACAAATTAGCCCTAGACTGGATGCTCAGAAGCTCTGGGTTGAACGAACCGGATCCTGGAACTCACAAGTAGACCCCCCAAATCACACATGTCCATTGTACCTGAGTGCTAGGCGCACTTTGGGGCCAAAGGCAGCTTCAGCCCAGGGCAGCCCTCCTGGGAGACCCTGGTGGGAGTGGCCCCTGTGCCCAAAGTGCCTCTGCCTGCCCTGGGGCTGGGCTGCCTCGCAGGGAGGGCAGGGAGGCTTCCCCCTCTGCGTCCTCCTCTGTCCCCCACCAATCGCCATCCTAATCATCCGTCTCCAGAACCAAGGCGCCACTGGGTCCATCCTTCCACTGTGAGCTGTGTTCTGTAGGTTTATAAGTATCCCATTTCACGTGTTTATCTATTTAGCATTTGTAAACCATCTCAAATGATTTTGGGGGGTGTCCCTGGAAAATAAACTGCCTTTTACAGCCTGTGTCCCCACCCCTCCTAATCTCGTGCCTCTCTGTGTCCATGACCATCTTCAACAAGGCTCCAGGATGCTAAGATCAGACACCAACAGACCACACGGTCAGGGATCCAGCACAGATTTACAATCAGGGACGACAAGCACTGATCTCTGAAGTAAAACATTTTTTTAGTGAGCATGGCAACAGAAAAACTTGTCAGTAAAATTTAAAACAACTCTGGAGGCTGAGCAGAGGGAACTGGGAAACACGGAGCTCAAACACTGATTCAGGGAGCATCTGTCTCAGCTGCAACGACACACCTGCACCTCTGGGCAGTGACGACAGCTCTAAGGGAGCCCGTTTCCAGCCTCCTAGTGACCCTACAGGTGGTGCCCCAGGGCCTCTGCTCGTGCTGTCTCCCACTCCCACTCACCCCCAATGCCAACTGTCTCCTCTACCGTACCAGCTCTCAAGCCTCACCTCTTCCCCGAAGCCTCCCAGGCTCTCTCCCCCCGTTTCTGTTTTCCAGGGCTTCCTCTGCTGCTTCTCTGAGTAGAGTAACTGACACAGTGATGAACACCTGTGTGGGTCTGCATCCATGCCCACCTTTCACCAATGGCTTCTGAGGGTCAAGCAGTTAATATACTAAAAAGCTGAGAAGGGTGCCCAGCACCCAGCGTGCACGGAAGCGTCTGCTGTTGTTCCTACCAGCTCTCTCTCCCTCACTTGCCCCAGGTGGGCACGAAGGCCACAGTCCTGAGAGCTACCATGTGGACAGCATCATTTCCAGTTCCTCCTTTTCCAAGCCACAGGAAGGCCAGCTCACCCATCCTGAATTCTCCCGCATTTCCGGCAGAAACCGAAGTTTCATGCTTTTAAGGTTTCTCCTATTCATTTAAGGTCTGGTGAGGAGAAGACTGTCACTCAGGGTGCCCTCCCAAGGCCCTGAGGGTCTGTCCCAGAAAAGATCAGAAGGGACTCAGCAAGGGACAAAAAAGACAGGACAACTCAGAAAGTGCCAAAGAGTCTGTCTGGTGGGGACCAGCGTGAACAGGGACCCAGGACGAGACACATCATTGCAGGATCCCACTGTCCAGGGAGCAGGGTGGGGAGAGAGAAACTTCCCCGCGGCATGGGAGCCCTGACCTTAGCACAGGGCTCCTCCACCACAGTGGGCCATCCATCGGATGCCCTCCTCCTGCTCTACTTCCTATTTCTACGTTAAAAGCCAGCTGAGTTTCCTGCATGCCTGCAGCCACAGAAGCAGCTGGCCAGCACCGAGTTCATGGCCCTGAAGTGTGTGCCGTGGCCCAAGTGCAGACCTTATCAGAGCCTTGAGTACAGCCAGTATGTGGGGTATCTGGGAGGGAAAAGTGGCAAGGAGCACTTGCTGACCTGAAGCTCCTGTCCCCGCAGGAGCCAAGCCTGCTCAAGGAGGGAGTGGGGGAGGGGGAGGGTCTGCCACACCTTTGGCTCTTTAAAACGGCCCCCCTTCCGGCAGAGGGTAGAACAGTTTGACAAAGAGCTGGTCCCTCCCCCACAGGCAGGGTTGAAATTCCACCAAATGGGGCAGCGCCCAGGTCCTGCCTCCAGGGAGCGCTGGGGGCCCCTGTCCATCCCAGGGCTTCCAGACCCCACTGGCCCATCCCAGCCCTGCCTCTTCCAGGTGGCCTGGCTGCACGGCTCGGCCACTGTGTTCTCAAGAGGTCACGAGCCCTGGTGACAGTGGCCAAGCAGCGGAACGCCTGCTGGCTACATCCCAGGGCGCCCATGTGGGCGCAGGTTTGCCCCCCCGGGGAGTGGGTTGGGGCGGAAATGCAGGATTCTAGAGAAGCTAGCAGCATCCTGGGAAGACGCTTTTCTGGGCTGCCCTTTGTCCCTGTCCCTGCTCCTTCCGGGAGAGGGAGAGGCAGCGGGAGAGGCAGCGGCATTTAAGTTCCCAGCAGACTGAAAGGAACTAAAGGATCAGTTTATCTTTTTTTAATTGGGAGGTGGGGCTGTCCCTTTTCCTCTGGCTGTAAGCCTCCGCACCTTTGTAGAAACCATGGCAAAGGTCTCACACCCTTGACCCTCAGTTTGTTTTAGAAGCTGAAAGCGGGTCTCCCTGGATTTACGTCAGGCCAGGAGTAGGACTGCTCTGTGTGGAGAGCAAGCAGGTGACAGCTGGCCTGGCCGCCCTCCCCAACACCCCCCTAAGCTCTTCTTGGTTTTTGACCTGAGCTAGGTTCACAGGGATCATGTGCGGGACCCTCGAGAACCAGCAGGGAGGTCTGGCTGCCAAGTCGGCCCTATCCATGTCCCCCATCCTTTCCCCAAGACTCCTGACAACAGGCAGATAAGATGTTTCCCAAAAACCCAGGAAGCCTAAACGCAGGTCCCAGCACAATCCCGTGTCCTTCCCAGATGTGCAAGGCGGCGACCCAACAGCCCAAGGCTTCACAACTTCCTCAGCTTCCTTCCCTCACTCCCTCCTGATTTCCATCCTTCCCTCCCTCTCCCTCTTCACTTCCCTCCATCACTTCCCAGTCTCCCCTCCCTCCCCTCGTTACTTCCCTCCCTCCATCCTCTCTCCTTTCTTCTCTCCCTCCCTCTCTCCCTCCCTCCCTCTAAACCTTGCTGGCTCCCGGCAGACTCACTCATGCTGCCTCCACCTGCCTGTCTGCTGCACCCAAGCCCCCCAAGCCTGCAGCTCCCACCCTGCATCTAGCACTGCACCAGGGTCTGCAGACAGTCTTCACCACCCCAAGGACAGGCTCTAGGCTGCCCTCGTCTGCACACCAGCATTCCAGCTGTGCAAGGCTTCCCCACTGGCTGGCTGTTCTCCCCCAGAGAACACTTCAGCCTTTCACCCCAGGGAAGCCCTGAGCCCTCCAGCTCACAGCAGGGGCTCTCTGTCCCCTCTTGCTTCTTCCTTACTCCCTCCAGGCCCTGCTCTAGGCCCACATCCCCAGAAAGCCTTCTCCAGCAGCCTGGCCTGGCTGGTCCCTCCAGGCAAAGGGCCACAGCTGAGCCCAAAAGGCATGGCCCACAGACCCATCCTTTCCTTTCCAGGTAGGGGAACCTCCTGCCACGGGAGCCACATCACCCTACTGCACCCGTCTGCGTGGTCTGGCGGGGGACTTCTCTTCGGGAAATCTGGTAAATATAGTAAGTCCCCTACATATGTACAAGTTCCGTTCTGAGAGCTCATTCGTTAAGTTCAATTTGTTCATAAGTCCAGAAAAGTTAGCCTAAGTACCCAGCTAACACAATCAGCTATATATACTACTGTACTGCAATATGTTTAAAATACTTTTCACACAAATTATGTATAAAAAAACAACCACAAAAATTAAAGAAAACATTTTAATCTCACGGTACCTTGGAAAATACAGTACAACAGCTGGCACACAGGGACTGGCATCGAGTTAACAGGCAAGAGTCATTGACTGGAGGAAGGAGCGGAGGTGGGAGATGGTAGAGCAGAAGGGTTGTCAGCAATACAAGACGGAGGGCAAGCTGCAATGTCACTCCCGCCTGCCGCGGATGGCACGGGTTCTGGTTCCTTGCTGGATTCAATTCTATCTACCCTCCTGAAAAAATGATCCAGGGATGACTGGGGAGCAGCTCTTTTCCTCTCGTCTCAGATGACACAGCAGCACTGGGCTGCACTCTGAACGGTTGGGCTGCTGCAACCTTTGTGCACCGTTCTACATTCCAGTCTTGTTCCTCAGAAAGGAAGAGTGTCTCCTCAAACATAGAAAACCCCCGGGACTTCCCCGGTGGTCCAGCGGTTGAGAATTCCCCTGCCAGTACAGATCTGCCTGCCTGCCCTCGCAGAGGACACAGGCTCGATCCCTGGTCCAGGAAATAAGACCCCATGTGTCCCGGGGCAACTAAGCCTAAGGGTCACCAACCGCTGAGCCGGCGCTCTGGGGCCTTCGAGCCGCAACAAGAGAAGCCCTCGCACTGCAACTAGAGAGGAGCCTCCACTCGCCACAACCAGAGAAAACCCACACGCAGCAACGAAGACCCATGGCAGCCAAAAATAAATAAAAGAATTTAAAAGTGCACTGAAAAAGAAAACCCACCTGCCATTTCCCGCGTTCTGAGTCTTCTTAGCGGTACCAGCTACACTACCACTGCTTTCGCACTTGCTTCTGGACCTCCTGGGCTTGAAATGAAGCCACTGCACCACCATACTTGATACAGTAAAGACACGAAAGCTCAACCACTTGGAGAGGACGCACACACGTGACAGTGGACGCCAGACACGTGAATAACTTACATGACTGCATCTTTGAAAGTTTGCAACTCAAAGGTTCGCATGTAGGGGACTTACAGTAGCATTATCTGTGTCTTCCTCATGGGACCACAGCGTGCATCCAGATCGGATGGGGGCTGGGTGCAAGGTGCTGGGCCCCCTGCCCTGTGGCCCCTCCCGATTTCCCTTGGGCTCAGATGTCACCTCCTACAGTGCGAACCCCAGCCTGTCATTCTCATCCCAGGTACGGTACCTCCTAACCCAGGCCTCCACCCTGGTGACCCCCTTCATCTTGCTCCCCGCGCTGGAGGAAGGTTCAAGTCACCCCAGGTTTGAGGACCTGGGGTCAGATCTCAGAGGCTCTGCTTGGGGAGGGTCAGCCAGGCGCCCCCTCCTCTGGCATGCTCCGTCTGCTCTGACCTCTATCCCCTGCTCCCCAGAGGAGGATACCAAGACCAGACTTTCAAAATCTAGAGCATGAAACTTCCAACTCCCGATCTTCCCTGGCAGGCATGTCTGAGCTTGGGCACAACCTCGCCCAGAGGAAAGTGACTGACGGGCTGTCTGGGCTTCAGTTGGAGATAACCCGTCCCACTCAGAGCGGGACCTCCAGCCTGCTGCTATTTCCCACAGCGTCTCCCGGAGTCTGTGATTAAACGGATGGAAATGCCAACAAGATTCGACTTGTGCTTGGGGGGAAAGGCTCCCGCTCCTCCAGAAAATATGCACACATGCTCTCCTCTCTCGGGGCCTTGCCCAATCCTCGCCAGGGCCGTGTGGAACTTTCCACACATCGCACCAGGGGAACGTGCCCCCAGAAGCTCCGGCTGCGCTGCCGCTGAGGGAGACGTGTGTCTGCAGGACCCGCGGCCGGAGCCTCCGCCTGCAGATGGCGCTGCTGAGACAGTGAGGGCCCAGACTGGACCCAAGCGCATCCGCAGGGTCCCGCGTGGGTCGGGGGTCTCGGCCTGCGCCCCTGCTGGGCTCTGAGGAGCTGCCCCGTGAACAGGCAGGTGACCCACCGATGCAGAGCCTTTTTTTAACCACTGGAAAAGGGGCCCAGTCCACGTCCCACACCTCCCAGGATGCCTGGAAGAAAGAGATTCTCAAGGAAAGTGGGGAGCTTGGTGATCCCTCATAGGCACAGCCAGCTGGGGTACGTTGGGGTGTTGGTTCGCCTTCCCCCTCAGCACCACTGGGGAGCGGTCAGCCCCCTTCCCCACTGCCTGCAGCCCCAGAGCCCGACCCATGTATCGTCCATTCATCCTTTTGTCTGTCTGTCCATCCTGAAGATGCTAAGCAGGAAGATACGGAGGGGCCATCATCAGGGTGGACAGACTCCTCAGTGGAGAGACTGTGAGAAGCACAGTGAAGGGGCAGGGAGGCGGTGGTGGGAGGGGAGCCCCCTGGGACGCTGGGGAGGGACTGCCTGCACCTACCCAGAAGTCCTGCGGGCGGACCCCAGCCCCGCCCTCCAGCCCTGAGGCCCAGTCCAGCTTCCCCCGGTGTGGGAGGCAGCTCAGCCCTTCAACTCTCATCTCCCAGGCACTGGGAGACAGCAGTGTGCGGGCACCAACACACGGCTGGCTGCACCCTCCGGAGCTTAGCTCGAACGGCGGAGAGTAGTAGAGGAACCAAGAGAACCGGCAAGTGAGGCTTCACTACAGGCTGAAGACAAAGGAAGACAAAAACAAAAGCAGCCCAGAGGTGGCCCAGGATGTGGGGCTGGGGGGGACCCTGGCCAGTGGGGTTCTGTAGGCAGGAGGTGGAAGATGCCACCAGCTACCCGGGTACTGGGTACCAGGACATCTAGACTCAGACATTGGGGAGGGGGAGGGCCTTCAGGCCAGGGAGCTGCAGGGCCGAGGGCAGGACACTGGTTAGAGGAGCAGAGCTCTCCCTACGGGGGCCTGAGGGGGACTGAGAGGGGAGGGACGCTGCTCCATGATGTGCTGCGTGAAGCTGGCACAGTCAGGGTCAGGCTGACTGGTTCCTGATGAGAGCGGGTGCAGCAGAAAGGGGCCCAGGAAGAGCTCCCAGGTGTTGCCGAGCGAAGGGAGGAAGGGTGGGTTTTCCACCAACTGAGAGGGACAGTCACTGTGCGGACGGTGGGGATGCCAAAAGCGTGGGTGCTCTGGGGACAGACGTGGAACCTGGCAGAGGAGCAGGAGCCTGGGCTGGTGAGCCCAGCTGACGGGATGACCCCTCTGTCCCCCAAATCAGGCTCTGACATCTCCTTCCGGAACGGTCAGTCCTCCCCCCAGCCCCAAGGCCTTGCATCCTCGCAGCACGAGCTAGGGAGCCTAGCCCAGAGCCCGCACCCCCCAGATCAGACCCATCTGCTCCCATCCACGGAACGCCTCCTGCCGAGTCCCCTGAGGCCCTCCCTCTTCTGTCCTGGCCACCCCGCCCTCAGCAGCCTTCCCCACCCCGCTCCCTTCCCAGGCTGCCCCTTTTGTCTCCTGGCAGAGTCTCTCCCTCTGCTCAGCTCCAGTTTGGGGAGGTTCAGGGGAGCGGCCGGCTTGTCTCCAGCGTGCAGCCCCGCCCACCCTGATGCCCTGGGCTCCCCAGGGGCATCTCTGCCCAGACCCTCCAGCACTCGGGACACCTGCCCCAGGTGTCCAAGCGGCTCTTTCAGTCCGAGACTCAGACTCTGCACTGTCCTCCCGTCTGTAAGGTTCAAGAAGCCTGGACCTTTTTCTCAGTGCCTCTCCTGCCCTTATTCCGAAGGTCATCTCCAAAGCCCCCCTCAGCTGGCCGCCTCCCGACACCTCCCCATCTCCTCCTTGCTCCGTGTCTCAGGTCCCAGGCATCGGGGTGGCACTGCTCGGCCCTCAGCCCCACCGGACATCCCCTCCCACTTCCTCCCAAAGCTTCAGAAACTCTACTCCTGTTTCTCCTCTTGTTCACCTGTACAGTGGCCAAGACGCGTCTCACACAACACAGCCAAAGCAGAACGCTTACTTTCACCCTAAATCTCACTTCTTCAGCTTCCCAGCTGCATAAATGCCGACTCCCTTCACCCAGTCACTTAGGTCCAAACCTCAAGCCCATCAGCAGCCCTGTCCAGGACCCCAGGGCTCTCAGCCCTTCCCCTGCTCCCTCCGGGTCCAAGGCTCCTGCGCTGCTCTCCATCTGTCTCCCGTGGCTCCCAGCCTCGCCCTGCCCTCCTGTGGTCTGCTCTCAGCACTGCAGATGGGGCTGCTTCTAGAACTCAGGAGGGATCCCGTCCTCCTCTGGTGTGCCCGGTGTGCCTGGGGAGGCAGTAGGCTCTCAGCTAATATTTCTTAACGCCCTGACTGGCCTTTCCCTCCTGAGCCCTCCTGTCCAAGGCTGCCCTTCCTGTAGGAGCTGTCTTGTCTGGGGGGTGGGGACGACCCTGCTCCTGGATACATGAGAGATTCAGGCACTGTGCCCTCCCATGCTGCCCAGCACACAGCACACACCTACAAACCCTATCCTGGGCCTGGCCCCCAGGACAGTGACCCAGTCACCCATGAGCCGGCCTTCCATAACCTGCAGACCAGGTGGACCTGGGCCCATCAATAGAGGCAGGCACAGGGGAGCCAGTGGTGTCCAACATGCCCGTCTCATGCTGTGAGGGTCTAAATTGATACACAGTGAAACAGGGGCCTGGGAGGCAGCTGGGTGGGGCCCCTGGACACCCACCTGAAGGACTATGGGACCGTCCGGGTGGTAACGGAGCTCGTCCCATCTGAGGCACCCCATGGGCCCTCAGCTCCTTCCTCTCTGTGAGCTACTGGTCCCTGCAGGAGGGAAAGGCTGCTCTGACCAGTACCAACCCCACCCCGGCATCAGCTGAAGGACCCCAGTAAATGGGCCATGGCAGGGGGCTGTCCAGCCCTGCCTGACCCATGGGCGGTAGGAGGGAGCAGGGAGTCAGACATGTGCCCTCCTGGGTCACCCACCGGCACAGGGCTGCAGGCCGCTGCATCAGAACCAGAGCTCAGAAAGGCGGGTCCCCCAGGAGACCAAGTGGGCGCCCCAACAGCTCCATGCTTCCTTCCTGGCCAGTGGGCTCCTGATAACCACAGGAGCGACCACATGACCTCCAGTTCAACCCCGAGTGTTCATACCACTTCCCCTCTGCATACAGTGAGTAGACCGGAGGTAAGCTCCCCCGGGACGGAAGCGGAGGCACTTTTACAAATCAGAACCACCCAGCCCAGCTCCCTGGCCCCAGAAGGGGCTCTGGAGGCCCCCACCTGCCACCAGAGCTGCTCTGGGCACCTGTTGACCTAATGAACGAACAGATGGCCCACGGCTACCCTCGGTCTGCAAGGAGGCCAGGCAATGACAGGGTTGGCGTTGCTGGTCCCCAGGGCAGGGCAGCAGCAGCAGGGAGGATGCCAGGGGGTCCCTCCCCACCACCTACAGCTCCTGCAGGGAGGCGGCGCTCCATGGCCCAGAACCAGGGTCTGTGCCCTGCATCACCATGCCTCCGCCTTCTCAAAAGGCAATGAGCTGCAGCCTCAGCTGACTTACACGGTGACACCCACTTCATGCAAGAGGACAGGCTGTACCAGAGTCCTCTGTGTCCGAGGGGCTCCCCAGCTGGCTGGGCAGGGACACTGGCTTCCAGAGCCTGGGACTCCAGGCTCTACCTTAAGTTCTGTGTGTGACAACAGACCCTGGGCAGCAGGAGACTGCCCCTCCCAGCTCACTCACCATCTGCATGGACAGTCTGGGGTGTGGGGCTGCTCCCCAGGAACCCATTGTCTGAGCCCAGTGACAGGGGCTGGTGGGTGAAGTGAGCAGAGATGGGACTCTAACTGTGGCCACATGGGGTTTTGCCCTTTCTCAGGGCCAGGTTTCAGATAAAAAGTTCCCACCAAAGATGTGGAGACACCAGGGAGCTTCCAGATGTGGGAGCATGGTGTCAATGCCCGGTCAGGCTGTATAGAAAGGTCACATACCCTTCACCCCTCCTGGGCCACACCCACGACATCACTCTTGCCATGGTCTCCTGGGGACACCTACCTGCAGGCACAAACACATATACCTGTCCCAACACACCGTGCGAATAGCGAATACACCCACTGTCACCCACACGCCCAGACACACGCACACAAACACTTGCGTGCACACACACGCCCAGACACACGCACACAAACACTTGCATGCACACACACACCCAGACACACGCACACAAACACTTGCGTGCACACACACGCCCAGACACACGCACACAAACACTTGCACGCACACACACACCCAGACACACGCACACAAACACTTGCACACACACACATGACTGAGAACCTGCAGGTCTTTGTGGCTCTGCACACGGCGCTTGTCCTCCGCTCACAGAGCTTGGGGACACCTGGACTCTGTCCAGCTGTTCCCCCAGCCCTCTGCCCACTGCTGGGTCTCCCACAGGGCACACAGTACCCACGGACCCCACTGCATCCACCTCCCCAGCAGGAGAAAGGCCTGAGGGAGCCGCTGCGCCCCACGTCCACCTGCTCAATTAGCAGCCTGGTGCCTACTGGCCCCGGGGACCCAGCACGTCTGGAAATGAGCCCCAGTCCCCAGGGCTCAGGACACAGGGGCCAGGCACAAGCTGCAGACCCGTCCTTCTCTCTGCCGGCCAACGGCCCTCATGAAGGGCGATAGGATGGCCTCAAGGCCAGCTTGTGGCCATCCCCTGACCTGCAAACTCAGCTGCCAGGAAACACCCCGTCACCACAGCCAATAGAGCAGCATCCCAGGTGAGGATGCTCTTGACCTGGGAGCAGGTGGTGGCAGCCTAACAGCCCGAGTCCCGGGAGCAAAGACAACCTCCAGGGTACGCTGAGCTCCTGCAGCCGGAGGCAGGGCTGGGCGGGCAGCGCGGCAGACTCCGAGTTCAGACAGTCCAAAGCTGGGGAGCATGGCAAACCCCACATCTCATGGCTGGGCCACTAGCTGACCAGACACCCACCCACCCTCCTCTTCCTGGCTACTGGTTCTGCCCCGCTAGCGGGCACTTGTCCCCAGGGCATCTCCAGGATGGGCCGGCACCTCCCTCCTGCCTCTGCTCCCCCTGGATGGCGGCACCCCATCTCGCAGCAAGTGCCCGACCAGAGGGACGAGGGGGGACAGGCAAGAGAATGCCCAGTGACTCTTCCACCAGGCGAAAGCCCCACCAAGGCCCCCCGAGAAGGACAGACACAGGCACCCCAGTCAACCCAAAGGACCCAGGAGGTGCACCTACCGAGGCGAAGTGCTGCATGGGGTCACTGACGAACAGCATGGCGGGCGCGCGGGGCTCTGCACACGCCGGGGAGCTGGCGTGCTGCGGGGCGAGGCATGGGCATGGGTGGCCGGGGGGCTGGGGGCAGGGGTGCAGCTGCAGGGCAGGGTGGACCAGGTGGAGAAGCTCGCTGGCTAGGGGACTAGAAGCGAGGGATGCTCTGGAGCATGTGGGCTGGCCAGGGGCACTTTGGCTCTCTCCATCTCCCCAGTGCTGTCAGCTAGCTGCATCTAACAACAAAACGGGCGGCCCACCCCTTTATTCCTCATGACTGTTCATCAAAGTCCAGGGCAGGCCTCAGCTTGCCCACTGCTGGGTCGGACCACACCAAGGAGGCTGCGCAGGGAGGGGGCGGCATGCGGAGCCGCAGGCCAGCTCCATAATGGGGCTGCACTCGGCTCCTTCTGAGATGCTGCCTGCAGGAGGCCGTGGGGGCCACAGGCCTCCATTCCAGAGCACTGGGGGGCCAGTCTGGGCCCCCGAGACCTCAAAAGGCAAAGCCAGGCCACCCCGAAGGGAAGAGATGGTGCCTTGGCCCCAGCGCCTGGGGCTCAGTGAGTTTTACTTTTGCTCAGGGAACATGGTGGTCCCCTGGGGCCGCCCCAAAGGGCTGAGTGGAGATGAGACGTACACGGGGTGACTGCGCTCCCCTGGGACCCCACAGGGAGCCTGGCAACAGAAAGAGCAGCAGGGTGTGGCCCAGTGCAGCCCAGCCTGCACCACAGACCCTGCCCAGGCTGTCTCTGGCCATGCCCCTGCTGCTGCTGAGGCCCCGGAATCAGAGGGACGTGGTCCAGAA
The DNA here is from genome assembly GCF_027580195.1 of Bos mutus. Classification (NCBI taxonomy): domain Eukaryota; kingdom Metazoa; phylum Chordata; class Mammalia; order Artiodactyla; family Bovidae; genus Bos; species Bos mutus. The sequence continues at coordinate 36,669,365 of NC_091632.1, read as the reverse complement.
GGAGGAGTACTTCCATCCCTGCCCACCACAGGACTGGATGGCACTGCCCTCGGCACTGCCAGGGGCTCGGAGACGGGGATCTGCCTACCCGGGGGCTCTGCGGTGATCACCACCTCTCCCTTCTGAAGGAACCATGCATTCTAATGTAACCATCTTTGGCACAAAGCTGCCCCTGGCATAGGGGCCAGGATCCTCCCTAGAAGGTCAGTTGAGCCCAAACCATGTGAAAGGAGATGTGAAGCTTCCAAGACCCCCAAACCCAGCTGCTTCCCCCAGCAAGGAGAGCTTAAAATCCCACTCCTGGCCTGTTCTAGCTACATGCTGGGGAACTGGGAGTGGTAGGGGCTACACAGAGGGAGGCTCGGCCCAAGGAGCCCATCAGCATGTCCAGCCCCCCAGGTCCTCTGCAGGAGGGGAAGGGGGAGCCCAGGCAGAGGACGTGTAGCCAGTGCCACCCCCGAGGGTCTGGGCTGGGAGCCCCTGGCTCAGGCTCTTGTGGGCCTTGGTGGCTTTAGCCAGAAACATGGCTCAGCACCCTTGGCCTGAACCCCAGGGCTCTGGGTGGGTGTGGCTGTTACTTCTAACACACAGGCATCCATCACTCATAATGAGACAATCGAGGAAAATCGAGGTTTTGAGGTATAGACTGGTGTTCAGGAAGTGGGGCTGCAGTGGGGCCCAGGCTGTAAGTTCTGGCAAGGATGCCTGCAGGCATGAAGGCCAGGGACTGGGGGCAGCTATCAGTCATTGAGGTTCCTGTGGGTGCACTCAGGCTTGCCCCCAAGAGGATTGGGGGCTTGGCAGGTGGCTGGATGGAGGGACACAGAGACAGGTAGTAGGGGGAGGGGGCTGGGGTTGAGCCCCCATCCCCACAGGGTATTGTGAGACACTGGGAAATTTTTGATCAAAAGTGGCACTCTCCAGGTGGGCCTGACCTAATTAGGGAGCAGTCGTCCTGATGGCCTCGGGAGCCAAGGATGGGAGGGACCACGGCACGGAGGGGGGCGGCAGTTGGTCTCTGGGAGCTGAGAACAGCAGCCCTGGGTCAACAGCCAACAAGAATTTAAACCTGAATTCTGCCAACAACCAGAGCCCGGAGGAGGTCCCAGCCCCAGACACGACGGTAGTCCTGGCTGATGCTTGGAGTGCAGTTGGTGGGGCCCTGAGCAGGGGGCCCAGTGGGGGGACATGCAGGACTCCCTACCCACAGAACCTGTGGGACAATAGACGTGTGTTGCTTTAAGCCCCTCTGTAGGTGGGGACTGGCTACACAGCACAGCTGACTAATACACCAGGGGAATGAGCAGGTGGCTGAAGACCTCGGGGAGAGAAAGGCCAGGGACCCGAAGGACCTTGGGCCACTAGGATGGCTGGAGGGCAGCTTCAACCTCACTCAGACCTTCAGGATACAGGCAGGCCCTAGGAGGAGCTAGCCACCATGTACCTTGGACCAAAGGCTGCCCAGCGCAAGGCAGGGTCGGGTCTGAAGGTCTCCTCTCTTGAGCCCTGGTGGCAGCCCTGAAGGCAGAGGGGCCACACCCTACCCATACTGCGGGGACACCTGGGGCCCGAGAACCAGCACTGTCGCCGTGGCCTGAGCCCAGGCAGGACTGGGAGTCCCAGGATGAATGAGAGCGTTTTCAGCTCTCAAAGTGCCAGGCTCCTCACCTGCCCCAAAGCATCACCCACTTCCTGTGCATGTATCCAAAGTCCTGACCATCTGGGGATATGACCGGGGGACCTGGGCCTTTGCCCCCAGGAACTCCTTCTAGCTCTGTCCTCAGATGCCAGCTCTGGCCTCCCAGGTCACCCCCGGGGCCCTTGGCACCTGCTCTTCTGAATTTAACTCACTGGGGGTTCTGCCCCACCAACCACTTCCTCACACTTACAGCAGCAAGATGGGGGTATTTTCTTGCTTGGCGCACCTGTGCAGGAAGGGGTGAGTCACCAGAAGGGCACAGCTCAGGGTCCCACTCCTCTCAATCCCTCCAGACCACCCACAGGCAGGTGGCTCTGTCCCCCACGCCCTCCTACCCCAGGAGGTAGTGACCTGGCGGCTGGCTGTGCACTCAGAGGGTCTTCTTACTGAAGTCTAAGGAAGGGCTGGTGGGGGCTCCCTGCCCCCGAGCTCCTGGCCCTTCCTCCGGACATGAGGCCCTCCCTCCGCCCACCTGACCCCTTCTGGGGGCCGGCTCAGTTCCCGCTCCTGACAGTTCCTGCTCCGGGGACTGCACACACCCCTCCTCCTCCTGGGCCCCCTCCCCAGGCCAGGAAGGCCTGTCCCGGGTGAGTGCTGGGGTCTCAAGCCCCCAAGAGTCTGCAGATTTTAACCCTGGCGTCTCCCTTGCATAGCTTGCTGGGCACCTGAGGAGGAGCAACAGGGCTCCGGGGTGGATCAGCCCCCAAATGTCACCCCCTCCACGGTCCATGACAGCTGTCACCAGACAAAGGCACCAGGAGAGGCAGGAAGGGCTGCAGGCAGGGGGCAGGCATGGGCAGCTAGCCCAGGAGGCTCCCAGATGCTGGGAGGATGGGTGGGAGAGACGGGGGAGGGGTGGTCAGGGCCAGCCTCAGCATCAGCTGAGCTCCCCTTCCATGCATCTTCACAGCTGGTCAGAGCGCTGCCCCTGTTTTGTCCTGAGGGACACCGAAAATCAGAAGGCCAGGACCACCCAAAGCCCAGGCCCACACGCGGCACAGGGTGCATACGGCCGCTGCCTGTTCTGGGCCCTACGGGCATGCACCACGGGGGGCTTCATCCTGTCCGTGCTCCACACAGACTGGGAGTGGGCCTCCAGGACCAGAGGAGACCCTACAAGCTTCCCCTCGTCACAGCACCTGCCCAGGGCCTAGGGGCCACCTCGATGCTCATGCCCTCTGTGCCGCCCTCCTCTCAAGCCCATAGGAGGCCAGGTGCTCCCCTCTCTCCTCTTGGAGAAGGTGGAGCCCTATGTCTCGGGTGAGTCACTCAGGTTCTGCACAGACTAGAATTGGAGGCCACTGCCCAGGGCAAGAGCCCCACCAAAGGGCCCCTAAGGTGGGCCCGGGGCACTGGTCCTTCCTAGGCACCGCAGGCTCTGGGGCTGGGGGCAGCTGCTCCCGGGCCCTCCCTGGCTCCACTGTTCCAGGTTCCAGACAGAATGGCTTTCTCAAACTTGGGCTTCATCCCTGGTGTCGCCATCACATCTAACGTCTGTCACACCCTCTTACAGGCTGGGCACCAGCAGTCATCCTTAAAACCCTGATGGTTTAGATCTGCATTGACCCATTTTACAGACAAGTAAACTGAGACCCAAAGGGTCAAATAACTCCAAGCAAAGAAGATGTGGGATTGGTATGGGACCTCCGAGACCCCAACCTCTGCACATCTCGGCCCCATGGTGCCTGGACCCTTCCTGAAGCAACCTCGGGGTGTCCACCAGGAATCTGTGCTCTGGGGCTCCTCCAAGGCTAGGGGCCCACTGCTCCCGCCAGGGCCCTTCCCCTTTAACTGCCTGACTCAGCTTCCTCAGCTGCCCAGCGTGGCAGGAGGGTGGTCGGAGGCCCCACAGGGCTGGGGGAGCCTCTGCTGGGGCCCCAGGCAGCCTGTCACCCCAGCTCCACAAGTGAGGGCACCAAGGCTCAGAGACGTGGGGGAGTCGATCCTGGTACAGACTGGCTCCTCAGGTGAGGCCCTGCCCACCCTGCTTGTCAACACCGGCCACTGACGCAGTGGGTGGGGCACCCGTGGGTCCCTGTGGTCCGTCTCCTGATAGAGCCGGGGTGCTGCTCAGGTACCTCTAGTCCAGCAGGAAGGAGTCAGCCTGTTCACCAGGGCAGCCAAGGGGGGTGGAGAGCCAGGGCCCCCAACCACAGTAGGTACCACCCTGGGACCCAGGGCCCCCAACGCCAGGACTGCCTAAGCCTCATCTTTTGATGGACGAGCCCCACAACCCAGAGAAGGGGGTGGCCCCAGAGCCTGGGGATGGGGTGCTGGTGCCCACTGTCACAGAGGCCAGAGGCCAGAGGGAGCGCTTGGGGGCATGTGTGTGTGTGTGTGTGTGTGTGCGTGCGCGCGCATGCACATGTGCATGTGCTCAAGTGCACAAGCCTTTACACGGAGCCTGAGTCACAACTGCAGGGTGGGCAGAGATGAAAGCTTTTGACTGTGCGCCGCTGCTCTCTTGTGACCTGAGGCCTGGCCTGGGGAGCACCTGACCTGTCACCAACCTGGAGTTGAGGGCTAAACTCACTGCCCTAGCCCCAGGCTTTCCCTGATGAGGGTGTGGACGTGCAGATGGGTGGGGGTGGAGGAGGCACTCAGGACACCGCCCACCCCGGCATCAGCAGGTCCCCACCCTCAGCAGCACTGTCCTAGGGGCTGCGTTCTGGCCAGAGGGATCGGTTTCCAGGTTGGACTTTAACAGCGCCCAGTTCAGCTCTGTGGGGCTCCCTGCCAGCACCCTGGGCTCTGTGGGCCCCTCCGGGCCCCCAGAAAACTCGGGCATCGGCCCTTCCACAATGCAGCCTGGTAGTGGGCTCTGCAGTCAGCTGTCCAGCTGCATCTCTGAGTCCCATCTTTGCCTCTGAGCGATGTCAGGCTGCATGAGGGTGAGGCTGGGCTGCAAGCCAGCCCCTAGACCAGTCTCTGCTCCCAGGATGGCCGCCGGGGGTCAGGATGAGGCACTCAAAAGGGTCCTGGCTTCCCTCACCCACCCCTGCCCCCAGCCAGGGCAAGCATGGTTCCAAGTATCCCCAGATGCCCTCTGGGAACCCGTAGGACTTTTACTAAGAGGCCTGCTACTACCTGCCAGACTCAGTCCTCTTGCTGGCAGAGATGGGGGATCCCATCCTCATTGCCCCATGGCTGTGAGGGAAGTCCTCTCCAGCCAGCCCAGACCTGCCAGCATCAGACATCCTCCCTGGAGAGAGGTGTCCCACCCCCACAGGACCCTAGAACTGGCCTCTCCTGATGCTGGGTCGTCAGGGTCTCCCAGGCCTGCTGACCCTCAAAGGCATGAGCTGGGTAGCTAGGAGGCGGGGCTCATGGAATTCTGGAGATAGACCTCTTAGGAGACCGTGTTCAGGGGTCCTCCCACCCTGGAGCTCAGTGGCAGCTCCTGTTGCTCCGTAAGGTGTGTAGAGGGCGGGTGTCTGCTTTTTGATTGTGATGTAAGCCCTAACACGGCTTTGGGTAGCTGAGGCACCCACTTCAAAGACAGGAATCTCCAACAACAAACACCTCACCAGCTACACAACTGAGTCAAGAGCCCAGCCACCCCACCCCTGACAGCCCCATCTCAGAAAACCTTGGGTGACCAGACAATGGGTCTTGGAGTGACCCCACATCTCCCTGCCGTGCTTTAATTCCACTGCTGGATTTTAAATTCACCAGGAAAGGGACTTCCCTGGTGGTGCAGTGGTTAAGAATCTGGGGTGCAACACAGGGAATGTAGGTTCAATCCCTGGTCAGGGAACTAGAATTCCACATGCCGTGGGGCAACTAAGCCCATGCGCCCCAACTACTGAGCCTGCGCACAACTACTGAGCCTTCGGGCCGCAACTACTGAGCCCAAGCGCCATAGCTACTGAGCCCACAGGCCACAACTACTGAGCCCAAGCGCCACAGCTACTGAGCCTTCAGGCCACAACTACTGAGCCCAAGCGCCATAGCTACTGAGCCCACGGGCCACAGCTACTGAGCCTTCAGGCCACAGCTACTGAGCCCAAGCGCCATAGCTACTGAGCCCGTGTGCCACCACTACTGAGCCCACAGGCCACAGCTACTGAGCCTTCAGGCTACAACTACTGAGCCCGAGCACCACAATTACTGAGCCTTCAGGCCATAACTACTGGGCCCACACAGCACACCTGGGGAGTCCATGCACCTTCACAGAGATCCCGTGTGCCACAAGTAAGACCTGATGCAGCCAAATATAATAAAAGATCATTCCAATAAAATAATAATAAATTCACCAGTAAAGAGTGGAGGCCCAATCCCTAGGCACCCCATCCTGGGCCCCAGTACAGGCAAAGCCACCAGTCTTCTCTTTTTCCACTCTCCCCTACCCCCTGCAAGGCAGGTAGTAGGGTTCAGGTGAGCATTATAACCCAGAGCATCACTACTGACAGGCTGAGACCCACCCATTTATGAAGGATGCAAATGTCCAGGAGGGGCGGACCTGGAAGTGAGAGGTCAGGACCCTTGGCCCCTGGGGAGGTGTTGGCCGACCGGGAAGGGTCTGAACAGACAAGATGGCACTACCTGGCCCAGCACAGGCCTACCCTTTCCCAGCATCTGCCTTGGTTTCCTCACCTGTAAAATGGGAATACAACAGCTGTGTCTGCCCCAACAGTCTCCTGGGTAGAGATAGGAGGCTGGGCTGAGCAGGCAGATTCCTCCAGTCCAGCCTGAGGGGCTCCTCAGAGGCAACGATGTCATAGGGTCTCGCTGCCCCCTGAACCCCCAACCCGTCCTGGCTGCCACTGTCCGAGCAGGTACCTTCCCCTGTCCCACTCAGGCCAGTGGGCCCTGGGCCAGCTCAGCATCAGAGATGGACAACAACAAAGAACACAGGGACCCTTCCTCCCCTGCTGCCCTTTCACCCTGGCTCAGTCCCCTGACTGGAGCCCCCCACCCCCACTATTCTCAAAGGCTTGTGTGCTGGGATACGAGCTCCAACTCCTGGAGGGGTCTCTGGTGAGGAGGCAGGCTCTGCCTCCAGAGTTCCTGGCCCCACCTCCCACATGTGCCCTGGCCCTGGGCCTGCTACTGGTGCCCCAAGGCCCTCATGCTGCTCTGTGTGAGGCCGGTGGCCGTCCATGGAGCCCCCAGAGAGCAGAGCTGAGCACAGAGGCTGAGCAGCTGGGCTTCGTCCCCAGGGGACAAATAGCAGGAGAGAGCAGAGCTGAGCCCTGCCCAGATAAGACACAGAAGACAACGTAGTCCTCTTTCTCGAGGTCAAGGAGATGTTCCCAACTACATACGCTAAGAAAGGCTCCCTGGAGATCAGAAAGGGAAGGGGTGTCACCCCACAGTGTGTGATGTCAATCCCCCCACAGGCCTCTTCGCTAGAATCCATCTTGGCTAAAAGATGTGCACACACACATGGGAGGAAGTGAAAGTGAGTCTCTCAGTCATGTCCGAGTCTTTGCAACCCCATGGACTGTAACCTGCCAGGCTCCTCTGTTTGTGGGATTCTCCAGGCAGACATACTGGAGTGGGTTGCCATGCCCTCCTCCAGGGGATCTTTCTGACCCAGGGATCGAACCTGGGTCTCCCACATTATGGGCAGATTCCTGACCTTCTGAGCCTCCAGACACGTGGGGGACCCTGAGATAACCCAATCATGGACTCAGGACCAGGTAAAGCATGATGACTGGCCACAGGAAACCCGCAAGAAACGCCCCATAAAAGTGGTTCAAACCCCCATGAGGGCGCAGCACTCTCCCTTGTGTCTATTCACATGTACCCTCTTCCTCCTAGTAAGCACTTTTCTGCTTTCACTACTTTCCATCTTTGTGGGAATTCATTTCCACACAGCTGACGGGCCAGGGCCTCATCACTGGCCACTGGTCCCTGCTGGTCTAGTGGTTAGGATTCAGCACTCTCACTGCCACAGCCCGATCTCAGTCTCTGGCCAGCAACCAGAACCCTGCTTCCATCCACTGCGGTCCGAGGCCACCTGAGATCCGAGCCAGGTGCTTCCCTCGTGCTCGTAGCAAAGGTCCTGAGACAGGTGCCCACCTGAGGGAGCCCTGGGCAGCGAGCCCACAGACAGAACTCAGCAGCCCCAGGTCCAGCAGACACTATGCCGAGGAGGTGACCGTGGCGGGGTTCTGGGGCATTGCCAGGCTTCCCCAGGGCTGGGGGTCCTTACACACCCTTCTTGTGTCCTGCCTGCCCCCCACCTCCTGGAACCCCAATGCCTGGCAGGAGTATGGCCAGCTACCACAGCCCTGCCTCCAGCCAAGAGGGCCACCCAGTGCGGAAGGGCCTGAGACATAGCAAGACAGGCAGGTGTCAGGGCCTTGGGTGCTCCTGCAACCCCCCTCCCGCCTCCCTGCTCTGGAAACAGCAGCTCCATCCCTTTCGGGGGCCTCTTTCCCATAAGTTAGCGCCTGTGGTGGGGGAGCCCACAATACTCCACTCCATCCTGACCCTGCTTCAGGGCACCCAGGTCATCAATGACACAGGGACGGCTCAGGAATAGACACATGACATATTCAGAGATGGACGTGCTGGATTCTGGGCAAAGAAGGTCCTTCCCCATAGGGAGAGTGCTGCTGTTGATACCTCTACCGTAAGAGGAGACACTGCCTAAGAACAAATCTACCATGCAGGAGGCAAAGCAAGAGAATAAGAGGCAGCTGTTTGAGCACCTGGATCCAGCCATGCCTGAATTCATTCATACACCTAGATCCAGCCATACCCGAAGGTCTCGCTACACCTGGATCCAGCCAGGCCTGAAAAGCTTCGTACCCCTGGACTGACAGTTACATGAGCTGATCCAGTTTCTACTTTGTGATCTGAAATGTGCTAACAAGCACACAGAGGAAACTGGGTACCTGCGAGCCTGCCTCCTGGTTCTGCAGGCTCCCGAGACAGTTCACACTCACCACCCCCAGCCTGAGTCCCCCGCAGAGGGAAGCCCCACTCACCATGACAGACGTGGTCATGCCCGGCAGGTGGAAGACATCCATGCCAGCCTCTGCACCACCCGCCACTTCCTCATTCCCCTGGCCTGGCTGGGGAAGGTCAAAGTAGGTGCTGTCCGGCTCCCTAGACAGAGGAAGACATAGCGGACAGCGGAGCGGTGAGCCCAGACCGCCCAGGCCCAGAGCGTGAGGACAGCCCGCACCTCCCCTTGCCCCTCTGCTCCTTCCCCTAACCTCAGCTCTCAGAATCCCCAGCTTCCTTGCCCCACCAGCCTCTCCAGGGCTGGTGTGAGTGCCAGGGAGGTGGCCACCCACAGGCTCTGTCCCCTGGACCTCTCCCTGCCCGGAGTCCTCTGGACGGCTGGCCAGAGGAAGAAGCCCAGACTGTGGAGCCTGCGACTCCAGGAGGAAGCCCAGGGCAGCAGCTCCTACCCAGCCCTCTCCACCCTGCCCAGGGCCCGACACTCACAGAGAACTCCAGAGGTGCTGGAACGTGGCCCCCTCGTCGGCGGCGGCGGGCTGGGTGGACTGGGACATCTTCCAGCACAGGCAGAGGGCAGCTCACTCTGCGCGAGGAGAGAACAAGAGGGTGGGTTGGGAGGGTGCCTCCGAGCCCTCTGGCCAGCGTCCTCAAGCACAAGTGGCAGGGGGGCCAATGGCGACCACTCGGGGACACCCTTGGGTCCTGGTGCAGGCCCCCACCCACCGCTCCTTTCATCCTACCCTTTCTGGGGGTGGAAATCGAGACCCAGGGGTGGGGGCAGCATGGCCTTAGACCTTCTCAGAGCCATCAACTGTGAAGCGGGGATGATGACAGCACCCCCTCATGGGGCTGCTGCAAGGCCCCTTGGGAGCACTGATTTCAAGTCTCAGCCAGATGATCATACTAAGTGAAGTGAGTCAGAAAGAGAAAGACAAATACCATAGGGTATCAGTTACGTGTATAAGTTATAAACTTGTCTACAAAACAGACTCATGGGGGACTTTCTTGGTGGTTAAGACTACAAGATCCCAGTGCAGGAGGTCTGGTTCAGTCTCCGGTCGGGGGACAAAAGTCCCACAGGCCACAGCTAAGTCCACACACACTGCAAGTACTCAGCCGCACGCTGAAAAACTAGAGAAGCCCCACGATGCAACAGAGACCCAGCCCAGCCAAATAAAAAATAATAATAAAGAATGAAAGAAGAGAGAAGAAATGGACTCACACACATAGATAGCAGACATGTGATTACCAAGGTGGAGAGGGATGGGGAGTTTAGGGTTAGTAGATGTAAACCATTGTATCTAAAATAGATGGACAACAAGGTCCCACTGTACAGCACAGGGAACTATACCAATATTCTGTGATAAACGGTAGCAGCAGCTGCTGCTGCTGCTGCTCCTCAGTCACTTCAGTCGTGTCCGACTCTGTGCGACCCCATAGACAGCAGCCCATCAGGCTCCCCCGTCCCTGGGATTCTCCAGGCAAGAACACTGGAGTGGGTTGCCATTTCCTTCTCCAATGCATGAAAGTGAAAAGTGAAAGTGAAATCGCTCAGTCGTGTCCGACTCTTAGCGACCCCATGGACTGCAGCCTATCAGGCTCCTCCACTATCAGGCTCCTCCATCCATGGGATTTTCCAGGCAAGAGTACTGGAGTGGGGTGCCATTGTCTTCTCCAAACTGTAGCAGAAAATAATATTAAAAAGAATGTATATATGTGTATAACTGAGTCACTCTGCTGTACACCAGGAATTAACTCAATATTGTAGATCAACTACGTGCTGTGTGCTTAATCACTCAGTCGTGACCAACTCTTTGTGACCCCATGCACTGTAGCCCACCAGGCTCCTCTGTCCATGGGGATTCTCCAGGCAAGAAAACCCGAGTGGCCCTCCTCAAGGGGATCTTCCCAACCCAGGGATCGAAGCCAGGTCGCCAGCATTGCAGGTGGGTTCTTTACCCTCTGAGCTACCAGGGAAGTATAGATCAACTATACTTCAATAAAAACTAAATTAAAAAATAAAAACAAAACATGAAGATAAAGTCTCTGCTGTGTCTGGGTCATAGTTACACTGGAACACGAGTGGTCATTATTATGATGAACTGTGTCTCTAGGTTTAGCCTGGGGGGGAGACTCAAGCCAGGTTTCCGGGCTCCTGATGCCCCAGCAGCCAGTGACGGCTCAGATCCTGTGTCCCCCTCAAGAAAGGGTAGGTGCAGGGCCCACCCGAGGCTGGAGCCGAGGCCCGGGTAGGAGCCTGGCTGTGCCCAGCTGCTGCAGGGCTGGGCAGTCTTTCACCTCTGTAGTGGGATCCTTGCTGGCAGCCTGGATGCAACAGCAATGCCAACCCGGTGAGGCAGCCACCAAGGCTGAGGTGGAGAATCTGCTCTGTCACTGGAGGGGGGTCACGGCATGAATGGCCTCCCTTCACAGGAGATGCCAAGGGCTCAGGGCCCCAGCCCCGTGTCTGCTGGCCTTTGTCCCCACCACCACCCCTCCTGAGAGAACCCATGCCCCAGTTACACCCAAAGCAGCCCTGTCACCACGGCAGTGGCCATGCCAGGCACATCTGGGATCCCTGTTCTTCAGGGAGGAAGGGGCAGGGAAACCAGAGCCCACTCTGCCCACTGCCCCCACCGAGGCCCAGGCGACGTCTCCCCTGGGCTGGCCTCCAGGTTCTTGGCAAGGGGCTACAGGAGTCAGCTCGGCCATCTCCTGGCAGTGCCCAAGCGGGCAGGCCTGGACCTGCCCACAGCCGTCAGGGGAGGAAGGGTGGGGCCTGCAATCTGTTGCTTTGTCTGTCCCCAGGCAGTGGGCCCTGATTGAGGCCTGTGGCATGTTCCTGGGGCTGCCACGTGCCAGGCCACCGTCCCTGGGGCAGTGGCACGAGCTGGGAGGGGCTGGGCGGGGAAGGTTAAGGTGGGGCCAAGTGAAGGCGGCCGGAACAAGTGGTTTGGAAAGTGCCAGCCACAAATCAACTCCCCAGCAGGCTCGGAGACGGTTCCACTCCGTCTCAGGAGATGGGGCTCAGAGAGGTTATGTGACCTGTCAAGGTCACACAGCACAGCTGAAAGTGCGGGGATAACAAGTGGCCTTCTCAGAGCTGGAAAGTAACTTAGTCATGCCTCCTGCCCACTCCATCTCAAACCTTTAGCACATGATCCACAGAGTTTTTACAAGGGGCTGGCCAGCACTCACTGGCATGCTTCCTGTGCTGGGGAGGTCACTCCCATCCTGGGCTAAGCTGTCCAAAACCCAGTGCAGCTCCAGTAAGGCCTGGAGTTGGCCATGAGGTAACTCAGAACAGGGTAGAGTTGGTAGGAAGCAGAATGCGCTGGCTGGAGCAGGCGTGGAACAGGCCGCCAAGCTGAAACTGGGTGGAAACCCACCGTCACCCACTCACCATGGGTGGTCCTTTCTGGGAGAACAGAGATCAGTCAGGGTGGCCTCTTGGTGCGGCAGGCTGTGCCAGCTCGAGACTCAACTGGCCCAGGACATTTGGTCCTACCCCCTCTATTTTGCCAATGGCCCAACTAAGCCCAGAGATGACAATGCCTTGACTAACGTCACGCAGCAAGTGGACAGCAAGATGCTGTCTCTGGTCACAGCACCCACAACAGGGGAAATGTGGAAATAGCCCCCAGGAGCGTCAGCAGATGAATGAATAAACAGTCCTGGTAGGTCCACCTGTGTGTGTGCTAAGTCACTTCAGTCATGTCCAACTCTGTGCAACCCCATGGACCACAGCCCGCCAGGCTCCTCTGTCCGTGGGATTCATCAGGCAAGAAAACTGGAGTGGGTTGCCATTTCCTTCTCCAGGGGTCTTCCCGACCCAGGGACTGAACCTGAGTCTCTTACGTCTCCTGCATTGGCAGGCGGGCTCTTTACCACCAGCATGGCCTGGGAAGCCCTGGTAGGTCCACACGCTGCAGTTTCACTCTATGAAAAGGATGATCTCTCACACCAGCTACATCACTATGCCCTCAGAACCTCACACTGAGTGAGCGGTCATGTGTCTTACGAAACGTCTAGGAAGGTGAATCCCCAGAGGCGGAAGGCCACTTGGTGGTTTGCAAGGACTGAGGGCGGGTTTGGAGTGGGGTGGGGTGGGGGGTGGGGTGACTGCTGCAAATAGACCAAGTGACGGTTTCTCAGCCCTGTGAACGAGCCAAACACCACTGCAAGGCTTGCTGCAAAGGGCTTAGTTTTATGTTGTGTGAGTTTCACCTCAATAAAGAAATGTTGAACTTCAGAGAAGGAGCCTGGGGTAGTATGTTGGGGGGAAATTGGCACCACCAAGAATGTCAGGAATATGTCACTCTGCCAGTTACGTGAAAGTTAAGACAGTTTCTCTCCCAGAGCCTAGTCCTGGTTCTCAGCAACTCCCGCTGCCCAGCACCTGGGGTAGTACATCAGCACTGGGAATTTCCCCGAAGCCCCCTCCCCACACTTATACACCTGCTTCCCCCTAAGAACAGCCAGGAGGTGGGACAGAGAGTCCCCACCCTGGGCAACACAACCAGCATCTTTCCTAACCACACCCCCTGCTTCACCCCAAGCTGCTGGGGTCAGAGGCGCCTGCCCCATCACGCAGGCCAGTTCTGGCTCAGGACAGACCTGCAGGTGCCCAGCCCTCTGGGGAAGCAGGAGGCTGCAGGGGTCCCACCCCAGCCCTCATCACCAGGACTGCAGATTAGACAGTTCAGCCTTCCTGAAGGAAGAGGAGGTTCAGGCTCACCAAACTCCACTGTCTTCAGCAGATCCTGCTGCATCTGCCCCCAATACACCCCAAATGCAGGGCTCCATGTCCACTTTTAGCCAGCACCCCGGGACTCACAGAGATTCTGGGATAGACCCCTCTGCCAAAAGGGAAAGCATCATATAGGCCCACCTGGCCCACTGGGGGGACCCCTTTGGTTGCCAACCCGAAGATGGCGCCAGTCTCTGAGGGTGATTCCCACGCTGATTCTCTACCTGCAAAATGGGTCCAGAAACCTGCCCTGCCTAACTCAGAGGATCCGGGGGGACTCTACCCAGGAAGTCACGCAGCACCCAGATCTCCAACATCCTTGGAAAACTCAGAAGAGCTGGCTGCACTGGGCTACGTGTGACAGAGCTGCCGACCTAGTATCTACAGGTGTTGGGGACCACCCGCCACCCAGGCAGAAGCTGGGGCGTGAGGAAGAGGCAACACTGATGCCTGGCCTCAGGCCATCTGCCCACCCCACCAGAACGCCCTGGGCTCGATGGGCACGGCACCCTCTCCCCTGGGCAGGGATGATCTTTTCCCTTTACCCACTAGCAGCATTTCGGCCAAAGTGGCCAAGGTTCGCAGGCATGAGAGAAAGAAAGCGAATTCTAAAACCACTTCCTGCAAATTAAATCCAATTTCCCCGACACACTCTGCAAATCTGGAAATGTGCTCACAATGGAAACTGCTTTTGCAAATGATGCAAATTATGTTAAAAATCGCATGTAGGGGGGAGAGACCAACTTCCGATGATATCCCCCAGGTGGTAGCAATGATGCCACAGGGCACAAATGCATGGTGTGCAGCTCTGCTTTGCCATCAAGTTGAAGTTTCTCTGGAAAGGAAGTGCATCCTGTCACAACGAGAGGAGTCCAGTCCTGCTCAAGGTTGGAGACATGGACGCGAGAGGGTGGGGAGCGGCGTGGGTAGGGGCTGGACTCAAGGAATCCCTGAGCACCCGGCCAGGGGAAGCTGCAGTCACGGCAGCGTGAGAAGGGCAGAGTGCAGCCCGTTCTCACGGCAGCTGGCCCGATGCTCAGACACCCCCGACTGTGGGCTGTGGCCCCCAAAACCACTTCACCTCAAGGAATTTCCAGCGAATATTTGTGATTCTGAGGGGTGGGGGCTGGTGGCCCAGAGACTTCAACCCAGGCTTGAGTGGAGACACAGCCCCACGCCCTAACAACTTCATTTGGGGACTCCCCGAGGTCTCTGAGAGCCACCTGGGGGAGGAGACGTGGCCCCACATCCTGCAGTGCCCCCCAGCAGAAAAGGTTCCAGCCCAGAGGCCCGGTGCTGCAGGGGAGAAGCCAGCTAGCTGCTGCCGGGGCCAGCAGGCTCCCACACTGCCACCCCTGGGCAGGTCTCAGAGGTCCAAGAAACGTGCCCCAAGCTACCAAGGGTCCCAGCTGCAGCCCAGGTGGGAAAGACCCAAAGAACCCCACTCTGTTCCCCACCCAAAAACACCTGAGGGCTTTGCCCCAGGCGCATAGCCCCTCTGCCCCAGGCTGGTGGAAGCTGGAGGCCCTAGGGGGCTAACTCTTCCTTCAGGAGCTCAACCCTCTGACCTCATCCTCCAAAATCCCAGCGAGAGTGACAGCCTGACCTGGGCTCCCAGCCCCGTCCCCATGCACCCCAGCCAGGGCTGCCTCCACGTTCAGCCCTGGTCCCCTGTCCACTCCCTACCCCACCCTGGTCCTGCCAGGCCAGGCCTTGCCTCCTCCAAGAAGCTGCTGACTTCCCTGACTCCAGATCAGAATGAGCCTTATCCTGCCCCCATCACCTGGCTGGTGGCAGAGCACACACAGCCCTGTGCGGCCCAGAGAGCAGCCTCGCTGGTCGGCAGGACTTCAAGGCCTTGGGCTTCTCCTCTCCTCTCCCTCCACCGGCCCCTGCCCAGGGCTCCAGAACCAAGGCCCATAAACTGGGGCCCCTGTGACCCTTCGGAAGGGACACCCCATTCATAGAGGGGGCCCTCACCCACCTATGGTGGGTGTGGACACTTGGCCTGGGCACAGGGAGGGACAACTGGAGCACATGCCCTCCCCACAGCGTTCAGGGAGTGGGTGCAGCCCGGTCACTTTAGAGGGAAAAGACCCGAAGAACCCTCCCTGTCCCCTCCCCAAAACAATCCATCCCGGTTGTCCTCAGTCACACACTGGTTCTTCTTGTGGCTCTATCCCTGGCTATTTCCATAAACGTAGATGGACTGAAATCTAAGGGGCAGATAAACCTACACCATCACAGGAGGGATCCCAGGGGCCTTCCCGGCCCCTTCCAATACCCTGTGGCTTGTCTTGAGGGAACCCCAGAACATCCCAGCGCCTGTAAGTCCCCCTACCCGGGCAGAGGGGTCAGGCGGCCATCACGCAGGAGGCCCTGCGGTGACATGGCGCTGTCCCTGGGCAGCAGCCCAACAGAATTCCTGAAGGACACCCAGTGCCCAGCCTCCTGGGCCCTCGGAGCTGAGGGGCCCCTTGTAGACCCAGCCACCCACCCCGGAACAGGCTGCCCTAGGTCAGTGGGGCCAGGACAGGGGTCCCACCTGGAATGGTGGCCGGAAGCGTGTCGCCCTCAGGGAGCATGGGCAGCGGCCATCTTCACCTGCCCCTCCCGCCCGCACCGGGCCACGTGGCCACAGGAGGCTGGATAGCCTCTGTCCCCGCTGGCCCAGCAGGGGGTGGGGTGCGGTCAGGACAATACAGGACCCTCGGCCGGGGCTGGCCAGGGTGGCACCTGGGCCTCCTGTGGAGAGAGACGGAGCCTGCAGGGCCAGGGAGGAGGGCATTGCCGCGGCTCCATCACCCTGGGGTGGCTCCCTGCTCCCTCTCGGCTCCGCTCGGGGGGAGCCCAGTGCTGCTGATGAGACAAATTTAGCCTCCCCACCCTGGGGCAGGGTGCGCTTGTGAAATATGAAAACAGCTGGAGCTGCCCGATTAAGCCACCCTCTCTCCCTCCTGGGCTGGGGCCCCAGGCAGGCGGGGGAGGCCGAGCCTGGGAGCGGCCCGGGAATCCCCCAGCCCCGCCGCCTCTCATCCCGTGGGCCTCTTACTTTTGCTGGTGCCAGGGGCAGAATGGCCTCCCTCCGCACCTGGGCCAGCCTGGAGCACCCTGAGGTTGCCCGGCAGTTTCTGTTTGAATCTAACGGTTGGCTTAGTACCCACGTGAGGCCAGGGGCTGGGCAGCAGCCCTCTGACCACGTGAGCCTCACGCACTTCTGGAAGGAAATGGCCGACGAGATCCTCCAGGGCTGCGCGGCTCTGGCGTCACCCAGACCTCTGCTGGGAGAGGTGCTCGGCCAAGCTGAGTGTCGGGGACCCAGGGGCACCCCACCCCCGCTCCACCAGAGAGGCTGCCATGACCAGCTTCCCGGTGGACAAACTCTTGCAGCCAAAGAAAGAAAGAAATGCCAGAGGATGGCTGAGCCCCCCCATGTCCCAGCAGGCCCGTGCAGTGACGTGGAACGTGCAGAGAGGTCAGGTCACTCACCCAAGGGCACACGGCTGGTCACAGCTCCAACCCAGTCAGCTGGCTCTTGACCTTGCCCTCAACCTGGCCTTTCTAGGAAGGGAGCGAAGGAGGCCCAACTCCCTCCCCAGCCTGCATTGCCACCCACACAGCCCCACCGGCACGCTACTGGGAAGTCCCTCGCCCACCCCTCTTTCTTCACCCTCATGCAGAGGCCCTACCCACATCCGGGCCCCACCGCCACCCTCCGCTGACCTGCCCATGGTTTTCCTCCCATCCCAGCATGTGCAGGTCAGACCAGGACACACAGTCCCTGTCCCCTGGCTTTCTGCTCTGTAGCTCTACACTGCCTACCACACTCCCGGCCCCCGGCCCCCTCTGTCCACTTAGCCCCACTCTGCCGCTCTGCTTGGCAGCTGTGTGACCCCAGACAGGTGTCTTGTCCATTCTGAGCCTGCTTCCTGTGCTGCATAGGAAGAGCCTGAGTACTCAGCAGGGCTCTGATACAGGCACAGATGAAGAGCTCGAGATCCCGGAGCGAGCTGTAATGGACCAGTGGGTCCTGAGGGTTAGAGTAGCAGCAGACAGGGAGGAAAAAAACTGCCCTGGTCCCAGGCAGAGGCCAGGTCTGGCCGCTGCCCTGTCCCTGGTTCGCTTACAGGGCCCTCTCTTCACTTCTCTCTCTAAAAACAAGGCACTTGCAGAGCAATGGATGGGACCCAGCACCCCAGGGCAGCAGAAAGCTGATGTGCCATCCCAGGGTGACAGACAACCCACTTGCTGGAGGCAAGCAATGGATTCCAGCTTGGGCTTCAAAGGCTGGACCCCAGGGGCAGAGGACCAACGGAGAAGTCTCAGTTCCTGCCCAGCCTGGAGAACGGGGGCAGGCAAGTTTGTAGGTGGGGAGTGGTGGGGTGTCAGAGGCACAGGCACTGGTGGGGAGAAGTTTTCTCTAAGAAGGCACAGTGTGGGGGGCAGAGGGAATGACCTCACACTGGTTGGGGGGTCCTGGGTCTAAGAAGGGGCAGGTCAAGGGCAGCTGGAATGGTGCCCCAAGCCCAACTGCACCACCGCCAAGGGGGCTTCCATGGCAGCATCCAGCCACCTGTCGGGGGGCTGGGAGAGAAGAGTGGGAGCAGAAGCGAGGGTGTCGGTGAGGAAGGTTCAGATAGCAGAGAGGACAGGGAGGGGATCCAGGAGGCGGGTGGCTGCAGGGCTGGGAGCCTCACGAGGCTGGAAAGGATGGAGGAGATGCTTCAAGCAGAGCAGGTGTCTGAGCTCTCGGTCGTGGCGTGGCCCACATGAGAGCCGAGGTGGCTGTGAATGGACGGCAGCTGGGCGCATCCTGGGCCCTCCATCCCACTGCCCACCTCCAGCTGTGCCTTCACGTGGACCTGGAATCCAGCGCTCCCCCTGACGGGGCCACCCCAACCCAGATCCCCTCACCACTGCCCCATAAGTACAGCAGCCTTTTAGCCAGGCTCCCTGCTCCTGCCTCATCTGATGGCCCCCCAGTGGCCGGATGTAGGCTCATGCACCCCACCCCTGTACCCCCACCAGGTGGAAGAAGTCAACGACACGAAGACCAGACTGTAGCCATGACATAAGCTGCCACTCTTCTGAGAACTGGCCTCAGGGAATTCCCCAGCGGTCCAGTGGTTAGGACTCTGCACTTATACTGCAGTGGGTGCGGGCTGGATCCCTAGGGGAAACTAAGATGTATGCCAAAACAAAAAAAACAGAACTGGCCTCAAGAAATGGAAACAAACTGACCTGGAACTGAAGACTAACTGTACTTAATCAAAATGACACTGATGTCATTGATCACCACCGTGTGGTCAATTTCAAGATGACTGTCAGAGCTGACTGTGCTGTTTCCACATGTAGCCCCCTCCCTCCACCTATAATAGCTCTTGCCCCGATACTCAGTGGGAAGGAGTCAGCCTTTGGACGTGAGTCTGCCCACCACCCCCTCAACTCTGCTGCCAGCCTCCGAAAAAAAAGCAAAGTTTCCTTTACACCAGGCTTGCCTCCTTTTGGCTTTTGAGTGACGAGCAGCCAGACCCCCACTTTCGGCAACGCTCTTACCTTCCAGTCTGCCAGGCACTCCTGCTGTTTCTGTCTTTCTCCTCCAAGCCACCCCTCCCGGGGTCCCACCTCTACACGCCAGTGTGCCAGGTTCTGTCCTCCAGAATCTTCTCTTCCCTGAGCGAGCATTCATGCTCTTCAATTCTGCCCCACATGGTCATTCCCAAACCACCTGACCACCCGCCTCTGGACACCTCGACACTCCTTGAAGGGAAACATCATCTGTGCTCCCCCCCTGCACAGACTCCTTGACTCTCACCCTGGGCTCCTCGCTATGGGCTCAGGATGTACTAATTTCTACCATCCCCACTAATTTCTACCTCTACCCATCCCCACTCAGCTCTCCACCCACCCTGCCGCGCCCAGCCATCGAGGCCCTGATCTAGTTCGAGAGCTCCAATTGACTCATGAATTCTGCTTTCTATCTCTGAAGTTAGCTGACATCTGACATGACCTCATCCAAGGTGTCACAACACTGGTCCCTCCATGCCTCACTCACTCCAGGAACTCTCATCATCAGCCCTTCTGTCCCACCTGCCTCCCTGCCCCCACATCTCCAAGGTGCCCCCACCCCACCCCCTGGCCCTGGGGGTCTCTGTCTGATAACGATGTGCCCTCCCTCAGTGCCAACCCCAGCCTAGAAGCCTCTGCATTTCTTGATCTCAGTCTTCACGAGATCAAGGCACTGCTGCACCCCACTTTCCAGATGTTCCTACAGACAGCAGACCGCTTGCCCAGGGCCACTCACTCAGAAGCTGGGTTTGAGCCCAACTGTGGTTAGGATCCACCCAATCCCTTCCCGCCAGGCAGCCCCACCCTCCAAGAGACCTCCTCTCTTGAGGGGCAGACAAGAGAACCAGCCTTCCCCCCACAGTGTGAAGGGTGCGCTGAAGGGGCACGGACAGGCCTGGGGTCAGCCCAAGGGGAGATGAAGGTCCCTGTGCGTTGTCATTTTTGGTCTCACCAGCTGACTGAGGGTGGAGAAGGGGCACCAGCCAGGTGGAGCTCGGCCAAGGACAGGCCCTAATGGCCCATCAGGTCAGGGGAGGCAGGAGTTTCCAGGCGGGCTGGAGAGGGGACAGGGGGCCCAGAGGCCTTGGTTACAGGGAGGGTTGTCGACCTGCAGCTGTGGGACTCAGAGAACAAGGAGGGGTTTGGCTCTCAGAGGGATGAAGGGGGATTCTGGTGGGGAAGGCCACCCGGGGGCACATCGTGGGTTTGGTGAACCTAGAGGCTGGTGGTCAGAGAGGCAGGGATTGGCTGGGTCCAGCGAGGTGGGGATATGGACCACAGGAATGCAGGAGGGTGCAGAAGGGATGAGGACACGTATCCTGTCCTGGGACCCCCTTCCACACTGATCCACAATGGGCTAATGCACTTCTGAGTTCAGCCCCTCAACCAGCTGCACTCGGGCGCCTTCAACCACCTACCAGTTGTGTGTGGTTTGAGGCCCTGTCTTTTCATCTGTAGAATGGGGACATCACACCCACCATGCAGGGCTGACCTACACAGGGGTGTCTAGCAGGATTCCTGGGGCATCTCAGGGTGCACACTCAGTGCTCCTGTCTGACCACTGAGCCATTTGTAAATCTGCTATTGGCTGTCTTGCAGTTAAGCCCTCACTCCTCGTTCCACTTGGGCTTCAGAATCTGCTTCCTGATGGCAGCACATGGGGTGAAGAGCCAGCCACCGGGGCCTACACACCCCACCAGCACCATCAACACACATGTCTGTGTTTGGTGTGTTTAGCCGCTCAGTTGTGTCTGACTCTTTGTGACCCCATGGATTGTAGCCCACCAGGCTCCTCTATCCATGGAATTGTCCAGGCAAGAATACCGGAGTGGGTTGCCATTTCCTCCTCCAAGGAATCTTTCCAAGGAGACTGAACGTGTGTTTCCTGCATTGCAGGCAGACTTCACCACTGAGCCACCACCATCAATGCACATGCACACGTGTATACACACCTGCACACACACATGCTCTGCTTTCATCGTGCTGAATCCCCCACCCCAGCCCCTCCACTCGAGTGCAACTTCAGAGGCACCCCTGGAGTGCAGGTGGGACCACAGTGCCTGGCAGGCAGCACAGGAAGCTGTCCTGCTGCCCGGGTCTTGGTGATGCCTGGGAGGCAGCCGGGGTGGGTGGGGGAGACCAGGGAAAACCGGCTCTGGCCTGGCCCTATGGGGCTGAGGAATGGTGGCCCCCAGCGGGACAAGCCTGGCCATGCGGCTGGGGCTGGGACTGGGCAAGCCACTCCAGGCCTCCTCGGCAGAACATGGAGAGAGTTCCTGGTGGACCCAAGGGGTGGAAGCAGTGGCACTAGAGTGACTTCTGTCCCTCCCCCAACTGCCGGGGCCATGCAAATTGCCCTGCCACCCCCCTGGGGGCAGACGGCAGTGCCACACAACAATGGCTGAGCCCCATCAGGGGAACCACAGGCATGGCCTCCTCCTCGCACTGGCCCGTCTGCCACCCCCGCCCCCAGGGTACCCAGTTCCCAAGCACCAGGTGGGGAGCTAGTGAGGAGGGGCTTCTGTACCCTGGCGTGGCCCCAAAGAGCCCCAACCGGTAACTGAACAAGGAGGGCCAGCCCGAGCCAAGCCTACCTTGGCGGAGCCTGGGCCCTGGAGGGTCTGTGCAGAGGGAAGGCAGCCGGAAGGCCCACAGCTCGTGGCTGGGCAGGCCGGCGGTGGCAGCAGCGTCCCGGTCGCCTAGGCGATGACATTGGAGCCGAGGAAGCAGCGTGGCCTCCTGGAGCCTTGGGGCAGACGGGGCGGAGCGTGGCCTGGAGCCCTGGGGCCTGTGGCCAGCATGTGCCCCCTGCTCTAGTGGACACATTGCCCTCTGCAAGGGACCCGACAACAGCCCCACCTGGCGGGAAGCAGAACTAGGGGCGGGGGAGCAGGATCGGAGCCACTGACTCCGTTTGTGTTTGTGCTTGTGGGTTTTTCTTCTACTCCTCTTGGTCGAAATTTCCAGACACACTCAGAAGTAGAGAGAATGGCATAGTGAACCCATGGATCTGTCCCCCGGTCTCAACATCGGTCCGCCCTCAGCCAAAGCCTATTCTACAAATTATATTGTTTCACCTGTCGGTCACTCAGTCGTGTCCTACTCTTTGCGACCCCATGGACTGCAGCCCGCCAGGTTCCTCCTTATGTTAGGGGAAGCACACTGACTGAAACCGCCCACCCTGGCCAGGCTCTCTAGTAACCTTTCATATGACAGCAGATCCTGGTAAGGAATACGGAACTAATTAGCCACCACCAACCGGAAGAGTTCGGGAAAGGTCTAAAGGAGACACCGCGTGTCCGTCCACCTCCCAGAATCCCTCTCGCTAGCATCCATCTTGGCTGAGCGATGCATGCGCCACCAGGAAAGACTCCGAATTAGAATGATTGGCCAAAGACCACCCAGAAACTAATCCCATCACCATAAAACCCAAGACTTCGAGCCACGCGGCAGAGCCGTTCCTCCTGGGTTCCCTTACCCTACTGCTCTCCACCCGGGTGCCCTTTCCCAATAAAATCTCTTGCTTTGTCAGCACGTGTCTCCTCGGACAATTCTTTTCTGAGTGTTAGACAAGAGCCCGCTCCTGGGGCCCTGAAGGGGGGGCCTCCCCACTTGCTACAACACTTCCATGGGATTTTCCAGGCAAGAATACTGGAATGAGTTGCCATTTCCTTCTCCAGAGGATCTTCCTGACCCAGGGATTGAACCTGGGTCTCCTGCGTTGCAAGTAGACTGTTTATCATATGAGCTACCAGGGAAGCCCTTAATACAGCAGCAGGTGCTTCTAACAGATAAGGATCCACCTATTTCAACACCTATTTCAAAAGTGCTGATATTCAGCTCTTTCTGTCCTACCAACACACATGTGCATGTGCAGGCACATGCACACACACACACACACACGGAATAAATTCAGATAATTCAATGTAATATGTGGCCACAGTACCACATTCTGAATTTCCAGGCCCAATTTTTAACTGCTGGTCCAAAGAACTTTGAAGAGGACACAGAAGGACTTTGAGGAGAACATAGATTTGGGACATTAATCTGTGTCCACATACTGTCCCTTCCCTCCCCCACTGCGGGCAGCAGCACAGAAAGCCCAGCCCAGCTCCTGGTAGACATGGCCAGAGGGACATTGCAAGTGGGATTAAGGACCTGGAGGTGGCAGCCCTAGGTTATCTGGGTGGACCCAGTGTAACAACAACGGTCCTCACAGGGAGGCAGGAGGTCGGGGTGGAGGGAAGGTGCCTGGATGTGGCTTTGCAGAGGGAGGCTGGGGCCGCGCCCCAAGGAGCGTAGGCACCTCTAGAAGCCCTGAAAGGCAAGAAACAGGTTCTTCCCCGGAGCCGGCAGAAGAAATCAGCCCTGCCAGTGCCTGGACTTTAGGCCAGTAAGACTGACCTCAGCCATCTAACCTCCAGAACATGTAGGAAAACAGATGCATGTTTTAAGTGGCTGAATTTGTAGCAATTTGTTTACAGCAGCCTAGGAGACTGATACAGTTTCACACAACACAAGCTTAGGAAATGTCATTGCAGAGATCTCCCCATTTGCCAGGGCCCCAGGGACAGACATTAGCATGGCAGTAAGTCTGAGGAGGAATCCCTGGGGTGAGAGATGCTTTACAGAATAGCAGCCCCCGTCTGCTGACTAAAGACAACACCATCCTGGGAGCCAAAGTCCTCGCCCTTCGGGGACGTCACACACAGACACATGCACACATACAGATACACATGCACACATGGACACACACACACTTGTGCACACTTGCACACAGAGACACATGCACCGACACACATGCACGCATAGACACGTGTACACCTGTACACACATGCATACATGTGTGTACGTGCACACATGTGCTCAGGCACATGCACAGAGACACATGCACACAAACACAGACACACATGCTCATACACAGACACATGCACACATACTACAAAACAACAGTGAGTGGAGGTGGGAGGCAGGTGTTTCCTAGTCCTTGTAAAAGAGGCAAAGAAGCCAGAGGGATGCTGAGGGCTCCCCACGCCCTGATTCTGGGCTCTGCCAGGCCACCTTCAGCCAGCTGATGGCTGCAGTGGGCATGTCCTCAGGGAAGCCATGCAATTCTGGGAAGGACCCCTGCTGCCCATTCTTAAGAGAAATGGGTGATCTCACCACCCTGGGCTCCTGTGGGGTGACCTCCTGGCTGCCTCCTCTCCTCCCCTATGGAGACAGGAGAGTCCTGAGTTCCAGAAGGCTTGGGCCCCACCCTCAGAACTGGGACGGTGGATCCACAGCCCCAGGCTCTTGGGTGACAAACCCTCCTCTTCCTCAGCAGGAACAAGGAGGTCAGAGACAAAGGATAGCTGGCTGACTCTTGAGTGGTGGTCACAGCTGGACCTCTGGCTAAAGAGCAATTGACACAAAGGGACAACCACCACCAGCTCTGGGTGGGGC
Source organism: Bos mutus (assembly GCF_027580195.1). Lineage (NCBI taxonomy): Eukaryota > Metazoa > Chordata > Mammalia > Artiodactyla > Bovidae > Bos > Bos mutus. The sequence continues at coordinate 36,644,982 of NC_091632.1, read as the reverse complement.
ACTCAACGAGCATTCTGGGCCTCTTCTCCCTCAGGAGACACGACCTGAAAAGCCCTCCTTGCTGAGACCGGAGCCAAGGTCAGCCTGGGAGGCCCAGGTGTGAAGTCGGGGCAAGGCCTCTGGTTATCTCCATGGGGAGCAGAGGGCTGGGCCCTTGCAGGGTGAGCTTGCCTCACTTCCCTATTGCAGCCAGAACTGATGACCACAGGCCCTCTGTTATTCCTTCCTGGGCATCAGGAAGAGTCTTGTGAGCCTGAAATTAAGGTGTTTCTTGTGGAGGCTCCAGGACAATGTCTGTTCCTTTCTTTCTTCAGCTTCTAGAAGCTGCCTACATCCCTTGGCTCCTGGCCCCTCCCCTCCTCCATCCTGAAATTCCTCCCTCCACCCTCTTCCTCCATCTTGCTTTGACCTGCCCCCCTCCCCCTTAGAGGGACCTTTGTGATGACACTGATACCCCAGATACCCCAGGGGTAGATACTGCCCACCTCTAGCCCTTGATTTAATCATGTCCCTTTTCCTGTGAAATAAGTCACAGTTTCTAGGGACCAGGACATGGATGCTTTGGGGGGACCTTCTTCTGCCTTCCGTAAATGCCCTTTATTCAAGACACATTTTGGGGGCCCTGTATGGGGGTCAGCTAAAACAGCCCTGCGTCTTTAGACAGAAACCTCTGGACTTCCCTGGGGGTCCAGTGGCAAAGATTCTGAGCTCCCAGTACAGGGGCTGCTGTTGTTCAGTCGCTCAGTAGACTGCAGCGCCAGCCTTCCCTGTCCTTCGCCATCTCCCCTCACCTTCAGCGACTCCTATGAGTTTGCTCAAAACTCATATCCACTGAGTCGGTGAAGCTGTCCAACCATCTCATCCTCTGTCATCCCCATCTCCTCCTGCCTTCAATCTTTCCCAGCATCAGAGTCTTTTCCAATGTAGGGGTCCTGGGTTCAATCTCCGGTCAGGGAACTAGATACTACATGCTGAATCTAAGACCTAGTGCAGACAGAGAGAGAAAGAAACAGAGAAAGAAAGAAGGAGAAACCCCTGCTTCCTGCTGGGGCAGCAACTGCGTGGTTGGGGAGGAGGCAGCAGAGGCATGTTCAAGGCCACCTCCCACCAACCCACCTCCCACTGTTAGAGGATCCTTCCTCCAGTTCTCAGCGTTTCCCAGGAGCCCCTGCTCATTCAGGGTGCCTTCCCAAAAGTGTGTCAGGAAGTCAACAGACAGTAGCCAGATCCCCGTGAACCCTCAGTGCCACACCCGACATGTGACTCCCTGGGCACGGGGCACCGGAAAAGCACTTTACAAACAGGGATCATTTAGTCATCATGTCAGCCCTGGAGCGGAGAAGGCGATGGCACCCCACTCCAGTACTCTTGCCTGGAAAATCCCATGGACGGCAGAGCCTGGTAGGCTGCAGTCCATGGGGTCGCGAAGAGTTGGACACGACTGAGCAGTTTCACTTTCACTTTTCACTTTCATGCATTGGAGAAGGAAATGGCAACCCACTCCAGTGTTCTTGTCTGGAGAATCCCAGGGACGGGGGAGCCTGGTGGGCTGCCATCTATGGGGTCACACAGAGTTGGACACGACTGAAGCAACTTAGCAGCAGCAGCCCTGGAGAACAGCTACTGTCTCCATTCTGCAGGTGAGGATATGGAGGCACAGTGAGACTAAGGCACATCACACAGCAGAGCTGGGCCTAAAAACCAGCAGATGAACCTCTGACTAAACCACCTATTTCAGACGCGTCCTGGGCAAAGCGTGTGCCATGTTTCCTGGGATGTGCTTGTTCTTCGGGACTGAACCACCACCATCAGATTCAGGAGACTCCAGGAGTTGAACCAAACTCCTGACCCACCTGTTGTGTGTTCTGAAACCTTCTCTCAACTCCTCCCCCACCCCCACCCCCCACCCCAGCACCGTGTTAGTTTCCAAATGCTGGTGAGACAGCTTGGAGGAGCAGGTGCCTCAAAGCTGCCCAGAGGGCCTCTGTCTCAGTTCTGGGCACAGCCCATCCTGACCCTGGTGGTCAAGACCTCTCTCCACCCACGTCTTTAAACAAAGGAAGCTCTGAGTCACCGCTTGCGCCCAGGACCCTCAGCAGGGGGAAGCTTAGGCTCTGGCAAGCCCCTGCATATTTGCAGTCAGCACCCTGCTTCCCCTTCTGGTGCCTGGTCTCTGAGGAGTGGTCATTTTGGTTTTAGGTTGATATCACTGGGAGGCAAGGCTGTGGGCTTTTAGCCCTCGGAACGGAACGTGGTAAACTGTGGGTGCTCAGGAATGAATGACAAGTGATGGGTGGATGGATGGATAAAGAGTTAGACACTCTACGGAATACTGATTTAAGCCACTCCACATCCCTTTTCTGAACTTTGAGATCCAAAAAACTCAGAAAACTGAAAGCCTTGCCTTACGTCTGGGGCTGACACCACTGGGTGGACAGACATGAGACCCTCCATGGTCTTTGTTGATGTTTAGGGTAAACATCCATGTGCGTCATTGCAGAAACGTGGGTGCTCCTATCGGACCTCTTGGTGGTATCATAAAACAGACGATTCAGACACTATGCTACTTTTCTAAAATGAAAAAGTGAAAGTTGCTCAGTCATGTCCAGCTCTTTTCGTCCCCGTGGACTATACAGTCCATGGAATTCTCCAGGCCAGAATTCTGGAGTGGGTAGCCTTTCCCTTCTCCAGGGGATCGTCCCAACCAGAGATTGAACCCAGGTCTCCTGCATTGTTGGTGGATTCTTTACCAACTGAGAAGGCAAAATGAAAAAAAGTAATCTGAATTCTGAAATATCAGGGCTCAGGATTAGTTTGGACCATAAAGTTAGGGCCGTCACAATGGCTTGATTATCCCCAAGGCCCGGCTATACCCAGAGGTGCCCAGATAAGGGGTCAGGAAAGGGTCCCTCCCTGGGACCACAAGGGCTGAACTGGCCACATCCTCACGTTCTCTCCTTGTGTTAGTCACTCAATCGTATCTGACTCTTTGTAACCCCATGGACTGTAGCCCGCCCGGCTCCTCTGTCCATGGGATTCTCCAGGCAAGAATACTGGAGTAGGTTGCCATTTCCTCCTCCAGGGGATGTTCTCGACCCAGCAGACATCGAACCTGCGTCTGTCTAGCATACACTGGCAGGCAGGTTCTTTACCACTAGCGCCACCTGGGAAGCCCCATTTTCTCTCCTTACATGGGGAAGGTATTTTTCCACTCATCAACCGAAGCCAATCTTCACACAGCAGATCTGGGCTAGCTGATTCCAAGTTCGGTCACCCTCACCATGACTTTCGTCACTTTTTACCTCTGTGGATTTTTTTTTTTTTTTTTTTTGTCAATGAAACACTACTAAGTAGCAAAAATTTCAAAAGATTCAAAAAGGTTCAGGCAGGGCCAAGCCAGTCTCTCCCAACCCCGTTCGTCCCAGTCCCGGCTCCAGTCCGGGAGCCCAGCAGCTGACACATCTAGCAGATTTATCAGGAGGAGAGAAACAAAAAGGACGAAGGCTTAGTGACAGCAGAGGAAAGAAAAGATAAAGTCAGCAACTTGAGGTTCTGTTGACCACTTTACATGACCCTGTCTGGCCAGAGACTCCTCCAGACTCCGAAGAGACAGCCTGGGATGGCTCGCGGCTTCCCCACGCTCTGCTCACACGGGGCTCTTTCTTTCACTTTCCTTCATCTGCACACTCCACCGCGAGAGCAGACGCTTCCTAGTATCCTAATTCTTTCAAACATCACACGGACCAGATGACAGCCAGGCAGTGCTCTTGGCATCACAGCGACCTCAATCTTCCAACTGTCTATTTGGACCACTTTTTATCAGAATTCATTACTTTCACATTAATCCAATTAGCATCTTGTTTACCAATACCTCATTTTTAATTTGCAGCTTCCTTCTAAAAGCTGGGGGGACTTTGACAACCTGCGTCCTCTTTGCTCATTACTGCCAAGTAATTAGGCAAGGAGCACCCCTGATCAGAAGCTAAGAAGCCGGGAGCAAGTGGCAGCTTGTCTGGCTCCGTGAAAAAAATAAAAAAAGACAGAGCGTCTCCTAATTACCGGGGTTTTGTTGGTTGAGTGAGGGGAAGGGGGGAGGGGTGTGGGAAACGGAGATGAATAAAAGCAGAGGGGCCTCTAATGACTGGGTTTTGTAGGTCACAGAAAACACCGAGGGCATCCCCTTTTGATCTGCATACTAATAATGACCTGCCCTCCCACTGTCTTTTGGGGAATTGTGCTAAATTTGCATTGCACATAATGCAAATGATTGAGGACCCTAAATGCAGGACCGCCCAATGTGGAGAGGGTGATTTGATCTGTTTATTTGTGTCCTGCCTGGCAGAGACGAGGGTTTGATCCCTGGGTCGGGAAGATCCCCTGGAGACAGAAATGGCAACCCACTCCAGTATTCTTGCGTGGAGAGAGGAGCCTGGTGAGCTACAGTCCACAGGGTCAAAAATTGCGGGATACAACTGAGAAACTCAGCGCGTGCGCTCATGCGCGCGCACACACACAAAGCAGAGGGAAGCATAGCCTCCCCTCCTGTAGCCCCAACAGCTGCAGAGACTCCTCAAGCCGCACCCCTCCCAAAAGCCGCCCTCCATCACTGTGCAGGATGGCAGGACCCACACTGGGCCCCAGGCTGCCCTCCTGGTCCCCACTCTGACCCGTCCCCCAGAGCCTGGCGTGTATGCTGGATGGACACAGAAGTGGCCTCTGTCTGGCAGGTGGGCACCACGCAAGCAAGCTTGGAGGCCCAAGGCTGACAAGAGAGGCCCTTGCGTCTTTCTCACGGCTCAGCCCCGACGGAGAAAAGAGCCCAGGAAGTCAGCGGGGAGGGGGAGAGGCATCTTCGCTGCCTGCTCAGAAGGACCCAGTCCATCCCTGCCCCAGGAGAAGCCGCCCGCCCCAATTAGCCAGAGGCTTCCCCAGATGCCCGCCTCCCGGGCCTGGCACCTTGGAGCGGCAGGTGAGCAATTAGAGCCCCCGTCCCTCCTCACAGGCACCCAGGGCCTCAGGGAATGCTTTGCCGGCTGGCACTGCGCGGGGACACACCAGGGACTGGACCCTTCTACATGCAGCCACCCTGAGCAGGACCACAGCGGAGGGACCCCTGGGCACCCAGCCCAGCCCTGATGCCCAGGCCCCCGAACCCTGGCTGGTGGGAGGCAGACTTGTCTGGTGGGGCATGGAAGGGGCTGGACCAGTCTTCCCTGGGCACCTTGAGTCTGCCCTCTGGGGCTCTCAGGTGTGTTCCCATGGGCCACTCATGGGAGCCCTGGCTCCGGCTCCAACAACGGGGAGGCAGGTGGGTGTCCCCCGCCCAAAGATGAAGAGCCTGGGGACTAGCCCAAGGTCATGGAGGAGCCAGGTCTGCTCTGGACTACTGTCTGGACTACCAGCCCAGGGCCCTGCCTGTTGTACCCTCTGCCCGTGGTGTGCCAGGCATGGGTGGCCAGACACACCTGCATCTGATTTAATCACTTGGTCTGAGGTTTCTGGCTTCGGTGCCCACCTACAAGTGTGGTAAACGCCCAGAGGAACGTACACTGGGGGGGCGGGGGGCGCACTATGAATGTCTACTGTCAGGGTTATAACTCACCCTTGCCCCAAAACACAGATGGGAGGGCAGAAGCACTGGGCGGGGCTGGAGCGCGGTCCTCACTCTGGTGCCCCCGCCCCTCTGGCTCCCAGGTCCCTCTGGGGCTCACTCTTTGCGGGACCGGATTCTAAAACCAAGGGCCAGAGTGTCGCTGCCACCGACCCTCTAGAGCTGCCCGAAATCGGGGAGGCCCCGTCTCCTCTCTTCAAGTCCCGCAGGGCCCTCCCTGCTGCCTGGCCTCTCTCCTGGTCCAATTCCCTCGGAGGTGCCGCCCCTCCTCCCCGGACTCCCCCAGGTTGATGCCTGCCAACCTCTAAGCCCCTCTTTGGCGCCGGTGGCCCAAAGCTGCTTTGTGTGTCTGTTCTCTCTCCCACCTCTGGGGGCTGTGACGGCCCACGTAGCCTCGGGTGGGGTGGGCGGGATGGTGGTGGGAAGAACTCCAGCCAGAGGCTGGAGAAGTGGCTCCCTGCACCTTTGGCTGCCCTGGAACAGACTGGGGGGAGGGGTGTCTGGTTCCTCTTTCAGCACAGAGGGGTGTGGGTTAGAAGAAGTTTCTTCACCTTTTATGTCCTGGCCCCTGGAACACTTCTTAGAAACATATTTCAGGAAAAAAAAAGAAACATATTTCAGGGAGTTCACTGGTGGCCCAGTTGTTAGAACTCAGTGCTTCCAGTGCCGTGGCCCAGGTTGGACCCTTGGGCCCTGGGGTTCCAGAGGTCTCGTGTGCAGAATGGGCAAACAAAAAATTACCAACGAAACTAGCTACATTGAATTACGATTATTCTAGTGGGTTGAATGGCACCCCCCTCCCCTTTGTAGACCTGTAAGATAAAGATCTCAGGATGGGATCTCCCGGATTGCTGTGGTTCTAAATCCAATGACAAGGGTCCTTATAAGAGACAAAAACGGGGAGACACAGAGGAGAGGCCGTGTGAACCCGGAGGCAGGGATTGGGGTGGTGTGTGTAGAAGTCCAGGAAGATTCGGGGCGAGGGGTAAGACACAGACGCGCTCTCCCTCAGAGCCTCCAGAGGAAACCAGCTCTGCCCACACCTGCGTTTTGGACTTTGGAACTCCAGCCCACGAAAGAGTAAGTCCTTTTCGTTTGTTTTCAGCCCCCTCGTTCTTGGTTAGTGCCCCAGGACACTAACACAGTTAGGATGATATTTAAAAGCAAAATTAGGGACATTCCCCGGCTGTCCAGTGGTTAAGAACCCGCACTTTCACTGACAACACGGGTTCAATCCCTGGTCGGGAAATCAAGATTCCACAAGCTGCATGGCTTGGCCAAAATAAGATAAAAGCCAATTCGTGATATGGTGATTATGGGGCTTCAGGTAGCAGGTCTGACGACTATTTCAACTCAGTGACAAGAACAAACGAAATTTTGAGATTTCCACAGCAGCTGCCACATACAATGAAAATATCAGTGATTCCTTTAGGAGTTTTTGCTTTCTTTGGGTCTCTGATTTGAGGGATGATCTCTAGGAAAAGAAAATACTTTTGAGGAGCGAATGTCTGGTTTGCAAAGGAATACCAGCCTGAGAGCAGACACGAAGCAGGGGATGCAGATGAAAAGTTAATGCCCGCCCACTCGTGCAGACTCTCAGAGCCGGCTGCAGTAAAAGTGTCTTTAACTCGAGCCCCGATGAGTAGAGGCTTTTCTTGTATAGAAAAAAATCAACTTTCCTCTGCATAACACATTCAGAAAGGGTTTTCCAGGAGTCCTATGTAATCTACTTAAGAAGGCAAACTTAAAGAAAAAAAAAGATATTGTATATTTTCAGTTCAATTCAGTTGCTTAGTCGTGTCATGTCCGACTCTTTGCGACCCCATGGACTGCAGCACGCCAGGCCTCCCTGTCCATCACCAACACCCAGAGTTTACTCAAACTCATGTCCATTGAGTCAGTGATGCCATCCATCTATCTCATCCTCTGTCGTCCCCTTCTCCTCCTGTCTTCAATCTTTCCCAGCATTGGGGTCTTTTCCAATGAGTCAGTTCTTTGCATCAGGTGGCTTGTGTATTTTGGCTACACACAAATGGATGCTGCTAGTTCCAGACACGGAGAAGGCAATGGCAACCCACTCCAGTACTCTTGCCTGGAAATCCCATGGACAGAGGAGCCTGGTGGGCTACAGTCCATGGGGCGGTGAAGAGTCAGACATGATAGAGCAACTTGACTTTCATTTTTCACTTTGATGCATTGGAGAAGGAAATGGCAGCCCACTCCAGTGTTATTGCCTGGAGAATCCCAGGGACGGGGGAGCCTGGTAGGTCTATGGGGTCGCACAGAGTTGGACACGACTGAAGCGACTTAGCAGCAGCAGCAGTTCCAGACAACCGGGCAGGGCACAGAAACACTTCACAGCAGCTTGCAGGGGTAAACGGGCACACAGTGTTCTGGGGGCACAGTTCTCATAAGAGTAAAGCTTTCAGTATCCAGACAGAAGCATGGTCAGGGGCCAAGGGAACTAGGACTTGCTCAAACACTCCTCTCAGTTTTTTGTTTTTTTTTTTCATTTTTGGTGTATAAAGCTAAATCATCAGAAAATGAGTAGTTTTAAACATTGACTCAGCACTCCAACAGAAATGCCCAAATTGGAAAATAAAAGCATGCCCTTCCCCTTTATGGGGGCTGGGTAGAAGAAATGCACAGTTGAAGAAAGTTTCTGGGTTTGTTTTTTTTTTTTTTTTTGCAAACCCGAAGTTCATTGTGTGTATCCTCGATGTCTTTTATACAAGCCTTTCGAGGACAAACTCCCCTTGAATTTGTTGTCCAGAAGCAGTCTCCTGGCTGGATGAACATGAAGCTTCCTTTCACCCACCGAGGATTTCCCTTTAAGGTGTCAGAATCTCTGAGTGAATGCCATCCTTGGCCACAGGCAGGAATTGCCCAGGTCCGGTTCCCAAGTTCTCTACAAATAACTACTCAGGGAGGCATCCTTGCTCCAGTACCCCCGACAGAGACTGGCAGCCTCCATCCAAACCACAGGCAGATTCCTGCCCCACTGCCAGCCATTCCGTTCCCCACTCCCAAGGAGAGACCTGTTGGCTACTAGAGAACTATGTCCCCTACCCTACCAAGGGCCTCTGGAGCAGCATCAACAGCCAGCACTTTGGGGCCCACTTGTGTGTAGCAGGCGTCATTCTAAGCACTTAGACATGGCATCTTGGTTACTGTTCCTCCAACCCTCTGGATCAGAGGCCATTATTGCCTTTCTTTATAGACGGGTGAACTGAGGCTCCAAATGGCTGGGTCACTGGACGTCCATGACAAGTAAGTGGCGGAGAGGGGATTAGAACCCCAATGTTCTAACCACCACACCTACAGGATTAACCATTGCACCAGGCTGGCCCTTCCGTGGGGCTGTCCTTGGAGGCTGAATTTGTAGACAGCTACCCTGTTCTCCTGTTTTCCCAGCAAATTCTGGTGGATAGTAAAGGACAGGGAAACCTGCAGTGCGTGCGCTCACAGAGTCGGACACAACTTAGAGACTAAACAACACCACCCTATCCCCTAGAACCTCAGTAGGACTTTGGAACGGGGCTAAACTTTCTGTGGCCATTCACCTGGTGGCACCCCACTGACACCCTGGCAGCTTCTGGTACCAGCCCAACTTTTTATCTTATTTTTAAAAATCACATGCATGATCCATACATTTATATGTTGCAAAATGTTAAACACTTTGACTTTTCGTTCTCGATACAATTCTTCTTTAACTTATTGAGTAAGTCAAAAGATGAGCGCTAGACTTCCGGGGAACAGTGCATTCCCCCCAAAGCTAATAATACATTAAGGTGAAACAAAAGTAACAATGACAGCAAAACCAACAAACAAAAGGCTCCCAAATGTACAGCGTTCAATAAACAGGTTACAGCATACTTGAACCAATGACCTCCGGTCAGAAGTGGATGGCGTGCTGTTTCACCCGCCCCTTGCTGGTTGATGGTGGCTTACCCATCACCCATTTACTTATGCAAACACGTGCATACTTTGTGCAAAGCCGCTTAGGGACCAAAGGAAAATACAAGCTGTAGCCCATGGGGTCTCAGAGTCTGAGTGACTGAACAACAAGAAGAAGGTGATAATAGCCCCCCAGCCCCCCCTCCCCCCAGTCTAAGGCCTAAAAGGATGGCGACTGCAAAGCAAGGAGGACTAGGAGAGAAGGGGTCCTGGAAAGACGTGTGGTCTCTGGCCAGGCCGGCCCAGGGCCTAATTCTGACCCCTCTTTTCCCTGTTTGGAACAGATTCGGAAAACAGGTGGGTACCCCAGCCAACTCAGGGCCACCCAGAGATGCCACTCTGGAACCTGGCCCCTTGGTAAACCACCCCTGGGACCAGCCTAGGGGCTATGCCCAGTTCCCCTGGTCCAGGGAAGACCTGGGTCTCACTCGACCATGCAGGGTAGGATGGCTAACGCCTCCAGATTGCTAACAGCCCTCTAGAGTGCAGACGGACTGGCACCCGGCGGGGAGGAGCTTGTCAGCTACCGGCACCCGCACCCCTCCGCAGCCAACCTCTTGGGGGTCGCACTCCCTACCTCCCCTTGAAGCTGGGATGGAGAGGGGTTAACCCGAGGCAGGCCCTCTGGGAATCCCAGCCAGGCTGATCCTGGCCCCAAAGGCCGCCACGCTGGGGGCAGGACCCCACATTTCCTCCCCGGCTGGACTCTGGCTCCCTGCCGCCCCACCGCGCCCCGTGTCAGTAGCTGGTCATACTCGAGGGAGACCCCAGGTCAGCCTCTCATGAGTTCGTGCACAAGGTCTCTTCTCACCGACTCCCAGCTTCAGAGCCGCGAGCCCATGCGCTCGCCGCTATGGACTCAGGCCCCGCAGGCGGAGCCCAAACACGCCCAGGCCCCTTGCGCCAGGTCCCCGTGCTCCCTACCTGGTGCCGTCGGAGCCCCGGGAATCGATGCCCGAGCTGCCTGGCGCTAGCCGGGGCTTCGCCGCGTAACCCCTTCGTGGGCTCAGGGCGGGCGCGGGACGAGAGGCGGGTGCGGCCTGGCGGGCGCGGGCGCGGAGGCAGGGCGGGCTCCGGCCGCCAAGGCGGGTTATATGGGCGCGGGGAGGGGAGGCGCCGCGGGGAGGGGTAGCCGCCAGCGTTAGCGCCTTCCGCAGCCGGCCGGCGGGAAGGCAGCGCGGGCCGCTCAGCCGTTGGCAGGAGGAGCAAGGGGCAACAGCGCCAGGCTAGGGCCAAGGTCGCCATCCGGCGCTCCGCCCCCCCAGCTGGCCGCGTCCGAGTCGGGGTCCCGGGGCGCACTCTGCCCCGCCTCCTTCCCGCCGTCTTTTGGCGCGCGTTGCCCCTCCCGGCCCCGGCGGGGCCGCCTACCTCGGGTTGGACGCGGGCCGGGCCCCTGGGCCCTGATGCTGCGAAAACGGGACAGTGGTTCTCGGCCGGCTTAGGAGCGCGCACGTGGAGGGCAGAGGTGCTGACCCCTCGACCCGACGCCTTCCTGTCCCCGGAACGCCGCATCTTCCGGGTCCCAGTCCTCCGCCCCCACGGGCGCGAGACCCCTCAGCGCCGGGAGCAAAGGATCCACGGGGCAGGGGAAGGGCTGGGCATCGTAGGAGCGAGGCCACCCAGGTCTGCGGAGTGCGCGCACTGGCTGTGGCCTGCGGCGGGGGCGGGGGGTGGGGAGATGAAAGTGGCAACCCCAGGACCGGGATTAAGTGAAGCCGCTCGCTTCCGGGTGGTACGAGCCGGGCTCCTCCGCCCTGGGGGGCTCGCCACCTACATTGCTCACCCAGCCGAGGCCACAGCCCCGCTCCGGCTCCTGTCCGCATTGTGGATCTGCGGGAATACCCTCTAGACGCGTCTCTTTCGGCCCAGCGGGAGATGTGCCCACAGCACCCGGGGAGTAATTCCGAACACAAACACTCCCGTGTCGAAGCCGGCACCTTGCTCCCTCCCCCGGCCACCGATTCGCGCGCCAGGGGCTGGGTTTCGTTCCGCGCTGCGCAGGTATGCGCGGGTGTCCACGGCGACACATGGGTAGTGCACTGGGAATTGATTTCTACGCGCAGAGACCCGCTTCAGACCAAGACTTTCCTAGGGCGCCCACACCTGGGGCTCCATAGACCGGTCGCCCCCGCAGGGCAGACGGGGTCTTCAGGGCTTCCACCTAGTTCTGGGGCCTTGGCTGAAGAAACCAACTGGCTGGCGAGTTTTGAACTACTCAAGGCAGCGGGTACCTGCTGTGCGCTGCCTTCTGGTGCTCAACGTTACCTGCCTCAAGGCCACGGGAACCCGCGCGGCAGAGTTACCCTGGAACTGCGCGCAGCCAGGGCTGGTGCACGGGTCAGCACCTGGCCCATCTGGCTGACTCCCACACACCTTTACTGATCACCTACTGCTTGCAAGGTGCGTGGTATGGGGGTTGGGGTACCCAAAGACGAATCACACACAGGGTTTGATCTGGCCGGGGACAAAAACGGCTGGCACCGCCGAGCAGGACGCCTACATGCATCCTCTACCCGTTTGTTCTGGGAAGCTGGAGGGGGTTCCCCAGGGCACAGGACCAGGCCGGATTCGCGCGGATGCGAGTAGGACCAGGCCGGATTCGCGCGGATGCGAGTAGGGCCGGATCTCGGATCTCAGTACGTAAGAGCGGGGGCGGGTGTCCCGGTCCGCGCGATCTAGAGGCGCTGGCTGGGCCTGGCAGGGTCGCGAGGGCGAAGAGGACCAGGAGTCCCTAGTGGGCAAGAGGACAGGCCCGCGCGGGGCGGCGAGCGAGGCCAGCAGAGCCAGCGCCAGCGCAGGAGCTCGCTCGAGTCCGTGCCGTGCGGGCTGCGGCGGGGCTCTGGTCCCGGCCTGGGTGGTGTTCTCCTCGCGGGTCCGAGCGCAGGTGCGCGCGTGTGATGGACAAGCGGGCGCGCAACATCCAGGAGCTTTCTGCGCGGTGCGAGCGCCAAATTCGTTCTCTCTTGGATCAGAGAAGTTCCTAATCGCCAAGTGAGGGCCTCGCTGGAAGCATGTTGCCGGACTTACCCAAAAGACAAACGAAGAAAAACGAATATTTATTCATACTCTATGTATATATAGAATGTAATATACGTACTATGCACCACATTTCATATTCTTGTATGTATACAAATACATGAATACAAATACACAGATACAGAGGACGACACGTTTTAACTTCAGACAAGCGGATAGTTTTTAAGCATATGTGTCATATAGTATTGGGGAACATATTTATCCTGGAAAATGATTCGTTGTTTATCTAAATTCAGCTGTAGTGCACTTTCTGCATTTTATGTGGCAACCCTAGTTGATCGGGACTTCCCACACGCAAGCACCGGCGGAAATCCTGGGTGAGACCAAACACCTTGTCTGCTTTAAAGCGCTGTTGCGCGCGTTGGGCGGGGTAGCGAACTACAAGCCCCACAATGCCACGCGTCACCCGGGGTCCTGACTGGCTGCGGCACGCTTCCCGCCCTTCCGTCACTTCCGGTCGCGGAGGGGCGGTTGCGGCTGGCCGGGGTGGCGGGGCTTGGCGGTCCCCCGGGTGCAGCGGCCGCCATGAACTTCTCCGAGCTGTTCAAGCTCTCTAGCCTGCTCTGCAAGTTCTCCCCGGACGGCAAGTACCTGGTGAGCGACCGCCGGGCCTGGGCCGCAGGCGCGGCTTCCGCGAGGAGGCGCGTGTCCGCACGGGGCGGTGAGGAACCAAGGGGGTGGGGCCTACCTGGGGCCCGGAAGGAGGTAGCAGGTGTGGGCTTCGAGCAGGTGACCTGGGCAGTGGTTCCGAGCAGGGTACCTGGACACTTGCTGCGTTCTGGGAACCCGGGAAGCTGCCTGCACCTCGGTTTCCATCTGTTAAAAGCAGGTAAAAGCAACACTCTCTTAACACTTCAGGACACAGTAAACGTGGACTGTTGTTCTTCAGTCTCTCAGTCGTGTCCGACTCTTTGTGACCCCATGGGCTGCAGCACGCCAGGCTTCCCTATTCTTCACTATATCCTGGAGTTTGCGCCCTTGAGTCAGTAATGCCATCGAACCATCTCATCCTCTGTCATCCGCTTCTCCTCCTGCTCTGTCTTGCCCAGCTTCAGGGTTTTTTTCTAATGAGTTGGCTCTTGGAATCGGGTGGCCAAAGTATTGGAGTGTCAGCTTCAAAATCAGTCTTTCCAGTGAGTTTTTACGGTTGATTTCCCTTAGGATTGACTGCCCTGCTTTCCTTGCTGTCCAAGGAACTCTTAAGAGTCTTTTCCAACATCATGGCTCAAAAGCAGCAATTCTTTGGCGCTCAGCCTTCTTTATGGTCCAACTCTCACATCCATACACGACTACTGGAATAAACCATAGCTTTGACTATAAGTTGTTGTTTGTTTGTAACAAAAGGCAGGTATATAGTCCTGTTGGCTATAAAACAGTTCAGTGCTGCAGCTAACTGTTGTCACCTTTTCCAGCCCCCTTCGAGGGTCTCTACCACATGCCAGATGAATGACTTAGGTAACTAGCATTCTGTGCTCAGATAAAGAGAGTGGTCTATACTCCTGGTATCTGAGTTGCTCATTCCGTGGATGGCAGAATGGTTCTCACATCACTGAGCTCTCATACATGAAATATAAGTTTTGAAATATACAAGTATGATCAGTGTACATTCTCAGAATCTTGGGGGGAAATGTGGTGGGTGGGTGATAATCGGCATTGGAAAGACATTAAGGGAAAAAAATGCTTTTTAAAAACTGTACTTAGTTTCATTAACTATTAACTGATGCATCCTGTTTTGTCTTTTCAGTCTGAGCTTTGTCAACATTCCATTTATCCCTGAGGATGGATGTATTAATACCTCAAATTACATATTTACTTTCTTTATGGTGGCTTTATTCTGAATCACCTAGTATGGTATTCAGCTACAAAATACAAAATATCTTTAGCTTAAATGGCACCCCGAAAACCTTGGTATACTTTTCAGAATACTCCCCAATAAATTTGCTTTTTGGTCATTTATGAAACTTCCCTAGTGGCTCAGCTGGTAAAGAATCCACCTGCAATGTGGGAGACCTGGGTCCGATCCCTGGGTTGGGAAGATGCCCTGGATAAGGGAAAGGCCACCCACTCCAGTATTCTGGCCTGGAGAGTTCCATGGACTGTATAGCCATGGGACTGTGAAGAGTCTGTACACAACTGAGTGACTTTCACTCACTGACATGAAACTTCCAGTGAATTATGGAGACAAAGATTACATTTCCTCATTTAGTTTTGGTACCTTTTAGTTTTTACATTCTGATTAAAATTGTGAGCCTAGGTAGTAATGTTACTGGAACCATGTTCTTCAGAGCTCTATCCTAAATGCTGAAAAAAGTAGGCCCGTGTTGCCATTTTTAACATCTTGCAACAGATTTGATACAGTTTTTCCAAGTGTTTCTATAGACATTTCATTTCACTAGGAGTTTGTGGTAACTGATCACAGCTTTCAAAGCTACAAAGTGAAAAAATAAGCAGGGACAAAAAAAAAGCAGTATATTTGTTCTAATCAGCAGTCCATCTCGCACTCTTTTTTCCCCAGGTGGGACTCAATGGCTTTTTAAAAATGAAAGTTCATAAAACAAAAACCTAACAATCCAGTTTGACCTTGATAAGTACCAACATGAGGCAATTAACATTCAGAAGTCAGTTCTTGATTTTTGAATGATGATGCACTCTCTGGTTAATAGTTAAGTATGATCGGTCATAGAAGTCATTTGCTTGGATTTGGATATTATTAACAAATGTGGACATAAAGTAACTGTATTTTTAAGAACACTATATTAAGAGTTAAATGTTTCCAAACTCAGGTTTAGGAATAAGTTAATAGGTGTGTAAGAAACCCCCCAGCCCTCCCTCTGTCAGTCCCTTTTCCTCTCAAACGACTGCCATACTCAACACTTATGAAACGTCTGGTCACCTACTATGTGGGGTTTTCCCCACACCCAGCAGTTCTCCCCAACACCAGCTGGGTGTCCTACAGTTTGACTCTGTTTTGACACTGTCCACCAGGTGAAGGGCTCAGCCCCACAAGACTGCCCCCCACCTTGCAGACTGCAATTGAAAGTCCAGGCGGTCACCTTTGCTCCTGACCAACTGGATATAGGCTCCATGACCTCCTGTTTGGGTTCCGTTAGTTTGCTGGAGTGACTCATAGCGCTCAGAAAAACAGATTTACCATATTATTAAGGAGTGTGATAAAGGAACAGGTGAGCAGGCATATGAAGAGATAAAGAGGGTGAGATCTGGGGGTCTCGAGTGCAGGAGTTCTGTCCCCGTGGAGCTGGCAAAGAATTCTCCTGCAGTGTGGGAGACCTGAGTTTGATCTCTGGATTGCGAAGATCCCCTGGATAAGGGAAAGGCTACCCACTCCAGTATTCTGGCCTGGAGAATTCCATGGGCTGTATAGTCCATGGGGTTGCAGAGTCAGACACAACTGAGTGACTTTCACTCACTTACCCACTCAGGATGTGGGTGTGCTTGCCCACCTGGAAGCTCTGGACCCTGCATCTTTGGGATTTTTTGGAGGCTTCACCACATAGACCTGGGTGATCATTTACTCTATCTTGAGCCCTCTTTGCTGAAGAGAAGAGGAGAGCAGGGCTGAGAACTCCAAGCCTCTAGTCTTGGCTTGGTCTCTCTGGTGACAGTCCCCCCAGGAGCCCACTCAGAGTTGCCTCAGTAGAATAAGAGATGCTCCCGCCCCCCAGCAGTTTCCAAGGGTTTCATCAGGAGCCTGTGTCAGGACCTGTGAGCAGATACCAGTGTGTATTATCTGTTCTCTCATCACAGGTAGACGGACATTTATGACGTGTCCTTACACTTGCAGAATTTCAGACCTGTATGTTGACTTTCTGTTGGTTTGGGTCCAGGTTAGACACTGAACCAAAGGGAGCTGTGTTCCTGGATCGTTCTCACCGCAGCCCGGAGCCCCCTGCTTGCGCCTCACACACAGCTTGTTTGCAGGTGGTAGAACCAGAGGGGAGCTGGTTGTTCTCGGAGGGCCTTTTGCCAGTGCCGTGTCCTGCTTTAGCATTTGCCACGCAGTGAAGACAGGCGCAGAAATGACGCTGGTAGAGGTCTGCAGTAATACTTCCTCCTGGGGCTGAACAGCTGGGCACCTGGTTTTACATTTACGCTTTATCTTTCTGCTAACTCATCTTTGTTTGGAATACACTGTCCGCATGGCAAACACAAGACCATCTAGATGGAAAGCGTGTGTGCAGGGAGAGGAGGCAACCATCCTGACCAGAGGGTACGCTGCCGTCCCAAGAGCGCCCTCCTCCGGAGCCCACCCCTCCATGACCTCTCCTCTCCCCCTCCAGGCTTCCTGCGTCCAGTACCGGTTGGTGGTCAGGGATGCGAACACCCTGCAGATCCTCCAGCTATACACATGCCTGGACCAGATCCAGCACCTCGAGTGGTCGGCTGACTCACTCTTCATCCTGTGTGCCCTGTACAAGCGGGGGCTCGTGCAGGTACCTCCGGATGGATTTCCCCCCTCCCCCTAAACACAGCCCCCGCCCAGGGCCTTGTTCTGAGCCCTACTGGTACGGAGGAAGGGGCTGCACAGGTCAAAGCCTGTTTTCTTTTAACATTGTAATACTGCTCTAATAGTTTAAGTACTTTTAAAAACAAGAAAGCATGTAAATGTCCTTAATCTGTAACCTAGTTCATTCTGTAACAGGAAGTGTTCAGCAAGCAGCCCAGCTGGTTCCTGTGTTTAGGGAGTGCTGAGATGTGTCTTGCTATAGACCCCACACTTAACTAAGTGAGGTCTCAGACAGCAAAGGGAATAAAGCCTTCAAACCACTCAGTGACATCACTGAGAAGTGTGGTGCAACCCAGGACCTGTCCTTCACACTGCAGGATTCTGAGAGTTGGGCCATCTTTGCCTCCATGCAGCTCACCAGTTGTTCTTAAGCCTGAGTAGCAAATGGATTCATCTCTTTTGTGAGTCCAGGTGTGGTCCTTGGAGCAGCCAGAGTGGCACTGCAAGATAGACGAGGGCTCGGCGGGGCTGGTGGCCTCCTGCTGGAGCCCCGACGGGCGCCACATCCTCAACACGACGGAATTCCACGTGAGTGGGCACCCCAGACACCTGCCTCAGCCACAGGACAGTCACCCCTCACCCCTTGTCCTGATCACTTGGGAGGATTGGAGGGAGTGGTCTAGTGGGGAGGATGTATGTCATAAGTGGTTATGTCATACATGAGCATTATAAGCCCATGAGTGTTGTTATGTAATCTTTTTGCCCAGTTTTAATGAAAAAAGGTTTTTAAAAAGAACATCTCAAATTGTATCTTTAAGGGTTTAGACAGGTCCTTTGAGTCAACAATAGAAAAGAACTTCAGTGATGCAAAGAGCCGACTCGGTGGAAAAGACCCTGATGCTGGGAAAGATTGAGGGCAAGAGGAGAAGGGAGTGACAGAGGATGAGATGATTGGATGGCATCATTGAGTCAATGGACAAGAGTTTGAGCAAACTCGGGGAGATAGTGAACGACAGGGAAGCCTGGTGTGCTGCAGACTGTGGGGTCGCAGAGTTGGAAACAACTTAGCGACTAAACAACAACAATGCACGACTTTACATCTTTCCCTGGAGACATCTGATCTGTGTGTCTCTAACCTCCTCATTCATTTGCTCTTCAAGGCTTGGGCTCCTTTGGGATGCAGGACCCTGGGCAGGAGCTCTGAGTGGGAAGAACCTTTGAAATCCAACCGTAAATCAGAGACCGCTTGGGTGGTGTGCATATGCCTCCCAAACACATCATGTCAGGGGACTATGGGGGGTTTGGGTGTGCTAGTCCTTCATTGGCACAGCTTCTTCCAGCCCCTGCGTGTGACGTGCCTACAGTGGGTCCCCCAGAAATCCTCTGCAGAGCCTCCACTCGGACAGTCGGACCACTCCCTGTCCCTGCTGACCCCAGGCCCAGCTACCTGGCAAGGCAGAGCCACTCACCCCCTTCACTGCTTTGAGAGACTGGGGGGCATCTTGTGTGGCTTTCTCTCCTAGATGTGTTTCTCTGAGAAACATTTTTAGGTTTGCTACTATATGAAAACTTTGACTGTAGCACCCCCCCACCCCCGGCATCCCAGGGCATGCCTTCTTGGACCCCTGGATGCTGAATCCCCCAGAAATACTGGACCGTCCATGGGCTGCTGTGCCTGCTGCTGCTGCTGCTAAGTTGCTTCAGTCGTGTCTGACTCTGTGCAACCCCATAGACAGCAGCCCACCAGGTTCTCCCATCCCTGCGATTCTCCAGGCAAGAACACTGGAGTGGGTTGCCATTTCCTTCTCCAATGCAGGAAAGTGAAAAGTGAAAGTGAAATTGCTCAGTCATGCCTGACTCATAGCGACCCCATGGACTGCAGCCTACCAGGCTCCTCCGTCCATGGGATTTTCCAGGCAAGAGTACTGGAGTGGGGTGCCATTGCCTTCTGTGGCTGTGCCTGCAATAAAGCTTAATTTATCAGGGAGAAAGGGGTGCTGACTGTACTTTGAACTAAAATGCACTTATATTTAATTTTGTGTCACTTAGATAATATTGTCACAAAATGAAAACCAAACACTAAGACTGTTAAATTTAGCAATTGTGGGAGTTCTCTGCTAGTCCAATGGTTAGGACTCAGCACTTTCACCTCCGTGTCCTGGGTTTGATCCCTGGTTAGGGAACAAAGATCCTGCAAGCCACATAGCACCACCAGAAAAAAAAAATTGGCAATTGTAGATGTGAGTTTGACACATTTCTTCAGGCAGAAAACACCCTGGGACTCCTGATACTTTTACTTCAGTAAATCTCGTTTCTGCTAAGTCACTTCAGTCGTGTCCGACCCTGTGCGACCCATAGACGGCAGCCCACCAGGCTCCCCCGTCCCTGGGATTCTCCAGGCAAGAACACTGGAGTGGGTTGCCATTTCCTTCTCCAATGCATGAAAGTGAAAAGTGAAAGTGAAGTTGCTCAGTCGTGTCTGACTCTTAGCGACCCCATGGACTGCAGCCTACCAGGCTCCTCCGTCCATGGGATTTTCCAGGCAAGAGTACTGGAGTGGGGTGCCATTGCTTAGGTGCAGGCAATCTGGACCTAAGTGACTCACAACTCTTTCCGAGAATGCTAAGTTATGCTCTTTCCTTTCTCTTCCTCCCCCTTCCCCGGCAGCTGCGGATAACTGTGTGGTCCTTGTGCACAAAGTCTGTGTCCTACATCAAATACCCTAAGGCTTGTCAGCAGGGTGAGTCGTCAGAGCTACTTAGAAGCCATTTCTCTGTAGTTGTTTGGGGGTTTGGAGACCTTTTTATCCTGGAAAATTTCAAACACAGACAAAAGTAGCCTCAACTATATTTCAGCTCATAGCCAATCTTTTTTCTCTATACCCACCCCTCCCCTGATTGACTTAAAGTACATCCTGGATCTCCTAGTACTTCTCCTAGTCTCAGAGGAGGGACGAAGGGCGTATGTCCACGGTGCCCTCAGTTAACCCCCCACACGCGTTTAACTGCACCTGCGAGCTCGTCTGTGCCCCCTCCCGAATCATGAAATTACTTGATTGTCTTCTAATTAATAAACAGAAGGAAGCATCACATGATTTGAGAGGTTTTTCTGTTCTTTCTCTTGCCATCAGCGGCTTGAAGCTCACATGTGAGTGAAATGCGATTGTTCATTTATTTTTTGTTTTCATAGTTTGTATGTTAGTGTCTCTCCAGATGACACGCATGCTTCTTGGTGAAACAGCAGCTCTGTCACCTAGGTGTTCTCTTGAGGTGTGAAGTGTGGCCGAGGACTCAGTTCACCCATGTGGACCTGGAAGGGACAGTCTGACGTTTCAGCCAGATTCTCACCTTAAATTGACTTCTTCCAAATTTAAATTCAAAAGTAAAAATAGGAGCTGTAGTGACGAGCCTGCGTTGACCCAGCTGAGCTTCTTGCAGTTGATTTCCTGAGAATACAGCATCCTGTAGGGCTCCACACTTCCCCGTAACATTTAGGGGCTCATCAGGGCTCGGGGCGCCCTGTGCATCTCACAGGTTCTCTGTACGTCAGAAGCCTGATCGAGGGTATGGGGACCCTGCCTCGTGCCCACACTCTGCCGCAGACTCGGGGTCTGTGCGCTGCCTCCCCTCTTCAGACCTCTGCCTTCTCTCTCTCCTTCTAATGGGAAAACTACTGCTTCTCGATCCCAGTACCTTTCCCTCTTCTCGGCAGGAATAACCTTCACCAGGGACGGCCGCTACCTGGCGCTGGCAGAGAGGCGGGACTGCAGGGACTACGTGAGCATCTTCGTCTGCAGTGACTGGCAGCTGCTACGGGTGAGGCGCACACCAGGAGCACCAGGACCCTGGGGCGGGGGTGGGGGCGGAAGTACGTTCTTGAAGATCCCAGAAGCTCTTCTGGGTGGTGTGAGAAAGGCAGCTCCATGTTTTCAAAGGTGGGTGCTGCCTGTTACCCCATGGCACGCACACGGGCAGGTGTTCACAGGATCCGGTGAGACTGCATGGGCTCACAGGGTGTTAGCAGTTAACAGTCCCCCAGATGGGAGCTGCTAGGCTTCTTGGTGGCTCAGTGGTATTAGCGTCCACGTGCCCACATGAGGAGGAGTGAGCTGCAGGTTAATACTGACCACGTGCCTGGATGGGCAGGAGGCTGCCAGGCACAGACACCCAGGGCGGGGCTGGATCCCGGATGCTGTTGATTGGCGGCCTCCTTGACCAGGGCAGCGATGTCCTGGGAGGGTCTCCCCTGAGCTGATCTTAAAGGGGTGAGACTCAGCCGCACGGAGGCCTGAGCCACGTCGCGGATGCATGTTGCTCCGCCTATCATGGCAGGAGGACACAGTTGTAGGTGTTGCTGCCCATGGCTAGGTGAAGAGATTAAATACTGTGTTAACGCATCAGGTGTGAGATAGATGTTCGTGTATTTGTTGAAGAAGATGTTCTCAATGTCATCTGTTCCCCCCTCGCCCGCCTGGGAAGCACTTTGACACGGACACTCAGGACCTGGCAGGGATCGAGTGGGCCCCCAACGGCTGCGTGCTGGCCGTCTGGGACTCCTGCCTGGAGGTAGGGAGCCCGCTCGGGACGCTCTCTGCTTGTAGCACTGCTGTCTGTTTCTCACACTCTCTGAACGCCTCAAGCGTGAACTCTGCCTTTTTCAGATGTTGAGCTGAGGAGCTTTTATTACAAGTCTTTAGATTTAAGACCCAGCTTCCCCTTTTCCACAACGTTCTCTCTGCTCCTCCAGTACCATCCCTGTCTCCACTTCCCACCACTGTGGAGGAGGGCAGGGTCTCTGCCCAAGTCTCACTCCCCTGGGGTGGCTGTCTCACATGCCACAGGTTCAGTAATGCCTTCACTGTCTTTGCAGTACAAGGTCCTGCTCTACTCCCTGGATGGCCGGCTGCTGTCTGCCTTCTGTGCCTACGAGTGGTCTCTGGGCATCAAGTCCGTGGCCTGGAGCCCCAGCAGTCAGTTCCTGGCGATTGGGAGCTATGATGGAAAGGTGGGAGGGGGCCTGTGGGGCAAAGCCCATGCACAGCCAGCGCCCCAGAGGCTCTGACCATGTGGTTCTCCCCAGGTGCGGATTCTTAACCACGTGACTTGGAAAATGATCACGGAGTTTGGGCATCCTGCAACTGTTAATAATCCCAAAATAGTAAGTCTGGAAGTGTGTTTGAGGAAGGGATAGAAAGCTGCTCTTTGACTTTACACTATCAGTGTAAGTGTTACAGGGGCTCATGTTACATGACCTTCTGATGCTGAAACATTCTAAATGCAGATGTTCCCGTGGCCCTTGTTTCTCCTGCCATGTTCCCAAAGGGTCCCAAGTGGTGTCCTTCCCAGCCTCCTCCACCCCCATCTCCACGACTCTGGGACCAGCTCCTGCTCTGTGCCAGGCAGAGATCAGCAGGCGGCTTCTTCCCCGTGGAGCCTTCCCTGGGAGGGCAGGAAGGCTGCCTGCCAAGGGGCCCCGGGGCGGACCTTGGGAGGAAGTGGTGCAGGATCTGGGGAAGAGCGATTCAGGCAGTGTGAACAGAACAGCAGGGCAGAGGCCCTGAGGAGGGATCGAGCTCTGTTTATTTGGCAGGCCCCTGACAAGGTGTGGGAGACCGTAGGGACCCAGACAGACAGCCTTTCTCGGGTCGGGGGGTGGGGTGGGACAGTGGGAATGAGGGCAGACACCCTGGCCTCGGGGCAGGAATGAGGGCAGACACGCTGGTGAGTTGCCCACAGGTGAGGGACCCAAGTAAGACAGGTGTGGGGTGAGGAGGAAGCAGTGGGTGGGCCGCTATACAGCCCTGGGGTCTGGATGGGTTTCTGGGGAGCCTGTGTGTGGGCGGACGTCCCAACAAGGGCGGTGACTGGAGGGCCTTCTGGAGGAGCGGGAGTGGGACTGACCTGAGGCCTCACAGGGTTTGCCTCGGGTCCTTCACCCCACAGCCGTTCATCCTTCCCATCCAGCCTCTGGTGACACGTGCCCCCACCCTGGCCCATCTGTCACCGGTCTCCACTGAAATGCCGGCTGCAGGCGGGACCTCGTGGAGAAGGTCCAGGAGGGCACAGTGAGGGGCCATGGCCACACGTGCTGCCCAGGCCATCTCTCTTCCAGGTGGTGTACAAGGAGGCTGAGAAGAGTCCGCCACTGGGCCACCTGGCCTGCCCTCCGCCCCGAGTAGCGGCCGGGCCCCTGACGTCCTCAGAGAGCAAATGTGAGCCGCTCGGCTGGTTGTGCCGCCCTTGTCTTTCTCCGTTTCCTTTCTTTTCATTATGAGAAAAAGCCCTCTCGGTCCAGGGAGACTCCAGATACTCCCTTTTTTCCTTTCAATCCTTTTCCTCTCTGGCGATACCTGGTGGACAGAGTCCTCAGCTGAGAGCCAGCAGGCTGCCTGGGCTCTGGCTCCTTGGATGGAATACATGCCGTGGGTCTCCTGATTGTTGGCTGGTCCTGAGAGTGACTTTTTTTTTTAATGAATGCTGACCTTTTCTTGGGTGAGTGGGAGGCCATCAGAGGGCTCAGGGAGGAGCTGCAGCTGCATCTGTGGCACAGAGGTCACTTCTGGTTCAGTTTCATCATCCATAAAGTGGGAGTAATTGGGGCACCAGAAGAGCCACCGGGCCTGGGCCGACCACCAGCCCTGCGGTGTTGCCGGGCCCGTCACAGCTCTGGGACCACAGCCTCACGTGGGAGGGCGGGCCAGGTGCCCTTACAGCCCTGCCTTCTGTCAGACCCTGCCTGCCCCTGCTGTCACGTGTCCTTGCCCCACAGATAGCTACGCTTAGCTACTCCCCTGTTGTGGGCAGCACCGCAGACCCAGGCCGCTCGCCCACGGGGAGGCTCAGGGCGCTTTCTTTTCCCACCCAGACGAGATTGCCTCGATGCCGGTCTCCTTACAGACCCTAAAGCCGGCTGCTGACAGAGCCAACCCCAGGATCGGCATTGGGGCGCTGGCCTTCAGTCCTGACAACTACTTCCTGGCCACGAGGAACGGTCAGTGGCCCGTCCCGTGTGTGTGCTGTCCCCATCGGCCTCCTCCGGGGCCCGGACCTCCCACGCTTGCTTCTTCCCATTCTGCTGCTGCTGGCGGGGTGGACATCCTGCAGCAATAGTGTCTGGGGCCCATCGCCCCATCAGACCAGCAGCCACTCAAGCCCAAGCCTCCACGCTCTCTGCTCTGTTTGGGAAAGAGCAGGGCTCCAGGCCCACAGGATACGCCCCCCTTCCCCTTCCTGCCCCTGGGGAAGGTGGGCATCCTCAATGGTGAAAGGCTGGGGGCTGGAGCAGAGCAGCGAGGGGTGAACGTGAGCCTGGGTGCCCCTTCCTCCTCAGACAGTGTCCCCAACGCCGTGTGGATCTGGGACATCCGGAAGCTGAGACCGCTGGCGGTGCTGGAGCAGCTTTGCACTGTGCGTGCCTTCCAGTGGGGCCCACAGCAGCCCCGGCTGGCCATCTGCACGGGGGGCAGCAAGGTGTACCTGTGGTCGCCGGCAGGCTGCGTGTCGGTGCAGGTGCCCGGGGAAGGTGAGCATGGGCAGGGACACAAGCAGATGCTCTGGGGAGGCACCTGCCCGTGAACCTCAGGGCCTGCTGCTACACTTTGGGATTCCAGCTGGGTCACCCTGGGACCCGGGTCTCCCCTAACCTCTGGCCACCTGTCTTCTCCAGGTGACTTCCAGGTGCTCTCCCTGTGCTGGCATCCGAGCGGGGACTCTCTAGCCCTCCTTAGCAAGGACCACTTCTGCCTGTGCTTCCTGGAGATGGAGGAGAGCATGCGTATGGCCTTTGGGCAGCGGGGTGACTGCACGTAGGACCCGGGCGTGGTCAGGCCCAGGTGGCACACATTGGCCATGGGACAGAAGCAGAGCATCTTGGGCGAGTTTTCCTTCCAGAGGAAAGGATTTGCTTTCATTTTGCTATAGCAAGGTGTTTTTGTAAATATGTATGGAATAAACTGTAATTTTTGTTATTTAAAATAAATACTTGTTCATTTATAAAATGGCTAATGCTTACTTTTTTAAAAGGTTTAAGTCACAGGAAAGTCTTCCAGGTCAGTTTTAAATTTGGGGTTCACTTGTCTTAGGGGAAGTAACTTCACCCCAAGTGGCCAGTCCCCCATCCCACCCCACCCCACCCTCAACACAGGACCCGTTCTGCAGAGAGCCTGTGTTCCGTCCCTGAACACTCTGAAGCATGGCCTGTGTGTCACGTGGGCCTGTGCTGGAGCAGAATTGGAGATCAGGGCTGTGGGTCCCAGGGCAGCCCAGTTAAGGTCAGGTCTCTGCAGGGAGTGTCTGCCTGGAATGATCCAGGTGCTTCAGGCAGTTGGCCAGGGCTAAGAAGGACACTGGAGGAATAAGGGTTCTTCACCCTGGGCAGAGGCTGGACGGTGGGCACCACCCCTGTGGCTGTGAAAGGAGTAGGCTGTGCAAATCCCCGCAGTGCACATGGCCGGGGTCAAATCCAGTGCGGAGAACATCTCGGCTCTAAGATGCTCTCACCAAACAAGACCCTTTTTTGGTTGTTGCGCCTACTTTAAAAAAGGAACAACACTCACTGGATTATAAATGTCTTTACTAGAAGACCAAAAGCAAAAGATCAAGACCCAGGCAGAGTTGTGGCCCCTGCATCAGGATCATCACATCCATGCTGACTAGAGCTCTGCCAGCCTGGGCAGTGAGGAGGAAAGAACTTGGGGGCCAGCAGTCAGACCACTGTGGATGGACGGGGGCGGTGAGCGATGACTGCCCACGGACTGGGATCTGCACGGAGCAGCAGGAACTGAGGTGGGGCAGGCTGCTTCAGGAGACTAACATGGTTCCTTTCTGAAAGCGCTTCCTTAAAGGCAAATTAAGCAATTCCTTTTTAAAATATGCCATGACAGGACAAACCTAACAGAGATGTCAGCATCATGTGCAAAGAACTTACCAATGTGACTTTCTCAAACAAATGAGTTGTCTTAAAATAATTTTCTGGGAAGTTTTTGGGTGGGCCTGAGAAAGACGCCATCAGTATTATTCACACAATATAGATAAATTTTGGAGAAGGCAATGGCACCCCACTCTAGTACTCTTGCCTGGAAAATCCCATGGACGGAGGAGCCTGGAAGGCTGCAGTCCATGGGGTTGCTGAGGGTCGGACATGACTGAGCGACTTCACTTTCACTTTTCACTTTCATGCATTGGAGAAGGAAATGGCAACCCACTCCAGTGTTCTTGCCTGGAGAATCCCAGGGACGGGGAGCCTGGTGGGCTGGCGTCTATGGGGTCGCACAGAGTTGGACACGATTGAAGCGACTTAGCAGCATAGATTTAGGAGAAGTGTGACTTTAGGTCAACCACGCATTTCCACAAAAGCAACAGTCCATTCAGGAGCTGACAAGGCAGGCCAACTTTTGCTGAGCTGGTGGTCTGCTGGCTTCTTCCATATTAGCTTTAAGAAGATGGATTAAATCTCAAAATGCAAAACTGGACACCAACTGTACACACACTTTCAACAACGGGCACTCGGTCCCAGGCACATCCCTGGATGGAGCGAACGACACAGCTAATCACGTGACATTTATTGTTAACATGCTCCAGGGCTTGCGGGGAGGGACCACGGGGAGCCGAATGGAGACACAGGGGACTTGAAGACTGAGATCCTGGCCAGGATGCTGACAGGTTCCCTCTGCTGTGTCTGGAGCTCACGTGACCATCTGTCCAGTAGCCAGCTACAGTATTCAGTCCACCTGATTGCACTTGTGGTGCCCAGGTCTCTGAAGGTAGGGGGCCTTG
Organism: Bos mutus; assembly: GCF_027580195.1. Classification (NCBI taxonomy): domain Eukaryota; kingdom Metazoa; phylum Chordata; class Mammalia; order Artiodactyla; family Bovidae; genus Bos; species Bos mutus. Next base: position 36,618,140 of record NC_091632.1, on the reverse strand, counting down.
ACCCTGCCGGCAGAAGGGGAGCTGGGCCAAGGTCTGTCACTCCCAGAGTCCTGCTGGCCGCCTCTCCTGGCAAGAGCCCCACGTGCAGCATTTAGAAGCCGATCTTGCCTCTGGTCATGGAGTAGCCCAGCTTGGCCTCGTTGTTGATGAAGGACATGAGCCCCACGTAGGTCTCAATGAGGAGTGGACACTCCAGGACCAGCACTCCGCCCTCCTGGCCTGGCAAAGGACTCTCCTTCTGGGCTTTCTTAACAGCTTGGATTAACAGAGCCTTGAAACCATCCAACTGCAAAGAGAGAAAACATGGAGTCTGAGCAGACGATCTGCACGAGGTCCCCCACCCCTGGACAAGAGGCCTTCCCAGCCACACCCAGCGGCCCATGGGCTTACCTCCTGGGTGTGGCTTTCACCTCTGGGCTCACCCATGACAGACGACAGCTAGTCCTCACAGACCTCCCTCTTCCGCTCCAAGGCGTTTTGCCACGGGGACCCACCTGGTCCTCCCCACCACCCACCAGGCAGGCAGCAAGCAAAGGCACTTTGCTGGAAGTGGGGGGCCTGTCCCCAGTCCCATACCCCATGCCCATCACCCCCAGGTCTCCTCTCCTGCTGAGCGCACAGCTTGCCCAGCTCTAGCAGGGGCGGGGGTCAGCTGCCACACCCCGAAGCCCTTCTGGGCCCTTCTCCAAAATGACCACAGCCACCGGGGCCACGTCACAGCACCACACTGACCAGTCCCCACTTACCACACAGGGCTATCTAAGCATAACTAAAGCTTTTAAAAATTGAAAAGTTTATTTTCTCAGTTTAGCCACCGTTCAAGTGCTCAGCAGCCCCACGTGGCCACCATACTGAAAAGTGCAGGCCTGGAAGGTGCCTGTCCCCACTGGGCAGCGCTGCTGCTGCCGTCCGTGTCCTTACTTGGCACAGAGAGGCTGTCTTCTCGTCCACACCGGCCATCGGGTGTTCTATGAATGTGGTGTATGGCACGCTGGTGGACCACGGGTTCCATCTGCTGATGAAGGACGGGCGGCTCTGCTTGTCCCACTGGATGCGAATCCCAAAGCCTTCTCGCCTGCAGGGTCAGAAGACAGGGACCAGACTTCACAGGCAGGCCCGTGTCCCAGAGCACCTGCTTGGTGCTGGGTGTGGGAACAAAAAGCGGTCCCACCGGTGAAGATGAGACTGATGATGGCCATTTCACAACAGCCAAGGACCCGCGGGTCTGGACAGGAATGTCATGTCTAATAATGACAGCTTTTAGCACTTTTAAGACACAACAAACTGAGTACTTAGTTAGGCTAATCTTTACACGGTTAATAAAGTTTAACATGTAGTGCTCTAACTAAACAAATAATACTCTTCCAACTTCAAATCCTTTTTCCCAGAATACTTTATTGTTGTTTAGAATTTTGAACTTATCTTCCTGAATTTCCTACCCAAATCTCCACATCAAAACCCTAAAATTTACTGTTTAATTCAACTGAGTATACTCATGTCTAGGTTTCTCATATTTCAGAAAGCTCCCTAACTGATGAAGATCAGCTCTTGAAAGTTGTCCATTAAACATTTCCAAATTTAATCTTCAATAGTATCTGTAAACCAAAGAGATGTGCTACCTTTTTCTTTTAAAAATTAACCACAACAGGGTTTGACATGACAGCTGCCAATCCTTTCTTGGCAGGGATAAAGTGCTGAGTTCACTCTTATCTGAAGAATACCTGTGTCAGGCCTATGCTAACCGTACCCTGAATTCATTTACCACCAGCCTAATAGCTGTCTCTTGTGCCAGAATGCCTTTTAATGCACCCTGCTGGGCAGAAGTCCCCCGGGTCTATTCTAAACTCCACTGATATTAAAGCAAGACGTGCACTGGGGGCTGGTTTTGGAAGGGCTGTTGAGAAGGCCCTAGAGAGGGGCTCTATGTTGAAAAGACTTACTTGTTGAGCGATTTTGGGGGAAACTGGAATTCTCCGTAGGAGATGGTGTCCACCGCGTTTAAGGCCACCCTGACCACCTGCTGGCACTGCAGGCTGATGAAGTCGTATTTGCAGATGAGGAGCGCCTGGTCGGTGATGAGCACCAGCCGCTCCTTTTCGTTGTTCCAATGATCAACCCTACGGGCGGCAGCGGTCACCTCGGCGCTGCGGAGCGCACAAGTGCCCGGGCCCCTCCCCAGGGCGCGCCCCCTTACTCGGTCAGCAGCCACACCCCCTGGATGTCTCCGTCCTCCACGGGCCGGACCACTACGCGGATCTCCTCCACCGCCTGCTCGATGGTGCCGGGCTGCGCAGAGCGGGCGGAGCGGGGGCGGAGGTCGCCACAGGTCCCGCCCGCTCGCCCGCCCCGCCCCGCCCCCGGCCCCACAGGCCCACGCCCTCTCCCGCCCCCGCCCCCACCTCCAGCCTCACCCGGAACACGAAATACTCCTTGACGCGGGCGCGGCGCGTGGGGTCGTGGACGCTGAGCGGCCACAGCGTCTGTCGCAGCGGCGTGCCCACCCCCGGACGCCCCCCGCCACCGCCGCCGCCGCCACTACCCGGCCCGACCTCCTCGCCGGCGGCCAGCAGTGCCGTGGGGCTCGTCCCCGCCGAGTCCACCGAGTCCCGCAGCTGCAGCATCACCGCGCCCGCAGCCGAGCGACCCCGGACCGGACCCGACGCGGCCGCAGTAGCAGCCGCCACCTCCGCCTCCACTTCCACCTCCGCCGGACCCTCGGCCCCGCCCCAGGGCCCGCCCCGCACCGCGGCCCGCGCGATTGGCTCCGCCTCGCCAGTCCCGCCTCAGTCTCGAGTCCCCTCCCGCCCGCTCCGGTCCTGACGATTGGCTCTTCCCTCAGATTTCTTCCACGATTGGTCCTGCTCGCCGCCGTTACAATCGCTCCCGCCCCACCCCCCCGCCACTGCGCCGGAAGCGCACGCCGCGCTCACGCTCACTTCCTGTTTACGCTACCGGGGAAGGGCGGGACCTAGGCCGGTTGCCAAGGCGACGCGGAGGGCAAGCGGGGAGAGGGTAGTCAGGGGCTTACTGCACCAGGTCAACGCTTCTCTATTCATGTTCGGCTGAAGTGCAGCGGATCTCCGGGGAGGGACTCCTGTCCTTGCCTAGAGTGACCGGGCCCTGGACGCGCCCCCCGCTAGAGCTGATAACTTCTCTGGACTCGCCTTACGCCCTGGACGACCGCCCCCTGGATGCGGACCCCTGAAGGGGGAGACCACTTCCCTGGTCACACCTGCCCGGGGTGACTGCCGCCTGGACGCGCCCCCGCCCGGGGTGACCATCCCCTGGATTAGCTCTGCCCCTCCCAGGGGTCCGCATTGCACAGCAGGGGGAGCGCGGGCTTCGGGGACTGGAGGAGAGGAGGCCGGCGGGGCAAAGCCCCTTCCTGAGCGCCTCCTCCTTTCTGACCGCGGGTTCAGGGATGCAGCAGCGTGGACATGGCCCCCAGCGCTGTGTTAAATGCAGACGTGCTCCCCGCGGCGTGGGAAGCAGAGCTCCGACCCTGCACCACGGAAGGGAACACGGTGGAGGCACCGGGCATCATCACTCCACTGAGGGCCGAACCAGGGTTCATTGCTGTCGCTCTGCGCTTGTCCTCCCGAGAGTTAGATGTGTTCTTGTCCTGAGTGAGCTTGCCTGCGGCTAGCGGCATCCTGGGCCTCCGCAGTCCCTGCCGGGGACCTCAGCTCCCTGGTGTTGGCGCCTACAGGCCCCAAGGCAACCTCATCTCCGTCCACCTTGTCCCGTTGTCTTAGAAACCCAAGGGCTGCAGCTGTGACAGTTTACAGCTGCTCCTAAATGTCAGCACCTGTGATCCTGACCTGGTTGGTCATTTTGTCCTTCCACTGCCTGTAGCCACAGCTCCAGCTACTCCCCCCACTCCAAAAGGCTTCTTGCCTCAGTCCTGCTGTGTCCATCCTCTGATACTGGGGTTTAGCGCCCCCTCCCAAGGAGGCACTGCCATTAACTACACTCACTGCTAGTTCTTTGCTGTGTCATACAGTCACCTACTGCGTGTGTGTCCTGTGTATAATTCACTTGTGTTTGTTAGGTCATCCTGTGTGTATGTATGTGTGTGTGTGCTCACGTGCACACGCGCATACCCTATTAGGAAATTTCAAGAAACCAGCCCTTGGCATATGACTGCGCTTTGGAGTTTATAACCCCCAAATTCACAATCCTTTGAATTTCACAAGAGCTGGGGGAGGTAACCCCTCTCTTGTACACGTGCTGCAGTTGGAGAAGCAGGTCTGGAGAATGCCGCTCAGGTGCCTGGGGCTGCATAGCTGGCATAGCCGGGCTGGTCAGCCATGGCCCTCCTGGCTCTGCAGACTCAGATGCGCTCCTGGGCTGTGAAGGATTCTAGGATGGCTGGCCTGCCTTCCCAGGGCGTCTCTGGAGGTTAAGGGGGGTCACCGAGCTGTGCATACAGCAGGTCCTTGGCAGCCCCTCACCACTCCACCTGGACATAGTCATCCACAGAAACAGGAGGGATGAAAATATCACAGATGCTGAAATATTAACAGCTTTGGTACTTCACTTCCTGGGAAGACCAAGGGCTCAGAGATGGCTGAGTGTACAGAGACAGGAAAGGGCTTCTAGCCCCGCCAGCCTGCTGAGATGGTGCAGGGACAGCCACTGCTGCCCCTGGGGGACCAGGGGCCATGTCACACCCAATGGGAGGTAGCCGCTTTCTCTGGCATCCAGAGCCTCCAGCTGAGTCTGCTCTGCTGGTCCCTGCAGGGTGGGCCTGAATCAGGCCCCAGAGGGTCAGCCTGAGCGGTTGGGCTTAGGAGACCTGCTGGCCCCTCTCCTGAGTCCCCTCAGTACAGGGGCTCAGCAATGGCAGCTGGGCGAGTGGCCTCATAGGGACTTGAATCCCGGCTGCCCTGCTTCTGTCCACTGAACTGGGACCCTCAAGCCCTGTCTGCCTCAGTCTCCTTTTTTTTTACTGAGTGGAGATAATGACAGTTCCTGCTTCCTATGGCTGTTGGAAGAAGTCTGTGAGTGAGGACCTGGGACTCAGTGCCCCGCCAGACCTGGAGCCAGCTCAGTGTTAAGCATGTTCATGCTGTTCGCTGAGCTGCTACTCAGGGCCTCGTGTGCTGCAGATATCGTCTTTGCTCCGCCCACATGTGCACGTCCCATTCAACCAAGGAGAAAACAGTCCCAGAGAGGCTGTCACTTTGCAAAGGTCACGAAGAGCCCTGGAGTGCAGGGCCTGTGTCCCCGCCCCCACCCCTGCCCCCCGCTGGTGGCCCATGAGAACAGGCAGAGGAAACCCGTCCTCCACTGGATTCACTAGGAGTCCATATGTGCTCACCCACCCTAGGACACGATGACCAGGGAGACACGATCGAGCGCTGATGGCATGACTTTACAACGACCTTGATCAGGGTCAACTCAGCCGAGGAAGGAGGGATGAGAAGGAGCCATGGTTTAAAGGATGAGGCTGAAGGTGGGGAGGAGGAAGTAAGAGGGGACAGCAGTGATGCTGACAGGCGGCAGCAGTGTGGGGATGGAAGAGGCCTGGTCATTTCTGTGGGACAGCCAGCCCCACAGGACCCAGCCCGCTCATCCACACGTAGCTGTGGTGACCTTGAACTCAGTACTTAACCTTCCTGCCTCCCTCTCCTTGTCTGGAGAGCAAGAATAATGCAACCTGGCTCCCAGTTTGTCATGAGGCTCAAACGAGCTCACAGGTGCCGAGAAAGACACCTGAACATCCCTGGCTCAGGTGGTTCGTGGGCGTCGGTAGAGTCAAGGACAGGACGGGGCTGAAGAAATGGGACAAAGGCCAGTGTGAATGGACCCAGCTCTCCAGGAGGCTGGTGGGCAGAACCTAGAGCCCAGGGGTTTGGGTCTACCTAGAGCAGGAGGGCTCCGCCTGCTCAGGGATAGATGGAGAGAGCTGCGGGTGGACAGGTGGTGGGGTGCGGATGCAGTGGGGGAGCAGCATGGAGCGGTTCTGGGACATCTGCTTTCTTCGGTGGCGAGCAAGGAGTTGTTTCAGGTGGGTGTGGGGACCACCAGGAGTGCCGGGAGTCCTCAGGCAGGTTCTCAGTGGAGCCTTCCACGCAGCAGCTGGTGGGAGTGGGAGAAGCCAGTGGCTGGACTGGAGTTTGCTGGGCAGCTGTGGCCGAAGACAAGGGGAAAAGGGAGGACGAGCTCCTGTAAGTGAGTATTCGCCAAGGCCCATGAGGGGTCAGGGATGGCACCCCAGTTGTCAGCTGACAGGCTAAGCTGCCAAGATTTCAGGGATGCTGTGGAAGACAGGTGACCCCCGGATCAGAGATGATGGACTGTTATCCACAGGGAAGCCACGTCCAGAGCGTCAGCATGTTGCATGCGTCCTGAGTCCCAGCTCCCACGGGATGCTGCCATGGGGCCGCGTCACTGCAGAGAAACTGGGGCCTGTGAGCAAGCCTGGTCCTTGCCCCTCAGGGCTGCTCTGTGACCAGCGGCCCCAGGCGGGGCGGTCAGGGCCTGGCACTTGCTCCTGGCGCCCCCTGCAGGATGTGTAGGAGAGTTTCCCAGCAAGGTCAATGGAGGGGACCTTGAGTCTAGTTCTGGTATGACGGAGGCATCAGCAGATCTAATAGGCACTGGTGACCGGGAGGAGGTCATTGAGAGAATGGGACCACTGCTGACTCTCAAGCTGGACCCAGGTAATCGGAGTGTTGACGAAAATAATCATTGAGCTATCTAATATAGGAACAGAAAAGAGCCAAACTGTAGCCCGGAAGACTGCCTGTCAGATCACTCAGAGGAACTGCTCCAGAGAAGCAGGATTTTTAGCACAATTTTCTGTCTTGTCAGAACAGAGAACATCAAAGGAGTCAGGGAGACATTTCTTCAAGGTTTCAAAAAACAGACCGGCACATACACGGGGCTTCAGTGTGGCCTTGGCAACTAGGAAGGGAGTCTTATTGTGGAGGGAGTAACCAGCATTGGTGTCCCACAAGGGGAGGTGTTTAATCTTCATTTTTAACATGGGTAGTCTTTACTTCTGGTCAATGTTTCCTTTAATAATTAAAGTGAAAGTGAAGTTGCTCAGTCGTGTCCGATTCTTTGCGACCCTGTGGATTGTAGCCTACCAGGCTCCTCTGTCCATGGGATTTTCCAGGCAATAGTACTGGAGTGGATTGCCATTTCCTTCTCCAGGGGATCTTCCCAACCCAGGCATTGAACCCGGGTCTCCCACATTGTAGATAGATGCTTTACCGTCTGAGCCACCAGGGATTAAAGCAGACAAGAATTCCCTGGTGGCTCAGTGGTAAAGAACCCGCCTGCCAATGCAGGGGAATCGGGTTTGATAACCTGGTCCAGGAAGGCCCCACGTGCCGCAGAGCAACCAAGCCCGTGCTCTGGAGCCCAGGAACCGCAACTACTGAAGCCCGCACTCTTTAGAGCTGCGCTCTGCAACAAGAGAAGCCACTGCAATGAGAAGCCTGCACACCACAGCTAGAGAGTAGCCCCCACTCGCTGCAACTGGAGAAAAGCTGAGGTAGCAGGGAAGACCCAGCACAGTCAAAAATAAAATTATAAAAAATAATTAAAGCAGACATATGACCTGCCACAAACAGGCTGTTCTAGTTGGCATCAGATTCAGGCTAGCTCCTGTATAAGCCAGAATGACTTCCCCAGACCTTGGCATGTGAGGATTTCCTTCATCAGGAAGCTCCTTGAACATCTGTCCTTAAGATATTCAGAAGCAGCCATAGGACAGTGAGGTGCCTGTGAGACCACAGTCACGTGACTGAGCCCCATGAAGGCCTCTGCGTGAACTTTTATGATCTGGCAGGTGGGTGTGGAGACCCACTGGACCTGCAGTGCCCAAGACAAGCCTCAGGAGCAAGTTCCCTGTTTGTCAACCTGCCCCCAGTCCATCTGGAGCGTCTGCCTCTTCCTTCGGTCTCTCGCTGCCCTGGCGTGTGGCTGGTTTTGAAACCAGCAGTGTGGAGGGATGGAGAACAGGGTCTGACGTCTGGACGCCAGAGGCTGCAGTGGGTGCTGGAGTCGGAAGTGTCACAGAGACAGCGCTCTGCAGGGGAACAAGGACTGAGTCTTGGTCTTGGGACTGGGTGCCCAGTGATGGGTGAGCAGGGGCCAGGACTGGACAGAGGGTGGGCCCTGAGTTCCCAGGATGCTGGCAGGAGTAGGCATGACAGTGAAGATGCTGACCGGGTGTCTGAGCCTTTAGTGGATGTGGAGGGGGTGGGGCAGGTAACTTGAACATCCACAAACTCGAGAGATGGCTGGGTTGGTCACTGAGCATCCGTTGGACACCTGGCACCAGCTGTTGTGCTGACCTCATGGGGCCATCATCCCAAAGTACCACAGATGGGGGTGTTTTAACAACAGTCTGAGGCCGGAAATCCAAGGTCAGGTGTCTGCAGGGCCATGATCCCCCTGAAACCTGTAGGGGAAACTCTCTGCTGCCCTTTCCAGCCCCTGGCGGCTGCCAGAGGTCCTGAGCAGGTGGCCAGGTCACCCTGATACCCCCTCCTCCTCCTGATAACTCTCTCCCCTCTTCCATGTTGGACTCAGGCCCGCCCAGGTGACCTCATCTTAACCTGATGACACCTGCAAAGACCGCGAAACATGGCCATGGATACTGAAAGACTCCACCCCCAAACACGGCCACGGATCCCGAGTGGCAGCGGTTAGGACTCTAGTGTGACTGGGGAGGTGACGCAGTTCTCCCTGTGAGAGGGGTGGGCACGTGCTAACAGCGAGGGGGCTCAGCTGGTGCTCAGCGCTGTCCACCTGCACACAGTGGTCGTCGACGGGAGGGAACTCCTGCCGGGTCTGGCTGTGGCTGCCCCTCCCGAGCTGCGTCCCCCTGGGTTTGCACTGCCTCTCTCTTGGGACCATTGAAAGGCTGTTCCCGCTCCCACCAGCAGGTGGCAGGATCGCCCACACGGGGCCTTCAGAGCAGCGTCCTGCGCCTGGGTGTCCGTTAGCAAATAGACCATGGTCATCTCTTCCCCAGGTGAGTGGAAGGCCGCCAAGTCTCAGCTGGAAGTGTGGATTTTTAACTCCAGATGTTGTGGCTTAGTGTTTGTTTGTTTGGTTTTTTACCAAATCCAAGGATCTCACCTTTGACGTCTGCTTCTGAGGGAAAGGGAGGTCAGGCGCACGCCTGTGGGAACTGCAGGGGCAGGACCTCAGAGCTGCCAGGGTTCCGGGGGTTCTGGGGCTCTGCATCAGAGGTTAAGGCAGAGCCCAGGGACTACTCTGTGGGCCACACTCACCTTCCAGAGACAGCTGCCCTCTGGGCGAGGCCTGTCTCTCCTGGGGAACCAGGCTGTGGACTCAGGGCTGGTCAGAGGCCGGACAGTGCTTGCTGGCTGCCCTGGCCCTGGAGACCCACCTGAGAGCTGCCGTGTGGTGCACTGGGGAGACTGCTCTTGATCTTTAGTAGATTTCTTTCAACAAACAAACACCCCGTCCAGCAGACAGGGTTGGGGGAAGCCCTGGCCTTGGGCAAGGAGGGGGCGGGCTTCCAAACATCCTGACTTTAAGGCATATGAGCAGGACATGGGGAGACAGGAAGACATGGACACAGTACTCCTGCAGTGTCTAAAGGCTGAGTCATCTCCATGGTAACTTTCATCATGTCCTGCACTCTGATGGAGAGGACTGGCTCCCTCTGCCCATACCCTGCTGCCCACCTCACCACGCCCAGGAGCCCCTAGTGCCCTGTGCCCATCTGGCGGGAGCTGAGGTGTGAAGATGGAACCCAGGGAAGGTCTGGCCACATGGATGTGCTGCCCTTGGGCGAGTGGGTTCAGGAGGGTCACTGGGTGATACTGGGATAGGGTTGGGGGCCAGGAGGTCTTGGAAAGGTCATTGCCTGGGACTGGGGCATCTGCCCTGGTTCTGGTCAGCATGGGAGTCAAGGGGTGACAGGAAGGGGGACACATTGACTGTTCCCAAGAAATGCCAGGGCTGCACCGTGGGGAGTGTGTCCAGCAACAGCAAATTCCCGTGTCTCCCAGACTCGGTGTCAGGAGGAGCCTTTGCCTGCCCCCAAGGACATGTGCTTCTGAGTAGGCGGGCAGGAAGGGCCCCCCGGCATGCCCCGTGCTCTGCTACCTCCTCTGTGGGCCCCCAGGGCAGGCGCTGGGCCGCCTTGTCACGGCTGTACGTGTGCCCTATAGCTGCTGTGAGAAACGACCACAATCTGGGTGTCAAAATGAAGGAAAGCTGCTCTCTCACAGTCTGGAGGCTGGAGCCTGAGAAAGAGGAGCAGCCAGGCTGGTCCCTCTGGAGGCTGCAGGGAGTGTCTTCTCTGTGCTCCTCTCCCAGCTTCTGGTGGTGGCTGCAGTCTCCTGCGTCCCTGGGCTTGTGGGTGTGCCCCTCCCATCCTGCCTGCATGTGGCCACAATGCTGCCCTGATGTCTCCCTGTGTCTCAGGTCGCCTCCTTCTAAGTATCTTCTTTCTGGAAGCTTCCTTAAGGAACCTCAGATTGGACTTGTATTTATTTGTTATTTATCTATTTCTGGCTGTGCGGCGTGTGGAATCTTGGTTCCCTGACCTGGGGTCAAACCTGTGCCCCGGACCACCAGGGAAGTTCCCTCTTTCTCTTACAAGGACACCTGTCGTTGGGCTGAGGGTAAGTCCAGGGCAGTTTCTTTCTGATATCCTTAACTTATATCTACAGAGACCCTTTTCCCATGTCTGGTCACATTTGCTGGTCCTGGGGGCCAGGGCTTAGAAAGATGACTTTTCAGGGGATACAGCTCAATCTGGCACTGGTGCATGAGTGGGTGGTTTTCTGCTCGCAAGGTTGGCAGGGATCTGTAACCCCCTTCTTGATGCCCCTTCCCTCACCCCCAGGTAAAGGGAGGGAAGGGTGAAGGGGGCGAGCCAAGCCTGTCTGTCCACTGAGCAGTAGTCAACTTGCTGTCCAGCCAATAGGCCATCAGATCAGTGGCCGAGCAGGAACCGGATTCTGGGCCAATACTCTGCCGTTCCTGGCCCACCACGTGGATGGAGGCAGAGAGAGGCACTGGGCGTCACCCAGGGCTGCACAGTAGAGGGGCCCTGACCCTGGCGTCTGCTCCAGAATCCTGGCCCACCCACCCTCTCCGGCCCCGTCGCACAGCCTGACTGTGTTTGCATGGGTGGCCTCTTTGGTGTCAGTCTCTCTTGGGGGTGAAAGAGGAGGTTTAGAACTAGACTCTGGAAGCAGAGCCTGAGAGCATCCATCTGGCTGGAGAGGCGTTTGGCGTAGGGTTTTGGATGCCCTGCTTAACTCGTCATCTGGTCCAGAGAGGGGTGATACTGGATTTGAGGTCCCCTCCCAGTGGGAAATGGTGGGCTTCCCCCTACACATACACACACACTATCGCAGGCGCCCAACCCCCTGTGGACACTGCTTATACCAGGCCCTCTCTTCTGGAACCTGAAAATGCCTTTGGCACTAAGTAATTTGCTTACTCTCCTGTCAAGGAGAGGTGTCTGTAAAAATTCAGACAGAATACTGGATTCTTCTCTTGGATTGCCAACAAGTCCAGCTCAGGGAGCCGCAGAGGCTGTGCTAGGCCATCTCTGCAGGACCCTGTCTTCCAATTTCCTGGGACTGGGCGCCACCGAGGAGGTGAGGGGCTGCAGCTTGGCGTGGGAGAGGGAGCAGGTGGCTGTGTGAGGGGCCAGCCAGGCTGGGAGCACGCCTCTTCCTCCGCCCCACCTTATTTCCCTTGGGCCAAAGGCTATTTTTATCATTTCCAGCAAAGAATGGGACCAAAACATCAACAAGCAGTGTCTTTTAAAAGTGCTCTTCATGAAAGGCTCACGTTCGGGGCGCCTTCTGGGCCTGTGTCCCTGCAAACACTCGGGATCCTGACTACCAGCTTCCCGTCTGCACCTTGTAAACTGAGCCAGTGATCCCAGGCTGGAGTTGGGAGGTTTGGCTATAGTTGGTCTAGTGGCCTCGGAGATGGGAAATTGGACTGAGCAGAATTCCATCCCCTGCAACCCAGCTCCAGCTCAAAGAGAGTAAAGCCTTAGCCTATGGAGGCCACGTGGGTGAGGCGTGGGGACCGGAGGGCTTCAGTGGACTGGTGAGGAATGCACATCGCCTCCACTGTCAGAGTAAATCTCCCCCCCTCACGCTTCTTGACTTCCTCCGAGTTGGATCACTATGAAGTTGCCAGATCTTCTGGAATTAATGAGTATGTTTAACAAAATTCTAATGAAAAGTCTGAAGCAACTTTGAAAGTGCTGGATAAGGGACTCCAAAGTTTATTTGGAAGAAAGATGGGTGAAAATTCCCAGCATAATTTGCAGTTAAATAAGGGTGAAGCGGGTCCCTTCATGGATTTCACCCTTGTCACGGCGAAGCAGCTTGTGTGCCTCAGTGAGTCTCTGAGCTGTGCTGTGCAGGGCCGTCTGCAGGACGTGCTCACTGCAGGAGGGTATGGCAAACCACGCCAGCGCTCTTGCTGTGAGAACCCTGTGGACAGTATGAAAAGGCACAAAGGTGTGACCCTGGAAGATGAACCTCCCACATTGGAAGGTGTCCAATATGCTGCTGGGGAGATTGGAGGATAATTACTAATAGCTCCAGGAAGAATGAAGCGGCTGGGCCAAAGCACAAACGATGCTTAGCTGCAGATGTGTCTTGTGGTGAAAGTAAAGTCTGATGCTGTAGAGAACAATATTGCATAGGAACCTGGAATGTTAGGTCCATGAATCAAGGTAAATTGGAGTAGTCCAGCAGGAGATGGCAAGAGTGAACACCGACATCTTAGGAATCAGTGAACCAGAATGGACGGAAATGGGTGAATTTAATTCTGATGACCATTATATCTACTACTGTGGGCAAGAATCCTTTTGAAGAAATGGAGTAGCCCTCATAATCAACAAGAGAGTCTGAAATGCAGTACTTGAGTGCAATCTCAAAATGACAGAATGATCTCAGTTTGTTTCCAAAGCAAACCAAGACTGCCTCCAAGTCTATGCCCCAACCACTAATGCCAAAGAACCTGAAGTTGATTGGTTCTATGAAGGCCTACATGACCTTCTAGAACTAACACCAAAAAAAGATGTCCTTTTCATCACAGGGGACTGGAATCCAAAAGTAGGAAGTCAAGAGATACCTGGAATAATAGACAAATTTGGCCTTGGAATACAAATTGAAGCAGGGCAAAGTCTAACAGAGTTTTGTTAAGAGAACAGACTGGTCAACAGAGGGTCAGCAAACACCCTCTTCTGACCACACAAGAGACCACTCTACACATGACCATCACCAATTGACCTCTAATGAAATTAAATTGATTGTATTCTTTGTAGCCGAAGATGGAGAAGCTCTATACAGTCAGCAAAAACAAGACCAGGAGTTGACTGTGGCTCAGATCATGAGCTCCTTATTGCCAAGTTCAGGCTTAAACTGAAAAAGTAGGGAAAATCATTAGACCATTCAGGTATGAGCTAAATCAAATCCCTTATGATTATACAGTGGAGGTGATAAATAGATTCAAGGGATTAGACTTTGTAGGTTGAGTGCCTGAAGAACTATGGACAGAGGTTTGTACCACTGTACAGGAGGCAATGACTAAAACCATCCCCAAGAAAAAGAAATGCAAAAAGGCAAAGTGGTTGTCTGAGGAGGCCTTACAAATAGCTGAGAAAAGAAGGGATGTGAAAGACAAAGGAGAAAGGGAAAGATGTACTCAACTGAACGCAGAGTTCCAGAAAATAGCAAGGAGAGATAAGAAAGCCTTCTTGCATGCCAAGGTGACATACAGAAAGAAAACTGTATTTCTGATCTTCCCCAACTCAGTGCCTATCTCTAGGCACCGGGGAAATAGCAGGGCAGACTGTAGGCTTGGGGACACACACTCAGAAACCTACATTTTCTGGAAGCATCACCAACTACCCCAAGACTGAAACTACAGACCAGGAAAATGTTTGCAATGTCCCATAAACTGTCACTTTATCATGAAAATGGACAAAGATGGAAAATTCTTAGGGAATATTTATTGCATTCTAATTAGATGGATTACTAAAAAGGTTGTTTGAGTTAAGTCCATTTATAAAAGTGTACGAAACACATATGTGGGCTTCAGTGGTAAAGAATCTGCATACCAATGCAGGAGACACGAGTTTGATCCCTGGGTCAGGAAGATACCCTGGAGAAGGAAATGGCAACCCATTCCAGGATTCTTGCCTGGGGAATCCCATGGACGGAGGAGCCTGGTGGGCTACAGCTCACAAGGCACAAGAGTCGAACATGACTTAGCAACTGAACAACAACAATGAACACATATCTACTATTTAATTCACTTCCGTTCTTTTCTTACAGAAGGACCCATCTTATTTGTTTTAGGGCCCTTCACACTTGGGGACCCTCCCATCAGCAGCCTCCATTTTAACCCACAGGACCCACCCAGATTCTTTCCTCCCTCCTCTGAGGAGCTGGAGAAGGTTCTGAAAGGATGCAGCCCCCTCAGCCTATGTTGAGGGGGCTGGGATGGGGTCCCTCGAGGAGCTGGTGAACAGTTGAAGCTGCTCACTCACTCATTCAGTGCACACTTATCCAGCTGTTTCATGCCAAGTACAGCTCTGGAGGGGAGGGGGGGGGTCAGGTCTTTGAAGGTAGACAGCAGGTGGGCCACGAGGAAACTCTCTGGTGGAGGGACTCGAACCCCAGGCAGGGCCTCACATTCACTCGGGAACTCGAGGGCTCTCTTAGGGCAGGCTCGTAAGATACCAGGTGTCAGGGAGCCCAGAAGGAGCATGGGCCCTAGGGTGGACCAGTCCTGCCACTGGGATGCCAGTGAGGGGTGGGGGGTGAGGTTGAGCAGAGGGCACACAGGACCATGTCTGGGGCATCACCGAGCAGGGGTGCTGACCTGTGTTTGTGGTTTCAGAAGATGGTGAAATCACCCTGCTGTGGACTGAACTGTTTTTTTGTTCAGTCGCTCAATCATGTCCGACTCTTTCTGACCCCATGGACTGCAGCACGCCAGGCTTCTCTGTCCTTCACCATCTCCTGGAGCTTGTTCAAACTAATGTCCATCAAGTTGGTGATGCCATCCACCCATCTCATCTTTTTTCGTCCGCTTCTTCTCCTGCCCTCAATGTTTCCCGGCATCAGGGTCTTTTCAAATGAGTCTGCTCTTCCCATCAGGTGGCCAAAGTATTGGAGCTTCAGCCTCACCATCAGCCCTTCCAATGAATATTCAGGGTTGATTTCCTTTACCATTGATTGACCGGTTTGATCTCCTTGCAGTCCAAGGGACTCTCAAGAGTCTTCTCCAACACCACAGTTCAAAAGCATCAATTCTTCAGCGCTCATCCTTCTTTATGGTCCAGCTCTCACATTGATACATGACTACTGGAAAAACCATAGCTTTGACCACATGGACCTCTCTAGGCAAAGTAATGTCTCTGCTTATCCACAGGTTGAAGCCCTACTCCTCAATGTGAATGTATATGGAGCCTGGCCTTTAAGGAGGTGAAAGTGAAAGTCCCTCAGTTGTGTCCGACTCTTTGAGACTCCATTGACTATATAGTCCATGGAACTCTCCAGGCCAGAATATTAGAGTAGGTAGCCTTTCCCTTCAGGGCGTCTTCCCAACCCAGGGATGGAACCCAGGTCTTCCGCATTGCAGGAGGATTCTTTACAAGCTGAGCCACCAGGGAAGCCCAAGGAGGGTGACTATAGTTAAATGAGGTAATGGGGTGGGGCCCTGGTCCCAGGTGTCTGGCTTTGTCTAAGAAGCAGACACCAGAGCTGCTGTCTCTCTCACCCCTTTGCCCCCCAGGTGAGCTCACACCAGGAGGCAGTCTCTGCAGGTCAGGAAGAGGGCCTCCCCAGGAACCCAGAGAGTCAGCATCTTGACCTTGGGCGTCCAGTGTCCAGAAGGAGATAAATCACCGTCTGGTCGTGTTGACCCAGACACCTTGAGGGGCTGCTGGACTGGCCGGACTTCCCTCTACTCTCCGAGATCCAGTGGTTTTCTTAGCTGCACAGGTTTAGTGAAGGTCCCAGAGACAGCTCGCCCTGTCCAGTTCCAGGATCTGCAGTTTATTAGGGCCGACTTGGGGGTGCTGGCTGCTTCCGCTCTGACCTTAGTTTCCCCATTCGTGCAGCAGGGTGGCGGCGGGACTGGCCCGACAGAGACCCACCTCCCCCAGGATAACGAGGGGCTGGGGCCCAGCGTCCTGGAGAACTGCCTTTCCACGGGTGAGGGGCGAGATCTCTGCTGCTCCACCTTTGGTCTCCCGAGTCGCACGGAACCTGGGACTTTCAGCCGGAGAGGAGGGGGAAGCGCGAGTGGGCAGCGAGGGGGTGGGGGCGAGGACCTAGGCGGGTTGTGGGCGGGGCTGTGGGCCGAGGAAGGCGGGGCTGGGGCGGAGCGTCTGGGCGAGGACGGGGTATGGGCCGGGGTCTGCGCCCGGGGGTGTGCCGGGGGCGGGGCGAGACCGGGGTAGGAGGGATCGGGTATGTCTGGGCGGTGGGCGGAGTCGGGGCTGGGGTCGGAGCAGGGGGCGTGGCGGAGGTGGGCCGCTTCTCCCTCGCCGGGCTTGAAGTGCACTGGGCTCCCCGCGCCGGGGCGGGTATCTGGCTGGATGCATTCAGGCGCACAGGACTCCGCGTTGCCCTCCAGCGCGGGCTCGAAACCGGGGCCCTGCCCACCTGCGGCGACCTCACGCTCGGCGGGACCGGGCGCGGCACCTGTGGCTGCCCCCGCCGGGTCCCCCGGGCCATGGCGCACGTGGAGGAGGCGGCTACGAGCGCCCGCCTGGGCCGCCTGTGAGCGCGGGACCGTAGGAGGGACCCGGCGCGACGCCGCGGGCACTATGCCTTTCCTTCCGGAGGCGGGGGCGGCGGGGCGCGCCGTGGCCCTGGCCCTGGTGCTGCTGCTCCCCGCAGTACCCACGGGCGCCGGCGCCCTGCTCCGCCTGCAACCGGGCATGTGAGTAGCCGGGGCGGGCGCGGGAGGCTGGAGGGACGTCCGGAGACCCCGAGTCTTCGGCGGCTTTTCCCCCGGGTCCCTAAGAACTATGGGCTCTTTGCCTTAACTGGGGAGGGGGAGGTTAAGAGACAAGGATCGGGGGTTGGGTCTGGGGGAGCCTCCGTGGTAGGGCCACCCGGCCTCTCCCCTTCCCCTTCTTCGTCTGCCTGAACTCTGACCGCGGGTTTGCACGTTGGGAGGAATCGGCGCCCCGCGAGGTGAGGGAGTCTGGGCAGGTCTGGCCGGGCAGCTTGGAGAAGGCTGAGAGGAAGCAGCGCGTGCCCACTTCCTTCCAGAGCCTGTCTCCTGGGGCCGGGGTCCTGTGCCCAGACAGGGGGCCGCTTGGGCTTGGTTTCTGTGTTAAATATGCGGGCTTTGGGGCTGGGAGACAGGAGAAGGAATTCAGTTACAGAATGGGCAGGAAGAGAGGGTCAGGGAGCCAGCCGAGATGAATTTAATTTTGAAAGATGATTCCTCAGCGGGCCGTTTTAGCGGTCTCTTTTAAACAGCAAATCGATCCTTGTGTTGGCCTCAGAGGAAAACTGGTGCGAAGTGAGCCGGTCTGGAGGAGGAGGGTGGGGGGAGGGCCTGCTGGCGCCCCGCGCTCTCCGCAGGGTATTGGGCCTGGGGCCCTCGGAGCTTGGAAAGGCTGCTGAGGGGCTACAGGAGGACTGCGAGGGGCCTTGGCGGGGGCTTCCTGTGCCGGGCTCCGCCAGCCCTGAGGGCTGGGTGCACCTGGCTCTCCAGACTGAAAGGACAGGCTTCCAGGCAGAGCTGGGGAGGGGGCAAATCCATGCCCCCAGGCCCCCGGGGTCTTGCTTTACTCCAAGAAAGATTCTTCTGTGGCCTTTTAAAGGAGCAGATCTGGGGCCTGAGCCCCGACTCTCCACGTGACATCTCCCCTGACATTGCTCTTTGCTGTGACCCCAGGGAGTTTAGTTTGTCCAGGGGAAGCGGTGGCCTCTCAGCCTGCCTGCTCTTCACGTGGTCGGCCCAGGCTCCCCAGAATCCCTGGGTGCTGGTCAGGGTGGATGCTGAACAGAGGACTCTGCTCTTAAGAGGGGCTTCTGCCCCTGTGGGCTGGTGGGGACCGCTGGTTGCCCTTTCCCCGACCCCGGGGAGTGAACCTGTCCTTTGAGGTATACCCATTCAGCCAGGGCTCACCCAGCCCTGGGAGGGCTTTCTCCCAGCTGGCAGAGGACTGCAGGAGAGTTCAGACTTCCTCTGTTCACTTTTCCCAAAGCCTCCTCCTGGCCCCTCACCTCCACTCTTCAGACCCTTCAAGGCCCCGCCCACCAGTCCTCCTCCTGGAGAGCCTCCCACCTGTGTGTGGGGGGGTGGCTGCCCTCTGGGGCCTGTGCCCATGTTTCTTGTCCTGGGGCGCAGTCACTCCACTCTCAGATGCCCCCTGTCATGTTGACTTCCTTGCTGCCTGGGAGCAGACCTTCCCAGTCATGTCTGTAAGCACCTGCCACCTTCCCAGACCCTCAGTGGCACCACAGTGAGAGTGCTGGCTGGCTGAATGATTGGGGGTGCTTTTTTGCTAGACTTCTGAGAAACCTTATGAATGGGCCCATCCTGCAGCTCATTCTGCCCAGAAAGGAGGCAGGAGCCAGTGGGCCCTTGGAGGCCCCAGAATTGGCTCCTTGCTGCCTGCACACCAAAAGCGGGGCCTGGAGAGCAGTGAGGGCCCCAGAAGGTCCTGACCCCTGTGTCACTTCCCTTCACGGACAGCTTCACCCTCCCTGGCTGGCTCAACAATCCTATGATGGGCCTGTGGGAAGGTGAGGCGGGAGGATGCTCTAAGGGGGGTTCCCACTTACTGGTGGCTCTGAGACCCTGGGGACCTGCAGGGGTGATGTGGCTGGTCCTTTGGCTCTTGCTGGCTGATGGGTCCAGATTCCAAATGAGACAATGCTTATTTATTTACTTAATTACATCTCCGAAGTGAACCTCTTCTGCTACGGAAAGATGCTGGCCTTTCTCTCCAGGGCCTGGGCTGACTGCTGACAGTGTGCTGGGCTGGTCAAGACAGGGCTGTGGGAGCAGTGTCTGAGCACAGGGAGCTCTGACCTACCTCAGCCCAAGGCTGCAAGGCTCAGAAGAGGCATCTTCTCACAGCCCTGCTTCCCTGGGGCTGGAGTCCTCTGGGCAGCTCTGCTAGGAAAATGTCCAGTACTCCAGAATCAGCTCATTAGACTGACCCCTCCCACCTGGAGAGGAACAGGCCCTCCAAGCTCAAGTCCCCTCTTACAAGCAACTCCTGAACCCATTGGCCCTGAGCACTGCATGGTCCCCATTCGCTGAGGCTTCCTCTGGCCATTCGAAGGCCCCTGCTCACTGGTCAGGGAGCTTGAAAACTGAACTGTACTTTCATGGCCTGTGAGCAGCTCGCAGTCACTGGGCCCTGCCTGTCCGCCTCTCCTGGGGGCAGAGGCTGTTCTGGGTGGAGGGAGAAGGCAGGGAAGGGGCACTCCCCTCACCAGCCGCCCTGTGCCAGGCCAGGCTGTGTGTTTGGTGCCGGGCGTGAGCTTGACGTTGCGATCATTTCTCCATTTGTCCAGTGGGAGGACCTGGGTGTCTGAGGGTGGTCTGCCCGGGTCACAGCGTCCTTGGGACCTCAAGGCTGGACCTGGGCTCGTCCAAGCTCAGAGCGCCGAGCGTCCCCTCGTGCATACTGCATCCAAGCCAGG
Source organism: Bos mutus (assembly GCF_027580195.1). NCBI lineage: Eukaryota > Metazoa > Chordata > Mammalia > Artiodactyla > Bovidae > Bos > Bos mutus. The sequence continues at coordinate 36,598,473 of NC_091632.1, read as the reverse complement.
AGGCCACTAAAAAATGGAGCCTGTAAAAACAGACAGGACAGAGACACTTCTCAGCAACCCAGCCCCCTCCTAGACCCGGGGGTGTGTGCAGTCAGGCTTCCCCAGCTGCGTGTGCATGGCTGGCTCCCTTGCCCTGTGCCCTGGTTTCGTCCTCACCTCTTCACCCTGGCGTCTAGTTCTTGGGGTCCAGGAACTGCCCACCCTGGAGGGACGTGTCTCACTCCTACCCTTGCAGCTCCAGGAGCCCTGCTCTGCCCCCGATACCAGATGGCCCATGCTGGCATGAGCACTGCCCCTTACAAAGCTCTGCTCACTTTGCAGTTGAGGAAGCACCTCCCGCCCCCCAGATGGGCAGTGGGTTCGTTTCAGGAGCAGAGGGCCCGAGCAGGGACTCCTGCCCGCCCTGCTCCCAACCTCCCAACCTCGGGAGTCTTTTCTGTGCCTCCTCCCACCTGCCTCTTTGTTTCCCCCTCCGCCCTCCCCCACCATTTCCTCCTTCTTTCCAAATGGAAAAGCCAGCTCCGCTTGTACTTCTGAGGTGCCGGAAACTTCCCAGAGGAGAAAGTCGTTCCAGGCTCGCCCCTCCTCCCTTGAATGGTTTTCAGCACGCAGTAGCCAGGCGGCCTGCCTGCCAGCCTAGGGGACCAGAGTCACGCAGGGGCCTCAGGGGGCGGGGACAGGGGGCAGCGGACGGGAGAGTGACCAGAGCAGATGTGGCTGAAGGGCTGCGTGCCGCCTCGTCGTGGTCATCCCGCTGGTCAGCATCCCTCAGCCCACGTGGCTGAAGTTTGAGGTGGAGGTTCAGAGGCGGCCCTGTGCATCCTTTTTCTCCTGAATATCCGTGCTCTTGAGGCCCGGCCTCTGCAGGCCCGGGGTGGGCACTGGGCTCGGTGCCCTCACCCGGGGCCTGGCCTCAAGTCTGGACAGCTGGACCCCCGAGAGCAAGCATGCAGGGGGGTTGGAGTTGGTGATGGGGGTGCTGACTGTCTGTCTCTGTCCCAGGCCCCACGTGTGTGCGGAGCAGGAGCTGACTCTGGTGGGCCGCCGCCAGCCCTGTGTGCGGGCCTTCAGCCGCACAGTGCCCGTGTGGAGGCCGGGTTGTGGGCGGCAGGCTTGGTGTGTCAGCCACGAGCGCAGGTATGTGCAAGGGTCCCAAGGCCCCGTGTGGGGGTGGGGACTCAGCTCACCCCCGCTGCTGCATGGAGTGCAGGGAGGGGGCAGTGTGGCTGGGACGGGGCTGTCCTGGTCTCAGGGCACAGCCCCCCCGCAGTGCCCCACATCTGAGGTCAAGGCCCCTGACACTGCCTTGGGGTATGGCTACCATGGAGGCTATTCCCAGACTGTACACCCGTGCTCAGCGGCCACCTGGGGCCTGGTGGGTGGGGGCAGACCCCGTGGTGAGGGGGCCTGTGAGGAGGAGGAGGGGACCCTGCAGGGAGAGGTGCTGGCCATCCATGCAGGAGGGTGAGAGTGGGGCGCTCAGCCTGCTGAGGTCCCGCCTGCCGGCGGCTGCTACCTGCCCCTGAGCCCGTGTGAAACCTCTATTGCTCAAGATTTTATTTCAAAATCAAGCGGAGGGAGTGCCTTTGCCTGCTTCTCCTCTTCTGGCAGGTTCTGGAATCTGCCTGATTGCAGAGCTGGGTGGGGCGGGGTGAGAAGGGCCTTCCGTCCCTCCCTCTTCTGAGGGGGTGTGCCGAGGAGGTGTGCCGTCCAGCCTCTCGGCTAGGTCTTCAGGATGTGAACCTGCTGGGTCTGCCCCAGGGAGCAGGGGCCGTGACCTTTGTTTTAAATGTTTGCTGTCCCATCACACCTGTGCAGTTCTCACCGTGGTTCTCAGCTGGGGGCTGAGGGGTTCATCTCCCTCCCGGGGCCTTCACAGCGTCTGGAGAGTGTGGGTTGTGGAAGTTGAGCTGGGAGGACGGGGCAGGTGGAGGCAAGGACAGCCCCTCTACCAGGACGGTCCCGCCCCCAGGGTCAGGAGGGCTGAGGCTGGGCCCTGCCGGCGAAGGGGAAGTTAGCCTGTCGTTTCCTCAGAGATGTGCATCTCTTTGTCTTTCCTGGCCCCACGTGTGTGTGGGTGTAGGTGTGTTTGTAAAACAGGAATGAGGTCACATCAGCTGCATCCCCACCCCCCCATAGCTTTCGGGGAAAGGGCGCTACTTTGGAAGCAGCCAGAAGCCCTGTGGTCCCTGGGTTGGAGGGTGGGTGGGTGGGTGGCACTGCTAGAGAGGCTCCTGTGACTGGCCATTTCTCCAGGCTGTCCTGGGCAGGGCGGGTGCAGCTTTTTCAAGGTGACTGGTGCCTCAGCTTCCTGGCAGGGCACCTGGGCACTGCTGGGGAACGTCCATCTGCTGGGGAGCCGTGCTGCCTAGCCATGTGCAGCCTGTGTCGAGGGTCCGTGTTTTGGGTCCCAGTTTCCTGGGAAGGCTCAGGCAGGGCTCTGGATCCTTTCCTTGCACTGCTCAGCCCGGTATCTGGGACCCTACCCCCCGAAACTCAGCAGGGCCACCTCCAGGTTCCGAGGGAGCAGTGTGGGCCCCGGCTCCATGGCGACTGCTGTCCAGTCTGCCTGGCTCTGGGCTGGAGCAGGGGCACAGGTTCCTCTGTTGGGCTGTCTCACTCCAGGTGAGCACAGACACCTTACCACCTCGGTGCCCATGGCGGTCAGTGTCCTATAGAGTTTCCTGGGGTCGGTGCTGAGGGCATGTGGGCGTCCCAGTCTCATTTTGACTCTGGAGGGCTCCCTGCTTTGTTAATATGTCTTGTCCCCTCTCACGATGCTCATGGCTGAGGCCTCCATGCCGGCATCGTCCAGCTGGCCCTTCCGTGGCTGTGGAGGCTATGGCCAGTGTTAAGGAGGCTTCAGCGGCTGGCCCACTCCTGTAAGACCCCACAGAGGCTCCAGCTTTATCGTGTTGAGCTCCCAGCCCTCCCTCCCGCTCTGCCAGACCAGCGTCCAGCCCTCCTTGGTCCACTCTTATGTGATCAGCCACGGGCCAGGCCACACATGTGACAGCTCCGTGGTGGCTGCTGTTTCTCCTGCAGCCACAGTGACGTCTGTATCTGGTTCCTGGGCTGGTGGGCTTGCTGCATGGCCCTGGCGGGGCTGGGTGGGGTGGCACGGGTCTGCTCTGGTTCCTGGGCTGGTGGGCTTGCTGCATGGCCCTGGCGGGGCTGGGTGGGGTGGCACGGGTCTGCATCCTGGCCCAGAGCAGCCAAGGCTGTGACAACACCTGAGAGGCTGGACGAGGGTTCTTGCTTATGTCCCCCAGTGAGCATTTCCCCAACAAACCCAACACAGACTGCCCCAGGGTGAGGGAGCTTGGGCTGTGTGCCCCCCAGGGGCACAAAGGAACAGGTGAGGAGGGAGAGGATGCTTGAGCATGAAGCTTACACATGAGTCCCCACCAGGCCCCTCCCCTGTCCCACTGTGCCGGGGCCTGGGCTTCTCAGGGACCACACAAGGTGAGGAGGGGATGTCAGCCTGGTAGCCATGTCCCCCGTCCACCCCGGCCTTGCGAAAACTGGCTCCTGGCCGTGGCGGGGGCCCATGTGACTGTCCCACATGAGGTGTCCCATGTGAGCTGCAGCAGGGGCTGCAGTCTGACCCGCTGTCTCCAAGGGTCACTGGCTTTAGGGGCCATCGGGGAGGGTGGCCGACCAGCCAGGTCACTGGGAGGAGCAGCACGTAGCCCAGGGAGCGGGTAAATATTTACGGCGGAAGGGTCCGTCTGCTTTGCCAGACATTGTCCGCGCCGTGGTAGGCCTCTCTCCAAGCAAGTGGTTTCATGTCCTGCCAAAGTGGCGTTTTGCAGACTCCCCTGAGATGCGTGTACACAGTCACGTGCACGTGCTCACGCTTCCGGGAAGCGCGGTTGGTTTGAGGGGTCCCGGTCCCCTCGGCGACCAGGAGCTTCCTGGAGCTCCTGAGGGCCAGGAAGAGCAAGCCAGGGGGTGCGGGGGGTGTTGTTTCCCTGTTCTGGAGCTGGCAGCCTAAGCTCCCACACCTCCTGATGCCACAAGGGCCCTGGACCCAACCAGGCCAGGCCCTGGGCAGCAGCCCTGCAGATGGCAGCAGGGCGGGGTGTTGTGCCTGGAGGTCGCTCACGCAGGGTGGGCTTGGGTTGTCCCTTTGCTCTCCTGCTACTCCACTCTGTCGTCTGGGCTGGGGGCTGAAGCGGGGAGTTGGGGTGGCTCCCCAGGCAGGTGGGTGGGGTGTGGCAGATCCTTGCTTGGGTTGTTAAAGCCCACTCTCTGGAGCAACAAACACAGAGGTGTCCAGATGGGATGCAGGAGTTGGGGTGCGGCTGGAAGGAGGAGCACTGCAGGTGGGGGACAGTCTGATGGGCTGAGTAGGACCAGGGCACCCCCACCCCGCCCTCCAGCTTCTGCTCCGGGTTCATGGTTGCAGGGGAGTTCCAGCCTGGGGGAGGTGGACCCTCTCGGACTACTCCCCCAAGCCTGCCCGCTGTGGGGGCTGGCGATACAGGGCAGAGGTTGGGCTGGACTGGCAGAAGGTAGCCCTGAGTGGCTGGGCTTCCGGGGACCTGGAGGCGCAGGTGTCCGGGGGCAGCCTGTGGATCTGGGGTAGGGACAGATGGGAGGCCCTTACCCCTTGGGTGGGGCTTGTCTCTCTCTGATGTGGGCAGCACCTTCCTGTGGCCACTCCCTGTGACAGGCCCCAGGCTGGCTGGATTGGCTGCCTGCTTCCAACTCCTGGAAGCAGGACTATGCCCCTCTCTGCTCAGCCTTTGTGAGGCCATAGCAGTCCCATTGGAGCAGGAACCAGCCTTGGACTCAGGGAACCCTGGCCTCTGGAGCACCCTCCTCCAGGAAGCCCTCCCACCTGTCCCTTCTGACCTCAGTGCCGTGTGCTGAGCACACTCGGGTCCTGCTGCTTCCACAGATGCTTGACCCTCATCAGCCTGTCTCCCCGGCTTAGCCCTTAGTGGGGAAGGGGCCCGTCCCCAGGGACATCCCAGGACCAGCCTGCCACCCGGCTCCTTGGTGCACTGGTGGGCTGGGAGCCTGGGGCACGGCTTGCCAGCGCTGGGCACCTCAGCCCACTTGGTCATTCCAGGGGCCACTCTTGCTCCTGGGCTGGGCCCTGAGTCTAACCCTCAGACCCTTGCAGACTGGCCTCAGGATGAGAGCTGTGTGCTGGACACGATGCCTGTCCCGAGGTTCCTCAGAGCCGGACCACCATGGGGGTGAGAGGGAAGGGGTGGCATGTTGCCCTGCTGCTGGTTCCAGGATGGCTGTGCCCCCCCCCCCTCAGTGCCCCTCATTTATATGACACGGCCTCTGGAATGCTGACCTTCCGCCCACCTCTGTGCCCTGACCTGCTCGGCTGTGAACTGGGGACAGTGGGGGAGTTGGCCTGGGACATGAGGTGTGGTGGGAGCCAGAAGCACCAGATAGAAATGCCTGGAGCCTGGTCCTTCGGCAGTAATGCTCCCCTCTCCCTTCTCTTCTAGAACCGTCTACTACACGGGCTACAGGCAGGTGTACTCCACAGAGGCCCAAACGGTGTTCCGGTGCTGCCCAGGGTGGAGCCAACAGCCAGGGAGCCAGGGCTGCCTCTCCCGTGAGTGCCCCCAGCCCCCAGTCCCCCCATGGAGGCTATGTCCTCAGTCAGTCTCCCGGGGGTTTGTCCCGCTGCCACACACGATGGAGCATCTCATGGCTGTGGGGGAGACTTCAGAGCCACTGGCTCAGCCACTCTACTCCCCCGAGACTGCTCACACGAACTGATGGAAGGGGAGGACCAGTGATGCTTCTCTGGCCTGACGCTGCAGGAGCTGCAGAGAGAGTTGGGACTTGCGGAGGCGCAGAGCTGGAGGGCAGGGGCCGTCTGCGTGGCGCCAGGGAGGGGGCCAAGGGTGGCCCCAGGGCCGTGTCTGGGTGTCAGTGGGCTCAGACGCCCCTGAGCTTGGTTTGGGGTTGGTGTTATAGAGTGTGAACCCCTTGCCCACCTGCCCCGTGTGCCCACGCCCACGCCCTGCTCTCTGGGTCCTTCTGCTGCTCTGCCCAGGGCCTGGGCGAGGAACTCCGTCCTGTCCCCCCACCCCACCGTGGGCACCCTGGGCCTCGGTCTCCTCTCTGCCCGACAGAATGTCAATCCTGCCTCCCTCAGAGAAATGGGTCCTGATGGATGCGGGGGGAGGGGCAGCCCCTAGGTGTCTGCACAGGACCACAGGCAGCCTGCAACCCCCAAAGGGACCCCACTGAGGGTCCCAGAGGTGGGGCAGGAATCGGGTTCTGATCCTAGTGGGCGGCTGTGAACCTCTGCTTTGTAAATGGAACGGATGGGGCTGGAGTCCAGCTGCCGGGGGTGTTGGGGGAGGGTTCCTGGTCTGCAGGTGTGGGCACAAGCGAGCCCACCGTTGTAGCTGGCAGGGTGGGAGAAGGCAGCCGTCCTCCTGAGAGGTTGGCCCACAGGTTGGGCAGCCCCTGAAACAGCACTGGGGCGTCCAGACAGGGTGAGGTTGGGCTGCACCGTGGAGGGTGGCAGGTTTGTGGCTCCTCACGGCGTGGGGGTTAACCTCGGGTGGGCCGCTCTGTGACGGGTGGAAACCAGACTTCCCGGGTCATGTCCCTGCCTGTCCTCTGGCCCCTGGGGGGGGATTCCATAAACAGGGGCCACAGATGCGCTCTGTGGACTCCAGCAGGAAAGGGGGAAAGTAGAGGATGTGGTGATGTTTGTCCAGGAGAGGAAATGAGTAATTCTCTGCAGGAAGGGGCGGGGGGAGAGGACCAGACGTGCCTTGGGGGGATGATGCAGGAGCAGGTGGTGCTGGCCAGCGGCCCCTGGAGCGTGGGGAGCATCCAGCTCTGACGGCCCTCCTCTCCGTGGCTGTCTGATCACAATGGTGATCTGTGCGGAAGAGGAAGTGGGCTCTAGGTCTGTGTCCCCTGGGTTTATGGGAAGGGACGTGGGTGCATCACCGCGTGGCCGGCCTGGGGTGAAGACTTCTGGGCAGGGTAGGGGCAGGGGAAGGGGCAGGGAAGGTTTGCACAGCAGTGTCCCACAGTTGTCATCCACTGTGCACTCCTGATCTGGAGCCCAGTGACCCTCAGTGTCACCTGTGTCTTGGAGTGACCATCCCAGGATTGGGTGGGGGGAGTGGGAGGACCCAAGGGCCATCCAGACCCCTGGAGGCCCGCTGCGGAGATGGTCCAGTGCTGGCTGTTCAGAAACGGGGCGTCAGCATTGGGCTGGGTCCACGGCACCAGGAGCTGCTAGTCTCAGCCCCAGCCTGGCGGGCCCGGCCTGTGGTTCGGCCTGTGCCCGCAGCCAGGATGCTCGAGGTGGCCCTGCCCTGGCTGGCTGGGTGGCAAGAGGAAGATGCAGCCACACCACTTGGGGATCAGGGGTTGCTGAACCAGCCCAGGACTAAGGGGCCCACCTTTGGGACTTCTCAGTGCAGGGAGGGGTCTCAGCGGGGACCCTCCCAGGGCAGCCTGGGCTGTGCCTCTGGCTGGGGCCAGGGCTGAGGTGGTAGGGAGGTGGGACGCATCTCGGTGTCTGGGTCAGGCCCTGGAGGTACAGGTTGTCATGTCAGCTGGCAGACACAGGACAGGGCCCCCCACGTGTATCTTGAACTTGAGGCTCTCGCTTTCTTGGTTGACTTTTAAAAATTCATTTTTAGGGTGGGATTTATTTATTTATGTACCTGGCTTGTATCTGTTTGCTTTAATTATCCGGGAAGAGCCCTGTGATCTGACCTCTTGGGACACTCACTTGTCCCCCCGGCGTCTGGGTGGCCAGCATGTGAAGGAGCAGGGAGAGAGCCGGAATCCTGCCCCCAGCACCAGCTCATTGGTACACTCATTCATTTTTTCATACATTCATTCATTCAGTTTATGCTCAGCTGATCTGGAGCACTGAAAGTTCAGGGGGACTAGGTTAGGGTTACGGACAATACATGTCCATGCGGGCCTCAGGTCTGTGGGGGATCTCAGGCCCATGGGGGACTCAGGTCTGTGGCGAGGCCAGCAGCTGCTGGCAGATGCTGAAGTGACCCTGATATGTGAGGATGGGCAGACCAGGCCAGCCAGATGGGCACTGGTGTTGTGTGGAGTGACTGGAGCCAGAGCAGGAGGAGTTTGCCGGGGGAGGAGGAGGAAGGGGGAGAGGTGGGTGGCCAGGGCCTTTCTTAGCTGCCCCACGCTGTAGCTGAGCCCCTGGGGTCCCTCTGCCTGTAGCTGCTCAGGGCTGGTTTCCCAGCTTCATGGGGCCAGAGCCTTCCCCATGTCCTTTGTGCATTTCAGACCCGGGACTCTCATGGGGGGACCTGGGGCAGGTGTACAGTCGAATCAGGCACCCATCTTGGGGTTGGGAGACCCAGGGTCTCTACAGGTGCCACAGCCCCCAGCCCCGGGGAAGCCCTGCCTTGGGGGTCAGGTGAGAGTAGGTGGCTGCCTTCGGTCCCCTCTTGGCCACATGTCAGCAGGCGTCAGGCCTGCAGATGGGGTCAGTGTCGCTTCCGTGGTCCTGTGAGTGGAGGGGCCAGTGATGGGGCAAAGGGCCTTCCCTGCGTGCAGAGGGGCCCCTGGGGTCCACTCCTCCGGCTTTGCCCCCACCCTCCCCCTTTCTCCCCCTCTATCTGCCCCATTCTTTCCCGACCGTCTCCCCAGTCTAGCCTCCTCAGCACCTTTCCTTGTATCCAGTCTAGGCTCTCTCCAGTTCTGGGGCCCTGAGAAGTGGGCAGGTTGTGGCAGGGCCCTGTGATGCTGACTCCCGCTGGCCCTACCCCCTCTACCAGCCACAGATATTACCTGGAAACTCGGCCATGTGTGTGACCAGCTCAGGTCCTCATGGTGTTCATGCCGGAGGACAGCAGGAAGCTTCTAATGTTGGGTGGGATTTCTCCAAGACCCACATGGCAGCAGGTGTGACCTGGAGGTGACTGAAAAGGAAAAGTGCCAGCAGGGGGCTGCCCGATGGCCAGGGCCTTCCCCAATCTGTGGGCCCCAAGCATGTGTGCCGTGGGGGGCAGATGGGCTCTGCTGCTGGGGTGCAGGTCCTCTTGTTTCAGTGGCCTCTGAACTGCACCCCCATCCCAATCAGATGACAGATTTTGCTGGCCCCTCCCCATGTGTCCACTATGGTCACCCTGGGTCCTGGCCACCCTTATTGGGTGCCCAGAAGAGGTGCCTGGCCTGGAGCAGTTCAACCCCTCAGACCCCTGTGTGCAGACCCTGAAATGGAATGGGTGCCGAGAAGACCATGCCAGGAAGACCACCCATGGCTCCGTCTCGAGCTCTCTCCATGTGGGCTGGGCTCAGTCCATCAGAGGCTGGAGGATGGAGAAGCAGGGCCCGAGGAGGGGCCAGAGACTGCACCAGCTCTGTGGGTGCCAGGAGCTCTGGGAAAGGGATACTGTGGTCCAGGAAGCTCTGTGTCAAGCAGTTAAGTGGGTTGTCTTTGCAGGACTTGTCAGAGCCTTTAGTACGGTAGTGTACACTGCAGTTTGCTTACACAGGCTGTGTAGTGTTTTCCGAATGGATTCTTTCTTTAAAAAGGAAGAAAAAAAAAAAAGCCAAAAGTCAAAGTAATACAACAGTGTTCCTAAAGCACGTACTGGGAAGTATGCTAGTGATCCATTCCCCACAAGCATCTGTAGAAGCTGACAGGGTGCCTGGCGCTGCTCTTGGTGTGGGAGGGGCTGCGAGCAGAGGCGGCTTCTGGCCCTGTTCTCCTGGAACTTGCATCCTGTGCAGAGGGAGAGGAAGGAAGAAAGGAAGTTTCCATGCCGGTGAGTGGGGATGCTCCAGAGAAAAATGAGGCGAGAAAGGGCCCACGGATGGGAGGTGCTAACTTAGTGGGCGTCCAGGAGGCCTCTGTGTCCAGGGCGGTGGTGGCCTGTGTGATGTGAGTCTGGGCCTTATTGGTGCCCAGGGAAGAGCCCCACTGCAGAGGGAAGGACAGGTTCGAGGTTGTGGGAACTGGGCAGGGCTGAGCTGTTGTCCCCGCCCCGGGAGCCCAGCCCTGGGTCTGGATCTGTGCCTGTGGCCTCAGCTCCTTCAGCCAGGGCCACAGGGCAAAGCGTGGCTTGGCACCCCTGTGTCCAGCTCTCGAACTGCCAGGCAGGCCTGTCTTCCCTCCGGCCTCCTCAGTGGTCCCTGGCTGGTTGGGGTTGTAGGGAAGGAGCTGCAGGAAGGCGGCCCTGAGTACGTCCGCCCCCCCGAGGTGGGGGCTTCCTCAGCCTCCGGTCTCTGGCCTTCACTTGTCCTTTCCCGCTCTGGCTGCAGCATGGCAGCCGTGCGCCCACCCCACGCCCGGTGGGGGAACTTACAGAGCTGGTGCCCCGGGTCTCCTGTCCCTGGTGTGGACCAAGGTACTGGGGGCAGGGCATGTTGTCCTGCTGTGTCCCCACCCCCACGCCCCCAGGTCTCTCCAAACCATGCATCACACCCGAACTGGCCCGGCCCTGTGCCCAGCACACATTTACACACACACTCACATTTGGGCCTGCAGCCCACCCAGAGGAGCTCACCACGCAGCCTCACATACACACACGTGTGCACACGTTGTGCCTAGGTTTACTCACACGTGTGTAACCTACTCACATGGGCAATCACATCTGTTCACTCAGGTGTGCGCCCATGCTCATGATCACACGTGTGTGTGCACAGTCACGTGCATGAACTCACACTTCCGTGGGTGCCCAGACACCTACACGCATGCTCTCACGGGGGCATGATGCGGTGGGGAGCACTGGTGATGAGACACAGAGGTGCCCCTGTCTGTCACCAGGGGCCCAGAGTGCTCCGTGCGCCCAGGGGAGCTGGGACCAAGTTCAGCTTCTGGAAGGTTCTGGGTGCACGGCCCCTCCCCACCGACTGCCTTCGGAAAGGTGGGCATGGTGGGGGCAAGGAAGGAGGCTGCCCCCGCCAGGTGTGCTCTGAGGGCTCCTGCAGCCCAGGGTGGGCCTGGAGGGGGCAGTGGGCTTCGCTGTCATCAGGGTGCCTCAGCCTGTGTCCTGTTGACCGGACACAATGTCCCAAAGTCATTGTGGCTAGTTTGTGCCAGGCCTGCCTTCATGCGGGGGCTCTGGGAGCTGGGCCTGACCCTGGGTAGAGGGAGTCTGCCCGCCTGTCTTCTGGGATCCCCCCCTCCCCCGTGTGGAGGGGTGCTGATCTAGGCACAGGACACTGAGGAGCCGGCCTGGAGGGCATGCCCCTTCCTCGGGCACTTGAAGCCTGAGTGCTCAGCACGGAGCTGAGGTGACTCCCTCCCTGCAGCAAGGGTCCTGGTGGGAGAGGTCGGGTGGGGCATGGGATCTGGGCCCCGAGCCCTCGGCCAGCGTTGGGTGGAAGGCTGGCAGGAGCAAGGTCAGAGGGACAAGGCAGGAGGGCTCAGGCCGGCTCTCCCCTGGGCTCCCAGGGAAGTGGCCTCCCTTCCTGAACCACTGCCAACTTGAGGTGGGTGCTGGTTCCCACGCCGGCTCGCCTGCGCACGGGCAGCTCTTAATCAGTGGCTGGGGTGAAGCTGAGGAAACGCTGCCCTGCAGCCTGGGCGATAAGACGGGAGCCACCCTGCCTGCCCGTGACCTTGAGCTGAGCCAGCCCTCCCTGCAGGGTCTCTGGGATGCAGGCGAGCCCTCGCTTGCAGGGCTGGCTTCCAGACCCGCCTTTGGTGACCTCGGCATGTGGGCGGGTGGTTTGGCAGGCCAGACAAAGGTGTCAGTTGGGTCACCCTGTCCTACCTGTGGTCACTCAGGTTTCCACTAGCCCCTCTGGGGGCAGAGGGAAGGAGGCTCAGCCTCAGCCAAGCCTAGGTCCAGGGTGATGGTCCGGGGGCTGAACTTGCAGAAATCAAGCCCTCAGAAAACAGCCAAGTCCCATTTCCAGGGTTAGCCCGTTCTGGGACAGTGAGGCTGGGGCCGCCACGGCCAGTGGAGTTGAAGTCTGGCTGGGCCTGGGTGTCCCTGCCTGTCCCAATGAGAGGAAGGGGCTGGCGTCAGGATGCCACAGACGATGCCTGGATGTGGTGCCCTTCCCTGCAGACTGTGCTCCCCAAATCTGTCCTCCCATTCCCGGACTTGGCCAGGATCCCCCTTGGAACTGGACACCCTAAGGATCCTCCCAGCCTTTGGTGTTAGGAATGTGGGCGAGTCCACCCAGCTTCACCCCAAGGCAAAGGCCTGGTCAATGTCTCTGAGCTGCGGCTCCCCATCGGTAACCTGGTGGGGGTGGTTCATCCTCTCTGTTCAGATGGTGGCCCTGGACCCAAGCTGCTGCGGGGCCGTGTGCATCTTCAGCTCCAGGTGATTGTGCGGGGGCAGCACTCTGACAGTGGGAAGGGCAGGGAGCTTAGCCCACATTTCCAACCAACAGATGGGTATCAGGGCTGGGATTTAAATGTAGGTCTTCAGAGCCCGAGCTGCCTTGCCCTGTGAAGGCATCTGGGCGGGGTGAGGGGGGGCAGCGGGGGTCCAAGGAAGAAGGACAGCGTCCTTCAGCCTTGGAAGACGCGGCTGCCTGACAACTGCAGACCCTGTGGGCACAGTGCTCCCCCACCCCCGGCTCACCTCCACCTGCTCTTGAGTTTCTCACACTTGTGGGCTCTGACAGTTCCTCCAGGGTCCCTGAGGGTCCTATGGGTTCAGCCATGCTGAGAGTGACGAGGGTAGGTCCCCAAGCTGACCCCCTGCTGTCGCCCTGGCACTCAGTAGGTGCTGATAAAATTCATTAGAAAGTATGGGCTTTCCGGGTGGCAGGCGCAATGGTAAAGAATCCACCTGCCAAGCAGCAGATGTGGATTTGATCTCTGGGTTGGGACGATCCCCTGGAGGAGGAAATGGCAACTCACTCCAGTATTCTTGCCTGGAGAGTTCCAGAGACAGAGGAGCCTGGCCGGCTACAATCCATGGGGTCACAAAGAGTTGAACACGACTTAGTGACTTAAATAACCATGTTAAGTATAAGGCAGATTTGGTACTTAACAATCTATAAACCATTTCCAAAGCATCCATCCTTCTTTCATTTAACACCTGTGCATGGCTCCCCTAGTGGCTCAGCAGTAAAGAATCTGCTTGCAATGCAGGAGACCCAGGTTTGATCCCTGGGTCAGGAAGATCCCCTGGAGGGGGACATGGCAACCCACTCCAGTATTCTTGCCTGGAGAACCCCATGGACAGAGGAGCCTGGTGGGCTACAGGCCACAGGGTCACAAAGAGTTGGACACGACTGAAGTGATTTAGCATGCACACACGCACCCTGCCTGCTAGCATTTGAGCTCAGTGAGAGCAAGAGTCATCAAATTGTTCACTAAGGTATCCCACGTGTCTGTAGTAATAATAGTTTCCTTTGTGTAGTAGATGCTCAGCAAACACTAGTCAAATAGATGAATCTATCTGAGCCACTGATGGGCTTCCCAGGTAATGAATCTGTCTGCCGATGCAGGAGACCTGGGTTTGATCCTGGAGTTGGGAAGATCCCCTGGAGAAGGAAGTGACAACCCACTCCAGTATTCCTGCCTGGAGAATCCCCTAGACAGAGGAGCCTGGTGGGCTACAGTTCATGGGGTCGCAATGAGTCAGACATGAGTGAGCATGTATGAGCCACCACATGGAGCTTTTACATTTTTCTTTTGCACATGTCCCATGGGTCTGTTTTCCTACCTGCCTGCTCTTCACACACATGGCTCCTCTTTCTTATAGAGGAAAGCAAACGTCCTGATACGAAGCCTCGGTCTGTGGCTCCTGAGCTCCATTTCCACAGCTGTGCTGTGAGTGTTGCCTGTGGTCTTCCTCACCTGTGGGGGGTTCCCTTGGGGGGGTGTTGAGTGACAGCGGGAGGAGTGGGGGGCTCCTGGAGATATCCCTTACCACCACCCACCCGGGGGAAGGATGGGGACCCACAGGTGCTCCACCATGCTGCCCTGTCCCTTTGCTCTGGGTGCCCAACGCCACCCCATGCCACCCAGAACCCCCGGTCCCAGGCTTCTCTCTGTGGTAACCCTGTCTTTCCAGCATCCTACGAGCCTGCGGCCACTAGGAGCACCCTTCTCGGTTTGGGTGCTTTGAGCACCTTTGTTGTGAAGCCTTTTCTTTTTTCTGTCTGAGGATGCACTGCCCTAGACATCCCTTCTGGATCCTTAGCGCCTGCCTTCCCCTGAGGGCCTTCCCGCAAATAACTCTCACATCTCACTTGGCCTGACATTTATTTGTCTCTTTCCTCTTCATTCAACAAAGTTTATGGAGCGTCTTCTAAGTGAGGGTGTGTCGGTGGCACCAAGGGAGGCGATGGTGCTGGAGGTGGGCTTGTGCCCTGCTCCCAGGGAGCCCAGGCCTGGGTGGGAGCTTAGCTGTCGCCTTTCTTAAGCGCTGGTACACTGGGAGGTACAGCCTTGCAAACTGCAGGGCGCTGTGGGTGCTGATTTGCCTGGTGGCTTGGGAAGGCTTGGGGCTTCCCTGGTGGCTCAGACATTAAAACATCTGCCTGCAAGGCGGGAGGCCCAGGTTCGATCCCTGGGTCCGGAAGATCCCCTGGAGAAGGAAATGGCAACCTACTCCAGTATTCTTGCCTGGAATATTCCAGGGACAGAGGAGCCTGGTGGGCTGCAGTCCATGGGGTCTCAAAGAGTCAGACACAACTGAGCGACTTCACTTTCTTTTCTTTCTTTCTTTGGGAAGGCTCCCTGCGGAAGGGACCTGTTGTCCAGACACACAGCTCTCGGGGTCTGACGGGTGGCTGGGGGGCTCTGTGCCAGGTCGATGGGAAAGCCACAGAAGGGTTTTCAGCCAGGGGCCTGTGATCTGATTGTTGCCATGAAGGAACATGATGGCTGCGCCATTGAGAAAGGACAGGGGTGAGTGGGACCAGCTGAGAGGACTCCAAGGGGATACTAGAGGTGGCTTCTTCCAGCCTGACCACAGAGACAAGTGTGGACTCCAGGTGTATCGGAGGTGGAGCTGATGGGCTGGCTTTGGATTGGACCCGGGGCGAGAGTGAGGCCAGCTTCCTGTTTCTGGCCTGAGCCCTTGGTGGCTGTGATGCTGTGTACCAGGTCAGGGGAGGGGTGTAGGAGAAGGGAGTGGGATGCTGTCTCCCCCTGAGCTCTGGAACTGACCATGGAGGGGGGCACAGGCAGGGTGCTGTCCACAGGGGCCCCCAGGCTGGGCATGGACCTGGCAGAACCTGCAGAGGCTCCTGGGGGTGGGCAGAGTCCCGGAGTGAGCTCCAACCTGGATACTTGGTTCCCCCACGATTGGAGGGGTGGCCCATCGTGGTGGTTTGAGGCTGAAAGTCTTCAGGACGGTGAAAACTTCTTTAAGATGTGAAAAGTAAACACAGCTGGCTTCCCTTCCTCCACAGAGTCGCCCAAGTCCACAGGTTTGGGGCCCTCAGCAGTGGGAACTCTGGTGCCACATGGCCTGGGTTGGCCCCGTGCCCAGACTTACCTGTGCAGGTTCCAGGGTCACCACGTGGTTCCCCCTGCTCCCCTGTGGCACTGCCTTGTCCCCCAGCCCCCAACTCAGATTCCTTTCAGAAATCTCAGGGAGTTTGCCAGGTGTGAGTAGAGCCAGCTGGGACCCCCTCAGGGTGGCTCGAAAGGAGGGATCCCTCCAGGGCTGGGACAGAGGCCCAGATATGAAACAGAGGAGGAAGAATAGGCTCCCTGAAAAGACCTGTGTCTCCCTCGGCCAGTCCTCCTGACTCTAAGTCAGAAAGCCCTGGGCTCATCTGTCCTGGGATGGTCCCTCGTGGACTAGTCCCTCCTCAGCAGCTGCGTGACCTGGGACCACGTGCTGCATGTCTCTGAGCCCCAGTCTCCTCATCAAGGGCAGTGCCTGGTCCAGGGGGATGCTCAGACTCATGTACCCGGCCAGCGTCCCTACCCTCGGGGTCTCCTGCCCTCCAGCTTCTCTGCCTGCTGGACCCATGGGTCACGCTGGGCTCTGGGGTGCCTGGGGAGTGTCCAGGCCACTGTTCAGAGTGTCCACTCACCCAGCAAGCACCCCAATGTCTTTGGACTCAGGGCCTGGCTGTTGGGGTTGTGGGGATGGGAGCAGAGCCCACCTGCCCTGGCCTTGCCCTCTCCTGTGTGGATGTGGGCCGGGGGTGGCTGCAGAGACAAGAAAACTCATGCTGAAGCCCCTGGAAGCACCCGGTCCAGCATGGGGCGGGGTCCTTTCTGTGATGGGGCTGGGACTGGACCTGCCCTTCCATCCAGGGCCCCTGCCTCTTGGGCCAGCCGCTGCCTCCTCCATGCAGTGGCCTGGCACCGGAGGGGGCGGCTCAGTAACCCTAGGCCACCCCCAGGCAGTGGGTTTAGGTGTAAACACAGCTGCCCCCAGGGTGACCGGTTGGGTCCAGCTGGGGCTTGGGTGTGGGGAGAGGGTCTGGGAGCAGGGAGTCTCCTCTGGAGAAGGCAGGGGAGGCCGGCTGCTCTCAGCCCTGACCTTTTGTCTGGACCCTCTCTTCTTGCTCTCCCAAGGCCTGGGCCAGCATTGCCCCTCCTCCGGGGTGGGACCAGTCTGGGCATTTCCACCAATGAGATTTTGCAGGGAGGGGGCCTCAGCCAATCTCTCAGCCTCCTTCAACTGTGGGCTGCTCCCTCTGAGCCCCTCACTACCCACCCTCCTCCCACAACCCCCTCCCCCTTGGCCTCCCCCAGAAAGTGCCCTGGAACTCCATGTCCCACTGAAGTGAGTGGGGTTATTTTTGCTTCACCCAGAGGGGCTTCACTGAACCCAGACCTGGTGGGGATGGCTCAAGCCCTGGTGGAGGGGGAGCGGTGTGTGACCCAGGACAGCAGAGCGGGGCCAGTGACCTGCCTGGCTGTGGGACCCTTCCCCGGGGCCCCCACATGGTTCCAGGGCTGGAGTGGGAGTGTGGGGATCTGTCCTGTCTGTCCAGAGTCTGGGTCCTGTCCAGGCCTGAGGCCTCACCTTGTGGGGAGACTTAGGGACCTTGTGTCCTGGCAGTGGCCTGGGGGTGCCTCCACGCCCCTGCCCCTCCTCACACGCCTTCTCCCTCCCTCCACAGCCGTGTGCAGCTCCGGCCTCTGCTTTAACGGCGGCCACTGCGTGTCCGGCTCAGCCCAGCCGTGCCGCTGTCCCTCTGGCTTCCAGGGTCCTCGCTGTCAGCATGGTGAGTGGTGCGCCCTCCAGGTACTCCATGCCGGGGAGTCTCTGATGGTTGGGGGTGGGGGTCTCCGGTGCCCTGACCCCACTCCCTGCAGTCCCCTGAGGGTGTTGGAAGGAGGGGCAATGCTGCAACCCCCTTTCTCATGGATGCCTCTGCACCATCATCAGAGTCCACCACATCCAATAACGCCCTCTGTGGATGGGGACAGTGGGCATGGAGACAAACAGGCATGAACCAGGTCCCTGGGTCAGCTGGGAAGCGGCTCGTCCCAGGGGCCCCTGAGCTGTACCCTTACCTGCCAGGGGCTCTCGTGTCCTTCGTGTCAGAAGTTGGGGGACATGGGGCCCTACCCTCACGCCTGCAGACTGGATCCTGACCTGCTGACGATCCATCCCCCGGCAGTGTCCTGTGGGGACACTGTGGGTGTGGATGAGCTTAAAAGCAGGTGCTGGGCGAGGGGCAAGGGCAATAGAAACTTTATAAAGAAATACAGATAAGTACATGAAAAGTCGTCCAAAGAACCTGCAGACCTCCTCCTAATTTCTTGGCGTGAATCTCCCTGGTGGTCTTCTGCTTTGTTTGAGTTACTTACCCGACCGTGTAGCTCGCGGGTCCTGCTGGAACAGGGCATGGAGCTGCGGCCGCCGTCGAAACACTTGAGATGATTTCTGCTGCTTTGAACTTGCTTCTGCTGAGCAGCTGGGGGCCTCTTCCCCATAGACGCTGGGGCGTACATCCTGTGCGTGCTTTAAGGCTCTGGATGCCAGTAGGCAACCGGAGGGAAACCAGGAAATCGTGGGGGACTGGGGCCCCCCTTTGTAGGGGGACCCCCGTGCTCTTGCTGTTCCCTGTGCATTCACATGCGTGTGCCCCCAAAGCGGGGCTGAAAGCAGGGGTCCTGGGGAGGTGCTGGTCGGTTCTGAGCCTGGCACTGGTGCCCGGGGTGCTGGCATCATTGGAAAGAGTCGGCAGGCTCTGACTGCTCATTGAATGCCCTCTGTGAGGCGGAAGGTCCTGCTTCCTGGGCTCTGGGTGCTGGAGTGCTGCTGTCCGGCCATGGTGTGAGGACCACTGTCTCCCTTCCAGGCGCTGGGGTCCCAGCTGCGTACCCTGGACCATCAGGGCTCCAAGCCTCAGTCAGGCCTCCACGTGGATTTAGAGCCTAAGCACCTCTGTGGGCTGGACAGAGGTGACTCCACCCCACACCAGTGCAGGCTGGGGTCCAGGCTGGGGTGCAGGGGCCTAGCTGCCATGCGTCACCTCTTCTCAGGGTCTTTCTGATAGCCGCGGGTGGGTATGAAGATGCTGGGTTGTGTGCTCAGGGCGAGAGGGACATCCGGCCTCGAGCTGCTGTGGGGTGGTCCCTGGGACCGGGCTGTGCCTTGACAGTCAGCAGCCCCGCGGTCCCTGCTGCCCAGGGAGGGCGGTGAGGAGGTAACTGTGCATTGTGGCCTGTCCTTGGCCTCGTCCTCAGGAAGCAGCCAGGACCCCTGCCCCCTGCCCTCGGGCCAGGCTTTCTCTAGGCCCCTCCCCTTCCGCCATGCTTTCTGGGGCCACTAGTCCTCCCACCACTCCTGCCCTGACGCTCTTTCCGACGCCCAGCCCTAAACATCACTGACAGGTGCTCCTTTTGTCCTGAGCAGCACCGCCTTCCTGTGAGACCTGACACTCGGCCTCCTGGGTACCAGAGGGTGCATGGCTTGCAGGGGTGAGGTGGGTGTGGGGCTCGTCATCCAGCAGGTGCTCTGCAGCCAGCCAGGGGCCCCCTAGGGCAGTACCAGCTGCTGGACTCGGAGACCCACACTCAGTGCTCCTGGTGGGGAGGGGCCCGTGATCACAGGCTCACACACTCCCTGGTCTCTTGGAGTCTGGGCTCCAGGCTTGGCTTTGCCTCCAGAGCAGCCGTGCTCCTGTGGTCACTTACGGGTGGCCTCTCGGGGTGGGGGCACCTTCCTTTCCCTTCCCACACTCTGCCTGCGTCACTCCCTTGAGCCCTAGCCTCGTCTGCTTCGTGGAAGAGGAATCTGGTGTTAGGGAGGTCTGGCTGCTGCTGGCCGCTCAGCAGAGCTGGGGCTGGGGCCTGGTCCAGCCCAGTGAGCACCTTGAACCTTCCAGCCATGCCATCTCTGGTCACGGTGCTGGCCCTTGGTGGGGGCAGAGCCTTGTTGACATCTGATTGGGAGGAGAGGGCCGGATCCCCAGGTCCCCTCCCTGCTCACCTCCCAGGCTGGAGCGTCTGCATGGGGAGAGGTGAGGGGGCTGGCCTGTGACAGCCCGTGGCCCTCCAGGGTCGGGGGCCTTCCTGGGAGAATGGCCAGTTGTAGTAACAAAGCTGTAGGGTGGCCCCTAGGCCTCCTCTTAGGATACCATCTCCTGGAAGAAATGTCTGGTGTGCAGAGCAGGGATGAGGTCTGGTGTGCAGACCTGGTGTTCAGGGTTTGGTGTACAGGGCTGAGTGTGCAGGGCTGGGTGGGCAGAGCTGGTGTGCAGGACTGGGTTGGCTGTACAGAGCTGGTGTGCAGGGTTGGTGTGCAGAGCTGTGTGTGCAAAACTGGGTTGGGTATACAGGGCTGGTGTGCAGACCTGGTGCAGGGTGGGTGTGCAGAGCTGGGTGTGTAGGACTGGGCTGGGTGTACAGGGCTGGAGTGCAGGGCTGGGTGGGCAGAGCTGGTGTGCAGGGTGGGTGTGCAGAGCTGGGTGTGCAGGACTGAGTTGGGTGTACAGGGCTGGTGTGCAGACCTGGTGCAAGGTGGGTGTGCAGATCTGGGTGTGCAGGACTGGGCCGGGTGTGCAGGATTGGTGTGCAGGGCTTTTGAGCAGGGTTGGTGTGCAGGGCTGGTGTGTGCAGACCTGCTGTGAGGCCTGTGCCCCTGCAGGGCCGCTCCGTCCCCTTCCGGTCCATCCATGCTGGGTTTGGAGCCGGCAGACCTGAGACCTGGCACTGTTGGGCATGCTACTCACCGCCCCCCAAATATAATTGATTCCAGTTTCAAAAATAAAAGCCATATTTTTTTCTGGTTTCCCAAATACTTTCATTTGAACAAAAGAGTAGGGGAGGGAGAAAGGAACTCTGCTGATGGTGGGGAGGAGGGGGAGAGGAAGAGCCCTTCCCCCGCCTGGTACCCCTCCCCTCACCTTGGGCCTGCCTGCTCACCTCTGCCTGCCGCCCCCTCCCTTCCCTGGAAGACTTTCTGCAGGAGCCTCAGGAGCACAAAGGGAGCCTGTGCTGGCGGGGCCTGGAGCTGGGGGTGGAGGCTGGGGCAGCACAGGCCCCTGGTGCAGTCTGGCCAAGGGCGGCTGTCTGTCCAGGCTGGGCATTTCGTCATCCTGATGTGCCTGTGGGCCTCAGGGTAACGCGCCAGCCTCCAGCTCCCCTCTCTGTTTGGTGGGGATGGAACAGGGGGGTGTTTGTGCAGGTCCCAGGCATCAGTGCAGGGGAGGGGCAGAGTGCCCTGGCAGGGTGGTGGTGACCTTTTCTCCCAGAAGTCTGGCCATTGAGGGACCTAAGGGATGATGGGGGTGGGGATAGGATGGTGATGGTCCCTTGTCCTGGGGTCCCTGCACACCGGATGCCTGAGCTTCTGTGGGCGAGTGGTGCCCATGTGGCCTCTCCTTTGGGATAGCCTGAGGTCAGGACACCCCCCAGGACCACTGGCTTCCTTGCCCTGAGGACCGGCACCTTCAGGTACCCCGACCCTAAGTGGGCTCCAATGATCCTATTATAGCATCTGTTCCATCAGGCAGACTAGGAACAGTTTCCACCCTCTGAAAATACAGCTTTGTCCTCCCTCTGCACCCAGAGTACAGCTGGGTGCGGCTTGGAGTGAGTGATGGCAAAGGCCCCTCCCGCCCATCCCCCAGATCTGCTGGGGACGATCTTGTCA
Source organism: Bos mutus (assembly GCF_027580195.1). Taxonomy (NCBI): domain Eukaryota; kingdom Metazoa; phylum Chordata; class Mammalia; order Artiodactyla; family Bovidae; genus Bos; species Bos mutus. The sequence goes on along the minus strand of NC_091632.1, from coordinate 36,577,486 downwards.
TAGCCAACTGGCCTTGACTCTTTCAGGAAAAACAGGCAAACAGACCACACTTTGGAACGTTGCTCGGTCACTAAGTTGTGTCCGACTCTTTGCGACCCCCTGGACTGTAGCAGGCCAGATTCCTCTGTCCTTCACTATCTCCTAGAGCTTGCTCAAATTCATGTTCATTAAGTCAGCGATGGCATCCAACCATCTCGTCCTCTTTCATCCCCTTCTCCTCCTGCCTTCAATCTTTCCCAGCATCAGGGTCTTTTCCAACGAGTCAGCTCTTCGAATCAGGTGGCTAAAATATTGGAGTTTCAGCTTCAGCATCAGTCCTTCCAATGAATATTCAGGGCTGATTTCCTTTAGGATGGACTGGCTTCATCTCCTTGTTGTCCAAGGGACTCTAAAGAGTCTTCAGATTTGAATGCATCAATTCTTCTACTCTTGACCTTCTTTATGGTCCAGGTCTCACATCTGTACATGACTACAGGAGAAACCATAGCTTTGACTAGACGGAGCTTTGTCTGCAAAGTGATGTCTCTGCTTTTTAATACACTGTCTAGGTTTGTCTTAATTTATCTTTATCTAGTATCATAAATTGGAGAAGGCAATGGCACCCCACTCCAGTACTCTTGCCTAGAGAATCCCATGGATGGAGGAGCATGGGGTCGCTAAGAGTCGGACATGACTGAGCGACTTCCCTTTCATTTTCATGCATTGGAGAAGGAAATGGCAACCCAGTCCAGTGTTCTTGCCTGGAGAATCCCAGGGACAGGGGAGCCTGGTGGGCTTCCATCTATGAGGTCGCGCAGAGTCAGACACAACTGAAGCGACTTAGCAGCAGCAGCAGTATCATAAATGGAGAAGGCAATGGCACCCCACTTCAGTACTCTTGCCTGGAAAATCCCATGGATGGAGGAGCCTGGTGGGCTGCAGTCCATGGGGTTGCTAAGAGTCGGACACGAATGAGCGACTTCACTTTCATTTTTCACTTTCATGCATTGGAGAAGGAAATGGCAACCCACTCCAGTGTTCTTGCCTGCAGAATCCCCGGGACGGGGGAGCCTGGTAGGTCTATGGGGTCGCACAGAGTCGGACACGACTGAAGCAACTTAGCAGCAGCAGCAGCAGCAGCAGCAGCAGCAGTATCATAAATAGCCGCTGGTCATTTCTTGTGACCTGGTCTCTACTGACCTCAGAGAAGGAGAGCGGACTCTGAGGTCCAAGACCTGGGTAACCTCTAGGTACTTCTTAGTTCAAGAAGCTTAGGCCCTGGTCCCTCTGGGCCTCCGTTTCCTCACCTGTCAAATGGTCAGATTGGGTCTGTCTCTCAGGCAGCTCTAGGACTTGCTCCTGGGTCCACGGAGCTCTCAGGGCACCAGTGCTAACGTGCAGCAGGATGAGTGGTCTGGAGGGCTTCCTGAAGGAGGTGGGCCTGTGGGTTAGGCTTGGAGGTGCAGGTGGAGCTGGGTGGCCTTTCCAGGTGGGAGCAAGGCAGGGGCAGAGGAGCAGGGTGGAGGGAGGTAGTCGGTTTGGCCCGGAGGAACTGGTGGGGACAGACGGCGGAGAAGGTTCAGCCTGGAATCAGAGACTTAGGGTTCCCCTCTGAGCTGTCTGGAATAACCTGGAACCTGGGGAGGGGCAGCCCTGGGGACCTAGGCTGGCCTGCCCCTCCCCCCACCCCCTCTCTGCAGGGAGAGGTGTCCGTGGTCCTGCCTGGAGCCTCAGGCCCAGGCCTCCTCCTTTGAAGGAAGGAGCCCGATCCCCACAGGAGCAGGGAGTGGGCGGGTGGGGTCCTAGGAGTGGCCCTAAGTGGCTTTGGGTTCTTGAGGGGGAGGCCCTGGTCTCTGCCAGGAGGCCTTGGGAGCAGGCGGCTCCCCCTGAGGGCATGGGGGTGAGAGGCAGGCCCACGGGTCTTGAGCGCCTGGCCTTGGCTCAAGGATGACTTTGTTTCTAAACTGGGATAATTGATGAATGGAGAGGAAGCCGCCCCCGGGCTGCCTTCAGTGGTGCCCACTGTATCCGAGGGTGGGAGACTGACCCCTGGCTCGAGGTCCAGACACCGCCAAGGGCTGCTCTTGGCCACTGGCCGGGACCAGGCCTGGGACCTGGCTCTCCTCTGCCTGACGGGTGTGCAGAGCTGCCACCTCCCCCAGGCCCCTGGCCCTGCTCTGCCCTCCCCTTGCCCCCACCGTGGTGGGCACTGTGGCCTTTGGCTTTCACACACGCCCGATTTAGCTACACTGAACCCCTCCTTTGAGGACAGTTCCCGAAATCTCCAGGGAGATTTTTCCACTCCCTGCGGGAGCTGGCGCTGGGCGTCTGCTGGTGGCCGTTGGGATGAATGGAGGGGTGGGTGGCTGTGGCCGTGCCCTCTGGCCCTGCTGGCCTGACCATCAGCTGGGACAGGTGTGGCTGCTGCCCTGTACTCGGGGGTCCGTGTCTCTGCAGGGCAGCGGGTCTACAGACCGCCTGCTCCAGGACAGTCTGGGGACCCCCACAGGCAGACTCCCAACTCCTTTCAAAGCGTCTGACTCTGGGAAGGGGCTTCGTGTTCGCTCCGCGAATCCTTTAATTACCAGGTTCATCCCCTGCCCGTCCCCAACTACCCACAAAGGCGCCTCTGTCTTTCCGATGACTGTTCTCCAGGCCTGCTCTGCACACAGTGGGGCTGTGGGCCTCTCCCAGGGCTGGCCTCTGAGACGCGGTGGTCTTCTAATGACGTAATTACAGCAGGATCCACCAAGAGGCAGGTCTTCTGGGGCCCCGGGGGCCTGTGAGCTCGCCCCTACTCGCCCCATGCCTTCCCCCTGGGTGTTTGGTAAGTGGATGGCACAAGTGCCCCTGCCCACGCAGGACCTACCATCTGGGCAGGATGGAGGCTGGGTCTGCAGAGAAAGACAAGGCCTCCCAGCCTTGCTTGCCCAGGGCTGCCCCAGGCTGGAGCCCCGCCCATCCTCCTGGGTGGGCTCCTGAAAGGACCGTGGGAACCTGCCCTCTGGCTTTCCCTGGCCTCGGCCACAGAGCTTGTCCGTGCCCCTGGGAACTGTCCCAGACCCTCCCAGTGAAATGCCTTCTGGGCTGCAGGGGCCTTCCTGGGCGTTCCCTGGTGGGCTGGGGGCTTGTCCCATTTTACAGATGAGACCACTGAGCCCTGGCAGTTCCTGAGTTGCCAGGGTCAGTGATATGCTCAGGGTGGGCAGACAGTTTCTCAGTCCTAGCAGGGCAGGGTGGGCTGTGGGTGGAGGTCCTGCTGGGGTGAGGGAGCCTGGGGAGTTTGTGGGGCATCTGTGCAGCCTGCGTGCCCATTGTGGGTCCCCTGACTGCTGCTGCCTTGGGACTGACAATAATTGGGGTGCAGGAGCCCTGGGTGTGTTGGGGCTGAGGGGCCATGCCCGGGCTTCTGGCTGACCTTTTCTGGTAGTCTGCTGGGCTGGTAAAGCCAGGCAGCTGCCCACTTGCCAAGGGGCTGCGGTGCCCAATTTTCTAGCCACTGGCTGGCTGCGGTGGGTGGCTTGGCACTTTCTATTCTGGACACAGGAATGGCTTGGCCATGCCGTGTGGGCAGGGGTGGGGGCCCAGAGACCCCTCTCTGCTCAGACGCCGCTTGCTGGTCCTCCTGCACCCACACTGGCTCAGGCTTTCTCTGCAAGGGAGGGGAGCAGAGGAGCCCAGCTGAGGAGCAGGAGCTCGGTTAGACCAGGGCCTGCCCCCACCTCCCCCGCTGAGGCCTCATGGCCCTGTGTGCTGGGCTGGGTGGGGACGCCCATGCCAGGAGGGGCTGAAGGCTGGGCATCAGGGGCAGCGTGCATCGGTGGTGGGGCACAGGGGCAGTGGAGAGGGCTGGAGGGGCCCCAGGAGGGGAGTGTGGTGTATGGGGGTCCCTTTGCTTGGGGGCTCTTGGCCTGGGCACTAGGGAGAGGCTCTCACAGGCAGGCCATGGGTCACTGCTCTCCGAGAATCGTGTGTGGAAGGGAACTCATGCATGAAGCCTGAGCCCACCTTCCAGCCCCGTGTGGACACACCATCCTGCTCTGGCTGAAGGGGCGCCTTCCGAGGACCCCCTGGGGTATCCAGGACCATGGTCCATGCCCCCTACTGTGTCAGGCCCCCTTCTCATTACCCCAGAAGCCTTATCCTCCCCCCACAGTGGGAGCTTCTGTGGTTGGCACTCACTGCTCACCCTGGAGCCCTGGCACCTTAAATAAGTCAATAAAATGTAGCAGCTGCAGAGCAGAGCTGTCAGTCTCAATTCCTGGAGAATTCCTGTCTGGGGCCATCCGGTGCTCAGGAGCCTGTTTTGGGGCTGGTGCTGCCTCCCCCAGCAGTTGGACCCCTCGGCTCGGGTGACCACGCCCCTGTCCCCCAGTCCGACGGTGCCCTGAGATTTCGTGCAGGGGGCTCTGAGGCAGCGGGCCCTGGAGAGCCGAGAGCTCCCGATGCTTGCTGGGCTCCTGGACGGACGTCTCATCCCTGTGTCCACTCTTCCTGCGGTGCCCGCCTGCCGAGCGCTGGCCGCCAGGGTTGTAGTTGTTGTCGTTCAGTTGCTAATTTGTGTCTGACTCTTTGTGACCCCATGGACTGCAGCACACCAGGCTCCCCTGTCCTTCACTGTCTCCCTGAGTTTGCTCAAATTCATGTCCATTGAGTCCTGTGGTGCAAAGTCCAGGAAAGACCCCGACTGCCCACTTCCAGGATTCCTGGGGCCGTGCCTGCCTCCGTGTCCTGGCAGGATAATTAATGAGGGGTCTGTGAGCGCAGGAGCTGGCATCCTGGAATCTGGCTCGGGTTCTGGCGGCCCCCCACATTCCAGAGCAGGGCCTGGCCTCTGAGCCCTGGTCGGACTGAGGCCTGGGCAGCATTGCACGGAGCCTGGCCAGCTGATTACGGGCAGTAACCGCAGGAGGAGGAGGTGGCGGCCAAGGGCGCTGACAGCCTGCTAGACTGGTCTCCAGCCGAGGCTGGTGCGGAGGAGCTGCTGTCCAGGTCGATCTCCCAGCCAACATCTGCTGTGCTGGGAACCAGGAGCGGCGGAGGGAGGCGTCACCCACCATTCAGGGTCAGGGCGAGGTTAGCCATCTGCGGAGGCTAGCCCGCCCTGGAATCAGGGGTCTCCGCACCGAGGAGGTCTCACCCCCACCGAGCCCCAGGCTGCTGCCTGTCCTGCTGCTGTTGAGGTCCCACAGGACCACGAGGCCAGAAGTGGGCACCAGCCGTTCCTGGAGCAGGATGTGGGACAGGTGGCCCACACGCCCATGCACAGCTGTGATTGCCCCAACCCTGACTGGGGACCCTCCCCCCTCCCCAGGAAACCACAGTGCATGATGGCGTGTGCAGACCACAGTATGTGAACCTGGAGGTGAGGAGACCCGGACAGTTCGGTCCCACACGTCATTTCGGAATGCTCTCAGACAGCATGAACTGGGCTTGCCAATATCCTGGCTGTGCCTTTGTCATCCGTGGGCTCCTGTCCAAAGGGCTGGCAGTGCCCTTCCTGCTCAGGGAAAGGGAGGGCGTGTTGGCAGCACACTCGGCCAGGACCACCGGACCGTTCACCGGGAAAAGCTGAGCTCCTCTCCGGCCAGCGCATCCATGCGCGTCCCCGACAGCGGCCATCCCACACAAAGGGTGCGGCCACACGGCCCCTGGACGTTTGCGCTCCAGCTGCGTCCGGGGAGGAGGGTGGGGCAGACGGCATTGTCAGTGCTGGCAGGGCCTCAGGGGCCCGCCTGTGTCCCATGGGACTCTCGAATCCCCTGGGCCTTTCTGCCATTCCTGGGGACTGGCTCCAGTGCCTGGACTTTGGGTCTGCCCGCCTGGAGGTCAGGACAGCAGGTCTGGGAGCTCAGGCCTCCCTCGGGGCTCCCTCTGGGTGTCACTGGTTACTGCGTTTGTTGAGGGGCCGTAGGGGAGGTTCAGCATCAGAACCCCAGCTCCCAGTCCCAGCTGTCTGCTCCCCCCGGCACTCCCACGTGGCCCCTTCTTCCTGGTCCTTCCCGTGGGGCATGCTCACCCCCCGAGGACGGTGAGGACGACCTCACCTTACAGCCTTAGTGCCTGCTCCCACACCTCTGGATCAGCCCCTCCCTTGGGCCGTCCTCCAGGCTGAGGGCAGGCAGGCTGGACACGAGGGCAGGCCAGCTCTGGGCTGGATTCAGGACTGACCTCCACCTCGCAGGGTGATTGAGCTGCTCTCCCTGTGGCTGGGCCTCTCTGGGTGCCCCCCGGGAGCTGAGGGACCACGGGCGGGTGGAGGTGCCTGTGGAAGAAGTGGCACCGATGAGGCTGCCGGTGCCCAGTGCAGGCCTCCAGCCCGTACCAGGGCCTTCCTCCTGCACCCCAGCTGGGAGGGTGGCTGGGCATTCAGGGCTCACCCTGCCTGACCCCAGGGTGGGGGAACTGTGTGCATGGTCGTCACCCTCTAGACACCATGAGAGCTCCAGGACTGGGTGCCCAGGTGCATGTAGCTCCGTGGGTGCTCACACTTTCTCAGCTAAACTCCAACCCGGGGAGGGAGGTTCAGGATGGGGAACACATGTACACCCGTGGTGGATGCATGTTGATGTATGGCAAAACCAATACAATATTGTAAAGTAAATAATAATAATAATAATTAAAAAAATAAACTCCAACCCGACTAGCTCCCTACCCCAGCCAGAGCTGGTCTGCCCTCGTGTCCCACTCTGCTAGTAGGGTTTCCAAGGGCCCACCCTCCTGCCCCGTCTTGCCTCTAAGAGACTTGGCTCAGGCTGAGCCGGGCGGCCTGCTTGTTGCCTGGCTGAGCTGCAGAGGGGGCAGGTGTGGATGCAGCAGGGTTGCAGACTGTGCTGGCTGCTCTGCTCACAGCCCCCCGGCCCTCCTGCCTCCAGGAGCACATACCATGTTGGCTGAGCGTCTGGGTTCCCACGGGAGAGGGAAGGTGTCGGGGCTTCTGGCTCTTTCTGTAGCTCATGGTGGGGACGCCCCACCCCAACTCACCAGCCCCAGGATGTACTTATTGGATTCACAGACACAGAGCCGTCAGGAAGAGCCCCGAGTGCCTGGGCCTTCAGGTTGGAGGACCTGAACTTGGGCCCCAGTCTGTCACATCCCAGTCTTCCTGGTGGGCTGTGGGACGGTGTGTCTGGCTCAGGCAGCCAGCAGGGTACAGAGCCTGAGTGGTGGGGTGAGTGGTCTTCACTGTGTCTCTCTGTCCCCATGGGTGCGATGACGTCTCTAGGGACTAGGAGGGCCATCCTGGGAGGCCTGGGAAATGCTGGCCATCATGTGGTTAAGCACCTGCTGTGACACCTGGAAAGCAGGGGGGCTCATTCCTACACAATGTGGCCAGATGGGGAGCCTCTGGGCTCTGGCTTGGAGGGTCCTGGGTGGTGTGTCCTGTGACCTGGGAGCCTGGGACTGCTGGAGTGCCTGGAGGCTGGCCCTCCCTTGGCCCCAGAGGTCACAGACACGCCCGCTCCCCTGGCCCCAGAGGTCACAGACTTGCCTGCTCCCCTGTTGCCCAGGCCCTGGAGGTCACAGACACATGTGCTCCTGGTGAGGGTGGACAAAGGCAGGCGGATGGCATTGGGGTGGGGGCCGAATGTCCTCAGGAGTGGCATGGGTGCCCACTGCTCCTCATCTCAGACCCCCAGTCAGGTGGGGATGAGGGGAGTGTCGGAAAGGCTGCACCTCACAGACAAAGTCATCCCACCTGGCTCCCAGCAGCAGGTGTGGAGGGGCCTAACTTGTGCCATTTCCAAGGCCAGGGCTCCGGAAATGGAGCAGAGAGCTGGGCCCCATGCCTTAGACAGCTGCCTTGCATGACTCCTGAGCAGGGCACTTCCCCAGGGGGTGGGGACTTGATTTCCCCTGATGCTGTGGGGTGCTACTTCTTCTGGGTGGCTTCTCCAGCCTGAGAGCCTAGGCCCCAGGTCAGAAGTGGCCAATGGATGCTGCCCAGTCCAAGCCCCTCCTTTTACAAACTAAATGTTGCACAGAGAGGGGGCACCTCTGCCCAGGGGCCCTCTCTGTGTGTGCTTATGGAGGGCAGGTGGTCCCTGCTGGGCCCTCTGCACTATTTGGATGGATGGATGGATCCATCCAGTGGACGGATGATGGATGGATGGATGGGTGGATAACTAACATGGGGATCTGTGGCTAGGTCCACTGCATACCTGCCGACACCTTGTTCTCTTCCTCTGGACCCACTGGGGTGGGCAACTGGAAAGTGATGGAGGACCCAAGGTGGGTGGGTGAGATCAGACTCTGGCCAGGAAGATGCCACCCGTGTGCCAAGGGGCACATGCCCAGTGGGATGAGAGGGTGGGCAGCTGGCCCTGTGCGCTGAGCGGTGTCCACCTGGGCTTCACCCCTTGCGAGGCAGGTGTCGTGCACAGGGGCCAGGCCTTGCATTCCTGACCTTTCTCTGTTAGGCACTGGCCTTGGCCCCCAGCTGGTGCCGGCTTCTGAGGGTGGTCCTGGCTCTTGGAGCCCCTAGAGGAGTTGGGGGGAATCCCAGGGACTGGCTGGGAATGTGGGCACCCAAGCACACAGGGCCTCTTCTCCCCCCACTGTGGACCCCCAGACTCTCAACCCGGGGCTGCCAGCTGCCCCCAGGGACTCTCAGCCCTGCCTGCCCTCCCAAGGCCTCCGTGGCTACAGGTAGGCCCAGAAAGAACAGCCCAGGCGTGAGGGATCCCAGAGCCTCCTGGAAGGGCTCCTGCCCCAGCTTGGGGGTGGTGCAGGGAGGAGGGGCCCACCTGCTCTCCCCTCGGGGTGGTGCACTGGCGCCCCCTGGTGGCAGTGACATGCCAGCACAGGCGCAGGGGGCTGCCTGGAATTTGCGGTCAAAGGTGAGTGCCAGCTCCTCCACTCCCTTTGCCATCCCTGCAGGGGATGCTGGTGTCACCTGTGACGGCTGCCGAGGGACACAGCTGGGAAAGAGAGGCTGAGACCTTGGCGAGGAGTCCAGGGGCACGAGTGTGGAGGGGCGGTCTGGGTGCACGGCCTGCACTCAGTCATGCACTCACTGGTTCATTCATTCATTCATCCATCCGCCCCAGCAGTCATTGAACCGTCCAGGCCCCATGCCAGGGACTCAGCTGTGCAGGGGGCCCAGTGCAACCCTGGCGGCTGGGTCACCGAGGCCTGCTGGGGCATGACCGGGCGTCCCTCAGCGATCTTGCTTGCTGCACATTTGTGGTCCGTGTGCTTCCGTCAGGATGCTGAGAGTTTTGCCTCGGGACGGGGGGGCAGGCTTCCGAGTACTGAGGCTGGAAGTCAGGCAGCCATGGTGGCTCGTGCCGGGGCCAGGCTGGTGGCCAGGGTGACCCCGGTCCAGGGCAGAAAGACTGAGGAGTCAGTGCAGAGGGAGAGGAGGTCCCTGTGTGTCCAGGCGAGGAGAGGCTCCATGTGAAAGAAAGAGGGGGCTCCTGAGGTCTGGTCCAGGAGATAGGGTGGAGAGCAGCAATTTCTGAACTCGTGGAGAACAGGGTGGGAGCAGTTGGTGGGAACGTGGGGCTTCTACTTAGGCCTCTGTGCCAGGAGGGGCCGTCTGGCCAAGGGGTTTTGCCCCAGGTCCTGGGGAGGAGCAGGCATCTGGATGTGTGCCTGGGAGAGGCCATAGCCTTCCCTTCTCAGACGTGGAGGGCACTGCAGGGCTCGGGCTGCCAGATGCACCAGCCACTCTCCAGTCTGTGTGCCGATCTGCAGGGTGGAGGCTGGACTCGCTGGCCCGCTCGGGCCCCGTGGATTCTAACACTCAGATCATTGGCTCACTTCTCCTCCTCGGGGCTGTCTGGAAGCTGCAGGAGGGCTCTTTGCAGAAAACAGAACTTCCGCTCAAATCCAGATCTCAGATGAAGTAATCATCACTGTTGAATGTTCCTTCGCTCAGCAAGCATTCTTCCAAATTTATTTGTTGACTTTTATCATGTGCCAGGCACAGCTGGGGGTTGGCCATGCCGTGGCTGTTGAGCCGACATGGCCTGATCTCAGGGACCTTCAGGTCACGGGGGTCAGAAATCCCACTGCCAGAGGTGTGATGGAGGCTGTGAAGGGGACGTGTAAGCTGGACCTGGCCCAGGGTCAGGGCGAGGCAGCCACCCTGCAGGAAATCCCCAAACCCTCCAAGTGTCCATCTGTCTGAGCCGGTAGCTCTGGGATCTGTTGGCACCAAGTGTGGGGCTTAACACCAGGTCCTACAGGGGACCCCTCTGGGGAGCCTTCCTGGCCAGGACCCAGAGCTCTTGGGGAGAGCGAGCGGCCCGCTGGAGAATGAGGCCCAGGAGGGGCCAGCTCCCTCCTTAGGAGCCAGCCTCCTGTCTGGACAGGGGCAGGTCTGGTTGAGGGGCTCCCAGCAGGGCAGGGGCTTGGCTGGCCAGAGGCTTAAGAGTGTCCAGGCCCTGGATTTCACACCAGGGTTTGGAGCCCAGCCTAGCGCTCTGGCCCCAGGGTGACTGGGCTTCCGCTGGGGCCCCAGCCCGGTTCCCGGCAGGGTTCTGAGCTCTGCTTCAGGAAATGATAGAGAAATGCCAGTCCCCCCCTGCCTGCCCCCACCACAGTTCTTCCTGATCTTGACTTAGAAAGAGGCAAAGAGAGGGCACTGCACTCTGTCGTCCAGAGCAGAAGGTGTCCAGTGTTGGGGCCCTTCCTCCATGGTCAGGACCATGCTGTGCAGGCCACTGGGCTCGGGACTAGAGGGGCTCTGGGGGACCTCACACAAGCTCAGGAATCAGAGTTCTTGGTACAGAGAGAGAGATGCAGACACACCCAACGCGTGAACACAGGCACACACCCACATGTGCACACGCATGCACCCACTCCTGCACACACACATGCGGAGGGCACGTGCTGAGAGTGTGCCAGGCTCAGCGCACACCACCCTCCCCAGCCTCGCCCCCTGCCGTGGGGCAGCTCAGAAGCAGAGGCAGAGGCCGGCCTCCGGCTGCAGCCCCATCCCTTCCACCAGAGCATGAAACGGCCCAGGAACTCGGCCGTGGAGGGGGAGTGGAGACCTGGACATTGGGGAACCAAGGAATGTTCTTGGCTCCCTTCTGGGCCTTTTACATTTTGTCTTGTTTTCTGGGAAACAAATGGAAAAAATATCCCCGTTCCCACATTTTTGGAGGCTGATTTGTATAAACAGACCAGACCCGATAACTTTCAGAGTAAACAGAGAAACTGTCCGAAGTCGGGCCCTGGGGCCTGGGCCGAGGGCAGGGGGGTGACGGAGCCCTTCTGGTCCTGCCGGGGCTGCTCCACGTCCTTAAGGGCCTTAATGATGATAACTTCATGCCTGTGAGGGTCCTGCTCGAGCACCTTCCGCCTGACCTCCCATGATACCTGCCCCCAATCCCATCTTGGGCCTGGGGGGTTGGCTGGACCGGTGGTGGGAGTCCCCCCTTAGCCCTTGTGCCCCCTCCCTTCACTGGGTTCCCCAAAGCTCCCCAAAGCCTGAAGTTCCTTCGTCCTCCACGGAGCCAGTGGCAAGGAAGCGGTCTCCCATTCTGAAGGCCATCTCTCCTGCCGGGTGGGGTCTGCTCTGCACCCCCTGCCCACTAGAGGCAAGTACTTTGTGAGAACTGGCAGCCTCACCTGACCCTGAGCCACCTTTGCACCGGGGGCGCACTGAGCAGCCAAGAGCTGAGCCTGCCTCTCAGAGAACAGGAGAGGCCTGGGGGAGGGGAGCCCAGTGGTGGGCAGCCCAAGCCAACCACCCACTCTTGACCTGCCCCTGTGACCTTCTCCTAGAGGGGACCACCTGCTGACCCTGAAACCCAGAGCAGGTGAGGCCTGTCTGACTGTTTCTGGGCGACCCAATCTTGGTTTCCATGGTTGCCCTGGAAATCACAGATGGGGAGGGGGTTGACTGGCCCTGGGAAGGAATCCTTGACCCTCGGGGAGCTCTCCCCTGGGAAAAACTTGTGAGCAGCTCAGTGTTCTCAGACGCATGCTCTGAAGCGAAGAAAGTGCGTCCGAGGAGGATACGTGCTGTGTGCTTCCAGCCAGCGACATTTGGGAAAAGGCAAAACCGTGGAGGCAGCACAAAGATGGGTGGCTGCCGGGATCTGGGGGAGGGGAAGGCCAGGTGGAGCACAGAGGGCGTTCAGGACAGTAAAGCTCCTCCATACTTTGCTGTCATAGTGGATCCATGACCCCATGCATCTGTCAAACCCACAGGACATCCAGCAGCAAGAGTGCTGCTCGTGCAAACTGCCAGTGTTAGTTAATAATGACATCTCGGTACGGGTCCATGTACTGCAACAAATGTAGACACAAACGTGGGATGTTAGCGATAAAGTCGTGTGCACCGGGGAGATGAGATTACAGAGAACGCTCTGTGCTTTCTGCTCAGTTTTTCCAAAAACGTGAAACTGCTCTAAGAAATAAAATCTATTAACTCCAAACAAAAGATGAAGAAAGAGCCCAGCCTTCTGGACCTTGGGGACTGGCCTTGCCTGACCCCGTCCTGAGAATGCCCCCCTCTCCTTGGAGGGGCTGGAGCCTCAATTTCTTTCTGTGCTTTATTTGGGTTTTCTTGGCATATTGCTTAGTGCACCTTCAGAAGCCTCACTTACTTTGTCCCCTGAGGACGGGCTCCACGGTTTCTGGTTCCCTGTCTGGTCCCCTCTTTCCTTAAGAGCCACTGGTTTGTAATTGTCATTGTTATAGACATCTGGAAGTTGAACTGAGGGATCAAGCGTCCAGGGTCCCAGTGCTGTCCATCTAAAGCCTCTGAGCAAGAGGGACCCTTTCTGTCGCAAGGCCAGTTTCTCCATCAAACAGAATAAACCTCATACTAGAATGCAGTGGTCTTACAGTGATGGTCGAGACTGAGGTTCCTTTAGGGAACGAGTAGCTGGGCCCGCTGACTGTCCCCTTCATGGTCATGTGTGAGGCCCACAGAGCTCCTGCTTCGCCTGCTGGCGCCCAGGCGCTGGCTTTGGACGGAGTTGGTTTCATTGCAGATCTTCCAGGTGCAGCAGTGATGGGCTGAGAGGCACAGGAGGTTTTCTAAGGTGTTCAGCTTTAGAAGGAAGTGAGAAGGGAGACTGAGGAGTCACGTGTGTGTTTATTACCAATTTTTGTTCAGTTGCTAAGTTGTATCTGACTCTTTGCAACCTCATGGACTGCAGCACGCCAGGCTCCTCTGTCCTTCACTATCTCCCAGAGTTTGCTCAAACTCATGTCCATTGAGTCCGTGACGCCGTCTAGTTACCTCATTCTCTGTTGCCCCTTTTCCTCTGGCCCTCAATCTTTCCCAGCATCAGGGTCTTTTCCAGTGAGTCATGCGAGGGTGACGATGTCTGTTACTGAGTCCAAGCTCACCCTGCTCGCTGAACGATAGGCCAGTGGATCCAAGAGGTGAGATGTTGAGGCAAAGAAGAGACTTTAACTGGGGAGAGATGGCAGGCTGGCACCTCAAAATAACCATCTTATTGAGGTCTGGATGCCAGGTTCTTTTATAGATCAGAGAGAAAAAAGCAAGGAGGAACTAAGGTCAAAAGGCAGAACAGAGGGAGATGCAGTGGGGAAGTAAAGTGAAAGGGTCTTCAGGCTTGCAAAACATCTCTGAGGGAATGGCCAGCCCTAGAAGGGGTGTGTTAACCTCTTCTGCTCACAGATGGGCAGGGACAGACTCTCTCTCCCTGAGCTGAAGAAAGGCACTTTAGTTTATAGTCACGCGGGCTTCCTCCCTGCAACAGGTCCAGAGAGACAGAGAAAGAGGAGAGGGGGTTGCAGGGGACTGCTTCCCACCCCAAGGCTGAGCCACCGCCACGGAGGGGCCCTGGACCAGCTTGGTTGCTGTCCGGGTGAGGGTGGGCAGGACCTGTGTGTCCTTCAGACCGTGCACAGCGTCCAGATGAGAAAGCCTCGCTTTAGCCAAGCCAGACAATAAATCCTGGACCTCCAGAGGCAGCAGAGCAGCGTGGTGGTGGTGGTGGTGGTGGGGACGGTCACCTCGCAGAGCGTCTGTCCTGTGCAGGAGAGGACCCCATGGAACTCCTTAGATGGCAGACTCTCCACGAGCCGGCAGACAGGCCTTGGTGCTCAGGGATTATCCCTGGAGCAGGAGGTACATGGCTTCTGTTTCTCCTGCATCTGCCCCAGCAGTGCCCCTTGGGGAGACCCAGGGGTTCCTCAGAGCCTGAGTAGCATTGGCCCTGGGGACACTGCTTCTAGGAAGCCTCCCAGGCTTTCCTGTCTGTGCCCCCTTCTGCTTGCCCGCTTAGGTCCCATCTCCTTGAGTCCTGGAAGTCTTTCTGCCCGGCTGGCAGGGCCCTGCAAGCAGAGATGCTGTGTCCTCCTGTAGGGTTGGCCGTTGGCAGATGCTTGTGGGAGGGGAGTGAGTGATGAGGGGGCGTGTCAGCCCTCTGGTGAGTGCTGAGCTGGGGTGGGGGCTTATGGGAATTGCACTGGAATGTTCTGGCTGCCCCGGCTGGCGGACTTCTGAACTACACGAGAGAGATAACCACCCGGCCAGGTGGGCCCTGGCCCGGCGGTGGGTTTGCTTACAGAGTGGCTTCTCTCAGTTTGGGGGGCGCCTCCCGGGATGGCCCAACTGGGCGAGATGCCCCCTCCCCGGGCCAAGGGCAAGCTACAGCCTAGAGCAGCATGAAGCACTTTCTCTAACAAAATGGTTTTCATTTTTTTTCCATTTTAAAGGTGATGCTTGCCCGATGACTTAGTTTTCATCTGCTGCAGTGATTGACAGCCCAGACTTAGGGGAGTAAGACACACGTGTATCATCTCACTCTTCTGAGCTCACAAGTCCCTGAACTAAAGTTCAGTGCTGGGCAGGACGGGTTCGTCCTGGAGGCTCTGAGGGCACCTGAGTTCCTTAGCTCATGGCCCCTTCCTTCACGTTCAAGGCCAGCAACGAGGCACCCGCCTGCCCCTGCTTCCCACGGCCTCAGCTCTCTCCAGGCTCTCGCTCTGGCCTTGCTCGTCCACTCATGCTGACCCTGGGATGCCACTGGACCCGCCCGCGTCCTGCAGACACTCCCCCACTGTAAGATAGGCTGATTGGCACCCGTCATTCCACTTTGCCCTCTGGGGATCCGGAGATGGGGCATGGACACCTTGGGGGCCCTGATTTTATTGGCCGGAGTAACTAAAGATTAAACAGAAAAGAACAATGGCAGCCTTGCCAGCCACCCGCAGCAGGCCTGGGGCCTTCTGTAATGTTTTCGCACCCGGGAGCATCTGCATGGTTTATGTGGACTTTCCTCAGGTCGTCGTTACTGGGATGTCCCCTGCTCTAACGGGCCGCCTCTCTGGACCGTCTAGGTTTGGGAAGGTTCCTGTGCAGTAGGTGTTCCTCTCAAGCGTCCTCTGTGGGGCTGCAGGCTGATCCATGGCGGGATGACGTGCTGCCTTCCTGACGGGCCCCGAGCTGCGGAGAGGGCAGTGCCGGGGAACCTGTTGTGAGTGTTGGATGGAGGCAGCGGGCGTCTTGTCTTTGCGGGAATTTCTCCCACCCCACTCACTCTTGCTCCGAGAGGAGATAACTGTATGAGTTTAATCCCATGAGACAGCTTTGGATCTCCCAGTTACCATGGCAACCTTGTAAAGTATGTGTGACATTTTCTGCCCCCGGTTGCTCCTGGTAGGGAATGGGGTCCTCTTTGGACCAGGGTTATGGGCCATCTGGTCTTGCTACCCATACTGGGAACTCTTGGTAGGGTGGGGGGACTGAACATGGACTCATAGGGTGGCCCGTTGGCACGGCCAAAATTGGTGCCCAGACCAGGGAGGCTGCTCCCTCCATGACAGGCTGAGGCAACCTGGCTCCGCTGGCCACAGACCACTTCCAGCTGGTTCCCTGGACCGCTGGGGTCCTGTCCTTCTGAGTGGGAGGCCCAGGGCAGTGGTGGGACAGCTTTTTGAGGTGGGGTCTTGTTTCAGGCAGTTTGCACATTACCGGTGTTAGAAGGGTGCCAAGCAGGTCCTCTGTGGTAACTGTTCCCTCCGCCAGGGGAAGGGGCGGGTCTGGTTTTGGCAGTGGGCTGGGATCCCCACCCCACCTGGCAGTCTCTCCCCCAGGAGCCAGGAGCCCAGAAGGGAATGTGGTTAGGGAGCTTCTGGGACAAGCTGAGGCGGGTGCCTGGCCCAGCTGTGCTGAGCTGGGGGAGGCGGGAGGAAGTGGAGGGGATTCTGTGCAGCCCTCTGAGGCCTCTGCATTTTTGTAAAGGGCCCAGGGGCCACTAGAACGAGCAGGAGTCCAGCCTCTGTTGTCGAGGGCCTGGGTCTCAGACAAGGCCCTGGGGCTATGCAACTTCGAACTTTCATTTCTGACCCAAATGGAATTAAAAATGCTGATGAGGCTCAGTCCTCTCGGAGGGGGTCCGCTGGATCCCCTGGCTTTGCGTCCTTCTCCCGTTTTAGGAATGAGGACTCCAGGGCCCAGAAGAGTTTTGTGGTGGGTCGTGTTCACCCAGTGGCTGAGATGCCGAGCCAGCCCAGACCCCCACCATGTCCTGGGGACCCCCGGCCTGTTCTGGGTGCCACCCACCCAGCTTCTGACTGAGAGGGTTGGAGGGTGAAGGGAGGCCCCCTTCCTGCACTGCTGTCCAGGCCTGGGTCTGGGTGTGGGAGCGATGCGGCTCTGACCCGCGGAACCCTGGCTGGTGGAAGAGGCAAGGGGACACCCACCCCTCAGGCCTCATGAGGCAGGGTGGGCCCAGTGACACCTGTTTTAGCTCCAGTGACACTGATGTCAGACTTGTGGCCCCAGAGCCAAGCGAGGACACATGTCTGTTGTTTAAGCCACAAGCTCTGTGGTCCTTTGTCGCGGTAGCCAAGACACTCTGCCAGCACCTCTGACGGTGGCCCGACACCCTGGGGCTCTGGCCTGGCTCCTGGTGAATTTCCCCTTCCCCTGGGTCAGAGCGAAGGCCCGGCCTGCAGCGCTGCCCCCAGCCCACTGTGGATCCCTCCTCCTTGGCCCTCCTGGCTTTCCCAGCCTGGCACCACTGGGAGCCACCTTCTCCCCCACGGGCTGGTGGTGAGGGCCGAGCCCAGCCTTGTGTTCATCACTGCTCTGTGTATCCCCTGTGGCATCTGCCCCCCAAGGCTGGCTCAGAGCCCCGCAGGGGTCTTGCCTCACCTGTCTCAGGAGCCAGAACCCCTGCCCACGACACAGAGTAGGTGCCTGGGAAGGGGGTCTCTGTGCTGGGGCAGGGTGCACATGCTCCAAGGCAGGTCCAGACCTGTGCAGACCGGGGCGCTGAGCAGACATGTCAGCCCCAGAGCAAGCTTGCTCAGGGAGCCCCACTTGTCCCCTGCCCACTGTGTGGAGGGGCTGGTGGGACATGGGGTGGGGGTAGCATCCTTAGGGAGAGAGACTTGGTGGGTCCGGGCAGTGCATCCTGCCCTAGGAGGGGGCTCCCCATGCCGGTCCATCTGTGCTGGTCACGGGGATGCCCTGGACACTCCTCTTCCTTCAGGGGGGCCAGGAAGGTAAGGAGCCGCCTACCCCTGCCTGGGGAGTTGCCTTTCTAGGCCCCTTGGAGCTCAGGGCTGCCCCCCACCCCCACCTCCAGCTCCTCTGTCTCTGTTCCTGTAGCCCCATGTTGCCGACTCTGGCCCAGCTGATTCTCATCACTCGTCCCAACTG
This sequence comes from Bos mutus, assembly GCF_027580195.1. Classification (NCBI taxonomy): domain Eukaryota; kingdom Metazoa; phylum Chordata; class Mammalia; order Artiodactyla; family Bovidae; genus Bos; species Bos mutus. Next base: position 36,559,899 of record NC_091632.1, on the reverse strand, counting down.
AGATTTTGGGAGCAGCCCTGGCCTGTCGGGTGACACCTGGCTGTAGGCAGGGAGGATTTTCTTGGCCTCCTCGGCAGGCAAGGCCTTGTAAATCCTGGCTCCGACAGGTAGCCTGCAGCCTGGGTGGGCGGTGGGGGTGAGGGCTGACTGTCACACAGAGCCGGCGAGCCAAGGCCTGGCCAGGTCCCCGCCTGGTGGGCTGGGTGGCCTCCCCTTGTGTGGTCTTGGCCTCTGTTCTCAGGGTGAAACTTCCTTATCCTCACAGGTTGGGTGGGGGTCCCTTGGCCATGCCCTGCCCTGGAACCACGTGCCTTGTCTGACCTGCTTCACACCTGAGGGGCTCCCAGGCCCACCATCGGCCTCAGACCAGGCCAGGTTTGTCCCAGAAGGGACCACGTTCCCTCTCGGGTTCCTGGCTCCTGGGAAAGAGACTGCCAGGTGGCTGTTTGAGTTCACTTCATCTTTACTTTGCCCTACCTGGAGAGCCCCAGCCCTGCACTCAGGCTGCTGGCGGATGGGCTGGGGGGTGTAGAGGGCATCTCTCTCGGGCGGTGGGCCCCTCTCATTCCCCTGGGAGATTGGGGCCTGTGCTTCTCAATCTGCATCCCTTGGTCGCCAGGTCTGCTGAAAGGTCAAGAGCTTCCGAGCCCTCGTCCAGCCTGGGTGGCTGCTGCGGCTTAGGGCCTTTGTAGAGTTGCTGCCGCCGGAGGGAGGGCCCTGTGCTGGGGCCAGCGCTGTCCAGGGGCTGGGGCCTGGGCCCCCGTTCCTGCTGTAGCAAATCCCTGGAGATGTGTGTGCAGCGTGGGGGCTGGTTTGAGGAGCGCTTTTTGGGGTGAAATCTGTGTAACACAAGATCGACCCCTTTGCAGCATGCAGGTCAGTGTCATCGAGCACACTCACAGTGCTGTGCTCCTGCCTCCTGCATTGCCCTGTGGACGGGGCGGTGAGAAGAATCGAGAGCCAGCTTTGGGTGTCAGCGTCCACACCCCACGCTCACCAGAGGCCTGGTGTGGGGGCCAGAGGCCTCTCCGAGCTGCTGCCTCGCTCCAGAAATGGGAGGAAACTCAGTTTCCCCGGACCCCACACCCCCTCCCTCGGGTTGGGGGTGCTCCTGGGCTGATCATCTAAGAAGCCAGGGTTTCAGGGCGCCTGCCTCCTAAGCACTTACTGACACTTCCTGGAGCAGAACGCCCTCTGCCAGTGACCAGATGGGCCTTGGCCACAGCTCCAGGCCAGGGCTTGACCTTCGACCTCCTGACTTGCCTGGGCTCAGTCCACCCCTTCGACAAGCTGGAGCATCAGCCTATCAGGTGACCAGGCCACTGGGCTTTCAGGGCACACCCCACCCCCAGACTGGCTTTGTGAGCAAGAAGGGTGGTCGGTCCCTGGATGGTTTTCTGGGCTGTGTCATCATCCCTGCACCATTCCAGTCTGTGTCTGACAGCCGGGAGCTGGGATGGGCTGGCCAGCTGAGTCACTTTCAGGGAGGGTGGGGGCTGCAGGGAGTAGCTGTTGGAATCTGTTTCACAACAGTGGTGTTGGAGAAGACTCTTGAGAGTCCCTTGGACAGCAAGGAGGTCAAGCCAGTTCAATCTTAAAGGAAATGAGTCTTGAATATTAATTGGAAGGACTGATATTGAAGCTGAAGCTCCAATCCTTTGGTCACCTGATGTGAAGAGCTAACTCCTTGGAAAAGACCCTGATGCTGGGAAAGATTGAAGGCAGGAAGAGAAGGGGGCAACAGAGGATGAGATGGTTGGATGACATGAGTTTGAGCACACTCTGGGAGATAGTGAAGGATAGGGAACCATGGTGTGCTGCAGTCCATGGGGTCATAGAGTCGGACACGAGTTACTGACTGAACAACAACAACAATGCCCTGCAAGCTGATAGATCATTCTGGAAGCAGGAGGATTGTGCTGCAGCTGACCTGGGCCAGGACTCCCCAGGGTCAGCTCCCAGAAATCCCAGGCAGCCCCAGTCTCCACACGGAGGCCTGGAACCCCACACGCCCCAGTCTTGGGTCAGGAAGGAAAGGTGGGGTGGGGTGCCTCTCTGTCTCTCCTTCCTGGCCCCTCTGCTGCTTGTCTCCCCGGGGTTTCAGCTGAGGCCCAGCTGCTGGCCTGCTGAAGTTCCCCACCCCAACCTGGAGACTGGCCTGGGTGGGGGTCATTGCTGGCCCTCCCTTGGCAGGGCTACTGACTGTCCTGGGGTACCCACAGGACCCACAGCTGCCCCCACAACCCTGGACTGCCCCCAAGCTGAAAGATCTGCTATTTATTTTGGTTTCTGAATCATCCATACTGATTCATACAGGATTTAGGAAGTCTCACTCAAAGAATATTCAAAGTATGAATGTGTTAGTTGTGTCCGACTCTTTCCAGCCCCATGGACTGCAGCCCATCAGGCTCCTCTGTCCACAGGGATTCTCCAGGCAAGAATACTGGAGTGGGTTGCCATGCCCTCCTTCAGGGGATCTTCCCAACCCAGGGATCAAACCCAGGTCTCCTGCATTGCAGGCAGATTCGTTACCGTCTGAGCCACCAGGGAAACCCCCCAAAATGTTCAAACTACTGTACAATTGTGCTCATTTCACATGCTAGCAAAGTAATGCTCAAAATCCTTCAAGCTAGGCTTCAGCAGTACGTGAATCAAGAACTTCTAGATGTACAAGCTGGATTTAGAAAAGGCAGAGGAACCAGAGATCAAATTGCCAACATCTGTTGGATCATAGAAAAAGCAAGGGAATTCCAGGAAAAAAACATACTTCTCCTTCATTGACTACACTAATGCCTTTGACCATGCGGATCACAACAAACAATGGAAAATGCTTAAAGAGATGGGAATACCAGACCACCTTACCTGTCTCCTAAGAAACCTGTATGTGAGTAAAGAAGCGATAGTTAGAACTGGACATAGAACAATGGGCTGGTTCAAAATTGAGTAAGGAGTACATCAAGACTATATATTGTTACTCTGGTTATTTAACTTATATGCAGAGTACCTTGTGCGAAATGCCAGGCTGGACGACTCACAAGCTGGAATCAAGATTGCCGGTAGAAATATCAACAACCTCAGATATGCAGATGATACCACTCTAATGGCAGAAAGTGAAGAGGAACCAAAGAGCCTCTTGAGAGTAAAAGAGGAGAATGAAAAAGCTGGCTTAAAACTCAACATCCTTCAATTAAAAATAAATTTATTTTAAAAAGTGAAAAAAAACCCTCAGCATTCAAAAAACTAAGATGCTGACATCCAGACTCATCACTGCACGGCAAATAGATGGGGAAAAAGTAGAAACAACAACAGAGTTTATTTTCTTGGGCTCCAAAATCACTGTGGACAGTGACTGCATCCATGAAATTAAAAGACGCTTGCTCCTTGAAGAAAAGCTATTACAAATCTAAACATCATATTAAAAAGCAGAGACGTCACTTTGCTGACAAAGGTTCGTCTAGTCAAAGTATGGTTTTTCCGGTAGCCACGTACGAATGTGAAAGTCAAACAACAAAGAAGGCTGAGCACCGAAGAATCGATGCTTTCAAACTGTGGTGCTGGAGAAGACTTGAGAGTCCCTTGGACAGCACAGAGTTCAAACCAGTCTATCCTAAAGGAAATCAACCATGAATATTCATTGGAAGGACTGATTCTGAAGCTGAAGCTCCAATACTTTGGTCACCTGAAGCAAGGAGCCAACTAATTGGAAAAGACCCTAATGCTGGAAAAGATTGAGGGCAGGAGGAGAAGAGAGTAACAGAGGGTGAGATCGTTGGATGGCATCACCGATTCAGTGGACATGAGTTTCAGCAAACTCTGGGAGATAGTGAAGGACAGGGAAGCCTGGCATGCTGCAGTTCATGGGATGGCAGAATTGGACGTGGCTTAGTGGCTGAACAACAAAGCAACCCCTTCCCCCCAGGTACCCAGGAGGCACAGGAGGTGGGGGGCACCTATCTTTACAAGTTCATTGCACTGCTGTGTGGGCTAGATGCTGGAGTTATGGCAAGGAGCCAACAAGGTCAAGGCACCGTGCCCTTGAGGCGTGGGTCCCGAGGGGCTGAGGGTACGGCGGATGCTGTGAACTAAAAGCATGGCCTGTGGCTGCTGGGGGAGTCAAACAAGTGCCCATTCCTCTCCCCCACCCCCACCACCCCAGCAGGGACTTGAACCTGATGTGCAGTCTGGGTGGTCCTCCAAGCTCTCCCCTGCCCTGACTGGTGGGTCCCTTTCCTCTGTATCTCCCCCTCTCCCCAGTTCCAGCCGTGTACAGGGCAGATGCTTAGCAGAGGGGAGCCTGCTGAACCTGCCTAGCCCCTCCCTGGCCCTGGGCAGGGTCACCTCCTTCTCAGTCCGCGTTGCCATTGCCTGGGGACAGTGCACAGGGAGGGCCAGCCCCCTGCCTGCTCTGCTTCTCTCCAGGAGGCCCTGGGGGTGATGCCTGTGCAGTAGTCACAAGGCATCCTGTGGCCCCCTTCCTGCCAGCCTTGGCTGGGCCCTAGAACCCCGACTCTAGGGGGGCCCAGCCCCTACACTGAGGCCGGCACGGTCCAGCTGCGAGCAGATTCAGGGGCTGAGCAGCCTTCCCAGTGCAGAGACACAAGGGACTCAGCTCGGTGAGGCGGTGGAGGTGGATGCTCAGCTGAGCTGAGGTGCCTGGCAGGGAGATGCTGGGGGCAGGGGGCAGTAAGGGCCATTCAAACCTGGTTGGGCACCTGTAGGATGGCATCCAGATGCGGCTAGAGGGACACAGCAGGTGCCATTGTGAGTTCCAGACCCTGAGCGTCAGCACACAGGCCCTTTCCGTGGGTGTGGGAGTCTTGGAGGCTCCAGGTCACATTGTCCTGGTCACCAGCATCCACAGGGTCAGGGCAGGGTGCAGGAAGGCAGCTATAAGGCTGACTCCACCCTGGCGGCAGTGCCCAGCCCCTGGGGACCCTGCCATGTCAGCAGCTGCCAGAGGGCGTCTGCCCTTTATTTGCAGCCCCGTCTGGCTGGCCTCTGCCCTGCTAGCTGCCTGGCTACACAGCCCGAGTATCAAGGTGGGCCCTGGTGGGGAGGGGTCTTGCACCTGGCTGCTGCCCGCCTGAGAGCCTGGCCCCTGCGCCATCTCCCCAGGCTAGTCTGGTGGGGAGACCCTGGGCACCCAAGCTCTGACCCCCGGGCTGGGCTGAGCGTGGACTGGCCCTGCGTAACTCTCTAGGAATTCCCAGAAAATTCCCAGTGTTAACCCCGCAGGCTGGGGCTCAGGGTGACATTCCAGTGCCGCCTTTCCCGTGGGACCTTGGCCGCCCCTGCAGCCTGAACTTGGCTCGGGGTCTCCCAGGGACCCTCCCAAGGACATGCCAGTGGAGAGGGGAGCTGAAGACGTCGGTGGCTTGGGCTTGGGCTTGGGGACTGCAGCCCAGGCTGGTCTGGGCCTTGAGCCTCCAGGCGGGGGTGGCATTTCCAGCAACTGCTCCTTGTGGGCTGTCCTGGCATCTGGCCGTCCATGGCTTGTGGCTCCTGGGGGTCTCCGCTTGCCTCTGGGTCACATTCCCTATGAGATTGGGGGACCCCCCGCCTTTGATGTTGGGGTGCTGGGAGGACAGAGCTGGGCCCCCTCAGACCTCGGGCTTGCCGCACAGCAGGGGGCTGGGGGCGGGCATAAGGGCCTGGGCCCCTTGTCACCCTATGCCCAAGAGGTGTTCTGGAAAACGAGGCACCCGAGTCCCCCGGGCCCCGGCTGGGTCTGTGGGGCCACGGTGCCACCAGCCCCTCGTGGGCATCCTGGGCACCCCCGGCCACATTCCTTGTGGCAGGGGAAGTGCTACCATCCTGCACCCACAAAGGCTGAGCAGAGGACAGGGGAGCTGTGGGCAGCGTGGCCTCGTCGGTGGGGTCTCCGCCTGCTCTGCCCTCCATGCCAGAGCCCAGTGGCATTCCCCTACTCCCCAGGCCTGACTCACATGCCACAGGGTCCCAGCAGACAGAGTGGGGGAGACCTAGGCGGGGATGGGGGCGCATGGAGCCCACTGCCAGGTCTCAAGCAGCTGTGGGGTGACAGTGGGGGCCTCTTCCTGGCCTCCATGCTGGGGGATGCCTGGTTTCTCTGGCAAACCCACAGCTGGACAGAACACAGGGGCCATTCTCGGGGGGACGCAGGCAAGCGAGGATGGCTCCTTAGGGAGCAGGGCCCATCCTGTGCCGAGCTGTCCCCAAGGGACACTCCTGCCAGGTCACACTGGGACACCACAGGACCACAGGTGCTGGGCATGGGGAGGGACCTGGTTGGCGGCGCGGCCCCCCAGCTGCTGGATTGACTCGGCGGGTCCCTCTCTCCTGAGGCCTGTCTGGAGGGGTGAGGTTTGCCCATCTCTGCCGGGCCTCGTCCTCCAGTGTTGTGGGGTCCTGAGCTTCCTCCTGCCCCTGTGCTGGGCTCACCCGCGTCTCCCCCTCGCAGATGTGAATGAGTGTGCCACTGGCAACGCAGGCTGTGAGGGTGAGTGTCACAACACCGTGGGGGGCTTCTACTGCCGCTGCCCGCCTGGCCGCCAGCTGCAGGGAGACAGCAAGACCTGCCGAGGTAGGTCCCCGGCCCGGCCCCGTGCCCCCGCCCGGGTGTGGCCTAAGCATCCCTGCCCTGACTGCTCCTGGGCTGCCTCCTCCCCACCCCTGGGCTGCTCTGCTGAGGGCCCTGGAGTGGCGCCCAGCTCCCTGGGGTCCTCCCTGCCCGACTGCTCCCCGCACCTTTGGGGAATCCACGTTTCCCCCAAAACGAGCCTCGGTGGGTCAGAGAGCCTGATGTGGGTGGAGGGCACCCTGGGTGCCGTGTTGGGGAGGGAGATTGCTCTGCTCCCGGGTAGGGAGAGGCAGGTGGTGGGTCGGAGATGCAGCTGGGGAGGGTGGGCGGGCAGTTCGCAGGCCCGAGTATAGCTGCATGGCCCCTGAGAGGGTCAGAGGGCAGGCTGTGTGCCTGGGCAGCATGGGGACGCTGGGGGGCACCCTACCCCTGCAAGGGCTTGCTGAGCCCAGTCTGGAAGTGGTCACCAGCTCTGGGCCTGTCACAGCTCTCTGCCATCACTGGCAGGCTGTCAGCAAAACCAAGAACAGACAGAAGGAAATTTCCTGGATTTAGGGAGAGAGGAACAGATTAGCTTAGCATTGAGGCTGGGAGAAGGCAAGGGGTGGGGTGGAGGACATGCTCTCCCTCCTTGTCCCCCACACTCCCACACCTGCGCTCCCCCACCAGGCCCCTGACCCCAGGACCCGGTTGGCTGCTTGGTCCCTGAGTTCATACAGTGTGGGGGCTGGCGGGCATCTGTGTTCCCTCCCCTGAGTCATGTCAGACAGCCGCTGTCATCCCCCATCTCTCCGAACTTCTTTTCCCGACCAGAACGCTGTCTTTGGTTCTGCCAGAGACCAGCTGTGAGCCATCCCTCAGGGTAGGGGTGGTGGCAGGATCACAGCCCACTGGACTGGGGATCTGGGAACCGGGGGGAGTCTGCCCTGGCTGGGGTGTTTTGCAAACTGTTCTGGTTTCCAGCATGTCTTCATTGGAGGGGAGAAGGGTGGAGGCAGCAGAGAGGTGGCTGACCTGTCACTCACAGCCCAGGACCTGAGGACCTTGTGCTTGTTGGGTGACAGGAGCACAGACCTGTCACAGACAGAACCAGTACCAGACAGAACCAGACCATGTCACCCACCTGCGTCCCGGTTTCCCCTTCTGTGAATGGAGCCCCGCTGGGCTGGCAGGACCTTCCACGGCCCGCAGTCCCACCCCAGGGCACACTGAATGCAGGTGGAGTTGGGGGTGGGAAGGAGTGCCCCTTCCTGGCCCCGTGTCTGCTCTCCTGCCAGTGCCCCCTGAAGTGGGGGTGGCTGCCCTGATGTCGGGAAGGCATCAGGGGCCTAAAACCTGCCAGGCCCTTGGCAGTCTCTCCAGGAGCTCAGCCCCCTTCACCCACTCTCAGCCTCCTGGTCTCCATGAGCTCCAGGGATGCCGGCACACAAGACAGAGCAGCCCCCAGCATGTGCTCCCGCACGGGGGTCTCCTGGCCTTCCACCCACTGCAGGTGCCCCGGGGTGAGGGTCCTGCTCCTGCCACCACTGCCGCTGGCGCACTGCCGACCTCGCAGCCTCTCTGAGCGTTTCCAGCTCTGTGGCCTACAGATAGGGCTGGACACGGGTTTCCCGTCCCTGACCCTTCTGGCCCTCAGTCCCCAGAGTCTGCGGGTGTGCAACCCAGCCCCTTGTCAGTGCCCAGGAAGCTCCGGGCCAGGGCCTGGGGGGCATGTTGGGGCTGCCCCAGGGCTGGGCGTCTTCTGACGTGTGCTCCAGGCCGCTCCGTGCTGACCTGGGGCCCAGTGGCCAGGAGCAGTCCTGGAACACAAGTGCACAGCTTGGCCACTGGCTGGAGCCCAGCTCAGGGTCAGCAGGCCCGGTCTTGATGCCTTCCCTGGAATTCCTTGATTTAGAAGGTCTCAAGGACAGGTGGGCGAGATGGTCGCCACCTGGCAGTTGGCTGAAGGGGGGGTACTGAGAGGACCAGAAGGGGGCCAGTCAGGGGGCTGCCCTCACCCTGGCGTGCCCACCCTTGCCTCGCTCCCGGCCCCTCCCCAGCCCCCTGGGAGCTCGCTGACTGGCTCCGCGTGTTTGGGATGGCTGAGGCTCCGAGTCACCGCGTGGCTGAGAGCGCTCTGCCGAGAGCCAAGCGCCTGCTGTTTTCTCTGTCCCTCAGCCAGCCCCCGCCGCCCCTGAAATCTCAGCTCTGGCCAGTGATCGGGGCTCTGGGGGCGGCCAGCCGGCTGAATGTGAGCAGAGCGGACAGGAAATCAAGATGTTACTGTGGAGGACAGGCCAGCCCTGGCCGCTCACACACAGGGCTGCGCGCCGAGTTGCCGGTGGGGTGAGCCTGGAAACCGCCCCAGTGATTGATCGACGCCGTGAAACACCGAGCGCTGGTGCAGGCCCTGCCCGAGGGTGGCCTTGGCCCCCACCCGGAGGGCAGCGCCAGATCAGTGTGTCTGTCGTGTTCTGGGGGGGGCATCGATGGCAGGAGCCCTGCTCCCTTCTCCTGGGGGGGCACAGGTGCTAGGGAAGGGCGCATTGCCAGGTGATGCTGTAGCCCACTGCTGCTCCCGCAGCGTCCTCGTAGGGTACGTCCTCTGACCGGTGCCCGCCCTCCCTCCAGACCCACGGGCAGGTGTGCTCAAACCTGTGCTTTATGGGGGAGGTGGGTCTTGGGGAGAAACGTGGACCCCACTGTCCAGCTCCCGTCCCAGCTGCCGGGGCCCTGAGCTCCTACCCAGCACCGCCAGGCTTTCCATGTCGGCCCCTCTGGGGAGGCCCCTCCAGGGCCAGACTCCAGTGTCAGCTTCAGCTCAGCGCCTTGGGGCGCTCTCAACTTCAGTCTCTTCCTCTGGAAAGTGGTGCCGACACCCTTGGCTCCTAGGATCCCTGAGAGGACTCAGCGCTGGCAGCAGGCTCCCTACCCCTCAGGGACTGCTGGGGGGCATGAGGGAGGGAGATAAGGGGGGCCGCAACCTGAGCCGAACCCCCCTCACCCTGGCCTGAGGCCATGAGCCCTTCACCCCAGCCTCACTGCCTCCTCTTGAGCAAGGTCTGCAGGGACTAGCCTGGAGATCTGGGGCGGGGACCAGGACCTACATCTAGGGCCATGATGGGAATCAGAACCCCCAGGGGACCCTGGCAGGTCCTTGCCCTCCCCAAGGCACGTTCCCCCTCCTCACTCCTTCCGGCCATGCTGGCTGGGTGGATGCTGAGTCCCTCAGTGAGGTGGGTCCTTCCATCAGGCTGGGTGGTGTTGCCTGAAGGTCTCAGAGACCTTGCTGTGGGGAGGGGTTTTCGGTCCCATTGTGAGGGGGAAATTAATCTTGTCGGTTGGAGAAAATCAGGGTGTCTCCCTGGGATAGACTCCAGGGGTTGGGGGGGGGGCGCCTCCCAGGTCCAGGCCTGAGGGCCAGCCTTCCCTTGGTGCTGGGGGTGGAATTCTTCCTGAGCCAGTTCCATGGTTCCCACCCCTCCGCTGCTTCCTCCCTCCAGGAGGTCAGGAAGGGCTGGGAAACTGGCAGCAGGTGACTCTCCGGGTAGGGTGGGGGTAGGGGTGGGGGGCTGAGTGGGAGTCCTCAGTCCAACATGAAAATGGCTGGCTCTGGCCTGGGGGCTCAGCATGTCCCCAATCCCCACTACTCCTTGGCTATGGGGCGTCCAGTGCAGAGTTAGGGTCTCTAACGGGGTGTCTGTGAGAAGCTCATGGAGGGGTCAAGGCTTTGAGAAAGTAGAAGTGCCCTGTACTCCAGCCCCCCGGCCCAGGCTTTGGCGTCCGCGTGGTCCCCACCATGGGACTGACCCTTCTCAAGAGGTAAAGGGCCTGCTCCAAGGCCTTGCACTCAGGATGGTGCGGGCTTCGCTCCTCACCCTGTCTGACTCGGCTGTTGCCACCGGCTCGTCCCGCCTGGGTCTGGGTGGGAATGCAGTTGAGTCTTGTCCGACCTGACGGGGATCCTCTCTCACACTCGCTCGGGCCGGCTGCTGCCAGGTCCCGTCTGTCCCCAGGGAGAGTCAGGAATGTGGGAAGTGACGTGTCCTGATTAGGAAGCCCCTGGGGCTCCCGCCTGGGCTGGGAGGGCCGTGGGCTGACCCGAGCCAGCTGTACTGTCCTGCGGCCGTGGGGGTGGGGGCAAGGGGAGCCGCTATGGACTCTCATACTGGTGCCCTGGGCGGAGTCCACCTGCACTTCCCTGGGCCCTTCGTGGGGGCTTTCTCTGAATCTCCTGCTGTGGCAACCCTAGATGGCAATGCCGCCTCACAGGGGGTTTCAGAGCCTTTAGTGCTAGGAGGACTTTTCACTTCCTGGGGACCCAGCTGCCTGAGTCAGGAGAGTGGGGAGGGCGGCAAGACTCTTGTGGGGATGTGAAGAGGTGTCTGGCCTGCCCAGCCTGCACTCCATGCCAGGTTCTGGCTGTAGCCCTACACACCAGTCTGCTCAGTGTTCACATGGCCCCATGGTCCCCAGTCTGCTCAGTGCTCACAGCGCCCCGTGGTCCCCATCTGCTCAGTGCTCACAGCGCCCCGTGGTCCCAGGTCTGCTCAGCACTCAATGGCCCTGTGGTCCCCGGTCTGCTCAGCACTCACACGGCCCCGTGGTCCCAGGTCTGCTCAGCGCTCACATGGCCCCGTGGTCCCCATCTGCTCAGCACTCACATGGCCCTGTGGTCCCCGCTCTGCTCAGTGCTCACATGGCCCCGTGGTCCCCCGTCTGCTCAGCGTTCACAGGCCCCGTGGTCCCCCATCTGCTCAGCGCTCACAGGCCCCGTTGTCCCCCTCTGCTCAGTGCTCACATGGCCCCGTGGTCCCCCGTCTGCTCAGCGCTCACAGGCCCCGTGGTCCCCCGTCTGCTCAGTGCTCACATGGCCCCGTGGTCCCCGGTCTGCTCAGCACTCACATGGTCCTGTGGTCCCCGCCTGCTCAGCGCTCACAGCGCCCCGTGGTCCCTGGTCTGCTCAGGGCTCACAGCGTCCAGTGGTCCTCATTTTGTGCAGAGGAGCAAGAGGCTCAGAGAGGGCAAGAGTGCATTCAGGTCACACAGCTGGGTGCAGCGGATAAAGCCCAGAGTGACGTCATGGGCTCCCCTGGCCCCAGGTCCCACCGAAGCCAGTGCTCAGGCCCGTCTAGGGGTGGCTGCCAGCCTCTCGGGAGCTGGAGGACCTGGAGGGGCTGCCTGCTCACTCCACACAGCTTGCATTAGCAGTGTCCAGTGCAGAGTGGACATCCACAAATACCTACCGAGTGACCTGCCCCTTCCAGACGAGACCGAGGGGGGACGCCGGCTGGTGGGCTCATGGCACTCATGTGGGCTGAGCAGCCCAGCGTGAGTCAACTTGAGCCTTCAGCGTGCAAAGCCCTGGCCTTATTCCTGCGAGGCCCGGGATCTGGGCCTTTCCAAGCCAGGCTGTCTGGCTGGCTGTGCTCTGGACACGAGTGAAGAGCCTGGCCCCAGCCGCGGTCCCTTCAGGCAGGATGGCAGCGTTTCCGAAGAGGCAGCTGTCCTAGGGCCTCCGCTGTCAGAGGTGGTGAGAGGTTGAGAGCTGTCTTTTCCCAACTCTGGCTCACTCGTCCCTCTCATGAGCTGATTCTGGCAGGTATGTCTCTGGTTAAGGCCAAGGCAGGAGACAACAGCCCTCAACATCAGCTGTCAGAGCCAGCCGGTGACAGGAGAGAGGCCCACCCCCTCGGGCCTGCCTGGATCCCCGAAGCCCAGGCGGAGGCCCCAGGATGGGCAGTCTGCAGGCATCTGCGTGGTCAACATCTGGGTGCCCATGGCTGCCTGCAGGACTGGACATGGGAGCAGAAAAGCCAATTCTCTCCCTGGGCTGTGACCTAGAATAGGTGTGACCCCCAGAGGCCACAGTCCTCAGACTTGGGGCTCAGTGGGAGGAGGCAGACACATCCTAAGAGTGAACCCCACAGTGCCCAGGACCCTGTGGCTGGGGCGGCTGCCATGAGGAGGACCAGCAGAGAAGATGGGCTGGGGGGGCCCCAGCAGAGGAGTTAGCTGGATTGGGGGGCCCCTGGGCTAGGGAAACGGAGGCTCCAGCAGCCCCTGTCTTCCTGTATCCCAGGGGTCCCAGCTCTGCTCCCAGTGGTCCGGGGGCTGCAGCTGAGAGATGGGGGCAGTTCAGGCGACTCGGAGCTCACAGGGGCCTGCAGCCTCAGGAAAGCAGGTACTTCCCCATCTCTGTGACTCTTGAGAGTGGAAGCAGCCCCTCCTGGCTGGGCTGGAGGCGGGCAGGCAGGATGAATGGGGAGGGGTGGTTCAGGCCCTCGTTGCCTGGCTCCGGGGAAGGCGGGCCCCTGCCCTGCCTCTGTCTGGAGGGTGGGAAAGTTCTCGTCCATCACCACTGGTCCCAACAAGCCCTCTTCCCTCGGCGTCTGGCCTCCTGATTAGATTCTCTTGCTGTCTGTGTCTCTGGGCTGCCTCTTGTCTCTGTCTCTCCCAGCGGTAATGAGTCTGGACCTTCCTGGCCACACCCTTTATCTTTTCCAGCTTCCCCACCCCCACCCTGCGAGGTTGTTGACCTGGTCTAGGCCTCCACCTCCATCTTCTCATCTCCTCTCTGCTCCACACCCCGCTGGGCAGCTGGACTCCTGACCCCACAGAACCCTCATCCAACCCCCCAAATCCCATGGTCAAATCCCATTGCTCCCCGGGGTCTGGCCAGAGCAGCTCTGGGTGGGGCCAGGCAGGGAACCTGCCCCAGAATGCAAACGGGAGGGTGTTCCTTCTGTCTGGTGAGGAAACAGTAAAAAAGATCCTGCGAGATGCTTGTAATGATGAGACGTGAGGGGCTGGTTCAACCCTGGTGTAAAGGTTTCGTGTGGGGCGTGGGCGTGGGTGCTCAGAGTGGGGATGGGAGGTCTGGTCCCGTGGGTTAGAAAGTGCACTCTGCACTTGATGTGGACGGCGGCCGGCTTGGACCTCTATCTGTGCAGTAGTGGCCCCGAGGACTCAGGGGGTGCCGTCGGGGCCTCAGAGGCAGGAGCAGCTGTGGCAGCTGTGGCGGCTGCAGCCTGGGCACCTTGGGAGGTGGCGAGTGCTGGCTAACCTGGGTACCTGGCCGGACCTGGCTGCTGCCTCCACAACCCTGGTGTTCTGTGAACAGGTTTGGCCTTTGGGACAGGGGCAGCGGAGGAGTGACCATGGGGGCCGGAAGTGGGCCATCCATTTGCTGGTGTGTTCAGACCTCCTGGGTGCTCGCTGTAGGCCAGGCCCAGGCCCACAGCTTTGGCTGGACCTCTTGTCTGGCACTCACCCTCTTGGGCCTTTCCTGCCTCTGAACCAGCAGCCCTGCATCTGCCCCCAGAGCTCTCCAACAAACCATCTTTACGTCCCGCCCAGCACGTGTCCGAAGGCCACCTCCTCCAGGAAGCCTTGTCACTGCTTTCAGGGACTCCCTTCCGCCGAGTACAGTTTGAGCCCCGGGGCTGTCCCCTTCTGTAGTCATTGCTCCCCGGCAGCTCAGTGTCCCCCATGAGAGTCAGGCCTCAGGGGCTGTGCCCGTGGTGGGGCTCTCAGTGTTGCAGGGTTCAGGTGCCCCCAGGGTCAGACCTGGCCTTACCCTGACCTTCACAGGGCTCAGGCCACTGCGTGGAGGCAGCAGAGAGCCACAGAGGGGACCTCGTCATGTGTGCACACACATGCACACATATGCGGGGGCCTCCAGGGAGGCTCGTGTCTGGCCTGCTGTGGGTGCCTCGGTCGGGTAACCAGGCCTTGGTTCCCTGGCACAGGGCAGGGTCTGCCCTCGCCCTCAGCCATCTTGTCTCTGGAGGAGAGTACGTGTGGCAGTGACTGCTCTGCCCTGAGCTCTCCCGGGGCGTTCGTGCCTGTGTGTATGTGTGTAGAGGGGGCCTGGCCCCAGCCCAGGGCAGATGCAGCCAGGAGCGGCAGCTGGGCTCTCGGAAACAACCGTGGTTTCCATTTTCCTTCCTTTGGCTCAGTGAGGACCCAGGGTGGGTAATGAGTTTACCATGAGGCTGACGCCCGGACGACTCTTGGAGGCCAGGCCCGGCCTCCGCTCCCAAAATAACACTGCAGGGGCGGCCCTGGGACAGGGGGTGGAGGGACATTCTGGGGGTGGTTCTCCTGGGCCTGCATGGGGCCACAGTGGACCCCAGCTAAAAACTGCCCTCCTGGGCTGCGCTGGGCTCTGGCCATCTAGGTTGGAAGCAACCAGGCAGGACATTTGTCCCCTTGGGGGACTGGGAGGTGGGGAGGGGGACTTTTGGGCTGAGAGGCCTTGAGTCCCCAAAGGCAGATTGAAGAAACCTGAAAGGGGGGCCTCCTTCCAGCACCTTCCTGGCCTTCTCCCCTGCGGCAGGGGGCCATCTGATCGCCGGCCAGTCCCTCTCATGGCCCCATTGCCCCTCACAGCCCCCAGATGGCTCCCACACTGCTTTCTTGGCCATCAGGGTCCTCCAACCCAGCCTCTGCCCAGCGCCCCGAGCCTTGCAGCCTGTCACGTGAGACTTGACTTCAGCAGGAGGTGCTGATGGAGGCAGGGCCCCAACCTGTAGTTCCCCTACTCCCCACCAGCTTGTGTGGCTTCATTCTGGGTCTGCCTGTCCACCTGTGAGAGGGCACAGTCTGGTGCCAAGCCCGTAGAGTGCCTGGTACAGAGGGCAATGTAGGTGGTCAGGGGTGGCCAGTAACAGCTACCCCATCCAGCATCCACTGTGCCCGTGGACTGTCACCCTCGAAGAAGGGTATCTTGGCATCAGGGCGGTGACCTCTGGGGCCTCTCTGAGAGTCTCTCCTCTCTGTCACACACACAACCCCACCTGCCTCCAGAGGATTTAGTTCCTCCTGAGTTTAGTTTCTCCCCACCCCCCAGCCAGACAGGAAGGGTCAGGGACTCCCCCCTGGCCTGGGGTGGGGCGTGGTCTCTTCCTGTCCCACTGGAGGGCCTTCTTGTCCCGTGTCTTGGGGCCTCCTTGTCCTGTGTCCCTAAGAACTTGGGTGGGAGACACAAGGCCACCCCCCAACCCCTGCAGGCATCGAGTGCTCCAAAGCCCAGCCAGGCTCCCCCAGCATCTGCTCTACAACCAGAGGCCAAGATGACCTCCCTTTCAGCAGACTGGCAGAATGCCACAGGGCAACCTGGGACCTCAAGAGGCCTCCTGGAGGGCTTCCTGGAGGAAGTGTCCATAGCACCAAGGGACAGATACCACAAGTGTAGGGAGGAAATGCGCCTTGTTCTGCTTCCTGCTGACCCCAGGGACATGGCAGTCCTGCCCCTGAAGCCCCAGTTCACGGGTCTAGGGTGGGACGGGTCCAGCACTAAGGGGGAGCTGTAGCTTTGCGGGGGCAGCATGGGGCCCTCTCTCCAGCCTGGGTCCTGGCAGAGGAGCTCGGTGGCTGCCTAGCTTGGAGAGAAAAGCTGGAGCCGGCCTGACGGGTTGGCGGGGGGTGGTCCGCTCCTTCTGCTGACACATAGACATTCCACTGGGCAGAGACACCAGCCCAGTCTCCGCATCGGGAAAGCATTTCCCAAACAGCTTCCAGACCACAGCTGCGCGCCTGGGTGTGCTTGGTGGCACCAGGGAGGCCAGTGGGCCCTGCCTGGGCTGTGGTGGCTGGCCGCCATCACGCTGTGCCCAGCCTAGTGGGGATGGAGGCCCAGAGCCATAGAACCCCCACCCCGGGTCCTTTAGGGAGGTACTGCCCGAGCTCATCACGTCACGAGTTGTCTCGGGCTCAGCTGGGCTGCTGGGGAGACAGCTCTGCCTCCTAGAACCGGGTTCTGCCCAGAGCGGGCACTCAGGTCCTCGCTGACGGAGAGGAGCAAGGGAGTGAGGGCTGAGGGGAAGGAGGGACAGGCCAGCTTCAGGGGAAGCAGAGTTGGCAATGGTGGCTCTCGGGGGAGCGGGCTGGGGAACTTTGCAGAGAAGGCCTCTTGGGATTGGCACTCAACAGATGTGTAGGAGCTCGCTGTTTGCGGGTCGGAGGAAGAGTGGGCATCTTGGCTGCTGTGGAAGCTGGGGCGCTGGGAAGGCCAGGCCACCCACGAGGGATGGAAGAGCCAGGGCCTGGAGCCAGCGCCTCCTGGAAGTGCTGTGCCCAGGGTCCACGTGGAGAGCCCTTTGGTGGCCTGGGCTGAGGGAGCCCAGCACTGAATTCTGGCCGACAGTCCGGGGCCCTGTGGTAGGGGGCAGTGAGAGAGCAGGAGAAGCACCACAGGTCCACTGCCTCCTCTGGGCCTTTGCCCCCCCACCACCACCCAGAACCCACTGGGCACCCCCGACAGAGCCTCTGGGTACCTGCAGAGGCCATGTCTCCAGGAGCCTGGAGGAGGGTGCCCAATGAAGGCAGGATTTAGGTCAGACCTGATCCCTGTCGGTGGTCCCCTTTGTCCTGTGTGACCCTGGGCAGGTCATTTATCCCCTGGATAAAGACTGTACGAGAATGTCTGGGACCCTGTGTGCAAAGGGCAGGGCCTAGGTGGGCACCTGGCTGGAGGATTCCCTCCTGGGCAGAATGAAGGTTTAATTATAGGTGTGGCTGGGAGGCACAGACCTGCTTCAAAACGGCACCATGAGACAGTGAGGAAAGAGCTCCGCTGGAAGTCACGAGTCGGTGGCATGCTGTGGAGCAACTAAGCCTGAATGCCACAGCTACTGAAGCCCGCGTGCCTAGAGCCTGCGCTCTGCACTAAGAGAAGACACTGCAGGGAGAAGCCCTCGCACTGCAATGAAGATCCAGCCCAACCACAAATGCTTTATAATTAAAAAAGGAGTTCAGTGACCAGGTCTGCATGCCGGACCCCCTGCCAGGCTGAGCAGTGTGATGCTTGGCAGTATCTGGAGCAGAGTGTCTGAGGCCCCAGACCTGTGTCCAGCACCCCCCGGCTCCCTGCAGCCTGACTGGTGGCTGCACAGGGACCCTCAGGTTTTTGTTAGTGTTGTTGGGAGCGAATGAGATACACGTTGCAGTGATAAACAGAGCTGGCGCATTGTGGGAGGCACTGTTCAAATGGCCATGGGACACTGTTCAAGTGTCCATCTGGGAGATATGTGGGGGCTCCCTACATTGACAGGCTGGGATCCACAGGCTGCGGTGCTGCCCCGGGGGAGGTGGGGAGAAGCTTACCCCCAAGGCTGGGGCAGACAGGAAGGCAGGCCTGTTCTGCACTGCCTGGCACCTGGCAGGCGGGCGGTGGGGGCAGACAGTGGGATGAGTTGGCTTCTGGGCTGCAGACAGGACCGGACAAGGCGAGACAGTGCCTTTCTCCACAAGCTTGAGGTTGCCCCCTTTGAACCCTGCCCACAGGTGGGCTGTGAAGAATGACAGCCAGCAGTTTCTGGATAGGGCTGGGTCAGGCAGGGTGCCATGGGTGAGCCACTGGGGATCAGCATAAGCCTACACGAGATGGGGGGCTGGGGGCCCAGCCTTCGTCAGGCCTGAATGCACAGGTCTCTCGAGTGCACAGCCAGTGTGACCCCACCACCTCTGAGGAGGGCTGCCTGACACATCTGGGACCACCGACTGTGCCCAGCAGTCTGGGGTTGGAGGAGTGTCCATGATTCGGCAGCCTCACCCCTGGGGCTCCCTGTCCCTGCAGGCTCGGACCCTCCCCCATCTGCTGTAGGGGTGCAGTGATGCTTTACCAGGCTCCCGCAGGTACTGGCCCTGGACCAGTGGAGAGATGAGGGACACCGGGCTGGGGGCCTGGGGGAGTCTTCACCCCCAAGACATCCACTACCACGGTGTGGCCTCGAAGTGCGCCGGTTCCCCACTCTCCGCAACCTGCGTCGAGCTGCCTCTGCGGAGCCCTGGGGCCTTGCCAGGGTGGCCTCCATCCACCTCTATATTGCGTGTTTTCTTTAACTTGTTGGCTCAGGGATCCCGCCTGTGCCAGCGCCCGTGTATATCGATGTGCCCATGCAGGTCCGTGCAGGACTCTGGGTGTCTTGTGTACGTCTTGCACACGTGGGTCTGCTTGTGCACGTGTCTGCGTGGAGGTGCTTGCTCTTGTGGATCTGGGTGTGTGCCGGCTGCGTGAGCGCGCGCATAGGAATGTGCGGAGCGGGTGGGCGGGCGGCGCGCAGGGGGGCCCATGCTCTTTCTGAGAGTCGGGGGCGGGGCCGGGCGGGGCCGGGCGGGGCGGGAATTTGGCCCTTACCTGCGGGGGGCGGAGGGAAAGCGGAGAACTGAAAGGCGAGGGGCGGGGCGCGCCCCACCAGAGCCGCTCCAGCGGCGCCGAGCGGAGCGGAGCTGGGAGACCCGAGTGCGCGCTGCCCGGAGCCAGGAGGGAGCGGATGGGCCATGGAGGCGCCGTGGAGGCGCGGCGGGCTGGCGGCTCTCTGGTACCTCGGGCTGCTGGGGAGCCTGGCGCGCGTTGCGGGCGTGCACTACCGCTACCTGTGGAGGGGCTGCTACCCGTGCCACCTGGGCCAAGCCGGCTACCCCGTGAGCTCCGGCGACCCGAGGCCAGGTGGGAGCGGCGGGCTCTGCGCGGGGGCAGGCTGGATGCGCTCCGTCCCGCGTGCGCTGCCTTTGTTTCCTCCTTCACAGTTTGCATCCCGGGGGGCTGATGCCGTGGTTGGAGGGAGAGGGGTTGGGGCAGACGGGGAGGCAGCCGCTGCCTCTGGGACAGGTCCCGTGTGCCCTGAGTCGTCGGACATTCCTGACCCGTCTCTGGCCTGGCTGCGTGGGCTGCTGACAGCATTTCAGCCCCTCGACCAGAGGGAGGAGAAACGTACAGCAACTGTGTTTGCTGGTGGGCACAAGGGCTGCACTTCCCCTGCAGCACCAGCAGCTCTGGGGGTTAAACAGGAGGGGTAGGGCAGGCCCAAGAGAGAGGCCCTTGGGGTCTTGGAGTAGAGTTTCCTTTACCAGGGTCCCCAGAGCCTTGGCCCCTTGGGGGCTGTGTGTGGATGTGGCAGGTGCTGTCCTGTCACCCCCCACCCCGGCCCCCCAAGGCTGGGGACTGTGGTCAGCCCAGTGAGCGGCAGGGTCAGCTGGGAGGACCCCAGCAGCCCTGTCCCGGGTCTGTCCTGCCTCTCCCACGCTGGTACCCACGCTGGGCCAGCCTCCTGCAGGAAGCTCCTGAGCATCGTGGGTTCCATGGAGTTTGGAGTCTGGCAACCTCAGGAATGTGACGAGGGGTGTGGCGTGCCGTGAGTCATCGCCTGCGATACTTGGACACCCGGCGTGGGGCAAGGCTGCATCTCCCCACACCAAGGACCCTGAAGCCCCTGGTGCAATTGCTGCCCGCGGTACTGCCCCTGGGCTGCAGCCGTCTGTCCGGCAGGAGCAGGCAGGTCCAGAGCAGGGCTATTAAAGCAGGGCCAGGATTGGGCTCCCCTCCACAGCCTCCCAGGCCCCTGAGTGTGGCTCTGTGCAGGGCATCTGATCTCTGTGCTCAGCTGTCCTCCGGGCCAGTCCCTGCTGCTCTCCACCAGAGGACACACAGATCTCTGAGCAGCAGGGCTGGGCTGTGACAAAGTCCGCTGTCTCCCCTGGCTTTGTCACTCACCCTCTGGGGCTAGACCCCATCTCCACAGGGTAAGCAGCCCTCCCCCTGGGTGACTCGGTCTAGGCCGGCACTGTCACTCCACTGGTGGCACTAAATGCTGAGGGCCCGTAGCATCCAAGGGCCTGGGGCTGAGCAGGGGCCGGCAGGGCTGGGCTTAGGGAGTCAGGTGTGCCCGCTCTGTTCTGAGAACTGATGGGCATGTGAAGGGGCCAAGAGAGGGCCTGTGGGTGATGGGATGGACTGTCCGGGGCGAGGACCCTGTGTCCTGTTTGGGGGAAGCAGGATAACAAAGTTGGTATGTGCTGAGCGGACCTTTCTGGTGGGATCCCAGGGGCTCAGGTTTTCCTGTAAGTGTGGCTGAGGTTTCAGAACGGGCTCATCTGGGGTGGTTTCTGCAGGGGCTGTGTGCTCCTGGGTTCCCATCAGTGTGGCGATGGGCCCTCAGAGGCACCATCGCCCAGCAAGTCCCATAGGCTCTCAGGGGAACGGCCCCATGTCTGTACAGGGGAGTGTCCCCGAGTGCCAGCGTGTGACCCATCTCCAGGCTGCCGCTTCCCTAATCACACGTCTCAGTTGAGGGGAGCAGTGAGACCCCAGAGACTGTCCTGCTGAACCCCAACCTGCCTGCTCCCAGAGACCAGATGGCTGCAGCCTGGGGCTGTCCTGAGGCTTTGGAGCCCTTGTTGAGGGTGGGAGCGGCTCTGCCTGCTTGTCTGGAAGGAGCAGACTTCATCCCCTGATGCTCCGAGAGGAGGATGGCAGAGGAGGAAGCCTCCAAGCTCCTTTTCAGCTGCCGTGGGGACTGGGCCTCCTCCATGCTGTCTGGGTGGGCTGTCCGTGTGCCCTCTGGCGTGGAGAGCAGCACAGACTGGCCTGGAGGACGACTGAGCAAGGCCCATGTCTCTCAGAAGAACAGATGACTTGCGGTAGTTTCAGGGTCCATGGGGCCAGTGCTCAGCCGTGGTCACCGGGTGGAGGCAGTGTGTGGCATGGAGGTGAGGGCAGCCTGCAGCGTGGGACCCAGGGGAGTGCCCCCAGCCCCCTTCCCTCCCCCCATCCCCCCAAGACCACAGTGGCCCTCTCCTCTGGCGTCAGGAGGCCAGGCTGGCCAGAGTGGTCTTTTGGGAACCTGGATTTCCAGGTCGGGTTGTCTGAGCCTCTATGACACTGGAGAGGCTGCTAGATGGTTATTCCTCTGTGTTCAGTTATTGTGGCTTGTGGGACATGTTATCCCAAGCTGATGGCTGAAAACCACCCAGGTCTCTGGTACCTTACACTTCTGAGGTTGGAAGTCTGAGAAGGGCTAAAATGAAGGCACTGGCAGGCCTGGTCCCTCCTGGAGGCTCTGGGGGAGCATTTGCTTTCCCACATGTCCAGGTTCTAGAGGCACCTGGACTCCTTGGCTGTGGTCCCTCCTCCACCTTCAAAGCCAGCAGCGCAGCATCTTTTTTTGTTGTTGTTTTAGATATTTATTTTTTTTTATGGAAGTATAGTTGATTTACAGTGTTCAGGTGTACAGCAAAGTAATGCGTGTGCTCAGTCGTGTCTGACTCTTTGTGACTCCCTGGACGATAGCCTGCCTGGCTCTTCCCTCCATGGGATTTCCCAGGCTAGAATACTGGAGTGGATTGCCATTCCTTTCACCAGGGGTTTGGTTACACAGACACACACACACACACACATGGCTTCCCAGGTGGCTCACTAGTAAAGAATTGCTAATGCAGTAGACACAGGAGATGGGGGTTCAATCCTTGGGTGGAGAAAATCCTCTGGAGTAGGACATGGCACCCCACTCCAGTATTCTTTGCCTGAAAAATCCCATGGACAGAGGAGCCTGACGGGCTGCAGTCCATGAGGTCACAAAGAGTTGGACACGATTTAGCTACTGAACACATATATCATATATACTCTTTTTGAGATTCTTTTCTACTATAGGTTGTTACCAGATATTGAGTATAGTTCCCCGTGCTATACAGAGGGTCCTTGGTATCTGTTTTCTGTGCGCGAATGTGTATGTTAATTCCAAACTCCTAGTTTATCTCTCCCACCCTTTCCCATTTGGTCACCATGAGTTTGTTTTTGTGTCTGTGAGTCTGTTTCTGTTTTGTAAATAAGTTCAGACGTATTTTTTTTCAGATTCCACGTATAAGTGATATCAGATGTTATTTGTCTTTCTCTATCTGACTTACTTCACTTAGTATGATCACTTCTAGGTCCATCCACGTTGCTGTGAATGGCATTGTTTCCTTTTATTTTTTTTTATGGCTGAGTAGGATTCCACTGTATGGAGCCCTCCTCCCTCTCTTACTCGTAAGGCCCATGTGATGACCTTGGACTCACCTGGAAGCTCCAGGATAATCTCTCATCTCACCTGCAAAGTCCTTCTGTTGTGTAAGGCTCCAGGATTACGATGCTCTCATCCTCTTTGCGGGGTTGGGGGGCCTGTTATTCAGCTGACCACACCCTCCTTAAGAACTGAGCCTGGGCTCCTCGGGTCACAGCATGACTGCAGTCGCAGTCACAAGGTCGTCACTGGGTCGGCGGCTCCAGGTCATGGGCGGTGGCTGAGGGCAGCTCTGACCTCCCACCACGTGGCCCGCCTGGGAGTGGGGCCAGCTAGGTTTCGGTCACTCGGTCCTGCCTTGCTTTCTGAGTAAGCTGTTTCAGTAGAGCGGCCTCGATCTCAGAGCTGGAGGGACCCCAGCAGGACTGCCCGCCTACCCGTAAGCCGGGAGGTGGAGGGGGAGGCCTTGAGCTGTGCTGCTGGGCCCAGGTAATCTGGACAGGCTGACAGCAAACCATGGGCACTGGGAAGCCTGGCCGGGCCTCGTGGCCCCCTGCCTGTGCCGCTGATCACGGTCACTGTCGTGGGCAGGACAGCTTTGGAGGCGGGAAGGGCTCCCGGGTGTCAAGGGGCTGGTCTGGCAGGATTTAGGCAGGAGCCTGGGGACACCTCTCAAGTCTAAATGTCCGTCCTTGCCACAGGAGGGCGTTGAGAGTGTGATCATGTGGGTGGGGGGGCCCGGCCGTCAGCGCTGCCCCTGAAGGAGCCCTGCTGATGACGGGCTTACCTGCCCCACCTCCCCCACCTGCTGTCCCAGACTGCCCGTCAGTTTGGTGTCTTTGTGGGCCCCGGGCTGCTGGCTCCCTGCACATCCCCTCGAGGACAGGGCCCCTAGTGTGGGCTCTCCCCCGCTAGCCAGGTGCCCGAGGGCTCGAGAGTGCAGTACCACTGTGGTTCAGCCACTCCCCAAGGCCAGCATCTGAGGTGACCAGCTGAGAGGTGGTTTGGGAGCCAGTGTCCCCGTTGGTCGGTCTGCTGCTCACCTGCCGCTGGGCCCATGTCTGGAAATGACAGCCCCTCTGTCCTTCTGTCCTGCCCGGCGAGGCCACTGAGACACACTGAGACCCAGTCAGTCCACCCGCCCTCTCGGACAGCGCACGTGGGGCGCCTCTTCCCCCAGGCTTTGCTGAGCCCTTACCTTATGCGCAGTGCTATTCGCCATGCAGTCGCTTTACTTTTCGGGGACCTTGAAGGGGTCGCAGAGAGAGGAATCTGAGCTCAGAGGGGATGAGGTCTCCTTTCTGAACCCCTTGGGTGGTGGCTGCCCACCCTGCCTTGCCCAGCGGGTGTGGGTCAGCCCACGGTCCCCACCCCCATCACTACTCAGCTGACTCCCCCACTGGAGGGCCCTGGGTCCTGAGACCTCCCACTGTGCCCTGGGTCCTCTGGACCCTGAGACTCCTTGGGGCTCTACTGGGGGCTGAAAACACTTTACCTTCAATCTTCCACCTGCTGATCATTCTGGTATCATTCCAAGGAGGGCTCCCCAGTCACCATATTTCCAAGGAGGAGTTCTCTTGGTCTCATCTCCTCTCTGAACAGCCCTGGGGCTTGAGGGACACCCTGGGGTTTTTCCCGGGGTGGTTGTGGCTTGTGCATGGAGCAGAGGCCAGGCCTCCTAGGGTCGTCTCTGGTTGTTCCTGGAGGGACAAGCGCATGGATGGAGTCAGGGTTTCTGTCCATGGGAGGCACGACCTGGTGGGCAGGCTCTGGGGACTCCCCAGGGGAAGCCCTGCCCCTGTGCCTGTGGCACCCTGCAGAGGTGTGCTCGGGTGGCTGGGGCTTTAGGAGGGGCGCCTCAAAGGTGGGTGTTTTCACGGGGATGATGGGTGAGAGCTGGAGGGTGCAGTCACAATGTGTAGTGTGGACCCGGGGGGTTATTAAGCGGAATTAGAGGTGGCTCTTCCTCCCAGGTGGGCCCCAGGTGTTGGAGACTGGCCTGCCTTCTCTCTGCTCTGCTCCAGCAAGCATGGGTGAGGGACTCGGGACTGTGGCGGACAGCGTGGCCTGAGAAGGAGGGGTCCCGACACCCGGGCAGGGACGGTGTCCTGAGAGAAGGGGGCCGGACCTGCTGCCTGGGGCCAGCGCAGCGCGAGGCCACCGTGTGGGTTCTGTTAACCCCAGCCCCGTGTCTTCCCCCTCCCCCAGATGTGGACGAGTGCCAGGTGCACAATGGCGGCTGCCAGCACCGGTGTGTGAACACCCCAGGCTCCTACTTCTGCGAGTGCAAGCCCGGCTTCCGTCTCCACGCGGACGGCAGGACCTGCCTGGGTAAGCAGTCTCCTGGGCCCAGCGCTCCTAACCTCAGCCGTCACCCCACCCTTCTGGGTGTGCCCAGGTTTAGGGGGTCCCTGCACTCCTGCACTGATGGGCCCCAGGGGGCCTGTCTGCTCAGTGCAGCCACCGTTACAGTGGCCTCCGTACTGCCGAGTGTGGTGTGCCAAGGGGCCCTCGCCACCCATTATGGGCCCTTGCCAGCACCACTCCCGTGAGGTCACCGGCACTCAGGTGGTGAAAGAACGTGTCCTGGGCCCAGGGCTCTACGCTGAGGCTGGCCCCTGGGCACTGTGACCTGGGCTGAGCACCCTCAGTGGTCACAGCTGAGTCCGGCCGGGATGCCAAGCCACTTCCCAGGGGACTTGCGCAGTGGGGAGGAGCCCTGGGCCACCGTCCCCTCCAGGGCCCTCTGCCGCAGAGGCTGCGGATGTCCGTCTCCAGGGACACAGGTCTGGCTCTGCTGCCCCAAATGGGGAGACTTGGTGCCTGCCGGGTGGTGGTGGGGGGTGCCCTGCCTGGGGCAGGGGCAGTGCAGGGTTGCTCTTGGTCTGCAGAGCTGGGTTCCCTGGCTCAGGCCCCCCATCCGTCTTGAAGAGCCTGGGGGTGGGGGTGTGACAGGCAGGGACATGGTAACCAAGAGGCAGGGTATTAGCCCTCACTTCCTCTGTGGGGTCTTTTTACTATGGGGAATGGGCTTGATGGGGGCGCCTGGGGCCAGTGACAGTTGCCCCTACCAGCACAGTTGGCTCCAGGGAGAGAAGGGGCGCGTGGGTGCCCACTGGGCAGAGGGTAGAGGGCTGGAGTCCAGGAATCTGGCAGTGAACGGTGGCCATCCACTGCCCTCACCCACCCTCCCCGATCCCAGCTGCCCTGAACACAGGTGTCGCAGGCAGGGCTGCCCCTCCCTGCTGGCCGCTTTGTCTGGCAGGCTGCGTGGGGGTTGTTCTCTGGGGGCTGGGCTGGTGGTCACCTTCCCTGGCCAGGGCTCTCTCCCTGGCTGTGGCAGGGAGCCTCTTCTTTCCACCCTGGAGACCCGGAGTGGGCCCAGGCGGGCTCTGAGCAGCCTCCCTCCTGCACGCCTCGCTGCTATGTGGCAGGGCGGCCTGCCAGCCCTGGGGGGCCCTCCCCAGCAGACACGCTCACATGTCCGGGCCGCCACTCAGGGAGCGAGGCCGCTGCCCTGTAAAGTTTCAGAGCTGGAAAGTGGAAACAGATGCAGGAATGTTGTGATGTGCTTCAGGACAAATGCAACAGAGTGCAGCCCGGCTGCTGGTCCCCGGGTCCCCTGTATTCTCCCTTCCTCTGGGGCAGGTTCTTCTCAAAGAAGGGTGTCCCTGGGGGCTGGTCCAGGGTGGGCTTGGCTGGGACACCCTCCTGTCTCCCTGGATCCCCCTAGTCCACCAGATAGTGGTCTTCACTGAGCTGCCAGAATGGGTAAACAGCACGCAAAGGGGAGGGTGCCTGTCAGGGCTTTGGGAGGATTGTGGCAATCTCTAACAGTGCCTTCAGCTGCTGGCGTCGGGCAGCCCAGGAGGAATACCCCGCTTCTGGAGGGGGATAGCCTTCTTCAGGCAGCCCAGGAGGAAAGCCTAGCCCAGCCCAGCCCATCACCATGCTGGAGCCCTTCCCTGGGAGACGCCTGGGCTCGAGGCTCCTGAAGTCTCCATCTGTGGCATTTGTTCACGTCATCGACTCAAAGGACATGAGTTTGAACAAACTCCAGGAGATGGTGAAGGACGGGGAAGCCTGGTGTGCTGCAGTCGCTGGGGTTGCAAAGAGTTAGACGCGATTGAGAGACTGAAAAGCAGTAACAACACAGAGTCTTCTAAAGATCTGATGCCAGGACCCCCAGTGTGGTCTGCACAGCCTGGTATGAGGCTGCTGGGACCTTACCACCCCCTCTGCCTACCACCGTCAACTCTGTACCCCTAGACTGTATGGTCCCCAGGACCTCAGGGGGTCTGCAGCTCTCTTGGGTGCTTGTGCTCACCTCCTGGCCACCCACCTCCTGTCTGCTCCCGCCAAAGGGGGCAGGTGAAATACCCACATTCCGCAACTTCCAGTCGTGGCGGGAAATACACGCCACGTCCCCTGCACACACTCACTCACACTCACGCACACCTGTGGGCAGATTCCAAGTATCTGAAATTCCTGGGAGCTGACACCTGCAGGCCAACCCCCAGGTCTCCTGGGAGTGATGTGGGTTTGTCAGCCCGGGTCTGTTGGGGGCTGCCTTCCCTGTGGGGGGCCCGGGCTTTGCTGGAAAGTTTCCAGAGCAGATAGGGGTCTCCTGGGGACTTTCTCCCAGGCAGAGCAGGAAGCAGTTGCTCTAGGGGCACCCTCCCTTCTCCCTGAAGGGCCCCTTTGGGTTGTGGAGGGACCCTCCCCAGCAGCAGAGCACCTGACCTACGGCCCTGGGATGGGTAGGGCGGCCGAGCACCAGATGAGGGGCTCCAGGTGGGGCCTGGTGAAGGGCACTGCCTGGCCCCTGCCAGGCTGCTGGAAGTCCCTGCTGCTTTGTGAGAGGTGTGGGCCCTCCCCGCTTCTCCTCCAGGACTCCCAGACCGCAGGGTGTGGGGAGGAGCTGGTGGCCTTGTCTGAGGTTCACAATGGGGGCACTCTCTGGGCCCAGCCCACCCTAGGGTCTCAGCAGACATTGATGGGAAGATCAGCGTAGGACTGGGCCCCTCCCCAGTTGTCCCCTCCCCCACGCAGGCCAGCTGCAGGCGGGCTGCGCAGTTGGAGCACAGCTGCCCTGGACCCCCTCCCTGGGGCCTGCTGGGATCCTCTGGGCAAGGGGAGGAGTGCTCTGAGCTCTCCTGGGACTGGCAGGGCAGGCAGGGGACAGGTCCGGGCACCCCTCCCTTCAGCAGCTTGGAATGAGGGTTATGGAAATGCTAGAGAGTGAGAATAAAGAAGGTACCCACAGGGATGTGACAGCTCTTCCTCCATACAGGGTGGGAAGGCCCTGCATGCTGGGAGCTCTCAGGTTGGTGCCGCATCATGGTACCCAGGGATCTGGGAAGTCTTCAAAGGTGGTTTTGCTTAAGGAGGTGGGGAGGCCTTGAAACAGACAAGGGGAAACTTGAAACACTCTTTCAAGGTGCTTTAGAGGCAGGGAGAAGACAGAAAGCACACAGTCTTCCTGCGCCCCTCCCTTGTAAAAGGCCCCTTGCAAATAACGGGGAAAAAGTTTCCATTTTTAAAGTGAAAATTTGCAGGAAGGATCTTGCTGTCAGCCTCAAAGCCCCTGAGTGCCTCACGTCTGACCTTGGCTGCTCTTGTCCAGCCTGGGCCCAAGAGAAAGAAGCAGAAGCAGCCTGGTGTCCTGGGTGCTCCACCTCCTGGTGGCTCCACCTGGGAGCCCCCTGGGTTTGTCCCCACCCCCGCCCCAGCAGGCTCTGGGGTGGGAAGAGGTGGGCAGAGAGGCCGAGGGCTGGTCCAGCCTGCTTCTCACCCTCAGGGATGAGGAACTGGGCCCTGTCCTTCCCCAGACTGTGGGAAATGGAGCTGCAGAGAGCTGTGCTGGGCGGCGAGCCTGGGGGCACCTGTTCTTTTCTGTGCCATGCAGTGCACCCAGGCAGACCCACGGAGACCCACTCCCGGTCTTTGGGAAACCCTCCTCCTCCGGGCTAGGGTGACTCCTGCCCAGAGGTCCCTCCTGGATCCTGGCCTTGAATGTCCCCCATGGTGAGCAGCACACCCCGTCTGAGGGGCCATGATGTCACTGTCAACGAGCAGAGGGGCCCCTGTGACGCCCCGGGGCCAGCCCCTGGAGAGAGGCAGGTCCCCTCCTCCTCCTCCCCTCGGCCTCAGGCCTGTTGAGTCTTTTGGATGGATACTGTGGGGAGGATTCTGCTGTCAGCCTGCACCCCTGGTGGTCTGGAGTCAGATGAGCCCCACTGCAAGAGCCCCTGGAGGAGGAAAAGGGAACCCACCTCAGCATTCTTGTTTGGAGAGTCCCATGGACAGAGGCCCTGAAAGGCTACAGTCCAAGGGGCTGCAAAGAGTCGGATACGACTGAGCAACTGAGGGCACACACAGT
The DNA here is from genome assembly GCF_027580195.1 of Bos mutus. Classification (NCBI taxonomy): domain Eukaryota; kingdom Metazoa; phylum Chordata; class Mammalia; order Artiodactyla; family Bovidae; genus Bos; species Bos mutus. The sequence goes on along the minus strand of NC_091632.1, from coordinate 36,531,197 downwards.
GCCCACAGTACGGGAAGGCTCTTCCTGCACCCCGCCTGCCTTTGGGGTTCTCCCTCAGGTGTGCTAAGTGGCCTCGGGGCAGACACTTCCCCAGGCCTGGGTCTCCCCGGTGAGGGGATAGCAAGGTGTCTGCACAGGGCCCCACAGCCTGCTGTCCCCTGACTCCTTGACGGGGAGGCTTCCAGGGCCCCTGAAGGCTTCGTTGGCAAAGCCACAGGCAGCAGAGGGGTGGAGACTGCTAGGCTGTTTGGCAGAGCTCGTCCCTGCAAACCACAGACACAGTTCTGGCCACGTTTTCAAGTCACCTCCAGGCCTGAACCAGGCTGCAGTTTCTGAAAGTGCCTTCCCAGCCCCAAGGGGCCGCTGAGTCTGAACAGGGAGCAGGAAGGGCCACCCTGCCCGAGGCCATCCTGGGAGGTCACCCCTGTGCCCGAGACCAGGCCCTGTATCTGTAGGCTGCCAGTGCCCAGGGAGGACGGGAGGGTTGCACCCTGACCTGGGGAAGCCGGGGCAGTGCCCACAGACCCTTGGGCTGGATGCAGAGACCCTGTGGGGAAGCAGGGGCAGACTGGGGCCTCAGGAGGTGGGGGGTTAGAGTCAGAGAGTTTATGAGGGCAGAACCTAGCAGGGAGCACAGCGTGGGAGTGGGGAGAGGTGTGAGAATGCGGATGACCTTGGAATGTGTACCAGGGGCTGCAGAGCCCGGGTCCTCACCTGTGAGTGCATGTCCTGAGGTGGGCAGGCACTGGGTAGGGCAGCTGCAGGGCCTGTGTCCAAGCTTTGCTGCTTTCTCTGGCCGGGCCTGGTGAGCGTGGGTGCTGGGCGGTGCAGTCTGTGATGTGGGTGCCGGTGGGTGGGAGGGAGTGTGGCCTGTGGGTGGGAGCGGCTGAATCTATGCTGCAGGGGAACTGTGCCACCCTGGGCAGTGTGGAGGCCCCAGCAGAGGGTCGGGGATGGGGCAGGATGCATAAGGCCAGGCTGTAGGCAAACCGTGAGCTGCTAAGGAGTACCCGGCGGGCCAAGCCCACATGAGTCTCCCCCACTGGCTGAGCCGGCGGACCACCCCTTTCCAGTCCCACCATCCCAGCCCTGTGGCCAACAGAGGGCTTCCTAGAAGTATGGGCTGTACATGGCTGCTGACCACACGTGGTGTGAGGCTCTTGGGACCTGGAAGCCAAGCCAGTCTGAGGGCAGTCATTACGAACCCACGAAGCTGCCATCCATCCTGCTCTGATCCACCGGCTGGGGTTGGAGGCTAGAGCAGAGTGGGCTGGTGGGCTCAGCACGCTGCCAACAGGCTTGTCCTAACGCCAGCAGCCTGCCAGGCACAGCCCCTTGAATGACCAGCTCGGGCGGGCCACCGTGCTGGTGTCCCAGGCCAGGGCCTCGCCAGCGGAGCTGCCTTGCAGGTCAACTGTGCAGAGCCCTACCTGCACCTCCATGGCACTCACACACACCTAATGCTGGGCTCCAGGTGGTACCACCTGCATCTCCAGCAGTGGCTAGTCAACCAGCATGGATGGAGCAGATCCTCCTCCCTGTAGGACATCTAGAAGGTCCAGTTTCCTCACACCTGGCTCTGGGCTGGAGCGACCCCTGCAGGCGAAAGACGGAGTTGTAGCCTGCACTATTAGAACCCAGGGCTTCCCTGGTGGAGACATGGGTTTGATGCCTTGGTCTCAAAAATCCCTGGGAGGCATTCTTGCCTGGAAAATCCGATGGATGGAGGAGCCTGGTGGGCTACAGTCCATGGGGTCACAAAAGAGTCAGATGCGACTGAATGACTAACGCTTTCACTTTCGTTTCTGTTAGAACCTGCGAGTCCCCTGGTTCTGGTGCTTGCAAATTGGGAAGTGAAGGTGCAGTAGTCGGCTCAGGCTGCCCTAACCAACGCACCGACTGGGCGGCTTAGAGAAGTTCATCTTCTCACTGTTCTGCAGGCTGACAGTTCTCACTCATGGTCCCAGCCAATCCAATCCCTGATGAGAACATTCTTCCTGCTGTTGCCTCGTGTGGCCATGGGGACAGAGACAGAGAGAGACTTTATGTCTTTCCTGTTTTGTTTTTTTTTTTTTAAGCTCCTTCCCATATTAGAGAAAGGGAGGTCTTTATTGTTAACAAATACTTTTATGTTTTTTGGCTGCAACAATACTGGGGTGATTTGCCATTTTCTACTCCAGGGGATTTTCCCAATCTTGGGATCAAACTCAGGTCTCCTGCATTGCAGGGAGATTCTTTACTGTATGAGCCACCAGAGAAGCCAAAAAATATTTTTAGTTTAATTTTTCGGGTTGCAAGGCATGTGGGATCTTAGTTCCCTGATCAGGATCAAACCCATGTCCCCTGAATTGGATGCCTGGAGTCTTAATCACTGGACCACCAGGGAAGTCCTTATATCTTTTCTTTAAAGACACAAATTCTGTTGGATCAGGGCCCCACCCTTATGACCTCATTTAACCGGAATTGTTGTTGTCCAGTCACCAAGTCATGTCCGACCAATGGACTGCAGCATGCCAGGCTTCCCTGTCCTTCACTGTCTCCCTGAGTTTGCTCAAATTTGTGTCCATTGAGTCACTGATGCCATCCAACCATCTCATCCTCTGCCACCCGCTTCTCCTGCCCTCAGTCTTTCCCAGCATCAAGGTCTTTTCCAATGAGTTGTCTCTTCTCATCAGGTGGTCAAAGTATTGGAGCTTCAGCTTCAGCATTCAGTTCAGTTCAGTTCAGTCGCTCAGTCATGTCCGACTCTTTGTGACCCCATGAATCGCAGCACGCCACACCTCCCTGTCCATCACCAACTCCCGGAATTCACCCAGACTCACGTCCATTGAGTCAGTGATGCCGTCCAGCCATCTCATCCTCTGTCATCCCCTTCTCCTCCTGCCCCCAATCCCTCCCAGCATCAGAGTCTTTTCCAATGAGTCAACTCTTCTCATGAGGTGGCCAAAGGACTGGAGTTTCAGCTTTAGCATCATTCCTTCCAAAGAAATCCCAGGGCTGATCTCCTTCAGAATGGACTGGTTGGATCTCCTTGCAGTCCAAGAGACTCTCAAGAGTCTTCTCCAACATCACAGTTCAAAAGCATCAATTCTTTGGTGCTCAGCCTTCTTCATAGTCCAACTCTCACATCCATACATGACCACAGGAAAAACCATAGCCTTGACTAGATGGACCTTTGTTGCCAAAGTAGAGTTGATTTCCTTTAGGATTGACTGGTTTGATCTCCTTGCAGTCCAAGACTTAAGAGTCTTCTCCAGCACCACAATTCATTATTTCACTTCCAAATATGGGCACATTGATGGTTGAGTTTTAGAAGTGCACATGTGAATTGCAGAGGTACACAAACATTGGTCCCCTTAGGGGCTGTGGAACCCCCTCGCTCCTGAAGCTCGAAGCTTCAGCTCTGAGCCTGGTCCATTCAGGCATGGGGCAATGGTATGTGGACTCCATGGCTATGACTCACAGTGACCTGAGGGCTTGGAAGCTTTATCCCCAGCTCTAGGCACTGGGCATGCAGAGGCTGGCCCTCCCCTGAGCTGTACAGCCCAGCGCCTGAGAAAAACTACCTTGCTAAGCTTTCCGGGCATCCTGGGCACAGGATGTGTGAGATGATGATGTGGGACTTGGCTTCCTCGTGTGTAGCACAGCTTGGGGGCATCTGGAACGTTAGGATTTGTGCAGCAGAGCAAGAGACTCGGGCTGGTATTGGGGAGGCTCAAAGCTGCATGGGGAGCTGGACACCTCCGTGGGATTTCTTCCCCGGTGGGCTTCTGTGGGCCCAGTACCAGGTCGCCCCTGGACCCGTCTCGGGGGTCCTGCCATAGCTCTGTGGGACGTCCTTGCAGCCGCAGTGTCTGCCCAGCCGTTCCCCTGGCCCTCTCTCTGTGTGCCTGCCCGGCGCTGCCAGGATGGGCTTCTGGTTCTTGTTATGAGCTCTGAGCAGTGATGCAGTTGGTGCTGTAAACACAGACAGGGCCCCAGGAATGGGCTGGCTCAGGCCATACTTGGAAGCCTCTGGAGTTGATGGCAGTGGGTTAAGCAGAGCTGTCTCGGGGGAGGAATGTGGGGCTTTGGGGGTCAGCGCAGAATTGGGGGTGGGTGGCTGCAGAGGGGGCCTAGAGGCTGTCTGGGACCGGAGACATGGCCATCCTGCTTGCCTCGGTCCGAACCGGATCTCGGGTCTCTGCTGCTCCCCCTCAACACGTGGCAGAGGCAGATGTGGCCAGGAGACAGCCCGCCCTGCACCCCGGGTGTTCACTCCTCCCCAAGAGCAGGGCTGGCTCAGCCCCGGGGGTACCCTCAGCTCTAGTTCCTCCCCCACACACTCCTCGTGGGGAACCAGCAGGATGGCGAGTGCTGGGTTTTGGCTTTTGGGGAGCATACTTGCTTTGAAGGAAGTCTTGTTCTTGGCAGACACTGTGGGCCTGGCCACTCTGAGCCTTGAGGCTGTTCGCTTGCTCTGCGTGCAGACACGGCTGCTCCTGGCTCCACGGGCCTCAGTGGTGGGGTGGATCGCTCCTGGCCCCCAGACCCACTGACAGTGAATGGCCTCTCCAGACTCAGGCCCTGAGGCCCCCCTGAAGTCTGTGATGACAGCACAGGTGGTGTCTGGGGATGAATCCCTGCCCCCCGGCGGTCGCTGTGTTTAGTACCAGCACTCAGGCTTGCTCTGGCCCAGGCCCGCTGGGCAGTGATCTGCGCCTCGCCGCGGTGCATTCTTGAAGCTTTACTGCAGAGCTGGGGACCTGTCCCTCCCTAACCACAAGGCCTCTACCAGCGACTTGGTGGAGCTACCGGAGGCCAGGTGTCCTCCCTGGATGCCCAGTCTCGCCCAGTGCCCTCTTCCTGGGCACAGCCTCAACGCATCCACACAGGACATAGACACCCACTTGGCTAGCCTGACCCATAAGAGCCTTGCTCTAGGTGGGCCTGAGCGGGAACACCTGGACCCCTGGCATCCTAGGACTGGGATGGGGGTCCCTGGCTCTGACCTCACCAAGTGCTGTCCCCACAGCTGCTGAGAGGAGTGGGGTCTGGGTGAGGTCAGGTGGGGGTGAGGCCCCACCTGGGGTGGGCGGGTGCTGCAGTGGTCCGACGAGCTGGTGGCTAGGCCTGCAGGTCATGGTGGCTCTGCCCTGGCCTGATGACCAACAGTGGCGTGTCTGGGTCTTCCCCAGCCCCTGCTGGCCTCCTGCTCCTCCAGGGAGGCTCCCAGCCTGCTGGACCCTGAGCCCTGGATGCCCTGACCCTCAGCAGGGCCTGGTGTTTTGTGCTCTGTGCCCGGGGTTGCGGGGCGGGGGCTGGGCTTCCACTGGGGTGCTCTGCAGTGCCTCCTTACATCCAGTCCTGGGGCAGGCTGGACCAGAGGACCCAGATTCGGATCATGGCCCTGTGTGTCCCATGTGTGGGCCGAGAAATAAAGCCAGGCCTGCGACCTGGACGGGAGCTGTGTTGCCCTCTCAAAGCCCCTGCTTTTGGGACGCGGACAGGAAGGACGGAGGGGCTCGGAGGTGCCAGAAGCTTCCTGCAGGAGGTGCTCTGAGCCTGCCTGGGGTGGAGCCCTTCGGCCGGGCCGTCCTCCTGGGGTGACCTGACTCCTCTCGGGTCTCCAGCCATCAACTCCTGCGCCGTGGGCAATGGTGGCTGCCAGCACAACTGCGTCCAGCTCACAGTGACCCAGCACCGCTGCCAATGCCGGCCCGAGTTCCAGCTCCAGGAGGATGGCAGGCGCTGCGTCCGTGAGTGTCCCAGGGGTGAAGGCAGGGGATCAGGGCTGGGCCTTCCACTGGGACCCCCTGCCCGTTCTCCATGCTCCTTTAGACCTTCCCCGGGGATCATGCAGCCAAGACCCTCCCTGCTTGGCCACTGGTGTTGCAGGAGGGTCTGAGGGGTCCTATCTATGTCGTTGCCTTTGGTTGACCTGTGATCACACCAGGGGCTCCTTGACTGTGGAGAGTGATGGGGCATCATCCAGCCCCCCTGGGCCCTGGGGAGGAAGCCCGTCAGGCTGTGCTCTGGGATCTCACATCTTTGGGGGCAGGAAGCTTAGGATGGGGGTACCGGCATGAAGAGGAAGGGCATCCTGTGTTGTCTCAGTTCTGAGGCCTGCCCTGGCCTTGGCGTGGGCATGCAGGCCCCAGCCCTGGCCCTCAGGCAGAGGAGACTGGCCAGGCCCTGTCTGGCTCCTTGCCCTGGGGTCCCAGGGCTGTGGGTCATGGAAGGGGTCCTCTGCTGACGGAGAAGGTGGAGCAGGCCCAGGAGACCCCTGAGAAGTGGGAAGGGATGGGTTCAGGGCTGGTGCTGAGGGAGTCATTCCCACCCTACCTGGCCTTCTAGGTCCCTGGGGGTCAGGACTGAGTGTGGGCCAGCGGTGGGGCAGGGTGGCACGAGTTCACAGGGCTGGGGCTCCGACAAGAAGAGAGGTGGGGAGCTGGCCATGCGTTCACCGCCCTCTGTCTTCTCTGGAGTCGTCTGGGAGTGCCTGGGGCTCCCCTGGCCCCTAGTCCACGTCCCAGCCTGTCAGGACAGAGCAGGAGGGGTGAGATCTCTAGGTGGGGGCTCACCAGAGGCCCTGGGGTGGGGACCCCAAACCTGCTGGATCCTCCACGCCTGCCCTTTGCCCCCATTCCTCCTGGCCATGACCGCAGGGAGAAACCCATGCGCAGACAGGAATGGCGGCTGCATGCACAGGTGCCGGGCACTCCGGGGCCTTGCCCACTGCGAGTGCCGCGTGGGCTACCAGCTGGCAGTAGACCACAAGGCCTGCGAAGGTAAGACGCCCTCCCTGTGCTAGGGCCAGTCCAGGTCAGCCGCACGGGGTCAGCTCCCTGCATCCCCCCTCAGGGGCCTGTGTGTACAGGGCCAGTTCCCGTGTTGTCACTCTCGGCTGACCTGGGATGATGCAGGGTCACCTCTAGGACTGGGGTTGCCGGTGGCGGGGTGGAGGGTGGGAGATGGAGAGGAGGGGCGGGAGCTCAAGGAACTGCTCCCAAAGAGAGTCTCGTGTCTACAGGAAGACAGTTCTCAGGGTGCCTTGTTAGTTTTAAATCTCTCTCTTAGGTGTTAGCTAACCAGTACCTGCTTGTTAGGGCTTCCCTGGTGGCTCAGTGGTGAAGAACTCACCTGCCAAGCAGAAGATGCAGGTTTGATCTCTGAGTTGGGAAGATCCCCTGGAGAAGGAAATCCAATCCACTCCAGTATTCTTGCCTGGAGAATCCCATGGACAGAGGAGCCTGGAGGGCTACAGTCCATGGGGTTGCAAGAGTCAGACATAACTTAGCGAGTAAACAACAACCTGCTTATTAGAGAAAGGGTCATCACTGTGACCCGAGTGACATCCCTGAGCCAGTTTCCAGGTTGTCTCTAGGCTCGTTGGTTAATGGGTGCATAGAGCATCACCCCAGAGCATGGTGGACACAGCTTTTTAGAACGTGCTCCGACCTCATGGCTCTAGGCTGTTGGTTAATGGGTGCATAGAGCATCACCCCAGAGCGTGGTGGGCACAGCTTCTTAGAACATGCTCCGACCTCATGGCTGCATGGGCGTCCACTGTGCGGTGTTGGTTGCCCCACCTCAGGACTCGGGTGTCCCTGCTCCCCCCTGTTACACGTGGTTCTGGATGAGCAGCCTGGGCCTGTCCCCCTGACTCCTGGGGTGAGTCTCTGAAGTGATGTGGTGCCTCCAGGGCATGCTGTGGTCATTTCCCGAGGAGTCCTGCCTGACGGCCATCAGAGAGACAGGTCTGTGGGTGTAGAAGCTTGTTGTTCCATGTCACTATCAGGAAAGTGTTCTAGGTCTCACTGCCAATGTGATGGACATGTCCTGGCATTCCGAATACAGTGGCTTCAGAGAACCCAGTGGGAAATGAGGCTGAGGGTCAGCTTCATTCCAGGGACTCTTAGGCGGCGGGACTGAGGCAGTCATCAGGGATGCTAGGTCCCGAGGCCAGTGCCACGCGGCCACAGGGAAGATGTAGCTTGACCCTGGATGACAGAGTGCGCTTTCTCCCACTGGCCCCCGGAGGCTGGTGGCGAAAGGCCCCTTCTGTGCCTGGCCTGGATGAGGGGTGCTTGGCAAGAGCAGACACACACACATCTCAGGGACCGTGGGCTCAGAGAGGTGGAACAGCGCCCGCTGCTGCTGGTGGGGCCTGAACCCAGACTTCCAGCTGTGCCCTCCTCGCCCTGGGACGGACCACAGCTCTGCACCTGGAGTGTGTTGATGAAAGCAAAGGTGCTCAGAGGGAAGCAGGAGAGGGCACCGGGGGCCTCTACTGGCACAGGGCGCCTGGGCCCTGACCCCTTGGTGAAGACCACCTCTGGGGGCTGAACCTCCCCGGCCAGTGGCCCAAAGTGCCCTTCACCCCCAATGTCTCCCATCAGATGTGGATGAATGTGCCACGGGCCTGGCCCAGTGTGCACACGGCTGCCTCAACACGCACGGCTCCTTCAAGTGTGTGTGCAATGCGGGCTACGAGCTGGGTGCTGATGGCCGGCAGTGCTACCGTGAGTGGACAGTGGGCGACGGCACCACCGGGCGTGGAGATGCCACATGGCTCCCCAGGCCCCCACAGCTGTCGGCTCGCTTTGGCTGAGGGGCAGAACTTCCTTGTCAGTCGAGGGCGGCGTTGGGCCTGGGGGCTGACTGTGGGTCCTGGGAGGATGGGGGAGGACAGAGGGACCCCAGGAGGACAGGGTTCCAGGGTCCACTGAGCCCAGGAGCTCCGTGCAGCCTGTTTCCCAGTGGACTGGCAGCAGCTAGGGCGGGAGGACTGCGCCAGCTCGGGGTATCCCCCCAGCACTGATCCCACGTCCCTGGTGGCTCTGGACGCAGGGATCGAGATGGAGATTGTGAACAGCTGTGAGGCAGACAACGGCGGCTGCTCCCACGGCTGCAGCCACAGCAGCGCGGGCCCCGTCTGCACCTGCCCCCATGGCTACGAGCTGGACGAGGACCAGAGGACGTGTATCGGTGCGAGCCACCTCCTTCCTGACTGCCGTCCCCCAAGCCAGAGGCTCGCTGCTGCCCTGGGGCAGTGCCCGGGTTTGATGCCGTGAATGGGAACCTCCCTCCTGTTGCCCCCAGTCCTGTTCCCTCAGCCCCGGGAAGGGGTGGGGGTGGTACAAGGGGGCCTGGTGAGAGGCAGCATCGAGACCCCGCCGAGCACCCACCACCCCATGTCCACCTGCAGCTCTGCTCAGCCACTTGGTCAACACCCATGTGCTGTGGCACGTGAGCATCCCCTCTGCATCAGCGGGCACTTCCTAGCACCTGCCACTCCCTACCCTGCTCCCACAGCAGGCGGGGTGGCCCTGGGCTGCCACCTGCGTCCTGGTGTGCCGTGTGTGCGGGGCCGGGGACGTACCTGGGTGCCTATGTGATTGTGGGCGAGTATGTGCAACTCACATGCAGGTGTGCATACAGTCATGTGCAAGTGTGTGTGTGCATGTGGTTGCCTGCAGGTAGTTGTGGGTGGGTGTGCATGTGGTTGTGTGCAGGTAGTTGTGGGTGGGTGTGCGTGTGGTTGTGTGCAGGTTTTTGTGTGCACGTGTGTGTGTGGTTGTGTGCAGGTAGTTGTGTGCAGGTGTGCACGTGGTGTGTAGGTGTGTTTGTGAGGTGTGCGTGTGGCTGTGTGCAGGTAGTTGTGCATGGGTGTGCGTGTGGTTGCCTGCAGGATTTTGTGCGCACGTGTGCGTGTGGTTGTGTGCAGGTGGTTGTGTGCAGGTGTGCACGTGGTGTGTAGGTGTGTTTGTGAGGTGTGCGTGTGGCTGTGTGCAGGTGTGTGCACACTACCATGCTGTGGAAGGAGTGCACGTGGGTGGCACTGGTGCCAGCTGGGTTGTGGTGTGTGCCCTGCAGACGTCGACGACTGTGCCGCCTCCCCCTGCTGCCAGCAGGTTTGCACCAACAGCCCCGGTGGCTACGAGTGCAGCTGCTATGCTGGCTACCGGCTCAGTGCGGATGGCTGCGGGTGTGAGGGTGAGTGGTGGGCGGCTGGGGTGGCTGGGGAGTGGGCCGTCCTAAGGATGACACGGGGTGGGCTCTGGCCCCCGCCCAGCACTCTGTCTCTGGGTGTTGGTTTAATGCCTGCCGTCTGCAGGCTTGTGGAGGCCTTCCTGTTCCCTCCCCTGTGTGGTCACTTTCTCTCTGGGCTGGACCTGCACCCCCAACTGCCTCTGGCCTGCCCTTTCTCGAGTAGGAGGCCAGGAGGGTGGCTGTGGCGTGGGTGTCACCCAGCAGGTCCCCATCCCATGGGGAGGGGTGGGGCGGGAGCACCGCCCCAAGGCCCCGACCCCTGGAGGACGGGCGCCACCCCTGGGTTTGCCCGCAGACGTGGACGAGTGCGCCTCTGGCCGCGGTGGCTGCGAGCACCACTGCGCCAACCTGGCCGGCTCCTTCCAGTGCTCCTGTGAGGCCGGCTACCAGCTGGACGAGGACCGCAGGGGTTGCACCTGTGAGTCTCCGCCTGGCCCCATGGGACCCTGTCTTCCTGCAGCACCGGGGCCTTACTCCCTGCTTCCCAGCTGGATGGACCTCACCTTAGACCAGCCTCCCACTGTGGGATGGGCTAGGGATGGGTGGGTGAGAGGGACTGGACAGACAGGGGCCCCCAGGCAAGGTGTTACGCTGGGGTCCCAGTGGTCCAGCTTCAGCCCCTCCCAGACGAGAGGAGGGACTTCATTCAGGGACTGAGGACCATGTCCAGAGCAGAGGGCTCTCCTGTCCCCGCGCCCTCTCCACACTTAGGGTCCCTCGGGCTAGTGTGGGAGCCGGGACAGCTGGGGCGGACGTGGCGAGAGTCAGGTCCTCAGGACCTGGAGCCTCCTCTGTCCTGAGAAGTAGGCTCACTCCTGGTGACCAGGGTGAGGAGGGGCATGGTGGAGTCTGTAGGTGGGGGTCCTGGGGTGGCACCGAGGGTCAGGGGAGTCAATCCTGACGAGGACAGGTGAGCGGCAGGGACTCAGGGGCCTTCGTGCTCTGCCCAGCCCTGGAGCTGCCCGAGCTGGTCCTGGACGGCCACCTCCCCCTCGGGCGCCCCCCTCTGCACGTCGCGGTGCTCCAGGACGAGCTGCCCCACCTCTTCCAAGACGACTACGTCGGGGCTGAGGAGGAAGAGGCCGAGGCACGGGGCGAACACACACTGCAGGAAAAGTATGGTGAGAGGCGGGCCCGTCCCCGGGCCTCTGTGCCAGCACCCCCTGGGCCCGGCTGCTGCCCAGCCTACGGTCCTGGGCATGAGGAAGTCTTCCTGTGAGCGCCTTGTTTGACCAAGGCTCAGAGAGGCCAAGAGGCTTGCTCAGTCTGCCCAGTGTGTCCGGGGCTGAGCCTGGCTGCCCACTTAAGGCCCTTTCTGGCCCCTGTGTGGCTCCCTTGTCTCCGTTCACCCACGTGGGGCCTGCATGGCCCGAGGATGCCCTGTGTCCCCTTCTCTGGGTAGGGTCCAGGGCGAGGGGCCAGGCTCTGAGGCTCCTCTCTCAATCCGTCCCCCAGTCTGCCTGGACGACACCTTTGGCCCAGACTGCAGCTTGACCTGTGATGACTGCAGGAATGGGGGAACCTGCCTCCCCACGCTGGACAGCTGTGACTGCCCCGATGGCTGGACTGGGCTCGTCTGCAACGAGAGTGAGGCTGCTATGGGGGCGGGGCTATGTGGGGGACAGGGCCCAGGAGCCCTAGGACCTGCATGGCACGGACAGTCCACTCCTCCTACCGTCCTGGGCAGGGGCTTCCTGGGTCCTTCCATTCACTCATTCCTTCAGGGTCTCCCAGCTGCCTTCTCCACGCCAGGTCCTCTTCTAGGTGCTGTGAGACCCTGGGGGCTCGCAGAGCCTGGTGTCTGCCCCTCAGAGATGTTACGGTCGATGAGGGTCCAGCCACAAGCAAGCTAGCAGCTAACTGAGACAAAAAGGGGTCTGATGAAGAGCAGTGGGTGGGCAGGCCAGTCATGCTAGAGTCTCCGGGGGGACAGGTGACTTCCCCAGGCCACACAGCAAGTGGGCAGCTGAAGCACATTTGAACACTGCTCTCTCCCACCCTCTGTCCAGGGCATGTCCACTCCCTGCCCAGCGGCCCTCTAGTCTCAGAGGCCATAGTGACTGAAAGTGCTGGTTGAGAAGGTGCACCTGTTGGAGTTCAGAGGGAGAGGATGCAGGATTGATGAGTGATGTCTGCCATACATGTGGGCGGGGTCCCGGGGCACAAGTGCCGTTGGGTGCTGCTCTGGGAAGTTGCTTCTGAACTGGAGGCTTGACCCCCAGGAGGGTGTCTGTATCTCTGGAGGGGTTTCTGAGTGCTGGGTCCTTTTGCGGGCCGACGACCCTAAGCTCCTCTGTCCCCCTTGCAGCTTGTCCTCCGGACACCTTCGGGAAGAACTGCAGCTTCTCCTGCAGCTGTCAGAACGGCGGGACCTGTGACCCTGTGACGGGGGCCTGCCGCTGCCCCCCAGGGGTCGGCGGAGCCCACTGTGAGGACGGTGGGTGCAGCCCTCCCCAACCTCCCCAACCTCCCCACCATCCCCTGGGCCTTCCCAGCGCACCAGCCCCAAGCATCCAGCATCGTGCACTGAACCTGGACTGGCATCTCGTTTCATACATGACATTTCACATGTTTCAATGACATTCTCCCAAATCTTCCCACCCTCTCCCACAGAGTCCATAAGACTGTTCTATACATCAGTGTCTCTTTTGCTGTCTCGTACACAGGGTTATCGTTACCATCTTTCTAAATTCCATATACATGCGTTAGTATACTGTATTTATGTTTTTCCTTCTGGATAATAGTCTCAGTTTCATCCACCTCATTAGAACTGATTCAAATGTATTCTTTTTAATGGCTGAGTAATACTCCATTGTGTATATGTACCACAGCTTTCTTATCCATTCATCTGCTGATGGACATCTAGGTTGCTTCCATGTCCTGGCTATTATAAACAGTGCTGCGATGAACATTTGGGGTACACGTGTCTCTTTCCCTTCTGGTTTCCTCAGTGTGTATGCCCAGCAGTGGGATTGCTGGATCATAAGGCAGTTCTATTTCCAGTTTTTAAGGAATCTCACACTGTTCTCCATAGTGGCTGTACTAATTTGCATTCCCACCAACAGTGTAAGAGGGTTCCTTTTTCTCCACACCCTCTCAGCATTTATTATTTGTAGACTTTTGGATCACAGCCATTCTGACTGGTGTGAAATGGTACCTCATAGTGGTTTTGATTTGCATTTCTCTGATAAAGTGATGTTGAACATCTTTTCAAGTGTTTGTTGTAGCCATCTGTATGTCTTCTTTGGAGAAATGTCTATTTAGATCTTTGGCCCATTTTTGATTGGGTCATTTATTTTCTGGAGTTGAGCTGTAGGAGTTGCTTGTATATTTTTTGAGATTAGTTGTTTGTCAGTTGCTTCATTTGCTATTATTTTCTCCCATTCTGAAGGCTGTCTTTTCACCTTGCTAATAGTTTCCTTTGATGTGCAGAAGCTTTTAAGTTTAATTAGGTCCCATTTGTTTATTTTTGCTTTTATTTCCAATATTCTGGGAGGTGGGTCATAGAGATCCTGCTGTGATGTATGTCAGAGTGTTTTGCCTATGTTCTCCTCTAGGGTTTTATAGTTTCTGGTCTTATGTTGAGATCTTTAATCCATTTTGAGTTTATTTTTGTATATGGTGTTAGAAAGTGTTCTAGTTTCATTCTTTTACAAGTGGTTGACCAGATTTCCCAGCACCACTTGTTAAAGAGATTGTCTTTAATCCACTGTATATTCTTCCTCCTTTGTCAAAGATAAGGTGTCCATATGTGCGTGGATTTATCTCTGGGCTTTCTATTTTGTTCCATTGATCTATATTTCTGTCTTTGTGCCAGTACCATACTGTCTTGATAACTGTGGCTTTGTAGTAGAGCCTGAAGTCAGGTAGGTTGATTCCTCCAGTTCCATTTTTCTTTCTCAAGATCGCTTTGGCTATTCGAGGTTTTTGTATTTCCATACAAATTGTGAAATTATTTGTTCTAGCTCTGTGAAGAATACTGTTGGTAGCTTGATAGGGATTGCATTGAATCTATAAATTGCTTTGGGTAGTATACTCATTTTTTCACTATATTGATTCTTCAATCCATGAACATGGTATATTTCTCCATCTATTAGTGTCCTCTTTGATTTCTTTCACCAGTGTTTTATAGTTTTCTATATATATATAGTCTTTAGTTTCTTTAGGTAGATATATTCCTAAGTATTTTATTCTTTTCGTTGCAATGGTGAATGGAATTGTTTCCTTAATTTCTCTTTCTGTTTTCTCATTATTAGTGTATAGGAATGCAAAGGGATTTCTGTGTGTTGATTTTATATCCTGCAACTTTACTATAATCATTGATTAGTTCTAGTAATTTTCTGGTGGAGTCTTTAGGGTTTTCTATGTAGAGGATCATGTCATCTGCAAATAGTAGAGTTTTACTTCTTCTTTTCAATTTGGATTCCTTTTATTTCTTTTTCTGCTCTGATTGCTGTAGCCAAAACTTCCAAAACTATGTTGAATAGTAATGGTGAAAGTGGGCACCCTTGTCTTGTTCCTGACTTT